>NC_140941.1:42589870-43189870 GCF_014529385.1 Adiantum capillus-veneris
TCACACTCTCAAGGTACAAACAACCTTTCACTAGTACACACACACCATAGATGCACGCCTCTACCAATTCTAACTGAGCATGGAAGCTCACCTTTTATAGGCTTTGGTGCTAGTAGCCACATTCCATTCATAGCAGCAGCAAGGCGGTTCTGTCTTCAAGAGGGCATGGTGGGTTCGGCTTTAAGAGGGGGAAGATCCAACAACTGCACCTCGTACAAAGAGAGAGAGAGAGAGAGAGAGAGAGAGAGAGAGAGAGAGAGAGAGAGGCTGAGTTCTTTGTAAGATGGGTAATGCTTTGGCTATGACTATACAAGACACAATTGTCTTGTTTGAATCTAAGATCTTCTAAGAATCTGTGAAGCCACATAATTTATTTTCTTGCCTCTATCATTGCTACATAATCTATTTCTGTGGTGGAAAGTGAGACCACTATTCTACAGCTTTGAAACCCAACTTACTATTGTGCCTCCAACCGTAAAGACATAGCCAATAGTGCTCCTTCGAGTGTCTTTTTCACCCTTGCCATATCTGCATCAACGTAATCTTGCAAAAATAATATGCGTTCCTCCTAGGTATCCACTTTACAGCTTTCTAATGTTCTTTACCTGGGTTGTCCATGAACCTACTAACAACTCCCACTGCATGTGCAATGTCTAGCCTTGTCAAAACCATAGTATACATAAGAATCTACCACTGTAGCATAGGGAACTTTAGACATATAGGCATCTCCTCTCGTGTCTTTGGACACATATGCTTGGTTAGTTTAAAGTGACTAGTCAAAGGTGTAGAAATATTTTTTTCATCTTGCATTGCAAACCTTTCTAGTACCTTCTTGATGTAATTCTCTTGAGATAACTTTATTTCTCCTTCATTATGTCCCTACGTGTGGAAATCACTAGATAAAATTTTCCACTACGTTGAGCAGCATTCTTAGGACCAAATTAAGCTCACATCATTTCAAGCAGCCTTGCTGGATTGGAAGAAGGCTAACCTTACAGGGTGGGGTGGGCAACCATATCACACATTACATGGTGGGTTAGCATTATGCGTATACAAAACAAAATTTTAAATTGTACTCTACTGAACATTTTGTTTTATTTCAATGCAGTACATACTGTTCAACCATGGTCCATATTTTCCCAAGACATAAAGCTCACTATCAATATGTTCCACACAAGGCATGGAAAAAACCCACTACATGGCAATAATAGGTTATTTTAAGCACACTAGACATGGGGGAGGAAAGGATAGGGCCAATAGCCTATTCGAGTTACACCAATGGACTTATAGATGACTAATTCATAGAGCAAGGTAGAAGGGGCTTCTTAAGAGTTCAGAAAATACACGGTCTTTACAACACATCCGCAAAGAGAAGAAATAGATGGCTTGAGGACCTTCAAATGCGGGGGAGCACCATGCGAGGTGGCGACGATCACGAGTCAGGAGCAGGAGAAGATGGACCTGACCCTGTTGTTTTTATCCTCTTTGATGCACCTCCTTCTTCCTCGATTTGTAGCTCTCCGATGTGCAAGCTCTGTAGACGAGCTCGTTCCTCAGTTGATGGCAGCATCCCCATGGGCATCAGGCATCCTCTTTCCCTCAGAAACAACTACTTCCTGTATGGATCTAAGCTCTCCGGGTCTTCAACACCTGCAACTAGAGTCTGAGCTGTGTAGGACATGAAATAGGGGGCTCCGAGTGCTTGGCACCCATACCCAATGCCAAAGACGCTGTCAGGAGTTTTTTTGAGCAAGGGATTGCGCATATGTACATAAACATGCATGGTGCATTGAATAAAGGATTACCCAATTTCCATAGCCAGGTGGTTACGTGGGGCCCACATGTGTACAGGTAGGACAACATGTACATAGTGCAACGATTTTCACTATTATCAGTACTAGTGTGTTTTTTCTACAATAAGGAGGATTTGGTAGCGCCTAAAAATTCTCAAGGAAGCTATCCGCGGGCCGACGACATGAGGTCAGCAGGTGCGTCAGATGGCATCTAGTGGCGTCAGGAGGGCGAACGAGGTCAATATTTGCACGCGGATGAGGACAGACACAACGTGGGTGTTTTCTTGTGAGAGTTATGCAGAAAGGTCATCATTAGGACCACTTTTTGGGGCCACTTCACGTGGTGGCGAGATGCATTATTGGAAAAAAGCTGAGTGCCAGGTGTGCGAATGATGCAAAAAGGTGACAACTATGCACTTCGAGGTCAGTTTTTGGCCTGTTCGGGGTCTGTTTGAGGTCATCTAAAAGGCCAAGGGTGCCCAACTAATAAAGCTAAGTGTGGGAACTGAAAAAAATGAGAGAAGACCAGAAAAAACGTGGAGAAGAGAGGAGGAACAGCCGCAGGTGTGTTTTTGCTCATCTTGGAGCCTGTTTTGGCCGTAAACTGCTCATTCGAGATCAGATTTGAGCACTTTGACATTGTAGACTGGGGTTTTGGGCCGTTCCGGACGCGATGGCGTTGTCCATTTTGCCAAATTCCTCACTCTTTTTCTACTGTTTTTCTGTGTAAGTTTCTCCTATGAGCGAAGTTTCTGCTCTAGTTTGGGATTGTATCTGGCTTATTTTACCCATATTGTGTGAGCTATTTGCCCCATTGGTGTTGGCCCAAGCTCAATTGTATCTAAACATCAGAAATTCTCCTCTTTTGAGCTGAGTTTTTTGGGGGGGTGTGTGTGTGTGTGTGTCTTTGTGGAGTGGGCAAGTGGATAGTCTCTCTCCTCTCACTCCAGAGGTGTGTTCCCTGTCTCGGCCAGGTGTGTTGTCTAAGCCGAGTGGTGCCCCATAGTGTGTGTGTGTATCTTCCCAAGAGTGTGTGTCGGGTCGTTATAGAGGCGCTGTGTGTGTTTTCATCCCACTCACATTCTTTTGGCGCCCCCACGGAGGATCTTCTTTGAGTACCTTCTGCTTCGAGCTTCGAGCTTCGGGATTACAGGTTGCAGGTTGCAGGTTGCAGATTACAGGTTATAGGTTACAGGTTACAGGGACAGGTACAGGTACAAGTGATTCACACAGGTACAGGTAGCTGGAGTACAGTGATATACTAGCAGTGATGTCACTTGTAGTTGTTGTGGGAATGCATCACTTGGTGCCTATTTGAGCGCATTGTCTGATGGATTGTACGTTACTTGTGGAAACTGCCATTGTACGCATCTGTGGATCCATACTTGGTTGTATTTGGTAGTCCCAGCCATTTCTGAGACTTGGTCTGGAAGATAGTCATTTCTAAGACTTGACTAAATGGGATTTGCATTAGCCTTCGTGTGAGGGTCGATAGCGTGAGGTTTTTATTGAGCTGGGGGATTCTCAAATGTGGAGATCCTTTCGGTGATACAGGTAGCTGGAGCACCCTTTTTGTGACCTCGCCATAGGCTATGTACTAGTGATTCCTACTTAATGCTCGAGTTCTATTGTTGACAGTTTCTGCATACATAGACAGTCTATATTTTGGGTTCCTACTGCTCTACTTCTGGGGAAACTCTGTCGAAATTTTCCCAAGTTATGATGGCTGGTTTTTTGGTATTTTGAGCCATTTATGCTGTTCTGCTGCTGAAATTTTGGCAAAATCAGAGGTTGAGTCAGGTGTGCCTTCTTGGGAGCTTCATGGTTGGCTTTAATGGATGATCAAAATGGCCCTCAGTTCACTCCTTTTCATTTAACTCAAAGAATTCAGATTAATGTTCATGTGTCCAAGAAGATCTTTTTCTAGCAGCGCATAGTCTTTATGTTTGGGCCAAGAAGATTGAGAGAGATCCTGGAATGTCCTTTGCCTGTTGTCATTCCGATGATCAACTATGAAAACTCATTTGATGTGCATGTGTTTGTCCTTATCTAAAGTTGAGCTCCATTGAAGTTTCTGGGGATTGGGTAGTAAAAAATTTTGGGTTCTTGCACGTGTGTTCGAAGCGGTTCTCAAAGCATCATAATTTGGGTAGCCATGGCTTTCTCTTATCCCGAGTTTCATGGAAGAAGTGATGAAGATGTGGAATTTTTTTTGGAAAAGATGGAGGTTGCCTGCATTAGCAACCAGATTCATGACCCTACGCAAATGTTACGCCTTCTCCAAATTTGTTTGAAGAGTGATGCACGAGTTTGGTCTAAAGCATTTGAAGAGGAGTTGCGTATGGCTGATCCACCTGTAAGGTTGAGTTGGGACAATCTAGGACATGGGTTGGAAGTGGAGTTTGTGAAGATAGAAGATCCTGACAAGGTGTGGCAAGAACTACAGGCTTTGGTGCAAAAGGAAGGTCAGCCAGTAGATGCGTACATATGTAAGTTTTCATTGGCATGGGAGCGAATGTGCAAGGCTTTAGCACCACAGGTACCCCCGCCTGACATGATGAAGAAGGACAGGTTCTTGGCTGGTCTTTGGGAGAATATACGTTGGAGAGTGGAGCTAAAGAAGCCTAGGACATATGAAGATGCACTAGAGGTAGCAAGGAACAAAGAGTGGAAGCTGAGGAAAATGAGCCAGTTAGGGGTGGAGTCTTTGCCAATGAGGTCTGAATTTCAACCTATAGAGTCTTTACAAGGGCGCATGTCAGGGGTTCATCATGAACCAGGGGTTCCTGTTACTACTCAGGTTATGCCAGCAGTGCAAGATGATGGGCTAAGGCAAGACATGAGGCAAATGGTAGATTTGATGAAGAATCTCAACCTAAATATGCTAGGTCAAGTGGGAAATAATCGAGGTCGAGGGAGGTTTGCAAATCAGCTAGGAGGTGAAGAAAGGCCTAGGAATGGTGTTGGACAAAGCAATGGTAGGTTTTGGAGGCAGACGCCCACATGTTATAATTGTGGAGAGTTGGGTCACATCAGCCCGCAATGTGATAAGCCACCAAGGATGGGGGGAGACATGTATCCATTGCCAAGACAGGTGCTAACTAGGTCAAATGATTATGGCATCGAAATTAAGGGAGACGAAGGAACTAGTGGACTGACCCAGGAGGAAAAGGGAAAGACAAAAGTGCTAAGTGTAGTCACCTTGGAGAAGGCATCAAAGCTAGAGGATACATTAGTGATGCCTATTGGAAAGAGGACCATAGAGGATAAGGAAGGAAGAAGTGCCCCAGGTCCTAGTAAGAAGAAATGAAAGAGCCATGAAGGCAAGGATGTCAAGGCCAAGAGGAAAAGGAGAGCTCGTCGAAAGTTTCATGTTTCAGATTTTCCACTAGGGGATGGGCAATTAAGCTATGACTTGAAGGAGGATCTGATGAGCAGGAAGGCAGATGTTACTTTTGGGAAGCTTATAGAGATGGTGCCTAAGCTAAAGCGACAGTGGAAGAGGATGGTTAACCCAATGGAGAAAGAGCCAGAGAGAGGTTCAGTAAAGGTGTTGGCAATGGATGAGCTACCAGACATTTGTCCAATAGTAGATATGTGGCATAAAAGGAAAAATTTAGGACAAGGTTATGTGGATGGCGGAGCCCAAATATGCGTCATAACACACTCACACGTTGAGAAGATGGGTCTCACAGTGGCTGGGGTGTCAGGGTTTCGGATCAGATTGGCAAACCATCAAAAAGTAAAATGCTTGGGTGTTGTAAAGAGCTTAGAAGTGGAGGCATATGATGCAAAGGCAGTGGTTGATTTTCATGTGATGCCAGCAGGGTTGGGAGCATATCCTATTATACTAGGCAGACCATGGTTACGTGCAGTGGGAGTTGTTCAAGATTGGCGACATGGTACTATTAGCCTCTATGGAAAGACAGGTACCAAGAAGCTTTATAATATGGACACAAGGAAACGATTAGAGGAGCTTTATGAAGATGAGGATGAGTCTAGTGATGAAGACTCTTCCACGCTGATGGATGAGGATAGTGATAGCACTACCAGCAGTGATGAGGATGCTGATGTTGCATTTCTTTTGATGGATAAAGAAATCCAGGAGTGTGGTTTAGTCGCATTTGCGAATGAAGTTGAAGATGAAATTGAAGGGCCTTATGAAGTGATTGAAGGGATGATGCAAACCAAGGTTGAGTTGTCAAAGAAGCAGGAATTAATGACAAAAATGATCAGTGCAGACCTCTCAACTATGGAGAAGGAGATATATTTGCACATGCTGGCTAGTTTTCCTGATTTGTTCATTACTTCATATGAAGAGATCAGAGGGTTCAAGGGAGAAGAGATGCATATAGAGCTGAAAGAAGGTGCTAAGCCAGTGCGGCAAAGGCTAAGAAGGATGGATAAAGAGCAAATGGAAGCCTTGCGAGAAGAGGTGGACAAGTTGTTGAAGGCAGGGTTCATAGTCCCTGTGGAGACCACAGAATGGGTGAGTCCAGTAGTAGTCAGTCCAAAGAAGGATGGGAAGTGGAGGATTTGTGTAGATTTTAAGCCCTTAAATGCAGCCACTAAGAAGAACCCATATCCTCTTCCATTCATCGATCAGATCTTGGATTCAGTGGCAGGTTATGAGAGGTACAGTGTGTGTGATGGTTTTTCAGGCTATTTTCAATTGAAGATTGCTCTTAAAGACCGCACAAAGACAACTTTTATTACGCCATGGGGCTGCTATTGCTACACAGTATTGCCATTTGGGTTGTCAAATGGACCTTCCTTCTATCAAGAGAGAGCAAATTGGGTGTTGGAACCATTCATTGGTAGTTGTGTTAAAGCTTTTATGGATGACTTTTGTGTCTATAGCAGTAGGGCTGATCACCATGATAAGCTGCAGATGGTATTGGCTCGATATGATGAATGTTGAGGACAACTAAATCCAAAGAAATGTCATCTAGCACAGCCAAGGGTGAAGTTATTGGGCCACATGGTGTCAGAAAATGGCATTGAGGATGATCCAGATAAGGTGAAGTCTATTATTCTTCTTCCATCACCTATGAGTACGAAGCAATTGGCAACCTTTATACACAAAGTGAAGTACATGGCACGGTTTATTCCATTGTCTTCGCAGCTTCTTTATCCATTACAACAAGTGGCAAAGCATGATCCATTGCAATGGGATGACAAGTGTGAAGAAGTGTTTCAAGAGGTGAAAGAGGTGTTAGGGGGGTTGTCAGCCATGCAGGCTCCTGATTGGGAGAAAGTTTTTTATGTAAATCCATCAGTAGGGGATGATGCCATTGGAGCCATGTTATTGCAAAAGGGGAAGGGCCGCCATTATATGAGGCCAATGTATTTTGCAAGCCGAGTGAAGTTGGTAGCGGAGAGAAAGTTATCGGAAGTAGAGCTAGTGATGGCCAGTGTAATATTTGCTTGTCGACGATTTCATCATTACTTGCTACCACGGCCTTTTGTTTTCTTGACAAGTTATGCCTTTTTGCCACAGTTAATTAATGGTACTAACATGTCAAATGTGGTGAAGAAATGGGTAATTGAGCTGCAAGAGTTTGAGTTCTCTTTTCTAGTGGAAGATAGTACAAGGGCTACCCTAGCTGATTTGTTGACCTACAAGGAGAATCCCCTTATTGTTAAGGAAGAGGTGGTGAGAAAGGTAGTTGAAGAAGTGCCACAGATCAGCAATGCACATGTGTTGTTCTTTGATGGTTCATACAAGAAGAGCCACGATGCAGCTTCAGGGGGTATAGCACTTTATGATCCAGAGGGGAAGCTAGTATGCAAGAGAGGGTTCAAATTGGATGTGCATAGTAACAATGAGGCTGAATATGCTACTTTGGAAGCTGGATTACACATTTGTTTGAAGCATGGGATTAGAAGGTTGAGCATAAAAGGTGATGCCTTGTTAGTTGTGAAGCAAGTGTTGGGTGTGTGGAAGAGCAAGAACACCGCATTGAAGGAAATGTGCTTCAGAATTAAAGGCCTGTTAAAAAAGTTCGAAGCATGGAGCATCAGACACATTGAACGTGCTCTAAATGGAGAGGCACATGAAGCACCTCAAGGCATGATTGGGGAGCTATTTGTGTTGAGGACCACTTTACCTCTTTATCATGGCCGGGAAAGTTTGGATCAAGAAGAGGAGTTTTTGCTAACAAGAATCATTCCAAAGGAGATTCAGAAGTCTAAGAAGTATGGCTTTGTGAGTAGAGCATACAGGTACAAATTGATTGGTGATGTCTTATACATGAAAGGGGCTGATCTCGTGTTGAGACGTGTACCTTGGCGGGAGGAGCTTTACAGAGTGTTGGAAGAGAATCATGAAGGCGCATGTGGTGGCCATTTTGCTCTAAAGATCACCTTGCATAAGATTTTGCAAGAGGGGTATGTATGGCCTAGTTTGCACAAGGATGTTCACCATTGGTGTAGGTCTTGCAATAGGTGTCAAGCATTTGGGAAGAGAGTGTTGAATCCAGAGCTACAAAAAACCATTATGGCGTTTGATGTGTTTGAAAAGTGCGGGATTGATGCAATAGGCCCATTACCTATCACAAGCAGGGGCAAAAGCTATATTTTGACGGCAGTGGACTATCTTTCTAGATGGGCAGAGGCTATAGCAGTAAAACAGATCACTGCAAAGGATGTGGCAAAATTTGTGTATGATGAAATATGTTGCAAGTTTGGGGTGCCACTGGAGCTACTTTCAGATAAGGGGCCTGGCTTTAGAGCTAAACTGCTGGATTTTTTATGTGCAAAAATGAAGATTAGGCACCAGCATACCACTCCTTATTATCCACAGTGTAATGTCTTAAATGAAAGATTCAATGGTGAGTTGGTACAAATTCTTTCGAAAGTGACAGAGCACCAAGGAAAGAATTGGGATTTGGAATTGCCTAGTGCATTATGGGCTTACCGTACTTCGATGAAGACAGGTACAGGATTTACTCCATTTCATTTGGTGTATGGAAAGGAAGCACTATTGCCTGTGGAGGTAGAGTTGCCTGCGGTCAAGATGTTAGAGAAGTTGCTTGGGCCGCCTAGTGATGCATTCGAAGAGAGGCTCTTACAGCTACAAGAGGTTCAGCTGGATAGGATGAGTGCGTTCGAACATTATGGGCAGATGCAAGATAGGGCTTTAGCAAAGATAAATGAAAAGGTCAAAAGTAAGGGTATCAAGAAGCATGACTTGGTTTTGCGCTACAACAGTAAGCTGGACAACACCTTCCAAAAGAAGTTTCAAATTAAGTGGGAAGGCCCTTTCAAGGTAGTGGAGTGTTTTCCAAATGGCACATATCAGCTGGCTAACCTGGATGGTGTTCTACATAAGTCAAGGGTAGATGGATTTCGTCTTAAATTTTATCATGCTAGATTGATGATGGTGGAGCACGATGAGCTGTCTGTGGAGCAAGTAATGTTGGTGAAGGATGAGGAGACCTGTGCTGCGGCGAGTCTAATATCTCTCTTTGCTGCTCCTGATCATGAATGATCTAGCAGGCTAGGGGATGGGCAAATTATTTCAGGAGTTTTTTTTAGCAAGGGATTGGGCATATGTACATAAACATGCATGGTGCATCGAATAAAGGATTACCCAATTTCCATAGCCAGGTGGTTACGTGGGGCCCACATGTGTACAGGTAGGACAACATGTACATAGTGCAGCGATTTTCACTATTATCAGTACTAGTGTGTTTTTTCTACAATAAGAAGGAGTTGGTAGCACCTAGAACTTCTCGAGGAAGCTATCTGTGGGCCGACGACATGAGGTCAACAGGTGCGTTAGATGGCATCTAGTGGCGTTAGGAGGGCGAACGAGGTCAATATTTGCACGCGGATGAGGACGGACACAACGTGGGTGTTTTCTTGTGAGAGTTATGCAGAAAGTTCATCATTAGGACCAATTTTTGGGGCCACTTCACGTGGTGGCGAGATGCATTATTGGAAAAAAGCTGAGTGCCAGGTGTGCGAATGATGCAAAAAGGTGACAACTATGCACTGCGAGGTCAGTTTTTGGCCTGTTCGGGGTTTGTTTGAGGTCATCTAAAAGGCCAAGGGTGCCCAACTAATAAAGCTAAGTGTGGGAACTGAAAAAATTGAGAGAAGACCAGAAAAAACATGGAGAAGAGAGGAGGAACAGCCGCAAGTGTGTTTTTGCTCATTTTGGAGCCTGTTTTGGCCGTAAACTGCTCATCCGAGATCGGATTTGAGCACTTTGACATTGTAGATTGGGGTTTTGGGCCGTTCCAGACGCGATGGCGCTGTCCATTTTGCCAAATTCCTCACTCTTTTCCTGCTGTTTTTCTGTGTAAGTTTCTCCTATGAGCGAAGTTTCTGCTCTAGTTTGTGATTGTATCTGGCTTATTTTACCCATATTGTGTGAGCTATTTGCCCCATTGGTGTTGGCCCAAGCTCAATTGTATCTAAACATCAGAAATTCTCCTCTTTTGAGCTGAGTTTTTTGGGTGTGTGTGTGTGTGTGTGTCTGTGTGGAGTGGGCAAGTGGATAGTCTCTCTCCTCTCACTCCAGAGGTGTGTTCCCTGTCTCGACCAGGTGTGTTGTCTAAGCCGAGTGGTTCCCCATAGTGTGTGTGTGTGTGTATCTTCCCAAGAGTGTGTGTCGGGTCTTTATAGAGGCGCTGTGTGTGTTTTCATCCCGCTCACAACGCGTAGAGCAAACTGTTTCTCAATCACAATTAGTCTTTCTGCATTTAGTGGGAGGGGTTGCCCACCACACAATCTTGTAATAACTTTCATTTCAAATAGTGGGAACTTTGCATTGTCCTCGGAGTATTCCTTGTGGTATATTATGATCTACATAAAGATTGATTTATGAATTTATGGCTAAGTGAGATGAGTACAATTGCTAAGTACTTGAATTGTTTCTACAAACCTTTTTGTGGTTGAAACACCCGATGTAGTGAGACAATGCTGCATCCTTGCCTTGGACTCCAGTGACAAGCACTTGTCGTGAGCCTCCCGCTCTTCTAAGGAAACTATCGTCATACACTAGCACTTGTCAATAAAAAAATTGATCATCATATTTTATCACTAGGCCATCTCCAATACCATATGAATTCACGACAAAAATTACCATCTGATTCTTGTCCATTTCCAGCATCGATCTCCCCCGCAAGTGAATAGATTGACTATTCATTACCTGAGCTCTGGGTGCCACGGGCCTACCCATGTTTTCCAAGCGGATTTGTTTTGTTGTCGATTGAAACTGCTCATCTATTGAAAAATTGGGCTCTCCGGACTATTCTTCATTGAATGTATCTTTGATCAATTGCCACCCTGAAGTAACCTGTGAGTCGCAGACATTTGTGTCAACAATAAGATGTTGGTCCACTCCATCATCATCCACAAATCCCATGTCTGCCTCACACAAATTCACAATTGTAGCTAGGCAGCAATCCTCCCGTATATTCATCTCATGCATGATATCTGTGAGCAGAACGTAGTGGGTGTCGCTGCCATGGAAAAGCTGGGAGCACAATTCAGAGGCAAAGTCACTTCCTTACTTGGGCTTTCTTGCTTGCACCCTATTGCTGCATCCGCAAGAGAAGCAAGAGTTAAGCCCACATCAAATTTTTCCTTTAATACCTCTACCCGCTCTTCTTCTGGGTCAAACTGCACCTCCACATCCTCTACCTCTTCCTCCAATAGACAACTATCGAAAGTTGTTGAGGACTGGGAAGTCTCTGACTCACCATCCGTTCTGCAAGTATAATTAATAGTCAAATCCATGGTAGAATTCCACTAAGCGACACTTTTTGAAGTGCTTCATACACCTATCTTGTACAAGCAAGGCATTGGAAGAACACTTTTCTAGACAGCCATTCAGTCTCCTTGAAGCACTCTTGTCAGGGTCAAGGTCAGTTGGGTGCGGTGCACATATCTCATGACATCAACTGTCATGGAATTGTCACAAGTGACGGCCTCATACTATTGAAAATGGGTTTGTAGGTATTCAAATGAGCAATCTATAATCCTCTGTATAGAAAACTCTACATTAAATATTCCTGATAGTTTCAGTGCACGGTGATGAGCATGGGGGTTGTATAAGAATATGAATAGTTTTTATTCACATGTATCCTTGCCCACAATGTCTCTCTCCCGGACTATGATCCCCATGATGGAAAGAAAAAGCAATCCAAAAATACTATTCAAAATTGGTTTGTATTTGGTGTCATAACCAAGCAAATATTGAGCCTCAAGTACCCCTCAAGGTGTCTATTTGCTTGGTTTTGTCCCGTGTGCTAATGTCATACTAGATGACATCACTTGAGTCAGAACCAAGCGAATAGGGGCCCAAAGAATCTTTGAAGGCCCTATTCGCTTGGTTCTTATCCAAGTTCAATTTTTGTTGTAGCCAACAACATCTGTCTCCAGGATGCGGTCCCCCATTATTGAAAGAAAAAGCAAGCCAGAACTACTTTTCAAAATTTGGCATGTATTTGGTGTCATAACCAAGCGAATATTGAGCCTCAAGTACCCCTGAAGGTCTCTATTTGCTTGGTTTTGTCCCGTTGTCGTGCAGCCATGATAAGAAAAAGAGTAGAGAAATGCAAGATAAGCTTCTTTAAGGCCTACTTGATTAATGGTCAGTGATGAGGGCTTGTTATTAGGCCAAGTTTAATTATTAATGTATGCCAGACGTAGCTTAAAAGGGCCAACATATGCCTTAATGATGCCAAAAATGATTATGCTTGATGTGAGCACAGATGGGATATTGTGATCTAGAATTGTAGTGCTTCAAGTGCTCTACCGGCTTGTCTTTACAGCTCGTCGATTAGAGCTACGGTGAAGATGTTATGGTAGTTTAAAGTTCAAGTCGATTGTAGATCCGTACCGGATTGGGCAACTACTGCTGAGGTGACAGAATTGAAATGAATGCACGGGCTTGAAGTGCTCACTTTGTAGAGCGTGTCGGTCTTTTCAGATTAGCGATCGGAGTGCCGATCGCCAAGATATTAGCCGTTAAAGATTCATCCAGGGTCGGCTCCATACTAGGTCAATCCGCTCGATTGGGTGCCATCTGGGATTTTTACAGCCTCAGTAGGGTTTGTATGAACTCTATGCAGTTTGAGAAGTCTAAAGGAATTAACGACTTGCCAAACTGAGTCCGAGTTCATGAGATAATATGGATTGAGGCCGGTGTGAGTTGCCGGCACTGTGCTGAGCTGGATAATTTCGGCATTATCTGAGAAGTTGATACAAACAGTTAACAACCAAGTGAGAAAGAGAATGCCTTCCGGCAAGTGCAATCACCTATACTAGCATCTTGAAGCTATGTCGTGGGAAATGGCAGCAAAATTCATGATGATAATATCAGTCAAGGACTACTAAAGTTGAAAGCTGTACGAGACAATGATTTGGTAGATATGCATGCTAAATGTGGTGCCATTATGAAAGCACTTGATGAGCTCATAGTCCTAAATGTCATCTCATGGAGTGTACTCATCGTGGGATAGGCCTAGCTCGACGGGGCCCACTCGAGGAAGGTGTTGTGCTTGGCAATGCTCAGCCGATATGTGTACAAAATGTGGTGCCCACCATGAAGTTGCCTGCCCAAGCCAATGAAGTAAAAAGGCCGTCGGGAAGGACCTCCCATGATCACAAAAGGGCCAATGGCTGCCCAAGACAATCAACTGGCCAATGGTTGCCCGCCCAAGCCACTAAGGGCCGCCCAAAGAGGCCAAATGAAAACGGTCCAAAGCTAAATTATTAAGGACCGCCTTCCTTGTGGGCTTAAGTGTGTAAGCAAAGGAAGAAAAAGAAAGGCGAAGCTGGAGGCAAAACAAGCAGAGCGCACGGGGAAGAGAAAGAGTCGTGCCGGGCTATAGAGAGCTCGCCTGAGCATGGCCAAGAAGAGAAAAGTGTCTAGCTCACCATGGCGCTCAGTTGCGGCACCAGCCAAGGCAGATTTCACGTTGGTCCAAAATTCGGCTGCCACATCATCATAGAAGTTCCCGTGCCACATCAGTAGCGGCGGCGCTATTGAAGGGAGAAGGCACACTATTAATGAAAAAAAAGGGCTTTTTGCATGTGGAGTGGTATGGAGAGTTAACAAAAGGGAGCCAAGGTGAGGAGATTCGGGAGGAGCCAAAGAGGCAACGAAGGAGCTCTCTCTCGATCTCTGTCTCAGGCAAGGAGGTAAGGGCCAAGAAGGGCGAGCCCTCTCTGTCAATCCCTAATCTAAGCAAGGTGAGGAGAAACGAGGAGGATAAGCAAGGGAGATCTCTCTCTCTCTCTCTCAATATCCAAACCAAGCAAAGGAGAGACTCTCTCTCTCTCTCTCTCTCTCTCTCTCTCTCTCTCTCTCTCTCTCGGCTTCCACAAGGAGCCTACCTCTCTCCGTGCATGAGAAGGACAAGCAAGGCGGGAAGGAGCTTGAAGTTAGGTCGAAGCAAGCAAGAAAGGTAAGAAGCAAGACGAGAAACTTGTGGAGGCAAGCAAGCAAGAAAGGTAAGAAGGAAGAGGACATCATGAGGCAGGAAAAGCAAGGGTTAAAGCATCATATAGAAATTGAAGAGAATGGGAGTTAAGCCATTCCAAAGTATAAAGGCGGGCAATTGCAGTACAATTTGTAATAATTGAATATTGATGATCGAGGTGGTGAACTGAATTGAATCTTGCAGAATCCACGGGGCAATTGAAGCAGTTGAAGTAGCAGAAGAGATTTTCATCATCGACATCACTCCCAAATTGATTAAGCATTTTGTTAAGTCCGGTGTCGTTAACGGTCCTGTTAATCTTGTAAACGAGAGCTTAAACTCCTAGTTAGCAGCTGATCCAAGTGACGATGCTGCTAACAGCCCGCCTTGGCTAAGGACTAAGCTATAGTCGAAGTAATATTCAATTCATTGATGATTCCGGTGATTTCCAGAGCTGTCGGTGTCTGTTGTTCTTGCTTCCTCTCTTTCACACCTCCCACAGCCAAAGGCCTGGTGCCTGCCCAGCTCACGTAAAGAACACATATCCCCCGACACCGTGCGATAATGGCATTATAGGTGACATCACTTGAGTCAGAACCAGGTGAATAGGGGCCCCAAGAATCTTCAAAGGCCCTATTCTCTTGGTTCTAACCCAAGTTGGATTTCCGATGTAGCCACAACGTTTGTCTCAAGGATGCGGTCCCCCATGACTAAAAAAAAAAGCAAGCCAAAACTACTTTTCAAAAGTCTGGTTGTATTTGGTGTCATAACTAAGCAAATATTGAGCCTCGAGGATCCCTCAAGGTCTCTATTTGCTTGGTTCTATCCTATGGGCTAGTGTCATAATAGGTGACGTCACTTGAGTTAGAACTAGGCAAATAGGGGCCCCAAGAATCTTTGAAGGGTCCTATTCGCTTGGTTCTAACCCAAGCATTTGGAGCAGGTGGATAATAACAGAGCATTTAAAGTTAATAGTGATAGATATATAGGCCTACTCACTCACTATGCCCAAACTCAAGCACGATCACATAACGAGTAATTACTCCAACCATGCAGTGCGAAACTTATAATCTTACCCTAATGACCACTCTTTGGCCCTTGCAGTGTTGTTCCAGTTGTGCTCTGACCCTGTGATGTAGTGGCTTTGGTGTGCACACAAGAAGGGGAGAGAGAGGGAGAAAGAACCGGTCTCTGCAATATCCAATGGTGTCGAGTTGGATGGTGATGTCGCAAGCCACCGAGAGCAAGAACCAGAAGGTGGTGATGGCGACACGACAGCAAAGGACTCAAACCAGTGGAAGTCGCTCAATGCAGGATCACGAGAGGTGGCCAAGGGGAAGAGCGCAGAAAAGGCAAAGGCAATGGCGATCTGTTTGTTCTACTTGGAGATGGAGATGGCGATTGCAAGGGTGATCGGTGTCTGACTCTAAACGCAGGATCACAAGAGGTGGCCAAGGGGAAGAGTGCAGAAAAGGCAAAGGCAACGGCGATCTGTTTGTTCTACTTGGAGATGGAGATGGCGATTGCAAGGGCAATCGGTGTCTGACTCTAAACGGTCACTCGAAAAAGGCACATGGGCTACGCTCACAAGGACAACCAGTAATAAATGGGCTAAGATTCCCATGCAGTACGATTTACCAACCACAATCTCCGGTGTAATCATGTGCATGAGTGAAGTTGCAACCCTCTCCGAGGTAAGCATTCTAACTTTAGAGGCAATACCCCCGCCAAACATTTTAATTATACCCTCGCCCCAGATGAGCGCTCTTTTGCCTCTTTTCACATCCTCTAGTGCCCATCATTTTAACTCTACCCCCATCCATGCTACGCGGTAAGAAAACCATATCTTTTGTGCTCCCAACCCTTTTTGTGCATCTCCTCTTACTTTCTAGTGCTCCTCCTTTTTGCGCATCGTCCTCTTACTCCTGTTCTGCAGTGCTTTAGTGACACAGAACTCTACGCACAATGAAGAGGTATGCTTCTACACTTTTGTGCACTTGTATTTTGTTTAGTCAGTACCAAGCAATAAGGGAAGGTAAACCCTGTTTGTTGCACTTGTTCATTTGGTACTCACCATCTTCTTTATTAATGATGTTTGATATTACACTTTTCTGAGGTCATTACCAAGCAAATAAGGGAAGGCAAACTGTGTTCGATGCACTTGTTCGCTTGGTACTGACCTTGGAAAATATAAATAATGTTTGCTATTACACTTTTTTGAGGTCAATACTAAGCAAATAAGGGGAAGGTAAACCCTGTTTGTTGTGGGTGTTTTTTTTTATACCAAATATGCGTTTTGAATTTATAAGGGAGAAGCAAAATTACAACTTAACACCCATATAGGGGGGTTTGAGTTAGAAAACACTAGGGACAGGCACAAAGGCCAAGTTTCAGACTTTACAAAAAGTGGCCTACTAATTTCTGGGGGATACAACTGGCAATAAACAATTAGAAGTTAATAATTTTCCTTCACAGCCAGTCTATCTCTTCCTGAAGCTTGTTGGAAAAGTTTAGGGCTTCATCATATTTACTGGCTAGCTCAAGTACTTCATCCTTCATCTCCTATACCCTATTATAGACAACATCTAGAGAGCCATTTTTGATGAGAATGCCCTCCAAGTCTTCATCCCTTCTTGCTTTCAGAGAGTCTTTGAAGATTGAGACTCTGTGCTTGTAGATCTTCATTTGTTCCAGCTTGAGGTTAGCATCTTGCACAGAGCATTTAGAAAAGAAGATCTTCAAACCAAGAGCGTGAAAATTGGGAACAATAAGAAAAGAATTTCTGAGCTTCCAACGGTTGGTACTAAGGGGGAAAGGATGGGGGTGTTGGTTTGGAAGAATTACCAGTGGCTTACCTCGAGGATTGACTCCCGTATTGACAGCAGCCACTCTTGGGCTGTGTCGATCTAGAGCGCTAAGGGTACCATCAGGGGAGGACCAAGGGGGGACCTCATGAGGAGGACCCGGATGCGTTCCTACTGGCGCTATGAGAGTGTCCCATGGAAAGGCATCACCACTATCCTAAGCTTTCTGTAGTTGCTTTGCAAAACCTTGAGGGAGGTTGTGAAAAAACTGCTTGTTAAATAGACTAGATGGCCATGCCTGATGAGTGGTCTGTGAGGCGGTGGGTTGGAGTACTGCCATGCGTTTTCATGAGAGGTAGATGTGGGTGGGAGAAGCAATGGTACCACCCCCCTAGATTAGGGGAGGTGATGGGAAGGCACGACATGACAGTTAGGACAACATGGACTTAAACATCTCCTTCACATTGGTATTTTGTTGCAAAAGATGTAAACCTATTCTCTTGCTATTACATTTTCCTGAGGTCAGTACCAAGCGAACAAGTGAAAGCAAACTCTGTGCGATGCACATATTCACTTAATACTGACCTCAAAAAATATAAACGATGTTTGCTATTACACTTTTATGAGGTCAATACCAACTGAATAAGGGAAGGCAAACTCTATTCGATGCACCTGCTCCCTTGGTACTGACCTCAGAAAATATAAGTGATGTCTGCTATTACACTTTTCTTAGGTCAATACCAAGCAAATAAGGGAAGGAAAACTCTATTTGATGCACCTGCTTGCTTGGTACTGACCTCAAAATATATAAGTGATGTGTGCTATTACACTTTTTTGAGGTCAGTACAAAGCGAATAAGGGAAGGAAAACTCTATTCGATGAACTTGCTCGCTTAGTACTGACCTCAAAAAATATAAGTGATGTTTGCTATTACACTTGTCTGAGGTCAGTACCAAGCGAATAAGGGAATGTAAAATCTGTTCGATGCACTTGTTCGCTTGGTACTGACCTTTTTTGAAACCTTAAGTCCCTTGTGCTGAAAATGAAATGTTGTTTTCTGTTATGCTATTTGTAGAGATGCCTTGTGCAAAGGCCTCGCCTAGAAGGGCAACAAGCGAATCTTTGAATGCTCAAGCAAGAAGATGCCGATATGAGGCGCACAGAGGTGTAGTCCAAGAGCTGCAAAGGATTGAACGACACGTTCAACCGGTTGTTCCACGTCTTCCTTTCCAGCGAGTAGTGTGAGAGATTTACGAGAAGTGGAGAGTCGGCATGCGATGGGCCAACAATGCACTTCTCTGCCTTCAAGAAATTGCATAAGACTTCCTCGTTGAATTCTTTAGCGCTCAATATATCTTGGCTGTCCATGCACGCCGCATTACTATCATGCCACGATTTTGATACTCTTTGTAGGCTGCATTTCCTCTACGATGGCCTGCTTTGGCCAGTACCTATGATGGGCTGCTTCCGCTACGATGGGCTGCTTCAGCGAGTACCTATCCGAGATAGTAGAACCATGGATATTCTTAACATCCCCCCTCTCCATCCTCATGCAGACAGAGCCGTCTAGGGCTGAAATAAATAGCAAAAGGACACGATCGTGGGTCGAGAGAAACGACACAGATGGGCAGGTTGAGATAGTCACAGAAGGGCATCAGCAAGCCAGGGTAGACCCCAAGGCAGTCATGGAAGAAACAGAGACAATTATGGAGGATCCAGCTAGACCCCAAAATGAGCAATTCATGGAGGATCCAGAGCTAGTCCACGGGAGGTCACCTAATAAAAATGTAACCTATCACGTGAGTTCAACAGAAGGGTATTTAAAGTTCTTGAAACTTACAAGAATATATATATAGAAGGGCATTATTTTTTCAAATTTTAAAAAAACTTACAGATTTTAAAAGAAAAGGATACATTATATTCTTAACAGAATTCACAGATAAGGGGTTTTACAAACATGTCTTGAACGCACGTGATATGGTAGTTTTACACATAGTCAACCCCCCGAGGAGCTAGTAAGGGCTGATGAGGGGCAAGAGCAAGCCAGGGTGGACCCTGAGGCATTTATGGAGGAACCAATATTGAAGGAAAATGATCCAGAGCCTGTGCCTGTTAGGGAGGACACTATGCCTATTAGGGAGGACTGTGAGGCTATTAGGGAGGAGCCTGAGGCATCCAGGGATAAAGCTCAAGAAAGGCAAGGGCAAGGCTTTGCTTCACAAGGGCCATCCAACGAGGAGCCTTTATCAAATGACTCAATTATTTTAGAGCAAATCAACAAAGAGAATGAAGAGAAGTTGCAAGTTCTTCTCAGCGCAGCGCCTCTACATGCACATATACTTCTGCTTGGAACGTCGAAGGAGGCCTGCATTTTCAACCTCGATCAACAAGACTTCCTGTGCATGCGCAGTTTCACCAACTCCAACGCAACGATGGGGTCGTCAACATTGCTTTGTGGTAATTCTCATGCTCTTTAAAAGTCACCGTTGGTTCATTAAATGGCTCACTACCAAGACATAGGTCAATACCAATCAAGTTAGTGGATTATTGAATTGGATAGTGATATTACTCACTCAGTATTGACCCATGTCCTAACTGCAGTGAAAGTTTTTCTTTATAACTCACGCTTGATTCATTAGATGGCTCACTACCGTTAAGAGAGGAAGGGGTGAGAGCTGAGGAGTTCGGACAGGCTCGCATTAACGAAATGACGTAGTGCTACAATCAGACTCAAGAAGATGTTTGAAATATGCAAGAAGCATTAAATCAATATTATGCGGACGCCGCAGAAGTAGAGGAATGGGCTGCACCCGGGTGGTTCACTATATTTGATAACACTATATCACATGCGTTCAAGTCCTTTCTGTAAAATCCCTATTCTATGAATTTTCTATGAAATATAATGAACCTTTTTCTTTTAAATTTCGTAAATTTTTTTGAGATTTGTAAAAAATATATCCTTACATAAATTTATTTCTATACGTTTTAAGGGATTTAAATACCCTTCGGTTGAACTCACATGATAGGTCACATACTATGTAAGGTGAACCCCCCGGGGGGCTGCACCTCGACGGCAAGAGAAAGAACAGAGGGAAGCTTCATAGGTGTAAGATGCATGGGAAGTCATGGAAGAGGCCCATGATTTCAAACCATGCGAAAGGATGCGCGAGACCTGCGTCCCTCGAGGGAGAAGTAGCAGCAACCAGAGCAGAGGGCAGGGGAGCGGTGGGAGAAATCGGGGGAGAGGGCAAGGGATCAGTGGAAGCAACTGGGGGAGAGGGCAAGGGACCAATGGCACAAACCGGGGGAGAGGACAGTAGCAGGAAAAGGGAGCAATAACTTGTATAAATCTTGACAGAAACAACACAATCTGTAAAGCTTTGAGACAATGAAAAGTGTACATTTTTTAAACATTGGACCGCCACAAAATGTCTCTGTATTAGTCATTTTGAAGAGTACATCATGGTTTGCATGGCATCAAAGCTCATTGCGTGCACAAGGTATGTAACCTAGCTTCCGGTGGAAGCAATTAAGTGAAGTGTATTTGTGAGTGACTCCCTGCACAATGTAGTTTTCTCCTTGCGTCTTGGAATCCGAAAAGAAGAAAAAGTTAGATTCTGTCTTAATTTATTAAAGACAATCAAAATTCATCCATTTAGTAAGCACCTTTCTATTGTTGGGACTGAATGCATACAATTCCGGAAAAAGTGGAAGTTCTTCACATGTAAGATCTACCTTGAGCTGTGCAAGAGTTGTGCTTGACATTGTCTCCATCATAGTAAGTAGGCTGTCTTGAAAGTAGAGCTCCTTTGATAAAGGTTTGTTCTCGAGGCTAGACTCTGTATCTTTGTCGAGTGGAATAAGCTTCCCACTAAGAAGATGATATCTAAAATAGTAAAATGCTACTATGAATTTTTGAGATCTTATAATGAACTTGCAAATTATGGACTTCTTTTACAAATACAGACTTTACTTTATTGTTTCCTATCCCAATTATCATCTAAAAAGTCTAAACAACTCTCAGACTTGCAAATGAACATTGTTGCGGTAGTTCTTATTTGGTCATAGAAGAAAAAATCAACAAACACTTCAAGAGGCATAAATAGTGTGAGCCGAACTATTTTTGTGGCAATTGAATACTTGAGGGACTTTTGTATATCTTGAAACAACTTATTCCTAAAGCTTTCACTAGTTTGCGAAGCTGGCAAAGACCAATCCTTGCTCTCAAAAGGATGGAAGTGACAAAGGAGCTACACGACCCCAACCGATGGAAGTTCCACATATGAAATATCATAAAAGAATATTCCATTATCTGCAAGTTCCTTGTGTTGTCTTCCTCAGTACATTTGCTCACCAATAAATGCATGGAAAGCATCAAAAATCCCAACTATGTTCTCAACTGGTTGCCAATCTATCCTATTCGATGGATAAAAATCTGAAACATGCCAAAGTTGATATCCACCACTTAACCTTCAAATATAATCATGCACTAAGTGAGATGCTCAAAATAACTTACAGTTGGGTCAATGCCTTGGAAAACTTGGAGGAGATATTTGCAACCTTAAGTCTGCATCTTGGAAAGCATGTTGTATGAGGACCTCTTTCACCCGCTTGCTTTGTGCACACACTTTAAACTCTTTAACTTGTCCCTTGAAAGACTCCAGGAAATCATTGTGTTGCCTCCTCTTCCTCCTCCTAGTTTGCAGTAGAACCCAACTTTTGATAGTTATTTGAGATGGTATCCATGCTTGATCATCTCCCGGGGCAGTCACTTATCAAAAGACCCCTATATCACGTGCATTGAAGAGGTAATTAATAATACCCTAATATACATAATATACTTACACTGTGAGCCTATTTAAAAAACCTCCACCCCCCTCTGTATGTATACATTTTTATACATTTTGGTCTTTAATAATCCTCTCTGGTTAACTCACGTGATATCATACACATTCTAAAAAGTGACCGCCCCAGGGATCATCTGTAGTATAACTATTAAAAATGCTAGCAGAGTCAGTGGTAGTGCTAGGCCTTCGAGAAGTAGTCATGTGTGCACTACAATACATGAAAGGTTAGCGCAGATATGAAAAAGGAAAGAAGTTTTGAGAGGAAAGTAGAGCTACTCAAAGTCATATTTGGATGGGAACAATAGATACTAGATAGAGTCTTCAATGAAAGTTCTAAAATTCCTCGATACAGAGTTAGTACGACTTATGGAATTTATGCCTTGAAAGCGTAAAATTGTACAATTTGATGAACAAAAATAATATTTTCTCCATTTTTTCTAAAATATCTTGGCTCCAAAATGTCGATTTTCAACGTAACGTTAGCATCTTCCTCATTGGTCAAGCACCACTCTCTCTCTAGAACTAAAAGGCCCAAAAGTGAGTCCAACTTTCTCCTAATGCAACAACAAACTCCCAGCTCCAATTGAGTAGCACAGAAGCCTTGAGGGGTGTTTAGAGGTCGCCTCTCTTGTTGCCCGCCCCGGACCGCCGGAATTTTGGTGCCTCCCCATAGAGGATGACTTGTGTATGTTTTTGTGTACCTTTTGCCTTGCAATGGGAATGAAAGGATCATAAAAATTATCGTGATTCATGCAAACTACTTGACTATGCTAAAGGTTGAACCTACACAAAAACATACACAAGTCGTCCTCTGTGGAGGCATTAAAATTGAGGCGGTCCGAGACGTGCAACAAGAGAGGCGACCTCTAAACACGCCTCGAGGCTCCCGTGCTACTCAGTTGGAGTTGGGGCAACCACAATCAAGAAATAACAACAACAAACCCACAGCCAAGCAACTGAAGGGGCACCACCTAGTTATAGAGCGAACTAGGATGCAAAAGAGGAGAATCTATGAGCAATACAAGCAAAAAGGAAGGTACACTATCACTAATATCAATTCTAATAATACACACACCAAACACTGAGAGAGAGAGAGAGAGGGAGGGAGAGAGTTTTGTGCAAGAATTAAGCCTCAAGTTAAATGATTGACGTGGGTGTATAAACAGCTCGAAGGAGAGTCAAGAGACATAATTAAGTTTGATTATATTGCAATCTACAAATTATCTTAGTATTATGGGATCCCTCTCACCATACAAACCTCTTATAATGTTTTCCCAAGCAACAAAACAAACACAAAAGTTGTTGAGTCACATCACCTTAAACCAAATGAGATAAGGTTGCCAAGTGTGAATTGGAGAAACTCAAAAGAGTTTTGAACCGTGGTTGGACCCAACTTATTGATTCAATTGATGTGTAAGAGTAGGTACAACATTGACTGGAAGTTATGAATCACCCACTCCCTTGCAATACTACCACTAGCTCAAAGAAGCTTTCCTATACACCACAAGTTATGGTGCATAGAGAGCTCACTCTCTCTCTCTACAACTAAGATGGCGAATGGTATGATCAAATTAGTGAGGAACAATGTAGAGATCATGTTAGTTACAAAGGAAAAAGGGATCTATTTATAGGTGATCAGAGCCCTTATTAGGATTATCTCCTTTCAACGAGGGTTGGCTGAGTTCCACTGCACATGGAGTAGCTAGTATGTTCTTATGAGAGTGGGGCTCTCTTGTCTCTTGAGTCACATGGATATGGGCTCAAGAGGAGAGAATTATTGAGGTGAAATAGAGAAGATTCTAGAGAGGTGAGTGATTTTTTGTGTGAGGCTGCCTACTCCAAGGTAGAGTAGAGTGGGTGTCATTTACAAGAAGAGTTAGTCATTAGGTTTATTAGTTTGTAGTTAGTAGGATTGGATAAAATTACATGGCATATGCACTCAAGGTGAATTATATAATTTATACAATGATAAAAAGTAAGAGAAGAATGAGAATATACACAATTTGATGGAAACCATACGATGGAGAAGGAATTTTTCACCTATCTCCTCCAATGAATGAAGTGGCTATAGAACTCTGTCGGTGTAGTCCTTGTGACCATGAAAAAGTTGAATTTTCCATTATCAAAATCCTCCTTTGTAGAGATTGAGCTTGGTCACTTGCTAATTTTTCCTCTTTTTGTGAAAGGATGAAGAGGTTATCGTACTATGAATTTGATTCTAAAGAGAGAAATTGAGCTATATATGTATAGAGATGATAATTTTTTGAGCTATGGAGCAAGGAGAGATGGAAATGTTGAAGAAGATGAATTAAGCCATGACAGTTGCATGTTTGAGTGAGGGATGGAGAGGAATGAGTGTGTGTGTGTGTGGAAGTGGGAAAGGAGGTGAGAGAAGACTATGGGTTACTTTGTGAGAAAGTGGACAGACTCGGGTCCACTCAAAAGATCCTATTTCATCGGTAGTAGCTCCAAAAATCATGAAAAATGTTGAGGTGACATTCAGCTTGCGGGCTACAATTCTCTGTTGACAACTTCTTCAAATTCCGAGCGGCAATAAGTGCCAAAAATCTCACCAAAAAGCCTGTTTTTTCTACCTGCAAAAGTCTTTTAGTCGCCCCCTCGTTTGTGGAATTTTCACAATGCATCCAAGAGTGAGCCCCTCCTTTGTCATATCATGATACAAAGCATCCAAGCTACCTTTACACACGCATGGAAGAGGATTATTGATGAAATAAGAAATATATACATGGTGGGACTAGTGTATGAACTATTCATGTATTTTAGGTCAATGAACACATGGTGTTAGAATAATGAGTATATAATAAAAAAATATGAAAGAATTATGGATATGAAAAAAGATATTGGAATCATATGATATGGTCCCTCTTTTGTATTATTTTGGGTGAAAGAGAAAGAGGTATGCAAGTAAATGAAAATAATATAATAAATGTGACAAAGGGAGTAGAAATCAATTTTTTGTTTTCACGAGGGTGAGGGTGAAAAGGTGGGGGTGATTTGTATAAAAAATAAATAAAATGAGGTTAGAGTATGTACACATTGTCAAAAAAATATACTTATGGTGCAAGAGGATGAAAGAAGGAGTACATAAGTTTAATAATATACACACACGTAGGTATAAATATTGAAATAAAATACAAAATAATTATAAAATCTTTATATTTAGGCCATATATACAATGAAATATTTACACAAAAAAAAGACCATAATATACTTTTCTTTTTTCTTTTTTTATTTTTTTAGCTCAACTAGCCTAGTGACTAACTAATTGAGGGTTTTTAAGGAGATATGGGGAAAGTCCCCTAACTCACACTGTAAGGTTTCCAATTTTTGAAACCTTAAAGATTGTGTAAAGATTAATCAAACTAATAGGATTATTGAAAAAGCAATGTAGAATTGTTCGACCGTGGCAAATATTGGTAATTTTGGAATCTTAATCACAACAAACCCCGGGCTAGAAATTTTCAGGACAAAATTCCGATAAAATCTGGAAAAGTTACGGGCTCTGAAAGATTACACTAGGAATTTAATTAGTTAAGTAAAATTGGATGGTTTCAATAATTATTATCAATAAATACTTTCTTGTCCTAAGGTTCTAGAAATTACTGTTATTTCCAATTTTCATCATCATTAAAAATGAGGGAAATTAGAAAAAATTGATTCTGCCATATCCGGGGGGCTGTGTGGGGTAATGATGAACTCTCCTAGACTAGATTTAGCAGCAGGGGGTGTTTTCTGACCTATAGGGCTGCTTGGGATGCAAGTTATTGCCATTTTCCATCATGCGAGTGCCCAGAAACCCTATAAATATGACCCTTGCTTCACAATTTCAGACTGACTCGGAGCCTTGACCCACTCTCTCTCATCTAGAGAGAACGCTACGCAGAAATCACTAGAGATAAAGCTCTAGTTGATTAACTTAAACAACTGCCAACATGGCTTCAAAGAGAACCAGAGAAAACCCTCTCACCGAGGAGGAGGATGTTAGCAACAAAAGAAATAAAGCCACTTATGACCATGAGGGAGGGCCTAGCCATAGGCCAACGGAGGAAAGTTTGCAGGTTCCAGCGCAGCAGCAGATGGCCGATCAGTCCCTGGTGGATTTCCCATTATTCAATTAAGCTTTTTTTTAATAGTTTAAGTTCTTTTATAAGTTAGCATTGCATATGTAAAGAGTGAGTAAGAATAAGAAAAGGAATAATTGAACAAAAACGAAGGGTAATTTCCAACGTGCATTGTTTATAATGTAGGAAAGAATTGTTTGGGTTAAAATTGGTTGAATTAGAAAAGATATGATTGATCATCCTTAAGACAGCTTGTCTCAAAACACCTATGACTCCTTAGTATAAATTGATGATAATGATTGGATTTCTAGCCACGGATAAGTCGGTTACCCCATGAACGTTGAGTTTCTACTCCGTGTCATGTCTTGATGTTTCTACGTAAGTTAGGATACAGTTTTTTTAATCCTAGGGGAGCCGCCTGGTTGTATGGGCAACTGGTTTTGGTGTATGGGCACCCGGAACCTTGGGTGGGGGTTTATCCACTCCGGATTGTGAATAAGGAATGGGTGCCATTTTTTTTTCACCCTTAGGTGATCTTGAGACAAGAAGAGTACTGGTCATGGTTATTATGGATAATGTTTTGATTGACTGTACTCTGTCTTAAGTTTAAAGATGTCTTTTTTCTAAAAGAATGCTTTCAATGTTGTCTTTAATAATTGATTGAAGAAATTACTGTGATGGAACATTAAAAGAAACCATTATCTTAAATGTTAAAACAATGTGATAGTTATTAGAAAAGAAAATGAATCATGTGTGAGTGCGGGGTGGTAAGTGGGGATTGACTAAGGTTGTCAATCATGGATGGGTGGACCTGATTAGTCAGGTAATTATCCATCCCTACACACTAAAACGTTTAGAAAACTTCTTCACTTGGCAAAGGAGTCCACCAGTGGCTGTGCCCTCACATGTGTTAGGGGGAAAAAAGCGTTGGTTGAGGATACCTTCGCCCAATTGTGGTAGTTATAGGACCGAAATAGTTTTTTGGACTTTTAATACGTTGTCCCGTTTCCGGTGCGAGACAGGACTAGGTCTTCTTCTAAGGCTATAGACCCAAGCCATTGTCAATGGTAAAGGTCTATTCCTTGGATTTTTCTTGTTTAGAGACTCTCGTATTTATCAAACCTAGAGACCTGTCAAGGATCCCATCTCGTTTTGGTGTTGGTGGTTTGAGGACCTCACAAGTGGTATCAGAGCCTGTGTTAATTAAAGTCTTGGACCTACGGAAATGTTTAAGGCGTTAGGTTGAAATACGTGATCTTTGACAAATTCAATTAAAGATGTATTTAATTGAAGAGAGGGAGTGGAAGGAAGAGAGAGAATTATCCCCATCCTTGCAGGAAAATTTCCATCAGGCCTACTTCAAATTCATGGATTTCAACATTAGGTTTATGAGGGCTTGCCTATCCCGAGACTATTCAATGCGAAAAAGCATGATAAAATGGCTGGATAATATATTTTCTCCTTCCACTTGGAGAATCAAGTGGTCAGGATCTGGTATAATTTTCTTCATTGATGCGGGAGAATTAGAAGGTTTAGAACTAAATATGAAGAAACTCAAATGGGCCAAAAATATTCAAGTGATTGAAGTATACTTTTTCATTGGGACGGAGAATCCAGAAGAAACCCTTGTAATAGATGATGTCCAAGTATCACAAAATCAGTGGGTGTTTAATCAGGTGTCTAAAGTAATTTACCCAAGTAGAATTAGGCCCATAGGAATAGGCCCTAGTTTTAGTAGACCAAAAGATGTTGTATATTTTGATCCTATATTTGATCCACCCAAAGTCTTCAAAATTTTAGTATAGTACTATCGTCACCTTTGTACATAATAGGATCTTCATGAATTGTATTAACTCTTGTACATACTATGGTTCTCATGGGTATGCTATAAGTAGTTTTGTTTATGGTTTGGCAATTGTCTTCATCCTATTTGCAAAAGTCCTGGGTAGGAGATAAGTTAAAAGTATAAGTAAGAAAGATTTCATCTGGTACTAAATTCCACTAATTCAATCTGCGATAAATACTCGCGTAAATAGCCTTTACAATGTTAGTCAAGAGAAAAAATTACTACTAAAGCAAGTTTAACTCCCTACTTTCAAAGGAGAGGGACCCAATTTAGAGCGAGATGCGGAAGCGTGGTTAGATGCTATGGATGACTATTTGAGAGCTGCAGGAACTGCTCTAGAAAACCAAACAATGTTGGGTATGTTCCGTCTCAGTGGAGATGCCAAGCTTTGGTGGAAGAAACACTGCAGAGATAATCCCACGAGTAGTCCATCTTGGGAGAAAATGAAGCAAGCAATCAAAGAATGTTATCTCCCTCCTACACATCAGGCTATCAAGATGAACGAGTTCTTTGGTCTACGCCAGCTAGGACTTTCATTAGATGAGTACTACACCAAGTTTGTGTCTTTACTATGCTATGCTCCCCAGATGACCATGGAGCAACAAATTTCCCATTTCTGTCAAGGCCTCAACAAACCCCTGAGTACAATTCTCAAAGCCATGAGGCCTACATCAATACAGAATGCCCTTCTTAGGGCTAAGCCTCTTGCAACCGAAGGAACCAACTCCATAAGGAACTATAATGAATTTAATAACTTTAGGGGAAGAGCCAAGGGAAATTTCAACCACGGATACCAACAACGTGGACTAGCTGCAGTAGTAAACCTAGAGCAGACCTTCCCAAATGTTAGGTGCTATGGAGGCAATCAAATGGGGCACTATAGAAATAATTGTCTTGAAGAGAAAAACCCTCGAACTACTGCTAGAGCCATTTCTCAAAATCAAGGAGATAATGTAAGCGGAGGTAGAAATGGAGTACGAGGTAGAGGAAGAGCAAGAGGAGCGAGATCTTATGCAATCATAGGAGAACCAACCTTATGAATAAGAAAGATAAAAGAGCCACTCGCTTGGCTATAGTTAGCTCTCTTAGAGCTTTGTAAACCACTATAAATCAATAATGTAAAAACTTAAGTTGCTTATATATTGTAATGGTATACATGATTTTCTTCTCCAAAATTACTTAATGAATCTAAAGTTCAGTTAGTATTCAATCAAGAAATTAAGGGTAGATCTAGAAAATGATAAATAGGTTCTCGTTGGGAAGGAAAATTTCAAATCTTAGAAATGAGGTAGTTATCAAGAAACCAACTCACATTCTTATGCACACGATAACCTCCCTGGGAAAATGACCTAGATATGAAAGTATCAAGGTACGAGACTAATAGGAAGCCAAAAAGAACTCTTAGTATGATACTTCTTAAAACCCTTTTACATATTGTTGGTCAACCAGGTTAGAGCACAGAGGGGGTACCTCTGGTGCAATGGTGGGAGCTTGTGCCGAACGCAGATTCTTCAAAATGGCAAGAACACACCGAGCGCGTTTAGATTGGCAAAGCTGGAATACATGATACTTATCGAATGCTGATTTCTCAAAATGGTCAGTTAGACCGAGCGCATTCATGTTGACAAGATGGATATATGGATCTTTTATGGAATTGATTTAACCTGGTTTTTGAAATGATACAAATGGTTTGTAAAGGTTTTTAAGATGGGCTCAATACTAAGATTTTCTTGAGGAAACATTGGCTACCAAGTAACTCTAACCAGAAACTAGAAAGAACTCTTAGAGTAATCAGTAACAGTTGGTAAAGTGGAATGGTTATCCCTTCGAAGATGACACTTGGGAGGATGAATTTCTCTTCTCAAAGATTTTTCCAATTTCGGTTGAGATGAGGGCATCTCAAATTCTTAAGTTGGGATGATTGTAAGGTTTCCAGTTTTCTGAAACCTTAAAAATTGTGGAAAGATTAATCAAACTGATATGATTATTGTAAAAGCAATGTAGAACTGTCCGACCGTGGAAAATATTGATATTTTTGGAATCTTAATCACAACAAACCCCGGGCTAGAAATTTTCAGAACAAAATTCCGATAAAATCTGGAAAAGTTACGGGCTCTGAAAGACTACACTAGGAATTTAGTTAGTTAAGTAAAATTGGATGGTTTCAGTAATTATTATCAGTAAATACTTTCTTGTCCTAAGGTTCTAGAAATTACTGTTATTTCCAATTTTCATCATCATTAAAAATGAGGGAACTTAGAAAAAATTGATTCTGCCATATCTGGGGGGCTGTGTGGGGTAATGATGAACTCTCCTAGACTAGATTTAGCAGCAGGGGGTGTTTTTTGACCTGTAGGGATGCTTGGGATGCAAGTTATTTCCATTTTCCAGCATGTGAGTGCCCAGAAACCCTATAAATATGACCCTTGCTTCACAATTTCAGACAGACTTGGAGCCTTGACCCACTCTCTCTCATCTAGAGAGAACGCTACGCAGAAATCACTAGAGATAAAGCTCTAGTTGATTAACTTAAACGACTGCATACATGGCTCCAAAGAGAACCAGGGAAAACCCTCTCACCGAGGAGGAGGATGTTAGCAACAAAAGAAATAAAGCCACTTATGACCATGAGGCAGGGCCTAGCCATAGGCCGACGGAGGAAAGTCTGCAGGTTCCAGCGCAGCAGCAGATGGCGGATCAATCCCAGGTGGATTTTCCATTATTCAATTAAGCTTTTTTTTAATAGTTTAAGTTCTTTTATAGCATTGCATACGTAAAGAGTGAGTAAGAATACGAAAATGAATAATTGAACAAAAACGAAGGGTAATTTCCAACGTGCATTGTTGATAATGTAGGAAAGAATTGTTTGGGTTAAAATTGGTTAAATTAGAAAAGATATGATTGATCATCCTTAAGACATCTTGTCTCAAGACACCTACGACTCCTTAGTATAAATTGATGATAATGATTGGCTTTCTAGCCACGGATAAGTCGGTTACCCCATGAACGTTGAGTTTCTACTCCGTGTCATGTCTTGATGTTTCTACGTAAGTTAGGATACAGTTTTTTTTATCCTAGGGGAGCCGCTCGGTTGTATGGGCAACCGGTTTTGGTGTATGGGCACCCGGAACCTTGGGTGGGGGTTTATCCACTCCGGATTGTGAATAAGGAATGGGTGCCGTTTTGTTTTTCACCCTTATGTGATCTTGAGACAAGAAGAGTACCGGTCATGGTTAGTATGGATAATGTTTTGATTGACTGTACTCTGTCTTAAGTTTAAAGATGCCGGAGGTGTCTTGAGACAATCTGTCTCAAGAAGAGTACTGGTCATGGTTATTATGGATAATATTTTGATTGACAGTACCCTATGTTAAGTTTAAAGATGTATGTTTGCTAAAAGAATGATTTCAATGCTGTCTTTAATAATTGATTGAGGAAATTACTATGATGGAACATTAGAAGAAACCATTATTTTAAATGTTAAAACAATGTGATAATAATAAGAAAAGAAAATGAATCATGCATGAGTGCAGGGTGGTAAGTGGGAATTGACTAAGGTTGTCAATCATGGACGGGTGGAACTGATTAGTCAGGTAACTATCCATCCCTCCACACTAAAAACGTTTAGAAAACTTCTTCACTTGGAAGAGGAGTCCACCAGCGGCTGTTCCCTCACATCTGTTAGGGAGAAAAAAGCGTTGGCTGAGGATATCTTAGCTCAATTGTGGCAGTTATAGGCCCGAAATAGTTTTTTGGACTTTTAATACGTTGTCCCGTTTCCGTTGCGAGACAGAACTAGGTCTTCTTGTAAGGCTATAGACCCAAGCCATTGTCAATGGTAAAGGTCTATTCCTTGTATTTTTCTTGTTTAGAGACTCTGATTTTTATGAGACCTAGAGACCTGTCAAGGATCCCATCCCGTTTTGGTGTTGGCGGTTTGGGGACCTTACACACACACACCTATGTAGAGTGAAATGGTAGGGATAGCCACAGTGTTTAGGTCATTTTGGTAGGGTGAGGTAGCTCACCATGGTAATTTGGATAGCCAAAAAACGGCTAACATTAACCCTCCCCCAGGATGATGGTATGTTCATGTACCATCGTAAAGCATATTTTCTAAAGAGAGTGCTTCAAAGTCCTTGACAAGATTTTCATTGTTTGGTCCCTTGAAATTTGGCTTGAGTTACACTCATGCTTCATGCAACAAAACTCACATGAGATAGTTTCCTTTTTATAAATATTTGGTAGAAGGCAACTCAAATTGGGCTTCAAGCGATACCCATTTACCTTCCTAGAGTTCTCTTTCCCATTCAAGTCCATAAGTTGATAGTAACTTGAATTGAAAGCCTTGTTAACTATGTATGGCCCCTGCCACCTAGTTTCAAACTTGGCATCAAAACGATTATCAAGCTGATTGTTATACATTAGCAAAAGATTTCCTTCATTGATGCCTTTGTCCTTCAATTTCTTGTCAAGCTTCTCTTTTGCTTGTGTAACTTTACTCTTGTAGAACTCGTAAGATGCTTCTCTTTTCTACTCAAGCTCAGCCAAAGTAAGAAGTTGATCCATCCATGCTTCTTGATCATCTTGTGCACCTGTGCTATGAAGCCACATTGTTTGGATGTTGATCTTGACAGGTTGCAAAGCCTCTTTACCATAGACTAAGTGAAATGGAGTGAACTTTGTTGCCTCCCTATATGTGGTTCGATATGCCCACAAGGCACCATCCAAGAAGTCTTCCCATGACTTTGTCTTGTTTTGTACCATCTTTCTAATGATGCCTGCAATGACACCATTAGCCTTCTCCACCAAAACCATTTGAATGTGGGTAGTAGGGTGTGCTATGACGATGTAGAATGTGAAGCTCTACATAAACTTCTGTGAGTTAACCCTTATTGAATCCTGGACCATTATCCAAAACAATCTCCAGAGGTGTGGCAAATCTACAACAAATATTATTCTAGAAAACCCTGCTCATTGTTTTCCCATTTACCCTTGACACACTTTGATCCTCTACCCACCTAGTCATGTAGTCTACAACCACTAGAATGTAGAGTTTACCATTTTTTGTCCTAGGCAGAGGACCCATAGCATCAATGCCCCACTTTTCAAAGGGTCCATTTGCAAGCACAATTTGCATTGGACCATAAACCAATCCTCTATTCCCATTTACCTGACAATTGAGACAACTTTTACACCAATGTTGGACATCCACATGCAAACTTGGCCAAACATACCCCGCAAGAAAAATTTTCTTCACCGTTAACTCTTGGGCAAAATGACCACCACATTATTCTTCATGCAAACCTTTTAAAATGGTTGGAGTTTCCTCAATAGTTGATACTATTTTGCACACTTCCTCCTTCCCTCTTTGATAGAGGGATCCTTCTAGGAAGAGATACACGCTTGCCTTCTTTATGAGTCTCCTCTTCTGAGATTTTGTGAAGTCTTGTGGAAACTCGCCCTCCAAAATGTAGCCCATAATGGGAGCCAATGACTCCAATCCCTGGTACCTCCGTTGCTTCACAACATCCGCCACCATGATGACCTTAACTTCTTTCTCAACACATGCAGTTGCTTGTTGTGCAAGTAAATCAACATCCTCATTTTCTTTCCTAGGTATATAATATAATTGCACCTCCTCAAATTGATTGAATAACCTACGGATGGCATGCACTTTGGCCCTTAGTCTTTCATTTTTGCAGGCCCAAATGCCTAAAATCTGCTTCACAATGAGAAGTGCATCCCCTTTTAGGATGAGACATTGTATACCTTGGCCAATGCACACCTTTACACCATGAAGCAGTGTGTCATATTCTACTTCATTGTTGCTAGTTGAACTTGGTAGATTGAACTTCTCTTTCATGAACACCTCTCCACTTGGGTTCAGCAACACTAGCCCTCCCCCTGCTTTTCCTGTGGCTCGTCAAAAAGCTCCATCAAAGAACAAGGTAAAATAATTAGGAATACTTTTTGGTGGTGACAATGGTAGGGTCTCTACTTTAGGCACCTTAGTTTCCTTCTCATGTACCCTATAAGTGAGAATCCCTGCCAATTGTGCACGCACACTATCTTCTACCTTGAAAGAGTATTGAAACTCTTGCAACTCCATAATCCACTTTGAGATCCTAGTTCTAAGATTCATTTGAGATGACACCCAACAAATTTTCTGCAGTAGTAAGAATTACAAAAGGTTTTATGTAGCAAGAAGGATCTAAACTTTCTCACCGCAAACATGAGAGAAAGCATCATGAGTTCTCCTTCTGTGTAGCCTTTCTCCAATGCATTCATGACCCTACTAGCAAAGTAGATGGATCACATTCGGGTACTATGGGGATCTTGTTGTAGCAAAACCGCACCAATTGTTTCTTTCCCAACACTAGAGCTAACAAAGAATGTGTACTCCCCACAAGGAGGCATGAGTGTTGGTAGCTCTGACAGGATGACTTTAATGTTACAAAAATTCTCTTCAAGCTCATTAGAACATGCAAATTCTACTTGTTGTGTCATCTTTTGCAAAGGATGAAGCACCTCCGAAGCTAAGTGAATGAAGTGTGACATATACTTCACATTTTGAATGAATGAGATGACCTCTTTAAGATTCTTGGGTGATGGGAGCTCAATAAGAGCTTTTGCCTTTGAAAGATCCACCTCGATGACTTTATAGGAAACCTTGTGACCGAGCAAGATCACTTCATCCTCACCTATGTGACATTTGTTGGGATTGAACTGACCTCCCATGTCGTAAAGTTTTTTTAAACCTTTTTCTACCTTTCGTAGATGCAATGATTCTGATCTATAATTGCAAAAATCATCAATGAAAACCCTTATTGACTTTCCAAAGAATGCTTGAAACACCATGTTCATGAAACATTGGAAAGTTGCAAGAGAATTTGTCATGCCAAATGGAATAACTCTAAAAGCATAACAACCCCAAGGAGTGATAAAGGTGGTTTTCAATTGATCCTCCAATGTGATACCTATTTGAAAGTAACCTAAGTAGCCATCACACATAGTGTAATTCTCATGACCAGCTACATCATTTAGTATCTCATCCTGAAATGGGAGGGCAAAGTGATCTCTTTTTGTTGCTGTTAGAAGCTGGACACACCCTACAGAAAATGACTACTCGACGGATTCAGTTTTGACATTTAGATTGAGTAGATGGTTAAATTGAAACATTAGGGTTTGAGATTGTAAGGTATTTATACCACTTTTTGACCTTAATGAAAAAACCTTTGTCATTGTAAAAAGTAACGTCTGTGAGTGAGCATACCGTGTATGAGAGAGAGTGAGAGCTTCATCTTGATGCTAAGTGCGCACCAGTGGTTGGAATAGAGTGTGGAGAAGTGCAGTGTGTTGCCCCCGACGAGATCTACGCGCAAATACCTACATTGCGCACGTACGGTCCGGTTTTGCGAGCTCGACCTACAAGCTTCATCTGGTGATTCGGTGAGCATATGTTATCCGTTTTCGCATTTCAGCATATCCACGTGTTCACATTGAGTAGAGCTACACATTAGGCACTTTAGTTTTTGGAAACGACGACCTGCAAATTTTGGCTGTTTGATGGGTATTTTGCTCTTGGAAGCGTTGTAGGAAATCTCCTCTTATGCACTACTGAAGCCCGGGGGATTCACTCTTAGTAATGGGGGGATGTCACCTGCGTGCATCAAAATTAGAGAAACCCCCCTATATACGGTATCTTACTTACTAGCCTACCCCCCTACATATGGACAGGATACGGACGTTATCGCAATGAGCCAACCCCCCTCATACAGATTTTGTACGGAATGTAATGACCCACTATTTTATGTATACTAGTAACATAACAATTTTAGAAGCACATTCTTTTGCAAAAATACATGTTGAACTGCAAATGAACAGTACCCTGTCTTAAGTTTAAAGATGTCTGTTTCCTAAAAATAATGCTTTCAATGCTATCTTTAATAATTGATTCAAGGAATTACTATGACGGAAAGTTAAAAGAAATCATTATTTGAAGTGTTAAAACAATGTGATAGTAACTAGAACATAATTGAATCATGTGTGAGTACGGGGTGGTAAGTGGGGATTGACTAAGTTTTTCAATGAAGGACGGATGGACCTGATTAGTCAGGTAACTATTCATCCATGCGCACTAAAACTTCTTCACTTGGAAGAGGAGTCCACCAGCGGCTGTGCCCTCACATCTGTTAGGCAAAAAAAAGCGTTGGTTGAGGATACCTTAGCCCAAAAAGATGGCAGTTATAGGGCCGAAATAGTTTTTTGGACTTTTAAATACGTTGTCCCGTTTTCGCTGCGAGACAGGACGAGGTCTTCTTTTAATGCTATAGACCCAATCCATTGTCAATGGTAAAGGTCTATTCTTTGGATTTTCTTGTTTAGAGACTCTGATTTTTATCAGACCTAGAGACATGTTAAGGATTCCATCCCGATCTTGGTATTGGCGGGTTGGGGACCTCACAAGTGGTATCAGAGCATGTGTTAACTAAAGTCTTGGACCTAGGGAAAAGTTTAAGGCGGTAAGTTGAAATAAGTGATGTTTGACAAATTCAATTAAAGACTTATTTAATTAAAAAGAGGGACTGAAACGAAGAGAGAGAATTATCCCTATCCTTGCAGGAAAATTTCCATCAGGCCTACTTCAAATTCCTGGATTTCAACATTAGGTTTATGAGGGCTTGCCTATCCCGATACTATTAAATGCGAAAAAGCGTGATGAAATTGCTGGATAATAGATTTTCTCCTTCCACTTGGAGAATCAAGTGGTCAGGATCTGGTGGAATTTTCTTCATTGATGTAGGAGAATTAGAAGGTTTAGAACTAAATATGAAGAAACTCAAAATGGGTCCAAGATCTTCAAGTGATTGAAGTATACTTTTTCGTTGGGCGGAGAATTCAGAAGAAACCCTTGTAATAGATGATTTCCAAGTATCACAAAATCTGTGGGTGTTTGATCAGGTGTCTAAATTAATCTACCCAGGTATAATTAGGCCCATAGGTGTAGGCCCTAGTTATAATGGACCAAAAGATGTTGTATATTTTGATCCTATATCTAATCCACCCAAAGTCCACAAGATTCTAGTATAGGGTTGTCGTCACCCTTGTACATAGTAGGACCTTCATGGATTGTATTAACTCTTGTACATACTATGGTTCTCATGGGTATGCTATAAGCAGTTTAGTTTATGGTTTGGTAATTTTCTTCATCCTGGGTGCAAAATTTTGAGTATGAGATAAGTTAAAAGTATAAGTAAGAGAGATTTCATCTGGTACTAAATTCCACTAATTCAATTTCAAGGAAATACTCACGTAAATAGCCTTTACACTGTTAGTCAAGAGAAAAAAATACTACGAAAGCAAGTTCAATTCCCTACTTTCAAGGGAGAGGGACCCAATTTAGAGCGAGATGCCGAAGCATGGTTAGATGATATGGATGAATATTTCAATGCTGTGGGAACTACTCTAGAAAACCAAACAATGTTGGGTATGTTCCGTCTCAGCGGAGATGCCAAACTTTGGTGAAAGCAAACTACAGAGATAATCCCACGAGTAGTCCATCTTGGGAGAAAATGAAGCAGGCAATCAAAGAACGTTATCTCCCTCCTGCACATCAGGCTATCAAAATGAACGAGTTCTTTAATCTACGCCAACTAGGACTTTCATTAGAGGAGTACTACACCAAGTTCGTGTCTTTACAACGCTATGCTTCCCAAATGACCATGGAGCAACAAATTGCCCGTTTCTATAAAGGCCTCAACAAGCCCGAGTACACGTCTCGAAGCCATGAGGCCTACATCAATACAGGATGCCCTTCTGAGGGCTAAGCCTCTTGCAGCCGAAGGAACCAACTCTATAAAGAACTATAATGCATCTAAGAAATTTAGGGGAAGAGCCAGGGGAACTTTCAACCAAGGATACCAACAACGTGGACTAGCTGCAGTAGTAAACCTGGAGCAGACCTTCCCAAACATCAGGTGCTATGGATGCAATCAAATAGGGCATTATAGAAAATTGTCCTGTAGAGAAAAACCCTCGAACTACTGCTAGAACCATTCCTCAAAATCAAGGAGATAATGTAAGAGGAGGTAGAAATGGAGGACGGGGTAGAGGAAGAGCACGAGGAACCGGATCTTATGCAATCATTGGAGAACCAACCTTATGAATAAGAAAGATAAAAGAGCCACTCGCTTGGCCATAGTTAGAAATCTTAGAGCTTTGTAAACCACTATAAATCAATAATGTAAAAACTTGAGTTACTTATATATTATAATGGTATACATGATTTTCTTCTCCAAAATTACTTAATGAATCTAAATTTAAGCTGGTATTTAATCAAGAAATTAAGGGTTGATCTAGCAAATGAGACAGAGGTTCTCGATAGTATGAAAAGAAATTGAATATTGAAATTGAGCCAACTCACATTCCTTGTGCACACGATAGCCTTCCTTGAAGAATGACATAGATATGAAAGTATTAATTTACGAGATTAAAAGGAAGCTGAAAGAGAACTCTTGGTATGATACTTCTTAAAACCCTTTACATATTGTTGGTCAACTAGGTTAGAGCACAGAGGGGGTACCTCTGGTGCAATGGTGGAAGCTTGTGCCGAACGCAGATTGCTCAGAATGGCAAGAGCACGCCGAGCGCGTTCAGATTGGCAAAGCTGAAATACATCATACTTGTCGAACATTGATTGCTCTGAATGGTCAGTTAGACCGAGCGCGTTCATGTTGACAAGGTGGATATATGTATATTTTATGGAATTGATTTAACCTGGTTTTTGAGATGATACGAATGGTTTGTAAAGGTTTTTAAGATGGGTTCAACACTAAGAGTTTCTCGAGGAAAAATTGGCTAGCAAGTAACTGCAACCAGAAACTGGAAAGAACTCTTAGAGTAATCAGTAACATTGGTAAAGTGGAAAGGTTATCCCTTCGAAGATGCCACTTGGGAGGATGAATTTCTCTTCTCAAAGATTTTCCCAATTTCGGTTGAGATGAGGACATCTCAAATTCTTAAGTTGGGATGATTGTAAGGTTTCAAGTTTCTGAAACCTTAAAGCTTGTATAAAGATTAATCAAACTGATATGATTATTGAAAAAGAAATGTAGAATTGTCCGACCATGGCAAATATTGGTATTTTTGGAATCTTAAGCACAGCAAACCCCCGGCTAGAAATTTTCAAATTTAAATTCGGACAAAAACTGACGCCCCTAGTTTTTTCGGAAGATTCAATGTAAAATAAATTATGTAGAAAAATTGAAGGGTTACAGTAATCATTTAAGCATAGACTTTATTAAGGGTCTCCCAAGATATTTACAAGATATTTACGAATTAAGAAAAAATAGGTCAAATTATAGCAGAATTGACATTTTAAAAGCTGGCAGGTAATGGGAAGGTCATCACTGGCTTGCCAGGGACTCATTTAGCAGCAGGGGGCGTTTTTTGACTTGCTGGGGACTGCTTGAACTGCAAGCAACTGCCTTTTACAGCTTGTGAGTGCCAGAAAACTATAAATAGGACCCCTTGTTTCATAATTTGACAGACTCGGAGCCTTGACACACTCTCTCATCTAGAGAGAACACTACACAAAAATCACTAGAGATTAAGCTCTAGTTGATTAACCTAAACGATAATTAGCCTAATCCTTCTTAATTAGCAAGGCTAGATTAATCATTTTTGTTAATAAATTAAAGATTAGACCTATGTATACTCATAAATCCTCTCTTAATTAATTATTCTTTGTTGATTGTTGTCATTAAGCTTCGTAATGTTAAGCTAATTAATTATCCTATCATATTAGGTCTAAAATTAGCCAAATTAACCATGAATTAATGGAAAATATACTAATTAAGCTTAGATTAAGCTCAAGTAATTATCAGAGCTACATTAAACAGTCATTAATCTAGAAAAATTATCCTATAAGTTTTTGAGTAATTTTTCTAATTAATTAGACAGAATTCCATTTTTTTCTAGATAACATTAAAGGGGAAAATAATCAAATTAATCCCAAATGCTTTGAGTTATCTATCAGTGGTTAATTAGGTGTTAAGGAATCCGTGATAACTAGGAGAAGCTCAAAAAATTAATTAATCTAATTACTTTAGCATAAATACTCTGTTTTTAGGAAAAATTAAATAGGGGAAATTGGTAAATTGATTTTAATAGCTTTGAGTTATTTACCAATGGTTAGTTAGGTGTTAAGGAACCCCTGATAATTAGGAGACACTCATATAATTAATTTAGCTAATTATTTTAGAAAAAATACTCTGTTTTTAGGACAAATTAAATATCGAAAATTAGAAAATTGATTGAAAATGATATTATTTATTTATCAATGGTTAATTAGGGGTTAAGGAACCCGTGGTAGTTAGGAGAAGCTTAGATAATTAATCTGGATAATTACTTTAGCAAAAATACTCTATTTTTAGGACAAATTAAAGAGGGGAAACTAGCAAATAGATTCAAATTGAATTGAGTTATTTATCAGAGGTGAATTAGATGTTACAAAACCTGTGAATATTAGGACATGCTCAAATGAGTAATCTAGCTAATTACTTTAGCATAAATACTTTGTTTTTAGGACAAATTAAATTGGGGAAATTAGTAAATTGATATCAAATGCTGTGAGTTATTTATCAGTGGTTAATTAGGGGTTAAGAAACCTATGATGATTAGTCAAAGCTCAGATATTTATCTAGATAATTACTTTAGCATATATACTCTGTTTTTAGGACAAATTAAATAGGGAAAATTAGCAAATAGATTCAAATTGAATTGAGTTATCTATCAAAGGTTACTTAGATATTAAAAATCTATGATAATTAGGACAAGCTCAAATGAGTAATCTAGCTAATTACTTTAGCAGAAATACTTTGTTTTTTGGACAATTTAAATAGGGGACATTAGCAAATAGATTCAAATTGAATTAAGATATTTATTAGAGGCTAATTAGATGCTAAAAAATGGGTGATAATTAGGACAAGATCAAATAATTAATTTAGCTAATTACTTTAGTAAAAATACTCTGTTTTTTGGACAATTTAAATAGGGAAAATTAGTAAATAGACTCAAATTGAATTGAGCTATTTATCACAGATTAATTAAATCTTGGGTAGCCCGTGATAATTATGTTACCATCAGATAATTAGTTTAACTACATATCCCAATAGATTTATATTATTTTTAGGGAAAAATAAAAGGGAGAATATAGTCAATTAACCCAAAAACCTTTGATATAAATATCAAAGAAAAAACACACCGTGAGGAATCCATAATAAATATCCCAACCTTAGATAAATAGTTTAGGTATGTATCTTCAATAAAAATAACTGATTTTTGTATAAAATAGACAAGGGAAATTAGTAAATGAATTTATCTAATTATCAAATAAATACCTAAGGTCCAAAATCACTATTGAAGGGTGAGAAAATTACCTCAGCATCAATGGATGGTATAATAAAATTACTATCAGTAAAAGTTTACCTAATTTGGATCATAAGTATAGGAGGAAAAGATTATTAATCAAATTTATAAAAATTACTAAAGATAGAACATATTTAATTACAATTTACGGAGAATAACCCATTAGCGGATAGAAATTTATAATTTACTAAGGTTAAAATGGAAGATAGACTAAGGAGAAACCTAGTTAAAGGACTTCCCAAATTAAATGGTAATTAGGAGAAATTACTTATAGCATAAAGAAGTTACAAGAGGAATATCTCATCAAACTGACTATTAAAGATACCTACTTACTCCAAAAATCCTTATTTTTGGGTAAACAAGGAAAAAGAGGATTATTCAATTAAACTTCTAATGGATTAAGTCTTTTTATAAGGCTGTCAACATGGCTCCAAAGAGAACCAGGGGAAATACTCTTACTGAGAAAGAGGATGTTAGCAACAAGGGAAACAAAGCCACAAATGACCATGAGGCTGGGCCTAGCCATGGGTCAACAGAGGAGAGTCTACGGGCACCCGCGCCATAGCATAGAGCAGTCCTAGGTGGGTTTCGCATTATTCAATTACGTTTTTTTTTTTAAAGTTCATTTTTAAGTTGGCATTGCCTACGTAAAGTTAGGAAGAATAAACTAGCTGAAACGGAACGTGACTTCCAACGTACATTTGTTTATAATGTAGGAAAGAATTGTTTGGGTTAAAATTGGTTGAAATAGGAAAGATATGATTGATCATCCTTAAGACAGCTTGTCTCAAGACACCTCCGACTCCTAACTATAAATTGATGATAATGTTTGGATTTCTAACCACGGATAAGTCGGTTACCCCCATGATCGATGAGTTTCTACTCTGTGTCATGTCTTGATGTTTCTACATAAGTTAGGATACCATTTTTTATCCTAGGGGAGCCGCCCAATTGTATGGGCAACTGGTTTGGTGTATGGGCACTCGGAACCTTGGATGGGGGTTTATCCACTCCGGATTTGAATAAGGAATGGGTGTTGTTTTTCACCCGTAGGTGGTCTTGAGACAAGACGAGTACTGGTCATGGTTTTTATGGACAATGTTTTGATTGACAGTACCCTGTCTTAAGTTTAAAGATGTCTGTTTTCTAAAAATAATGCTTTTAATGCTATCTTGAATTATTGATTCAAGGAATTACTGTGACGGAAAGTTAAAAGAAATCATTATTTTAAGTGTTAAAACAATGTGATAGTAACTAGAACATAATTGAATCATGTGTGAGTACGGGGTGGTAAGTGGGGATTGACTAAGGTTGTCAATCAAGGACGGATGGACCTGATTAGTTAGGTAACAATCCATCCATGCGCACTAAAACTTCTTCACTTGGAAGAGGAGTCCACCAGCGGCTGTGCCCTCACATCTGTTAGGGGAAAAAAAGCGTTGGTTGAGGATACCTTAGCCCAAAAAGATGGCAGTTATAGGGCCGCAATAGTTTTTTGGACTTTTAAATACGTTGTCTCGTTTCCGCTGTGAGACAGGACTAGGTCTTCTTCTAAGGCTATAGACCCAAGCCATTGTCAATGGTAAAGGTCTATTGCTTGGATTTTCTTGTTTAGAGACTCTGGTTTTTATCAGACCTAGAGACCTATCAAGGATCCCATCCCAATCTTGGTATTGGCGGGTTGGGGACATCATGTCACACCAGACATCATGTCAGACGACAGGTATTGGTAAAATGGCTAGATAGACCTGAAGAAGGTTCTACATGTGAGATTGTCTCTGCACTATCAAAACATTTTCCTACATTCGTTTTCAAGGGCGGAAACGATTCTCCAAGGGGGGGGTAATGTAAGGACATGGGTCCTACGGGGAAAGGCCACCGGCAAGGGCGAACAGTGTGTACGCTAGGAGGAGGTAATAAGATAGCAGGGTTAGGTGGAGACTAGCACACGCATTACCACCACCCTTTCCGTTTATGACAATACCTCTCTCTTGAAATCATAGTCATCCTCGACTATGAGATAGAGAAGATAAGGCATAGTCATTAGTCCATTTGCTAACGGGTAGAGGATCCCTACGACACCGGTCGAGAATGGATGACTAGTCAATTTTGGTTCTTAAGAGCCTTAGCTGCTGCAGGCATGTCTGCATATTAGTTTGTATTAATCTTCCATAGTAGAGTGACAAGCTCTACTTGGTGTTCGGGAGATATAGTCTCCACAAACATGATTCTAAGCATTCATACTTATTAACATTTGTGCACAATAAGAAAAAAGAGAGTCTTATAAGCCAAGAATTTTGTTCATCTATACATATTTACATTTTCTTACTCTAGGGAATCATTGTAAGCATTGACAAGGTTTATGCTATCCTTTAATTGTATGCCTTTCATCCATCTAGCATCTTCAAAAGGATAATTTTTAAACTTGATAAGATATCGTCAGTGGATATTCTTACCGCCTCTCAATACCTTGTCTTCATGTCGGAGAATGGAATCGAACCCAGGGAGGTCACCTAATAAAAATGTAACCAATCACATGAGTTCAATAGAAGGGTATTTAAATTTCTTGAAACTTACAGAAATATATATATAGAAGGGCATCATTTTTTCAAATTGAAACAAACTTATAGATTTTAAACGAAAAGGGTATATTATATTTCTTTAAAAAATTACACATAAGGGGTTTTACAAACATGTCTTGAACACACGTGATATGGTAGTTTTACACATTGTGAACTTCCCAAGGACTCGAGTTGCAACACCTCTTCTTGGTCCTCGATCTCCGATGGGTCTTCAATGGTTTCTTCTTGAGGTGGCTCTCCTTTGTAAGTCTTTAGTAGGCTCATGTGGAAAGCATTGTGTATGATCCAATGGTTGGGAAACTTGAGCTGATAGGCCATCTCATTGATCAGCCTAAGAATTTGAAAGGGACCATAATACCTTTTTGTTAAATTAGCATATTACTTTTGGTGTCCCATACGATTCTTGCTCGTCGTATGCCTTAATCGAGCCTTGGGAAATTTAAGCAAGAACAAGGATGAATTTCCTGTGCTTATCAAAAGCAGCCTTTTGCCTTTGCTGAGAGGTAGTTATAGCATCCTTAATCTTTTGGAAAGATTCTTGTAGGTCTCGGCTATATTCATCTATATCGAAGATCTTCCCATGTACTTTGAGTAGCAGAGGGACTTTCTTATCTTCCCTCGATCACCTCAAAAGGTACTTTTCCCATGGAAGTATGTATAGTGTTATTGTAAGCATACTCCGCTAAAGGTAAGTACTTCTCCCATTGGGACTTTGGATCTACTTTTGTGACATAAGCTTTTAGTAGATCGAGAATTGTTAGTTTAGTTATTTCACTTTGGCCATCCGTTTGCGGGTGATAGGCCGAAGAGAAGTTTAGCCTTGTACCTAAATTCTCAAAGAGACCCTTCCAAAAATTACTGGTCATTCTAAGATCTCTATCCGACACTATGGACATTGGCAAGCCGTGGTACTCGAAGATTTGTGATATAAAGAGGGTTGCCATTTGATGGGCCTTGATAGTCTTTTTGACAGGTATGAAAAGCGCTTGTTTGCTAATTTTGTCCACTATCATCCATATTCTTGTATTCCCATGGATAGACTTGGGCAATCCAAAGATAAAATCCATGTATATTCTCTCCCATGGTGAATTAGAGATTGGCAAAGGTTGAAGCAATTCAGGTTTCTTCCCTCTATCAAACTTCGTCTTTTGGAATACCACACATTTTGAAACATACTCTTGTATGTTTACTTTCATGGCAGGCCAATAGAAGTATGTTTCTAACCCTCTCAGGGTAGATTGAATCCCTATATGCCCTGCATAAGGAGTACCATGAGATTCATACATTACTTTCTCACATAGTGAGTCAGTAACACATAGACTGTTGCCATAAATAAGAGAACCATATTGTAAGGTAAATGATGCTTCCTTCTTCCCTAGTGCAAGGGCTGAGATCACATCTTTAAAATTAGGATCGATAGCATACTCATCCATCATAGAAGATAGATCATTGTGAGTTGCTATTTATATGGTATTCACTCTCGGTCGTCTTGAGAGTGCATCAACTACTTGATAATGCTTTCCAACAATGTGAGCAATATGAAAATGAAATTGCAAAAGGAAGTTTTTGCACCTCATTTGTTTGTGAGAGAGCTTGGTCTATGTCATGAAGTACTTAAGGCTTTGGTGATCCGTTCGCAAAATGAAAGGAGTCCATAATAAATAGTGTTTCCATGAGTCTAGAACATGTAGAACTGCTAAGAGTTCTTTCTCATATATACCTAGAGCTTTCTCAACAGGGTTGAGTATTTGATTTTCATAGGCTATGGTGTTCCCTTCTTAGAGAAAAACAGCTCCAAGGCAGTCACCACAGGCTGCGCATTGGACATCAAATGGCTTTGAGGGATCTAGCATTGTGAGCACAGGTTGAGATAAAAGCTTCTCTTTAAGATTTTTGAAATAGTTGTTCTCCATGGTGGACCATATATACCTAACGCTTTTCTTGGTTAGGTCATGTAATGGTCTTGCGATTGGTGAAAACTTTTCTATGAAGCGTTTATAGTATGTAAACATACCTATAAAGCTTCTTAGCTCATGCAGATTCCTTGGATTAGGCCATTCTTTTATTACCTCTAACTTTGATGGATCCATTTGGATGTCATCTTGGGAGATAATGTGACCTAAATACTGAATCTCTTGTAGGAAAAACTCACTTTTCTTTCAATTTATATAAAGCTTATTCTCTCATAAAACTTGAGATATTACTTGGAGGTGTTGCTTGTATTTGTCTAATGAATTAGAGTAGATGATTATATCATCAAGACCAGTAAAGCTTCGGTGAGGCCTAAAAAGCTTCTTCAGCAGACAGTTGAATGGCGCTGGTGCAATGGTGAATCCAAAATACATGACAGTGTACTCGTAAAGACCAAACATAGTGCAAAATGCAGTCCTTAGAATGTCTTGATCAACCATTCCTTATTTGATGATAGCCACTTTTTAGGTCAATCCTACTGAAGTAGGTGGCCCCTGTAGCTTATCAAATAGGTTTTATACGTGTGAAACGGGAAACGTATTCTTGATGGTGATTCTATTTAGTTCTCTATAGTCGGCACACATACGATATGTGCCATACTTCTGCTGCACTAATAAAACTGGCAAACAAAATGGAGATGAGCTAGGCCTAGCCATGCCTTTCTCAACCAACTCATGCACTTGCCACATAATCTCCTCTTGTTGAGCTTGCGAGACTCGATAAGGAGGTTTATTAGGCGGTGAGATTCCTAGAAGAAGCTCAATGGCATGGTCGCCATCCCCTCGTTTGGGAGGTAGATCACAAGGGATGTCGTCCAATAAAAAACATCTTGGAATCCATTTAGGAAATTGGATAACCCTAATTCCTTTTGATTCTCGATATATTATTTTGCTAAGACATTAGGTTCATTTTGAGAGTCTTTAACAAAAATCATGTACACGAAAATAGAGCTCTTTATTGACTTATTAAAATCTTGCTTATGTACAATGGGTATGGTGCTACTCGACTCCTTAGCATCTATGTACATATCTTTTTCCTTGTACCTAAAGTAGATTTGTCTTTCAAGGAATTTATTATTGGCATCCATGCGATCAAACCATGGTTACCCTAGGATTACATCCTCATGCTTGAGAGGAGAGATGAAAAAATCCTCCTTGTCCACATAGATTTGGACATGTCACCTCAATTTCCCAATTATGGGAGTGACTGAGACTTCTTGTCCCTTGAAAGCACCATCGAGAGGTAGGGCATCTCCCATCTCATAGGCTTGGATGCCTAGCTTGGTGGCCAGCTCCGTGATATGAAGTTGTGAGTAGAACCAGGGTCAAAGAGAATGAAAGCATCATGTTCGCTTACCTTTCCCAAAGCATGAGATAGAGGAGATCCTTTGTAATAAGCATCCTCTTCTTGAACTTCAATTATGGAAGCTCTAGGAGGATCATTACGTGTATTCTTGTGGGGGCAAGCACGATAGGCATGCCCTTGCTCCCTGCACTTGTAACAATGGTTATGTTTTTGATATCACTATAGCTCTTGTTTATTTTGCCTTTATAAACTCCCTTCTCCTTTGCTTTGTTATTGTTGGAGTTGCCTTTGGGTGACTTTTGGATGTTGTCCTTTCCCCTAGGATCACTACGGTCCTTGCTTTCCATGGGCTTAAGATTTCTCTTAGCCCCTTGTTGGAAATTGATTTGTAAAGCCACCATGGTATGGTGTATGACCCCAGATATGGTGCGAGGCCTTTGGGAGTTAACACTAGTTTGGTACCAAAACAAGACACTTAAGTGTCCTTTTTTAGGTTTTTTGCAAAAAATCTTACGCCTTTTCCAAAAACCATACTACTAAGTCCTTTTGAGGGACTCTTATACCATATGTAAGTCATTTTTTAAAAATGTTAGACAAAGAATTAACGTTTTTTTAAGAACCTGATAAAGCATCCCAAAGAAGGTATGGTACAAAAGAACATGCTTACATCAGTAAAAATGCGGATTATACCTCAAAAAACAATCTGTTGGACATGAAAAATATTATCGGCTCACCCTTACAACCAAATGCGTGACACATGATTTCTCTCATCCACTTGAAAAATCATCTTCACAACCAGATAATTCAATCTTCTTGTCCCTATGTAGCAAAACAACAACTCTAAATGCGTGTGAAATACATATGCAATGCGCACATGGAAAATCTAACATATCGTCAAACAAAAATTCTTGAAACCAATATGATGAAAATATCCGCTACCACATAGACATAAACACTTCATAAACTTGCCCTAAATTTTGTGCAATCACCTTATCCATGCAACTCAAGCATCATCACCTCATAAACTTGCCATGGAGCTTCAAACTGTCACATGGCGATTGTAGGATCTCACAACTCGGCGTGCCTATATACCAATTCTCTCATAGCCTCCCATTGCATGGTACTTATGAAACATGGCTCCACACATAAAAACTATTTGCACTTTGCGCATCCATACACAGTCTTTGTTGGCTTTGATCCAACTACAGTCTTTCCCACATGCAAAAAATGCTTTCTTTTGTTAGCACATACAAAGAAAAACTTACTTGTATTTGAGCTTATCTTCATCAAAATGTGTCCATCCATAGCATCACTTGCACACAAAACCTCCCTTGGGTGCTGAAAGCCAAAATGATTATGCACTAGTTACACTTGCAATCTCACCATAAACCAAAAACAATTGGTATCTTTCTTACCATGCAAGAATTTCCAACTAATATATGCATTCACGAATATAGAATCTAGCATGCCCCAAAATAATGCGTGCCACAATTTAGAGCCATGGACATTTGTCTCTAAGATGTATCCAGAACCCAACATCATACTATCAAAGATGTCACAACCTGCTTTGCATTTATTATACATAATAGCAATCTCAGGGCATGTAACGGCAACTCTCTGACCACTTTCAACCTGTCTTTGAACTTCACCACTCTTTATGCCATATACATTTGATGCAAAGAAAATAGACTTTTTGTCCATCTAGCTACAACTCAAGAGTCCTCTCCTTGCATCACATGCATAACATGACACACCTCTTTCACAATGATCAATCTGAAGTAATCGTGACTCTCAGAAATTCTTCTTGTTTACAATATATGTACATGTGCCTCCATAGCCCTCAGCCGTCAAGTGCAACAATAGCTTCACTGATGTGAACCATCGATTCAAAAAAACATGATGACCTCTTTGCTTCAAGTCCTCAACAAGTGTAGACACAACATGACATGACAACTCAGGACATGATAGCTTGTCATAAATACAAAAAAAATAATTGTAACCAGTTTTTGAGTCGCATAAATTCCACAATTGAATTCCAAACTTGTGCGACTTCTTAGGATTATAGACTCGACAAGGATTCAGCTTACATTTAGATGGAATTAATCTCTCATCAACAACTACATTCTTTCCACAATTGTAGTGCAATTGAAACATCGCATTCAACCTTTCTTCCAAGGATAAAACTTTCCATAGCATGTACTCGTTCCCTTCACACAAGGCCGCTACAAGTTATCCCATACATGAAAAAAGCGCTTTATTTTTTGATACTCCGTTTGCCCCATCTTTTGGGCATAGTTAGGATACCGCACAACACCGCAAGTGTCTCTTTTCCAATAACAATTTTTGTCTGACATAAATTGCAAGGCTATTCCAATAGACACTCCCAAAAACCAAAAGAATAAATGTCTATCTAATGCATTCCATTTTCGAGTTGACTCATGCTTTTTAAAAACCTTTTCACGTTTTTCCATGGCATATCTATTTGTCTCAGTCACAATAGTGTCTACCAAATCAAGAGGGAATAGAGACAAAAAAATATGAATCTCTGTAAGCTCTCTTGGAACCTGCCCCAACGCTGGACCCACAATATCGACAAACAGTGGTAATCTTTTGAAAGTCCCTTCAGGCTTCACAAGCATTTTATCACCACTCTTCCAAGTTGGAAATCTTACATTTGACCAATCATCCTCATCAGCGGAATCCCGCAAGACAAGGCCTTGTCCCTCCAAAAGATCATCTTCAAACTCTTCTTCTTCACCCACGGATACATGTTCATGTCCAGAATCATCACCATCTTAAATAACATCCACAGTTCTACCCTTTTTTCTGACATGTTTCCATGAAGTGCTTCTTGAGAATATTCTTTCCCTTCTTGTGAGCATGACTACTCTCAGCATGATCATTTTTCCTCCTTGCATTTACCTCCACAACTCTAACATCACAATGTCTTACAATACCCTCATCATCGGAAATCCCAACAACTACTTTGGCATGAAAGCTAGTACCAAGTGATGAGGCATCCACATGAATACCAAAGCACTCTTTTGCATGTACTGCCCTTGGTCGCCCTTGACCCACAATGATCTTCTTAAGAGGTCGACCTTTCTTAGCAACTAGAGAGGGCAAACTAGGCACTCCAACAAGAGGCAAGCTTGAAATAGAAGCAATTTGAGACACACCCAAAACATCCACAGGCAAAGATTTCTCATGTATATCCACAACATCAGAATTCAATGCATCATCCATAGCGTCTATCATATTTCTTATATAATCATCCTCAAAGGGCATTTCAACCGCATCAGAGGCAAGTAGCATATCCAGATTCGATAATACATCAAGATCATCCCTCTTTTGTGATGGCCAAAACTCTGCCAAAGTAAACTCATCATCCACATCTGCAATGCATTGAAACGTTTCCACCCTTGCAGGAGCAATCCGAAGAAGATGCATTCACAAGGACTCCCATGAATTCATGTACACGTTGGAGTTTCATTCAAAGACACATTTGAAACACTGTTTGTGTGCATTGAATGATAGTATTCTGCCTGCATAACACTTTTCTTACCAATCAATAGGGTGGGTTCTCTTTGCTCATGCAAGCCTAAGCTCTGTGGCCGGCGGATATAGCAAGTCATGACCCTCTAAAGTAGCACAAAATTGCAAGGAGGGCAGCCCACACCCTAGTGCATGCACATCCAAGAGAAAAGCTTTGTCGTTTCTCACCATGGCGCTCTGTGAGCGTTTCTCTGCAATGCTGTCTTGGCCCTGTATTTTTGCAAAAAATCGAACCAGATAATCATTTCGGCTCAGTTACGGTACCCAGTCTCTTTTGCAGTGTTGGGTAAGTGTCATGTGGCTCGTTTGTGGGTTCAATTTAAACCTTTGAATAGCATAGCCCATCCGATGGATTCCTTTTACCAACACTCTCCCCTCCAAGTCTCCATAACCAAATCCATGAACGCATAAAAAAGTCACCCAAAAACGCTTTAATTGCAAGCTACTAGGGAGGTTTTTTCGATTTTAAAAAAATTGGGATATTTTTTCAAGTCTTGAGAGACAACCTAGGCTAGCTTTCTAGTAAGTCTTGATAAATGTCCCCTTCTAAAAAAATCACGCCTTTTAAAGTGGTTGTAGGACACTTTAGTGTCCAATTACATGATTAGTGTTAACATACACTGCCATATCCTCAGATAAACTCGCACAAAATTGTTGTTTTTGCTCTCCAAAATCCATCTTTTTGTAGACAGTGGCTTTGAGATGTAAATCCCAAAACTTGTCTACATTATTGTGAGTAGATTCATAGGGAGAGAGCTTCAAGATTCGCCATTCGGTGAGTACTTTGTCTTTAGCATCGCTAGCCAAAAACTGCTTTATGATGGAATCTCCTAAAGCTTTCCATGTTCGTGGAGCTCCACCGTTTGCTTGTAGGCTAGACCACCATTGCCTGACGAACTTTTGAAAATGCATATCTACATGGTGTAGCTTAGAGGACTTTGTGAAGTCCTCATCTCCCAACGCCACATCGAATTGTTGGATAAAGGCCAAAACATTGTACGTATCACCAAAGGTGCCATGGTAGGTAAGGAAAGAGATGTTCTTTCCTTTGTCTTTTAACGTTTTGAGCTTGGGCGACCTTTTCCAGGCAGCATATGATCTCCTATGGGCTCTTCTCTTGGGAGGTTTGAGAGCTGCACCATCACTTTCTTTAAAAGGGGAAGAGGATGAGGAGGATGGAGAAGAGGGAGACCTCTTTCTTGCCTTTTTCTTCCCTTGTTCCTCCTCTTCTGCACCATTACTTTCTTCAGAAGAGGAAGAGGATGAGGAAGATGGAGAAGAGGGTGACCTCTTTCTCGTCTTCTTCTTCCCTTGTTTCCTCTCTTCCCTCTTTGAATTATAATGAGGAGGAGTATGTGATGGTCTTCTCTGTTGAGGGGGTGTTGGAGAGCAGTTTTCCAATCGTCTTCGTGGAGCCATCTCCGCGGAGGTGGCAGGAGACTCGCTTCTTTCTCGTTATTTCGGTGGGGGTTCTACCATTAAAACTTGGGCTCTCCTTTGAGAGGGAGATGCCCCATCGAGTAGTAAGTTTTTGAGCCCTTCGTATAGATCCTCCTCTTCTTCCCTTATCAGAGAGAGTCCTCTTTTGAACGTCTCACTAGGAGCTTTCCTAGGTACTCTCTCTTCTTGGTGGAGAGTTTGGAGAATACCATGGGTGCGCAATTGTTCTAGCACTTTACCTTGGAGGGATGGATTGCATTAGGAAAAATGTGGACTCTCCTTGGGCTATATAGGATTAAGGTTAATTAGGCCCCAATAGGAAGAGAGCAATGTATATAAGTCTAGAACCTAAGAAAGTAGAGAGAATAATAGTGTTGTCCACTCATTTATTGCTTTGTATCCTAGAGGGAAGTGGATGGGTAAAAGAGGGAGGGGGAAAAAGGGGGGGGGGGGGGGAGTGGTGGGTCCACAGATATGTTTTTGCAAAAACCTATAAATTTCAAAATTTTCAAAAAAACTTAAATTCAAAATATTTCATCCAAACCTACCCTATGATCAAAAAGTCATTTTCTCACTCTAGAACTTTTTTCCCAAGACTCCCTTCCTCCATAACCCCTTTTCATAACACAAAGATCCCACTCTCTCTCTAAACTCTTACACCTTCCTCCTTCCTCAAGCTCTCCATTGCAACTTTAAGCTCCCACTCTCTCTCTAAACTCTGTCTCCCGCCTCCTTCTTCAAGCTCTCCATTGCAACTTTAAGCTCCCACTCTCTCTCTAAACTCTGTCTCCCTCCTCCCCCCCAAGCTCTCCATTGCAATTTCAAGCTCCCACTTAAGCATCCATGGCAAACAATGGTCAAAATAGACGCCCCAAACCCATCATTCAAAGTATGGTTCTCCACAACTCGAAGAATGAGGAGCAGCAATGGGAACCTCAGGTTTTTCAAGAAGGTGCGTGGGTCTACATGCAACCTTCCGCAATCGGTCCCCATCGTGTTCGTGAAAGAACAAACGTTCATCTCCATTGGAAGTGAAGACTAATAGGATTCAAGGAAGTAAGAGACAAGGGTACGGTGGTAATCGTTCAACATGTCTTCATGTTTAGACACATGCATCTACGAGGGATCACCAACCCAAGGGATTTTCCTTGTAATTGTATGTCCCTTGCACTTCAATGGTTTTGGTGGTAACAAAAAATTGGACTTTTTACATCTCACGGACTGTTTTGTTTCTATATTGTAGATGTTTTTCCTTCTAGCCTTGTGGAGGAGCAACCGCTCTCGTGCCTTTCAGACACATTTACGGCCATGCATGCAAGTCTTGGGGATATGCTCTTCTCCAACACAACTTCATCAAACCTTGCACGACAAAGGGTGTTCTTCTACACCCACAAGTACATTGTACCTACAGATGAGCAAGGCTACGGAGATCTACAACCTTGCATAGCATGGAGTGTCCAAAGCCAGATGCATTCACTGTAATGTCTTTGAAAGCCAAGATTGTAGTTGATGTGAGAGCATCATTAAAATTTGGAAATGCCTCGCGTTCCATTGGGCTTGGATGGTGTTGTCCTGCACATGTCTTCGCTAGCATATTCGGATCTTTGCCTTTCCATCATACAAACACTATGTATGTTTGCAAAGATCTACATTACGATACATTGGAATCCATCCTTGGCGAGAAGTGGGGGTATCTTGAAGGACTTCACAATGGAGATCGCTTTCAGTGTCAAGTTGGAAGTTTCGACATTGCTATCTGTTTCATCAAGGTGCACTCCACCCTTTACGTGCGGTACTTCTATGAAAGATGGATGTGCAAGATTGGTGAATGGATTCCATTGCAATCCACCGATGCTACAATTGAGGTATTTGATATTGCAATCAAATTGTCGAGTGGTGCTATTGAGACCGTCCAAGTGAACAAGCATTGGACATTGGCCAATGTGCGGGAGCAATTAGTGATAACGGGTTTAGAGCATGGAGAAGATACAAAATTTTTCATCGGATGACGTAAGGTGAATGATCTTTCTCTCTTAATTATGTTATCTTTATGTTCTTTGGATTATTCCTCACTCTAAGGTGGGTATGCTATTTCTTATTTTTTTGCTAGATTGGTAGCCGCATGGAGAGCACGAGTCAAATTGAAAAGGCGTGGATGACGGAAGAGAATCTGATTTTATCATTAGAGAAGTTATGTTTTGTACTTAAATCTCTTATAATATCACAATTGTAAGTTCAAACATATGGTTGTATCAAATTTTGGCAATGCACATTATCTTAAAGTCGTAGTGATGTGTTTTTAGAGTTAAATGATTGTAATTTAATTTGAAAGTTTTTTATAACTTCTTGTTATTTGTGTTACTTTATGAAAATTGTTTAATTTTTATTTTTTTATTTTATTTTTTGGAGGGGGGGCGCTATATAAATCCTCATAAACCCTACCATTTTCACAATTCACCTACATAGTCTATTCACACTCTCATTTGAGCTCTAGCACTCTTTGCATTCCTACCTTAGTAGCTAGCATCATGGCATCCTCCTCCACCCCTCCCGAAGCCACGGCGTTACAAAGCTTCCAAGAGTTTTTACAAACAACCAAGTGGCAAGATCATGACGATCTCCACAATTTCTTCACCCAATTTCCTGATGTGAATGCAACTATTCACCTAAACATCCAATATTTTCAGCTTATCTTGGAATTTTTTCAAATCTACATTGACAAGTATGCTGTACCAATTGTCGGACAAGGGAAATTGTGGATTCTGTGCGATTTGCTTCGTTACATACACAAAGGCGATCGGCCTTTCACCCAGCGGCTTCAACCATTTTGTGTAATTGCAGGTGAGGCAGGTCAGTACATTGAAGATTCACGTTTGATAAAGAAGAAGGTTGGCACCCAGTTTCTAAGTTGCTTGGCGGCTTTTGTGTTTCTTCTTGCGGAGGAGCCTAAAAGATCTGAGGTGAGTTTGCCTCATTTTCACCTTGGGGGTGTCGTCAAGGACACAAAGGAGCCCATTACAACGTTCTGGGATGCAAGCAAAGAGGGCAATATTCTTGCCCTAACCTACCCAAGAGGTGTCATGGATGCCGCCAAATCTATGGGTGATGAGGGTGCAGAAGCATCCTTTAATTTAAGCCCGCTGCAGATGCGTCGGAGGAGACATTAACTCCATATGTTTTTTTTTAAACACCTCTCCCCAATTGCCATAAATGGGGAGGAATATTTGTTTTTTTATGATCTTGAAAAAACTTTTGACATCCACATGGATGAGTGCCTGTCCATCCTGTGTGCCACTGTAGAGTCCTCTGCCATTGACCCCTCCTCCGATCCACTGGATCGAAGCCTCCTACCCCTTGGAGAGAGTGTGGTAGATACAGTGGAGTTGGCAATGGTGGCGGTGACAGATGCATCGCACTCATCTCTGTCGGAGGATGAGTTTGTAGCTACACGTGCATTGCTTGAAGTCCAACACACTCCTATGCCTATTCATATAGATGAACTTGACAGTGTCGCTATGGCTCCCAATTAATCTATTTCTCTTGAAGCAAAGGCATAAACGATGAGGACGACGAAAAACAAGAGGTATTGATTTATTTTTGTTTTGTGATTACGTTAATTTTCATTGTTGCATTCTGAAATCTTATTTACCTATTGATTTCTTTGTAGAATGTTGTGGAGCTGGATGAGCATGCAGGTCGGGGAGGAGATGGTAGGCGCCAAGCTTTTAGATGGCAGTCATCCCTTGCGCATTACCTTGGCAAGCTCCCCTAGGACGGTTTTGCGATAATCCACAAGGAGTACACTCCTTGTGTTCAATTTTGGGTGTCAATGATGAAAGCAATGAGCCGCATCCTATGCCTGTCAACCATATCTCAAGCCTCCCAAGTTATGTATCTTGTAAATAAATCTCTCGCCAGTGATGCATTTGCGACACACATTCGTGGTCGTATGCTTTGTAACGTGGCCTTAAGCCAAGATATAGGTCTAAGCAATGTGGAACAAATTGCTTGGGATGTGCTGCACAAACAGCTTCCCTGCGCCCAAGAGCGCCGAGAAAACATTGCTCGCCATATCTTAGATAGCTCAAGCACTCAATAGCTGCATATATCTTGTAATAAACTTTTTCAAATTTGTAATGGGATATATCACATCTTTGTACTTTGCTATTTCAAATTTCGAATGGGACTTGATTTTAACTGTGAAATTTTGTATTGAGTTTATGGTACGATAGACAGTAGGTGATTGGTTCTATCTTGTGATATGATTGTGCAATTCTCTGAACCAAAACCAAGAGTTTTTTTTCATATAAATAACACCATGAAGGCATAATATCATTGCATTTTTAAACCTAGCCTAGAGAAGGTTAAAAAAAGCTGTCTGGGGGCCTGCCACAGAGGCGCGCGAGAAGGTAAAAGTAACTATTACTTTTGCCTTCTCGCGCGCCTCTGTGGCAGGCCCCCATATAGCTTTTTTTTACCTTCTCTAGGCTAGGTTTACAAAAATGCAACGATATTATGATTTTTTGGCTTTTCAATCAACCACACTCAGTTGACAGCTCTTGTAATCAACTTCTATCGACATCTCTCTCTCTCTCTCTCTCTCTCTCTCTCTCTCTCTCTCTCTCTCTCTCTCTCTCTCCCTCTCTCTCTCTACTTAGTTTTACTCATATGACTTAAAACACAAATGTTCAGTATGATAGAAAAGAAATCACTAAAGCCACGACTCGTTATATTTGAAAAAGATATCTCTACATTGCCAAAATTGCATAAAAGTCAAATTCAATCTCTCTCTCCTCTGTTTCGACACGCAAGAGCTATATCCTTGGGCATTATTGTCAACCGTTTTGCATGAATAGCACACAAGTTAGTGTCTTCAAAAAGAGAAATTAGTTGATATTCTGCCGCTTCTTGTAGAGCTTCTACGGCGATACCTTGAACTCGAAACGCCATTCGATAACTTTGCATGATCTCTTTCACCAAACGTGCGAATGGTGCCTTGCGGATGAGAAGGTGTGAAGTTTTTTGATAGTGACGAATCTCTTGCAAGGCTTTTGGAATGCATCGCTTCACAGGAGGAGCCCGTTGTTGAGGGATGGTAGGATCTGGGACATGGTCCTTGCGAGGGCGAACCTTGAAAAACTTTTTCTTTCTACGAGAGGGTTTGCGAGGAGGAGCTTGCGCATCTTCAAGGCCACCATGTGCTCCGAATGGCTCTTCAACTCCACCCTGCACTCCAACTGGCTTGTCTTCTACATCCTCAAAATCCTCTTCATTTAGTAACCCATGATCACGTCTAGGCTGATCTGAGGGCAGAGCTCCAAAGCCACGTGGCAATGTCTTCCCAACCGGGACTCGATGATTGCTTGGGATCTCCTGTCCACTCCATGGTGGGCTTTGTGCTTCGTTGTCTGTCTCGGTTTCTGTGTCTGAAGTCACTACCCATTTCTTCTTGCGTGAAGGTTGTCCATCTTGTTGCTCTTCACCTGACCATTCCCTCTCCATCTCTTCTAGGAGCTCTTGTTCATGTATCCAAGGTGGTTTTTGAGCACCTTGGATGGATGAGTGAGGGTGAGCAAAAAAAGGTTGATCTTTTCTTGATGTTTGCTTTGTGCGTGCCATTGTGTAAGAAGGGGCAAGATTGAAAATGAGACTCCCTCTTCTCTGAAAGCCCCCTATTTTAAAAAAATAGGTCTCTTCACACTTGACCAGGCCACTTAAAAAAACTCTTAATATCATCAAAATATAAAAAACAAAAAATGGATAAATGGAGAAGTATTATATGCAACTCAACAAAGACATCTACAAACATAAACACTACATTGCATAGCATCATTTGTTTTACATGCTGGGTAACCAACGTTTGCCCACTCTATGGCGATTTTCACACCACCTAGCATGATTAAGGGGTCCGGTGGAGTTTCTCCATTTCTCTTTAGCATTAAGTCGAGATTGTCTCCTAACCTCCTTGGCAAGACTTGACTTTTACACGCGCTCTATGGCATGACATCTCCCCAAAGAACAACGAAAGAACCAATCAAACATCTCCTTCATGTAGTTGGATCTCGTAGTTCCACCACCGTGACGTGTATTTTTAAAGTAAACACCTTTGGCTCGATAATGTGATTTTTCCATTCCTTGAGTGCTCCACATGTCTAATGAACCATATTTTGACATAAAGAATGATCCATGCGCATACAAAATATGCTGCATCAAGAAAAAATGCTTAGATCAAATGAATGTTTATGTATAGCATCAAAATTTAAACTGAACAAAGTAACTTACCATGTAGTGTGTGATATTGCTCTCTCCCCACGCTTGCACAAATGCTTTAGTAAAACTCGAAATGGGATCTTTGAACAAATCTTGTTGCTCGCTCGTGGTTTAGGGTTTCCACATGATTTGAAGCACTAACTCCAAGTGGTGCTACACTTGCCTACACAGATTTACAAGCACGGGATTTGAATCTTGATCGGTCGTACACTTGAAAAGCGCTTTCCATAGCTCCCATGGAGCATCCTCCTCACCCCTCTATTTTCGCATCTCTGGTTTCTTGAAAAGCCTACGTGCTTTCACACCATTCATAGATACTTTTTGTGGCACTTCATGCATATTTTCCACCTCACCGATGATAGAAACATTGCCACCATGACATCCAATCGAATTTAGAATTGCTTCAACTATTCCAATGACTTCCACGGACCTGGAAAGTGGTTTCATTGTGAAAGGGTACTCTATGTGAAGCTTTAACAAGCGATCAAATATACGCATAAAGGCATGCAAAGTGCAAAAGTGTACATTTGTAAGTGGAAAATTGATAATGGGATGCCATGTTTTATCTTTTGTTGACCGATTGAGGACCTCCATGGTAGGACACCTCAACACTAAGCACACCCAATCCCTTGCATCATCATCCATTGATCCTGTTGCCTGACTTCCCTTGACACTTTTCTTTGAAGACGTGGAGCCACGAGTACTCTCCTTGTATCTTCGTACACAATATGGACAAGGAAGAGGTGATGAAGCACCTTGTTTACACCCAAGTATACATTTGATTGTTTTTAGATCACCTCCTAAGTGCCACTCAACATCAAATGTACCTACTCCATCTACTTCTAGCTTTTCTCCCTCTAGTTGTGCCTTAATAACCTCTGTGATCCACGGGATCATAGAGAAGACCCATGCCAACACCTATGAGTCTCTTTCGGAACTTAAAAAGCTCCTAACCACCATATTTCTTTTTCCGATTGTACACTAAATGATGGTTTCTGAGAATGATCACCGATAGCATCGACTTTTGCAAAAAACATTGCCTCATTCATGAGTGTCACACTCATACGTTCCAATCTCCGTCCTTTGACAATTGACATTCATCTAGCTTAAGAATAAATATGAGCTTCTCTCCAAGTACTGAAACAACACAGGAATTGAATTGTAATACTAAATGATATTCAATACAAATAAAAAATGACATTACAATTTGTATTACCTTGTGGAGACAAAACATAAAATTTAACCATGGCTCGTTGTAGTAGTTTCAAGTCAACAAAAATATTGTTGAATTGATGATAACCAAAATATTTTGCCCCATTAGGAATAGTATTGCCTCCCTTTATATTACCACGTGACTTGGCACTTGTGGAAGAGTACATCATGGATCCTTCAATGTGTTTGTATTCGCCAAGGGATTCCCGAACGAGATCATTGTTTGCTTTTTTTGCAAGTCGCACCCTATGTGGAATAGGAAACAAATTCTCGGTGATGCCTTACTCTTGTAATGCATCTTTCATCAATCCATGAAGTGCATGGTATGCATTTGTGCTGATCCCAATCTCATCACAAGCTCTCTGGACATCATCCTCAGACACAAGGTTAGAGATCTTTTTTAGGATCTCCTTTGTGATGGCATCTTTCATGTGTTTGGCCTTTTCACAACCTATGATGTAAAGTATATCTTCCTTTGAGATGCATCCTAGTAGAAGATTGCAACAGTCCTCTTGTCTAAAACTTCCACACACATCTTGTATATATGTCCTATTTCAAAAGGTGAACCGAGTTACAAATTGATGGAAATTATTTGAGAGTTATAAACACTGTGAATTAAAAAAATACCTAGTTGCCGTGATCCGCTTCTTACATGCCCCTCCATTAGAGGCTAAGTTTTCAATAGAAGAGAACTCCCTCTTACGCTCACGCATGCCAAATGGAGTGGCTTTTAGGTGCATCATTGAAATCTGTAGCTTAGTTACCTCTGTTTCTGTAGCTTTCATCTCCTCTTTAGGATCTTTGAGTTTTTCCTCTATGGAATGTAGTTGTTGTTGGAGATTTGTGGAATGAATGTGTAACACTTGACATTGTTGTCGGAAATATGCCGACGCACCTGCATGATTGGAGTCCAATCTCTTACAATACCCAAGAAGACCACATTCTCCTTCTCCCACACATTTGATTAAGCTTGGGAGTGTACGGAATGTCGAATGACAGCCCACGAGCGGATCTTTTGGATACAACCCTCCATCAAGCCACAAGTCAACATTGGTTTCTCCTCAAAACCGTTGTACTGATGCCGGTTGAGATGCTTTTTCGTCATTTCTTTTGTGGGAGCAAATTCAATCGGTAGACGCAGACTGACATTAGTTGACCTAGTAGATGATGACGCAGGTAATTCATTGGTTATGTCGCGAAGAGACATGGTAGAAAGTTATGATGGGGAAAAAATCGATAAGATATACTTTTTGGGATAAAGAGACAATTTTTGGGATAAAAAGACTTAAAAATATATTTTTCATATGTAGATATATATAGGTTCAATTTTTGAGCTCAAAGAAGGGAAATTTTTAACTTTTAAAAATTTCAATTTTTAGGCTTTATTAGATGGACGTTTTGATAATGTAGCATTATCTATTTATTCTTGGAATTAATGTAGAGAGGGACCCAAGGAATTTTAGATTTGGAGCTTATAAAAGCTAGATTCTTCTAAAAGAATATTGTTATATATATATATATATATATATATATATATATATATATATATAGGGACCTTTTTAAAGCTTAAAAGATCCATTTTGAATATTTTATTAAAAAATCATTTTTTTGGGGTAAATTGATGCACGAGCTGAAAAGTGGAAGATGTCATAACTACTTACTCTCTTTGTGGAATTAATGTAGAGAGGGAACCAAGGAATTTTAGATTTGAAGCTTATAAAAGCTAGATTCTTCTAAAAAAATATTGTTATATATATATATATATATATATATATATACAGGGACCCTTTGAAAGCTTAAAAGATCCATTTTGAAGATTTTATAAAAAAATCATTTTTTGGGGTGAATTGATGCACGAATTGAAAAGTAGATTTTGTCATAACTACTTACTCTGTTTGTTTGGTGAAGGTAGAGAGAGAATGGTTCTTCTCTCTACTTTCACTCCTCTCTCTCTTTTTTCCTCCCTCTCTCTCCTACTTTATCCCCCCTCTTCCTCCTACTTTACCACCCTCATTCCCTACTTTCCCCCCCTCTCCTATCTAGAGAGCGGTTAGAGAGAGAGAGCTACAAAAGTAGCCCTATTTATTGTCTTTGTTCCCTCCATCCCCTACAAAATTAGCTTTAATCCCTTAAAATTAGCAATCCTTACATGGCCCCAAGGGGGTCCACAATTCTACCCTTTTTTACGACATGTTTTCGTGAAGTGCCCCGTTTCTTGAGAATATTCTTTCCCTTCTTGTGAGCATGACTACTCTCAGCATGATCATTTTGCCTCCTTACATTTACCTCCACAACTCCAACATCACAATCTCTTACAAGACCCTCATCATCAGAAATCCCAACAACTACTTTGGCATGAAAGCCAGTACCAAGTGATGAGGCATCCACATTAGCTGCATCCACATGACAACCAAAGCACTCTTTTGCATGTACTGCCCTTGGTCGGCCTTGACCCACAATGTTCTTCTTAGGAGGTCGACCTCTCTTAGCAACTAGAGAGGGCACACTAGGCACTCCAACAAGAGGCAAGCTTGCAATAGAAGCAATTTGAGACCCAAAACATCCACAGGCAAAGATTTCTCATGTATATCCACAATATCGGAATTCAATGCATCATCCATAGCATCCATCATATTTCTTATATAATCATCCTCAAAGGGAATTTCAACCGCATAAGAGGCAAGTAGCATATCCACATTCGATAATACATCAAGAGCATCCCTCTTTTGTGATGGCCAAAACTCTGCCAAAGTAAACTCATCATTCACATCTGCAATGCATTGACGAGTTTCCACCCTTGCAGAAGCAATCAGAAGAAGATGCATTCACAAGGACTCCCATGAAAGCATGTACACATTGGAGTTTCATTCAAAGACACATTTGAAACACTGTTTGTGTGCATTGAATGATAGTATTCTGCCTGCATAACACTTTTCTTGCCAATCAATAGGGTGGGTTCTCTTTGCCCATGCAAGCCTAAACTCTGTGGCCGGATACAGCAAGTCATGACCCTCTAAAGTAGCACAAAATTGCAATGAGGGCAGCCCACACCCTAGTGCACACATATCCAAGATCAAAGCTTCCTCGTTTCTTGCCATGGCGCTCTGTGAGCGTTTCTCTGCAGTGCTGTCCTGGCCCTGTATTTCTGCAAAAAATTGAACCAGATAATCATTTCAGCTCACTTACGGTAGCTAGTCTTTTTTGCAGTGTTGGGTAAGTGTCCCGTGGCTCGTTTGTGGGTTAAATTTAAACCTTTGAATACCATAGCCCATCCTATGGCTCCCTTTTACCAACACTCTCCCCTCCAAGGCTTCATAACCAAAGCCATGAACGCATAAAAAGTCACCCAAAAATTCTTTAATTACAAGCTAGTCGGGAAGTTTTTTCGATTTTAAACAAATTGGAATATTTTTTCAAGTCTTGAGAGACAACCTAGGATAGCTTTCCAGTAAGTCTTGATAAATGTCCCCTTCCAAAAAAATCACGCCTTTTAAAGTGGTTGCAGGTTACTTTAGTGTCCAATTACATGATTAGTGTTAACATACTCTACCATATCCTCAGATAAACTCGCACAAAATTGTTGTTTTTGCTCTCCAAAATCCATCTTTTTGTAGACAATGGCTTTGAGATGAAAATCCCAAAACTTGTCTACATATTTGTGAGTAGATTCATAGGGAGAGAGCTTCAAGATTCACCATTCGGTGAGTACTTTGTCTTTAGCATCGCTAGCCAAAATCTGCTTTATGATGGAAGCTGATCCTAAAGCTTTCCATGTTCGTGGAGCTCCACCGTTTGCTTGTAGGCTAGACCACCATTGCCTGACGGACTTTTGAAAATGCATATCTACATGGTGTAGCTTAGAGGACTCTGTGAATCCCTCATCCCCAAACGCTGCATGGAATTGTTGGATAAAGACCAAAACATTGTACGTAGCACCAAAGGTGCCATGGTAGGTAAGGAAAGAGATGTTCTTTCCTTCCTCTTTTAACGTTTTGATCTTGGGCGACCTTTTCCAGGTAGCATATGATCTGCTATGGCCTCTTCTCTTGGGAGGTTTGAGATCTGCACCATCACTTTCTTCAAAAGGGGAAGAGGATGAGGAGGATGGAGAAGAGGGAGACCTCTTTCTTGCCTTTTTCTTCCCTTGTTCCTCCTCTTCTGCACCATTACTTTCTTCAGAAGAGGAAGAGGATGAGGAAGATGGAGAAGAGGGTGACCTCTTTCTCGTCTTCTTCTTCCCTTGTTTCCTCTCTTCCCTCTTTGAATTATGGTGAGGAGGGGTATGTGATGGTCTTCTCTGTTGAGGGGGTGTTGGAGAGCTTTTTTCCCATCCTCTTCGTGGAGCCATTTCCGCGGAATTGGCAGGAGATTCGCTTCTTTCTCTTTATTTTGGTGGGGTTCTACCATTAAATCTTGGGCTCTCCTTTGAGAGGGAGATGCCCCATCCAGTAGTAAGTTTTTGAGCCCTTCGTACAGATCCTCCTCTTCTTCCCTTATCGGAGAGACTCCTCTTTTGAGAGTCTGACTAGGAGCTTTCCTAGGTACTCTCTCTTCTTGGTGGGCAGTTTGGAGAATACCATGGGTGCGCAATTGTTGTAGCACTTTACCTTGGAGGGATGGATTGACCAAGGCTTGTTGAAGCCTATAAACAGAATAGTTTACAAGCATAGGGGCATCATTAGTTGCTCTATCATTAGCAAAATCAAAGCTATCAATATTCATTTCAATCTCTTTACCCTTGTCATCCATACTAGCAAATTTTAGATGTAGATTTTTACTTGTACTTTGGTACTTCAAGCCCTAGTTGCTACTCCTCTTTACCTTAAAAAGTAAGGACTAAAGAATCTATACTCGTGGCTTGAATATTATTAATTGCAAGGAATAGAAGAGAGGGTTTCACAGAGCCAAGACAAAAAGGTTCCTATCAAGCTTCTAATAGCTCGATAATGGTTAAGCCATAGACAAGGCCGGTAGGACTCCATTAATAAGACAATAGCTCTCAATGGTATCCATGTTAACTGCATAAAGCCAAGCGTGCTTCAAGGATGAAAAATCTCTATTCTACTTACTCTTTTGCAATTAATAAAACCAACCATTTGTAGCAAGCTTGAGGACCTCTCTTCTTCAGCAATAAAAGAGAAACCAATAGCTCTGATACCAATGTAACAGGGTGAAAGCATGTTAGCCTATCGCGCTTTTTGTGCTAGTTAGCAGTTTCAAGTTAGCACATCTTCAAAAAGTTGGACATCCGGTAAATTTTTTACAAATAATATCAAAATTTATCGGAGGTTGTACATTTGGATTCCTTGTTTCAAGTGCTTTCTATTGATATATCATATGTCATAGATCTTGGAGATGCAGCTCAAGTTATTGTACTAGTTAGCATATGTCAAAATTGTGCTAGTTAGCATTGTCCGGGACATGAAAAAGCATGAGAGGTTAACATGCTTTCACCCAACATTTAATGCACTAGTAACTTGTGTAGAGCAGAAAATGATAACATAGTGAGCATTTCATTAAGAACAAGTTCCCAAATGAGCATAGAGAGAGTACTTGGTTGGAGAATGCAACATAGCAATTACACCTAGCTAGTTTGGCATAGACAATACTTGAAAAGAGAGAGAAATAGAACAATTGACAACAGTTGAGGACATGATCTACATGTAGCCGGTTTCCCCTCCAAAAAGGCTTTGTATTATAGCTTCTCTCATCAAGAGAGACTTTTGTACAATACAATCTTTGTGTTCCTTGACAAAACTCGTTGGTGCAATGAAGATGGAAGCCTCGTGCACCAAATTATGTTTGAAAAACACACGTAGTGGGCCTAAACTCAGTCCCAAGACCTCACACACCTTTCACAGATGGTGAGAGCTAGTAGGGAACGAGGAAAGATGAAGAGGAAGAAGATGTATCTTACAAGAAAGAAGTATTCTTCTCACATAATCACTCTTATAGCATAGCTTAGCTTAGTAAGTAGCATGGTAGAGGAGATGAGCATGCCATTGAAGCTTGGCTCTTGGTTGGGTCTGCATTCCATAGCCAAGAGTTGTTGTTGCAGGCCTCTACTTCTCAATGCTTGGAGAAGGAGATGGAGTCCTTGCTCAACACATGAGTTGTGTGTGTGTAGTCAATGAGTTAGAATAAAAAAAATTTCCAACTCTCTCTCTCTCTTCTTGGTCGACCCGTCTTCCCATTTTCTCTTGCTGGCTTCCCATTGGCTCTCCTGCAGAGCTTAGGCAATAGCAACTAAGAAGCATGGTTGATAGTCTTGTGACAAGTGTCTCCCTTTTTCCTTTTGCGAGAGCTTTAGATAATTAAATAATTTATTTAAACTCTCATTGGATCTTTTAGTCTTCTGGCCAATAGGAATGAAGCAAGCCATTGGGCTGCTTGATGCTCATTGGACCCCTTGGTAGACTGTCCAATAGTCTTCTAAGGAGCTTAATTTCTATTGGTTCTTTTATCGAGTGTTTTTAAATTGATTAGACTAATCTTACTCTAGCCTAATTCTCATTGGTTCACCTCTATGGTCATCCAATAGGATTTGAGGGAAGATTGGGGGCATGTGGGCTAGTAGCCTACCATGTGTCCATTATTCTCTTTGTGTAAAGGGAGAGCTTGTGTGTGTGTGTGTGTGTGTGTGTATTTCTCTCTTCCCCTACCTTTAGGACTCGCCCCCTCCTCCCTAAGATTTTTTTAGTCTTCCCATAACCATCCAATTTTTGCCATTGGATATTTTTATTAAATTTTGGAACCGTAGCCTATGGAAGTCTTAATGGGGCTGAACCTTAGGTCTTTTAAGCTCCATTGATGCACATTGCTCTTTTGCAGACTGTCCCCCTTTGGATCCCTAATTTTTTTCTTTTTGATCCCTACTGAGACAGCTTTGGAAGCCTTACTAATATTCTAGCTTTTACTCCCTTGGCACCTCCCCATATTAAATGATCATTTTGACATGAGAAAATCATTTGGAAGAATTAGATATTAGTTTTTATGACAAAATAATTTTTTAGAACCCCATGATATGACCTATCATTGGAAAGCTCTTGAAAAATGGGTTCTAAAGATCCAAGGTTCAAAAATTTTAGATGAGTTCTATGAAAGTTATGCCATGTTTTTCAATCAGCTAGTTTTTTTACCATTACGGTAATTTGAAATCACCTTTTTCTAGATCTATATGAAGGCAAAGTCCGATACATGCATCCTATATACCAATAGATAACATTTGAAAAGTACATTCTTAATATCGAACCTCCCACAAATTTGGATCTTATTTTCAAAAAAATACCGATCCCCATTTTTGAAAGCTGTCACATAAACACTTAATTCTTACAAGGCCCAAAAATGAGCTCTAAATTTTCTTAATGTCTCCCTTCCAGCCTTGCAGATCATGAGTTGCGATTTTCTCATTGATGAGGGATGTATGTAGGAGCTCCGGAGGCCGCACCCTCTCTCTCTCTCTCTCTCTCTCTCTTTTGTGTAGAGCACACCTCCAGATCAAGGAGTTGGTAAAGGTGGTCGTGGGAGGGACGAGAATCCCTTCCTCCTTTATACATGGGTACTATGCATAGATAGAGATGAGGAGGGAGTCTCAATGGTAGATATAGATAATTCCAGTAATAGAGAGAGAGAGAGAGAGAGAGAGAGGTCTGGGAGAGAACAAATAATTGAAGGAAAAATTACAAAAATACTCCTCTAATTTGTGGAAATTTCCAAAATACCTTTCAAATTTCAAAAACTCCCAAAATGCTCCTCAAATTTTGCAAAATTCTCAAAATACCCCTAGTTGTGAGATTAAATTTCGCCAAAAACCAAAAATAAAAAATCTTGCTTTTAAAAGGAAGACGGATAGTGTATCGATATAAGATGCTAAAACTATAATTTGAGTTGGTTATGTAGGCTTTGGAGACATAATTTTTAAACATAATTTCCTTTTTTGCTAGGTAATTTGTGACAAATTACATGCTATGCATTCCAAAACGGATCTCAATCGTCAAAAAGGAATAAAGATTAGAAAGCCTTGAACAATCCAACCAAAATAGATAAACGGAATTTTTGTTTAATTTAATTTCTTTATTGAGGCATCCTTGAGAGACTTTGCATCATGTTCATCACTAATCCCTTGTTGACAGCAATGTGACAACATTATTGAGCTTCTGGCGCCATGACTCTCTAGAGAGTCAGAGACTCTACTCTCTCTCTCTCTCTCTCTCTCTCTCTCTACTCTCTGTGTCTCGCCGTTAGTAACTAGCTGAGTCAAGGCTTAAGACTCGCTCTCTCTCGTTGTGTCTCGCTGGAGGCTGCAGTCTGTAAGACGTGCTGTACGTGCCTCCATTATAGGTCGCCCTATGTGCAATACGGTATTCTGTAATAGGGGCTTGAATCTCTCTCTCTCTCTCTCTCTCTCTCTCTCTCTCTCTCTTTTCTGTGTATCTGCATTGCATTAGCTTTGTGTCCGTTGTTAACTGCAGAAAGAGCAGACCATTTCAAAATGAAGTGGTCAAGAGCTGCTCAAGCCCATGAATCCCAATCAACTAAGCTTGTTCTTCATGCAATCTCAATAATGTCTTTTATGATGCAGCTGACTGAGAGTTTGCATTTCCAGCATAGTTCATTTAGTAACACAGATCTTGCAGATTTCGAATTTGTGACAGAAGATTCTTGGTATAAAGGCCGAAGTCCATCGATTATGGACTCGGTCGTGTGGCTTAATACAGCAGATCCCGGAAATGGGACGAGTGATCTGGGAAGATTTGTGTACAAGGATCGCATCCAATTCATGAATAGCACTAGTGATTTTCCCAAGAAGGTTGCCTCCTTTAACACCTCCTTCTCTTTCCAAATCATCACAAGTGGTGAGTATACCAAGGATGGTAGTGGTATGGCTTTCTTCATCTCTGATTCTGAGAAAGCACCCTACAATAGTGATGGTGCAGGTCTGGGCCTGATGGACTCAGATTCACTAAACTCCACCACTACTAATTTCTTTGCCGTTGAGTTTGATACCTTTGAAAGCAGTTTGCCCTCTTCTACGGGGGAGGAAGAGCCGAGCTCGAGCCACATCGGGATTGACATCAACTCTTTACTATCCCGCAAAGTCATTGATACAAGTCCCAATTCAACCTCTGGCTTCTACCCACAGCTTTATCTCTACAACAATTTCACCTTCACAACTTGGATTGAGTACACATCCTCCCTAAACCTCATTCAGGTTTGGATGACAAACTCCTTGTTGTCTCAACGCCCTTCTCAGCCATGCTTGCAGCTTTCTCATGATCTATCGAGCATTTTCAGTGATTTTATGTATGTTGGGTTCTCAGCCACAGTTTACTGGCCACAAACTTCTTTGGAAGGGCATGCTCTCTACTCTTGGAATTTTTCTAGTGAAGATCTCAATATCTCAAAACCCCTCAATAAATCAGCATCCGCAGAATCCCCAGAAATCCCCAATACGTCCGCAAATCCCAGTATTACCTCAGAAAATCACACAAACCCCAGCTCCTCAGAAAGCCCCAGACATCTCAAGCTGCTTGTGCCTCTTTCTGTAACAGTGTCCACTCTATTGGCATTGGGCGTTTTTGCTATTGTTTTCTTTTGTATCTGGAGGAGGAGGAAAATGCAGAGTGCCAACAACACAGGCCTTCAGAACCACATGTACAACAACAAGCAACTTGCGTCCATGCCGCGCTACAGCTATAACGAGCTGAGAAGAGCGGCATGTGGTTTTACTGATGAAAACAAGGTGGGTGTAGGTGCATTCAGTAGTGTCTACAGAGCTACTTTAGCAGATGGATCAGCAGTGGCAATTAAGAAACTCAAGGAGGGTGTGAGAAAGGAGACCGAGTTCTCTTCAGAGATGGGAATAATCAGCAGCATTCGCCACCGCAATCTGTTAGAATTGCAAGGGTGGTGCTACGAGAAAGGAGAGGCAATGCTAGTGTACAAGTACATGAGGAACGGAAGCCTGGACAGATATCTGTACTATGGCGAGAAAAGGGGAGCTCTTGAGAGTGAGACCAGGTTGAGAATCCTTGCAGGTGTGGCGTTGGCATTAGATTACTTGCATACTGGCTTGTGGGAATGTGTACTGCATAGAGATGTGAAGGCAGCCAATGTGTTGCTGACAGAGAAATTTGAGCCCATGCTGGCTGATTTTGGACTTGCCCGTCTCGTTGGCCACGATCAGGGAGCAGTTACAATGACCGCCGCAGGGACGCCGGGCTATGTTGCCCCTGAGGTGGTTTATGCAGGCAAAGTAACCGAGAAAGCAGATGTGTATGGATTCGGAGTACTTGCTCTAGAGGTGGCATGTTGCCGTCCCGCACTGCACCGAGCAACAAGGCCGGAGGACAATATCGATTTCCGACTTGTCGACTGGGTATGGCTCCTCCACCAAGGCAACCAGCTCATGGAGGCTCTGGACCCCGCCATGCATGTCGAGCCTGCCCAAAAGCAGCATTGGAAATGTGTTTTGCACGTTGCGCTCATGTGCTGCAGCCCTTCGCCGGAGTCTCGGCCATCTATGAGACAGGTATCTCAAGCACTTCATGGAGATACCCTGTTGATTATGCAGCCTCTTCCTGCAACAAGGCCATTGTATCCTACAGCCCTAACCAGCTTGCCATCTGCATCAGCGTCCTCCACTTCTGGAACCTTAGCAACCTCAGCTTCACAGGCCAGCGCAAACAGCACGTCAACATTCGGCTACCCAGCTTGCCTACCAAGATGAACACCAAGTAATTCATGCAGCTAGCTACAAGTTTTAGCACTTTTCTCACTTCTTTTTCTATTTGAAAGTGTGAAAAGGGTGAGAACTGCGAAAACTGTTTTGATAGAAAAGATGAGCTTTTTTCATTAAAAAAAATTATCATCTTAATGTAGTAATTTTATCAAGGTCAAGATATTTGCACATATTACCATGCAAGAAGAACTTCTTTTTTTTGCATATATGAATATATGATTTTGTATGGTAATCATTGAAGATTTTGTATGTTAATCATTTCTACTTTGTAAAGTTTCACTTTTCTTAGCAAAATATTTCAGCTTCTAAAGTAAGAAAAGTATCAACTTTAATGTTTCATAATTTCATAGTAAATCTTTAAACATTTAAATGCTATAAAATTTTCTGTTATGATAATAACTTACATAATCTAAAGTAAAACTAAAATATTGAGCTTTACTATAAATTTTCTTTATGATGTTATATTTCCACCTTTTGTAGCAAGATAAAAGTGATATTGTGATAAAACTTCTTATCTTTCAAGGTGCAAAAGAATTGGACTTTAATGTAGAAGTGGTTTTTTGAGTTAAATAATATACAACAGATTCTACCACAATTTATCTCTTTAATAGCCATCAAATATTTTGCATAATGTCAAAAATTCTTATCTATTAAAGTGAAGAAAAGTTGAATTTCAATGTAGATTATTTCTTTTTTTTTTTCATTTTTGCTAACAAGATTTCTCTTATGAGACGATGAGAATTTTTGTACCATATACAAATTTCTCATCTTGTAGATTATTCGCATATGGTAAAATTTTCACCTTTCTAGCGAGGTTACCTTATACCTCTTAAACAATGAATTTTGCTACTTCTTAAGCATTAGTTATTCTCCTCCTATAGAGTTTTTGAGCCACCTTAATGTACCATATATTGCAATCCTTCAATATCAGTCCTTGCTCTTGTCTTTTTTGCGCAAATTATGCCTCTATAAGACACTACATTTTGTGTGTGTGTGTGTGTGAGAGAGAGAGAGAGAGAGAGAGAGAGAGAGAAAGAGAGAGAGATCAATATCTCAAAACCCCTCAATATGTCAGTATCCCCGAAAAGCCCCAATACCTCCACAAATCGCAGTAGTACCTCAAAAATCCCCACAAACCCCAGCTCCTCAGAAAGCCCCAAACATCTATAGCTATATGCCCCTTTTTGTAACAATATCCACTCTATTGGCATTGGGCATTTTTGCTATTGTTTTCTTTTGTATCTGGAGGAGGAGGAAAATATAAAGTGCCAACCACACATGCCTTCAAAACCACGCTAGCTAGCTACAAGCGTTAGCACTTTTCTCACTTCTTTTTCTATTTCAAAGTGTAAAAAGGGTTGGTGAGAAAAGTTTTAGCACTTTTCTCACTTCTTTTTCTATTTCAAAGTGTAAAAAGGGTTGGTGAGAAGTGTGAAAACTGTTTTGATAGAAAAGATTAGCTTTTTTCATTTAAAAAATTTATCATCTAGTAATTTTATCAAAGTCAAGATATTTGCACATATCACTATGCAAGAAGAACTTCGTATTTTTGCATATATGAATAATTTATGTCACTTTTAAGTCTAAACTTTCTAATGTTGAAAAATTTATTTATATGCTATATGCTTGTAGTGACCGTAATAAATCTTTTTCACCTAGTAAATTTTAACAATCTTTTTTTGTAATATTAAAAAGAGAAGGTGAACTTCCACGTGGCTACAAATGCTCCTCTCTTCCCTGATTTCAATGCAAAGCCGTATAAGGTACCCTGCTTCAGTTTTGAATGCAAGCTTCCAATGTAAACCATCCATCACAGTGCCGAGCAATGTAAGCATTATATGGAGGACCATGTGAACATTCGACTTAATGCAAGGCATTCGGTTGGGTGCCCACAAGCGCAGAGTGCTGGTGCAATGAGCCCTAAATTTGCAAAGGCCTTGCAAGCCTTTGATGATCTTCATGCTGTACTCCAAGTCTCTAGAATGTTTAATAAAATGCACCAAACTCAACAGCATGCTCTTGAAGCCTCTTAGGCGCAGTATGGAGGCAGTCATGTCCAATACATCACCGCAATATGAGTACTGGAAAATGGGTTCAACATAGTTGAAGTTAGCTTGGCTATACTCAGATGCTCCAAATGCTATCGAGGAGCCTCAAACTAGAGTGATTGCATCCAGACAAACCTCACCCCACTAGAATCGACGTCCTCTTCTGCCATGGGCTTAAGCAGCAGGCGCAGCTTAGGTGTCAATGCACACCTTGACCTGTAGGACAAGTGTACCTTCTCTACCTTGCAAGGTGCGGGACCCCACCTCAAGGCCATTGCGGGAGCCTACATGGCTACACCATTGCCGCCACCTTGAACTGTGGATGGGCGGTTACTTAAACCGCATCCCACACGTCCCATCTCTTCTTCCTTGATCCATGCTCCCATCCCTGCACATTACATCACCTTGCTTCTTTCGTGCTCGCGTGTTTGCATGTGCTCCTCTTGCAACAACTCATAGCCTCCTTTGTCTACTGTCCCCTATCTCTACTATCATCGGTTTTGTGTCCACATAGTGATAGCCATTTTTTGGCTTTCCATAATTACCATAGTAAGCTACCTCACCCTAGCTATCAAATCACTCAAACATTTTGGTTATCCCTACCATTTCATTGTACATAGGCATGTGTGAGTTAGGGGACTTTTTCTATATCTTCTTAAAAACCCTTAATTAGCTAGTTGAGCCAAAAAAATAAAAAATAAAAGTATATTATGGCCCATTTGTGTGTAAATATTTCATTGTATATAGGGCTTAAATAAAAGGATTTTTTATAATTATTTTGGTATTTATTTAAATATTTCTACCTATGGTGTGTTATTTATGCTATGTACATTGACTCACCATTACCATATTTTTTCTTACCATTTTGCATACTCTTTATTCCATATAAAAATAATTTCATGCGAGCTTCTCTTATTTTTTATATAACTCCATCCTAATAAAAATCCAAAAAAACTAGTTCTATTTATGTGTATATTTTTTCACTATTGTGATTTTTTCCTTCCTACATCTATTCTCTATTACTCTCATAAATTAGACCACCAAAAATATTCATCTTTTTATGGTAGACTTATAATGAGAGAGATTTATTTTGACCCCTTTATATTTTTTCCACCTATATTATTTATATTTGACATGTACATATTTTTTTAGACCCCTCAATATTTGATTTTCTTAGTTGTACTATTCACTTATATCATGATCTCAACAATATCTTCAATGATAGACCTACCAAATAAAGTCAAGGGTATGTGGCATGCATGCATGCACCATGGGGAACTCACTCTTGGAGGTATTCAAAAGAATCATCCAAAGAAGGACCTCACAAGGACTTTGTGCACTAGAAAAAACAGTCGGTTTTGTTGAATTTTTAAAGATCGCATGCTCCCCGAATTTGAAAAGGTGATACAAACAAAAGTTGTAGGTAGTGAGCTGAACTTTTATCCCAATTTTTTTTCATATTTTTTTGAGCTACGAGCTGTGAGCTATGATTTTATTGGTGGACCCCAGTTTACCCATGCTATGCAGCCACACTCCCTTTTCCACTTTATCGTTTTCCTCTTTCACACACACTTCTCCACTCATTATCCCTACCTCTCTCACCACTCCTCTCTGCACCCTACTCACCTTCTTCTCAACCTTGAAGAATAAGAGAAACCATGGTGAACTCATGTCTCCTACACACACTTCCATTCCAAAAGTGACCATCTAGTCTCATTTTTCCTCATCCATATTACCCATATCTATAAAAAAAAACCACAAAATTCAGCCTCTTCTCTTGAAAGACAGCATCATGGTGATTGATTACTCATATTCACTTACCTTGGATCTCAAGGAAGGTCAAGAGTGGAGAAAAAACGTACCGTCAAAGCTAGTGGACCGTCAACAAGCGTCAAAATTGACTCTACTCAAGACACTTGGAGCATCAACATTGTAAGAAATCCATGTTTTCTTACCTATTAAGAGTTTTTTCTTCCTTATTAGTATCCTACATGGATACTCCCATTGTAAATATCCAATTCTATTTGTAAATTAATAAACATACTAACTCTACTAATTTACTAACACTAACCTACTATGAAAAGTCCTATTACCTCCACTTCTCTCCTCTCTCTCTTCTTCATCTATCCACACCAACTTCTTGATAATTCTAAGCAAAAGAAATTAGATAAGTGCTGAAAATCTAACCCAACCATGGTTAGAGGAGTAACCCTAGCCCTCAAAATTGCTATAAAAGGAGGGTGTAGCTAGCACAAAAAGGGGGGAGTCATAAGCAAGAGCACTATGCTATAGCTTGAGAAGCCAAGCTCAACCTCTCTAGAAGGATCTCTTGAGTGGAAGCTCATTGTCTTATGCATATGCATGTGTTGTAATAGCGGTGATTAGCAAGGGAACTCTATGCCATTGTAAGAGAGAGAGAGTGATCATTCAATTGAGAGTTGGAAATCTATCATTTCTCCTACTAGTGTAAGCCCAACATTTGTTGAATCAAGGTGGGTGGATTTGGACTGAGCTTGGATACTTTGTCTCTCTTCCAGCGTGAAGTAATGGACAACAATGATGTGTAAGTGTCTTGGTGTTTTTTTTAAAGTTATTGATAGCTTGTCTCTGGGTGTTGTCATCAATTTAGCCATAAATCCCACATATTGTAAGAGGGCGACCGGGTGGAGATGACTCCCCTAGCCTTAAGACAGTGATTGGGGTGGCTTTTCTTGTGATGTATTGTGGTGTAATTTACTCAAGCTATGTTGAACAAATACTAATCTCACTTTGATTGGTCACGATAGATTTGTAAGAAGGTATTAATGCAACAAGCATTCCCTCCCTCTTCTCTCTCTTTCTTACATATATAATTGTGTTTGCTTGATCACTCCCGATACATTTCAAAGCAGCCCGAGCATTATCTCTCTCTCTCTCTCTCTCTCTCTCTCTCTCTCTCTCACGCGCGCGCGTCCTAGTTCGCATCCAAAACTAGGTGGTGCCCCAAATTTGTGTAGGGTTAGGTTGAAGGTTTGTGTGTGTGTGTGTTGTTTTTTCCAACCCCAACCCAATTGAGCAGCACGGGAGCCTAGAAGGGTGCTTAGAGGCCACTCTTCTTGTTGCCCGCCCCGGACCACCTCAAATTGGTGCCCCCACTGAGGAATTACTTTGTGCTTATTGTTGTTGTATTGCATGCATGCTTGAATTTTAGCATAATCAAGTAGATTATATGAATCATGAAAACTTGTATGACCGAGTTAATTTCAAGGCAACAAAAATTGATCTAGAATATGGTTTGGATAAGCATAACATAAGAAAGGAAAAAAGCATTTTCACATAAGAATCTAGAATTCATGTTGAAAGTTTCAAAACTTTGTGTAGTTAGTGGATGTCATGAGAGAAAATGATTGTTTGGAACTAATCTTTGTGTGGTTCTAGCATTGAGAGTCTATGACACGCTATACCTTTGATGATATCCCAATCTTCTTTGGCAATCTAGAAGAAGATGTTGATGATTTTCTTGCTGATTTTAGAATGGTTTGTCGTATCCTTGGTAAAAGGGATGACATTGAAAAAGGGGATTTTCTATTGCTATGCCTTAGAGGCAACGCTAAGCAATGGTTTTGGAGTATGTCTTCTCAGATTGAAGATGGATATACCCAGATTTCCAAAGCTTTGAATACCAGATTCTCTAAATTTCCAACAACAGAGAAAGCATGGGCTTCATGAGGGAGACTTCAACAACATGGTGAAGACTACTATGCTTATGAGGATATTTTTTCTCATCAATGGGGAGGATGTGGGTTTAGTTCTACATTTCCAGATTATGTAAAAATGGAGCAATTTATTTCGGGTTTGTCTCCTTTCCTAAATACTAAGGTTAATTGTAGTGGACCCTCTACCTTTGAAGAAGCGATCACTATTGCCCAAAGGAAGTTTCACAAGTACTTCTACATAAAAAATGGTTTCCATCATGCTGGAAGAACCAACCATCCTGAAAGTGTTTCTATCAAGAAGTCATCTCCTTTTCCATACCTGTCTCCTTCTACTCCGACAAATGTTGAAGAAGTTACTTACATGCCAATCGATTATTCAAGTGCTAAAGTGTGTGGCCAAGATTCAAATGTGGAATCTCTTTCTTCTACCTTTATCACAAGCATGCAAAAATCGACACAAGATATCTCAAATGGCATTGATGATTCAATAATGGATACATCCAACCTTTTGGTGAAGGATCAATTTCTAGTCCGAGCAGACGAAGCTTTTGTGCAACATGACTCTATGGAGAATGAAGACCTTGAAGATAACCTTGATCTTATGGAATGTTCTGAGAGTGTATCTCGTCTAAAAGAAGAGAGTGAAGAAGAAGATGAAATCATAGGTGGGGAGATCATAGAACACATTGATCATAAAGAGATGATTGTGTACATGGAATGCCAACTCCAAAACAAAGTAGAAGAGTGCGAGTTGAATCCATGTGAGGATAATCTTCAAGAAGTGTTTGAGGATGTTGAAAAGCATTGGTATGACCCATGTATGTTAAGCATGGAGAAACCTATCATGCAAGAAGCCAAAGTTTTCACAAAATCAAACAGTAATCCGTCAACCTTTGAGGTGGTACAATGTGAGGAGTTACAACCTTGTCAAAGGGGGGGCTTAGAAGGGGATGAAGAACATGGGAGATTAGTAAAACATAAAATCATAAAAGGAAACTGTCAGAAGGGTATCATTCTCTCCAATGGTGTTTTAGTGGGTGGCTCTTCATTCATGGGACAATCTCTTAGCAAGAAAATCCAAACTTTTGAAGCCCCAATCATCTTCACATTGGGTTTCACCTCTTCAAAATCAACTTCTCCTCTCTTCACATATACCTTTCATCGGGGGCACCATACCTTCTTAAGTGGAAGAGGACATGAATACTTGGTGATGAACGGATGTTTCCAAACCTTCTTCATTTGGTTCTTTGGTGTATGGAGGTCGCACAATGTGATGCTTCTGGTCTTCATCATAGATGAAAAACTTGTTGATTGCTACATGTGGATATTTCATCAATCAGTACCAAAATCTATTCTCTTCCAATGTGTTGGAAGCAATAGAAACCTTCATCTATTATCTACTTATGTGGTAAACTATTTGCAATATCTTCCAATAGCAGTTGGAAGCATGGATCAAGATTTCCTAAATCATGAAAGTCATAGACTTTTTGACTTGATGAGCCTACCCAGGTTGAATGAATTTTATGAGCTACAGTTCATGAATTTGCTCATACAAGCTCTTGAAGATCGTAGTAGATATATGAACTTTACACAGGAGGAAGAGCAACCAATCTTTTATATCACATTCATAGTGATAGATGTAATGATGGAAAACATAAAATATACAAGTTTCTTCAATCGAAATCAGTAAGTGTTTCCATACCATACATCTCTCTTTGGGAAAGATATTTCAAGATCTTTGATCCTGAGGGGTGCTTATGGAAACTTTCTCAATGGAGGAGGTTTACTCAGTCACTTCATTACATCCTGCTATTGGCTCTGAGAACCTTTCATATCACACAAGGTTTTTTAATCATACAACAAAGGTTCTTCAAAGATGAGAGCAGACAAAGACAGACGTTACACAATCTACATGTTGTATGATCGGATAAATGGTACATGAATGTACCATTATCTAAGGGGGGGACTAATGATTGCCATTTTTCGGCTTTCCATAATTACCATAGTAAGCTACCTCACCCTATCAAATCACTCAAACATTTTGGTTATCCCTACCATTTCACTGTACATAGACGTGTGTGAGCTAGGGGACTTTTCCGATATCTTCTTAAAAACCCTTAATTAGCTAGTCACTGGGCTAGTTGAGCCAAAAAAATAAAAAATATAAGTGTATTATGGCCTATTTGTGTGTAAATATTTCATTGTATATAGGGCCAAAATAAAAGGATTTTTCATAATTATTTTGGTATTTATTTAAATATTTCTACCTATGGTGTGTTATTTATGCTATGTACATTGACTCACCATTACCATACTTTTTCTTACCATTTTGCATACTCTTTATTCCATATAAAAATAATTTCATGCAAGCTTCTCTTATTTTTGATGTAACTCCATCCCAATAAAAATCCAAAAAAACTAGTTCTATTAATGTGTATATTTTTTCACTATTGTGATTTTTTCCTTCCTACATCTATTCTCTATTACTCTCATAAATTAGACAACCAAAAATATTCATCTTTTTATGGTAGAATTATAATGAGAGATTTATTTTGACTCCTTTATATTTTTTCCACCTATATTATTTATATTTGACATGTACATATTTTTTTAGACCCCTCAATATTTGATTTTCTTAGTTGTACTATTCACTTATATTATGATCTCAACAATATCTTCAATGATAGACCTACCAAATAAGGTCAAGGGTATGTGGCATGCACGCATGCACCATGGGGAGCTCACTCTTGGAGGTATTCAAGAGAATCATCCAAAGAAGGACCTCACAAGGACTTTGTGCAGTGGAAAAAACAGTCGGTTTTGTTGAATTTTTAAAGATCACATGCTCCCCGAATTTGAAAAGGTGATACAAACAAAAGTTGTAGGTAGTGAGCTGAACTTTTACCTCAAATTGTTTCATATTTTTTTGAGCTATGAGCTGTGAGCTATGATTTTATTGGTGGACCCCATTTTACCCATGCTATGCAGCCACACTCCCTTTTCCACTTTATCATTTTCCTCTTTCACACACACTTCTCCACTCATCATGCCTACCTCTCTCACCACTCTTCTCTGCACCCTACTCACCTTCTTCTCAACCTTGAAGAATAAGAGAAACCATGGTGAGCTCATGTCTCCTACACACACTTCCATTCCAAAATTGACAACCTAGACTTCTCATTTTTCCTCATCCATATTACACATATCTATAAAAAAAAACCACAAAATTCAGCCTCTTCTCTTGAAAGACAGCATCATGGTGATTGATTACTCATGTTCACTTACCTTGGATCTCAAGGAAGGTCCAGAGTGGAGAAAAAACGTACTGTCAAATCTAGTGGACCGTCAACAAGCGTCAAAATTGACTCTACTCAAGACACTTGGAGCATCAACATTGTAAGAAATCCATGTTTTCTTACCTATTAAGAGTTTTTTCTTCCTTATTAGTATCCTACATGGATACTCCCATTTTAAATATCCAATTCTATTTGTAAATTAATAAACATACTAACTCTACTAATTTACTAACACTAACCTACTATGAAAAGTCCTATCACCTCCACTTCTCTCCTCTCTCTCTTCTTCATCTATCCACACCAACTTCTTGATAATTCTAAGCAAAAGAAATTAGATAAGTGCTGAAAATCTAACCCACCAACCATGGTTAGAGGAGTAACCCTAGCCCTCAAAATTGCTATAAAAGGAGGGTGTAGCTAGCACAAAAAGGGGGGAGTCATAAGCAAGAGCACTATGCTATAGCTTGAGAAGCCAAGCTCAACCTCTCTAGAAGGAGCTCTTGAGTGGAAGCTCATTGTCTTATGCATATGCATGTGTTGTAATAGGGGTGATTATTAAGGGAACTCTATGCCATTGTAAGAGAGAGAGAGTGATCATTCAATTGAGAGTTGGAAATCTATCATTTCTCCTACTAGTGTAAGCCCAACATTTGTTGAATCAAGGTGGGTGGATTTGGACTGAGCTTGGATACTTTGTCTCTCTTCCAGCGTGAAGTAATGGACAACAATGATGTGTAAGTGTCTTGGTGTTTTTTTTAAAGTTATTGATAGCTTGTCTCTGGGTGTTGTCATCAATTTAGCCATAAATCCCACATATTGTAAGAGGGCGACCGGGTGGAGATGACTCCCCTAGCCTTAAGACAGTGATTGGGGTGGCTTTTCTTGTGATGTATTGTGGTGTAATTTACTCAAGCTATGTTGAACAAATACTAATCTCACTTTGATTGGTCATGATAGATTTGTAAGAAGGTATTAATGCAACAAGCATCCCCTCCCTCTTCTCTCTCTTTCTTACATATATAATTGTGTTTGCTTGATCACTCCCGATACATTTCAAAGTAGCCCGAGCATTATCTCTCTCTCTCTCTCTCTCTCTCTCTCTCTCTCTCTCTCTCTCTCTCTCTCTCTCTCTCTCTCTCTCTCTCTCTCTCTCTCTCTCACGCGCGCGCGTCCTAGTTCGCATCCAAAACTAGGTGGTGCCCCAAATTTGTGTAGGGTTAGGTTGCAGGTTCGTGTGTATGTTTGTTGTTTTTTCCAACCCCAACCCAATTGAGCAGCACGGGAGCCTAGAAGGGTGCTTAGAGGCCACTCTTCTTGTTGCCTGCCCCGGACCGCCTCAATAGCTACAGCAAATCCACTGCCAAATCTAAGGAAAAAACGATGTTTGCCACACAAGTCAATCATAGAAAGGAAGAGCATAATTAGAAGTACTCAAAAGCGATGAGTTTTTTCGTTCCATTTGGACTGAAAGAATATGCGTAGAAGACGGATTTGTTCCAAGGGCGCAATATGCTGATATACACAGTTGCCTGCACGTTTTTCACTTGCGACCTTTCTCTCTTGCATATGTGCATGTTCAGCTATCGGCATCTTAGTTCTCAAGTGCTTGCCAGAGTGGTGGATACCGTGTTCATTACATGCAGTAGCTACCCTGCTATAGTTTTCATCATAGTGCCAAGCGATGAAGGCACTCATGCCACGACCCTTGATGATACGGAGGACCATGTGAACATGCAACATAATGCAGGGCATTCGGTTGGGCATCCACAAGTGCATGGTGTTGATGCAATGAGCTCTAAATTCATAGAGGCCTTGCAAGCCTTTGAAGATCTGCACGTAATGTCTCCAATTAGTGCTTGAGACAAATCTAGGTTAAGTGTAATTCCACCCAGATATTGAGTGTAAAAATATTCAAATATACTAGATGTAGCAAAATCACCGCTGCTTCTATGATGTTCCTCTTCTTTCAACTTGCTCAAGCTCCTATCTTTGATTTTACCTTTGTCATCAAGGACTACAAACCCAAGGAAGGTTGAATCTACTGTTTTATGCATAGGCTTGGTTTTTAAGACTTATCCATTGCAAAATCTCCTTTTAAAAGCTTTTGATGCACTTGACAATCAAGTTCTAATGCAAGCATAAGGAAAAGCATGGAGGATGTATGCACATGCATCGTCCTCTACCCTAATTTCAAAAAAGGCTCAAATCATTTTGCCTATGAGACTATATTAAGAGGTTAAGACTATAAGGTTATATATCTTTTGATCAATGGGGTTGCTTAGGAATTAAAAATAGTTTAGTTTATCCCCAACATTGATGCAATGATGACATTTTGAAATGCTTTGGGAGCATGCAACAATTTATAATGCCCTGATTGTTGTTGGATATGCTAAACTTCGCTCACGACACAGCTTTTACCATTCTCTAGACACATGAAAGGCTTGAATTAAGTTTTTAGAAAACATAAATTTTCACTTTCATTTTAAAATCTTCAAGGAATGGCAAAACTATCATAGGAACAAACATAAGAGGCCTCAACGTTCTATCAGGTGAGATTGGTCAGATCCAATGTGCCTTGCAGCCTCGACGACGATGCATGAGAGGGAGAGAGGGGTTGCTGGTGCGTGCGATAAATTAGGGGAGAGACCAAGAGAGAGAGAGAGAGAACTCCGGAGGAGGACGGCCATACTAGTGTTACTTAAACTCATCTTGTTGAGTGAAAAAATGCCTCCATGAACTGTACGTGAACTATTCTTATGTGGAAAAAATTCCAACACTTGAATCATTGAAGATTTTGTATGGTAATAGAAATTATCACATCCCACCGTATGAAGCGCTTCGCATTTAGTGTTAATCATTTCTACTTTGTAAAGCTTTCAATTTTCTTAGCAAAATATTTTAGCTTCTAAAGTAAGAAAAGTATCAACTTAAATTTCTCATCTTGTAGGTTATTCCAATATGGTAAACTTGTCACCTTTCTAGCAAGATTACCTTATACCTCTTAACACTAGAATGGTAACCTAATAGGACATAAAAGTGTCCTTTCAGGGGTTTTGGGAAAAAATTCCAAAACCTTAGTAGATCCACTCATTTTGAAAAATCCTTTCATGAGCTTATCTTTCAATAACTATTACATATAGAAAAAATACTAAACTTGTAATTTTTCTCATCCCTTGGTCACTACAAGCCTCCATAGTTGATGGACCAGTGCATTTTGCCCAAACAACTATTTCTTATGATTGATTGCATATAAATACGAGTGGAGATTTTTGTAGGACATGAGATAAAATTACCCGTTAACTTCAATGGGTTGGTGACCAAAACATATGGTTGCTTTTACCCCACTATTTTTTTTTTGGGCAAAAAAATAGGTACAAAAAAGTTGCATTTTTGCCATTCTGCGGACCTATCATCAAAGTTTCTATAGTCACACTCAATACAGATACTATATACATGTTTTCTTAGTTCCCTTTGGGCCTCTGGATTCAAAAGGAGCCATGGAGCATGTAAAAGGATAATGGATCTCTTACAATTGGAACCTTGGGGGCAATGATAAAGTGCTAAATACAGCAAACATGAAAAAACTGGGTTTAGCATTATGACCTCTAGAAACCCATAGAAACTACTCAGTATCTAGCCAAGTTTGTAGTCTATGATTAGATATGGTCACTACCTACAAAATACACACAATTGGCCTAAGAAACTAGCAATATTGAGAAAGTTATACTTGCTACTCTAAAATGTATCGTATTCTTCAGGAATCAAAAAACTCAACCATCATCATATACTATGCTATATAGCATATTACGTCTCCCAAAACTCAAGGAAGATTAGCTTTATGTTATACATTACACTTACACAATCAAAATTGAATTTGGATATCAAGAAAGCCACCAAAAAAATCATAAAAGTGCTAATTTTGGCCAAAAAACAGGATTATGCAATTCTTGTAAATTGGTCATAACTTTCAATTTTAACACTTAGCTCTCCCTACAAGCATCAAAACATGTTGAGAACTATGAAGGCCTAACCTCTAGCCATCTAAACCTCACAAACATGAAGTTTAGAGTGGTATAGTTGCCAAAAATTGAAAAAAAGCCAAAAATAGGACCTGTTTTTTCACACAGTTTAGGTTCAAAAATGTTGTGCAAGAGTAAGGTTAATGGTGAGATCGATACTATAAAAAAAATGCTAAGTTTTTTTCAGCTCATTAGGCAACTTTGTGGATATATAGCACCTAGAAATTCATTTTCATACTCTTCAAATAATTCAAGCAAAATGGTCACTTAACAAGACACAAAAGTGTCCTGTTACCATTCTAGTATTAAACCATGAATTTTGCTACTTCTTAAGCATTAGTTATTCTTATCTTGTAGAGTTTTTGAGCCACCATAATGTACCATATATTGCAATCCTTCAATATCAGTCTTTGCTCTTGTCTTTTTTGCGTAAATTATGCGTGTCTAAGACACTACCTTTCTTTTAGAGAGAGATAGCGAGAGAGAGAGAGAGAGAGAGAGAGAGAGAGAGAGAGAGAGAGAGAGAGAGAGAGAGAGAGAGAGAGAGAGAGAGAGAGATATCAACCCCTCAATATGTCAATATCCCCAAAAATCCCCAATACCTCCACAAATGCTAGTAGTACCTCAAAAAATCCCACAAACCCCAGCTTCTCAGAAAGCCCCAAACATCTCAAGCTACTTATGCCCCTTTCTGTAACAGTATCCACTCTATTGGCATTGGGCGTTTTTGCTATTCTTTTCTTTTGTATCGAGAGGGGAGGAAAATATAGAGTGCCAACCACACATGCCTTCAAAACCACATGTAAAACAAGAAGCAACTTGAATCCATGCTACGCTACAGCTATAACGAGCTGAGAAGAGTGGCATGTGGTTTTACTGACAAAAACAAGGTGGGTGTAGGTGCATTCAATAGTGTCTACAATGCTACTTTAGCAGATGGATCAACAATGGCAATCAAGAATCTCAAGGAAGGTGTGAGAAAGGAGTCCGAGTTCTCTTTAGAGATGAGAATGATCAACTACATTGGCCGTCGCAATTTGTTAGAATTGCAAGGGTGCTGCTATGAGAAAGGAGACTCAATGCTAGTATACAGGTACATGAGTAATGAAAGCCTAGACAAATATTTGTATGGCCAAAAAAGGGGAACTCTTGAGAGTGAGACCAGGTTGAGAATCCTTGCAGGTGTGGCATTGGCATTAGATTACTTGCATACTAGCTTGTGAGAATGTGTACTGCATAAAGATGTAAAGGAATCCAATGTGTTGCTGACATAGAAATTTGAGCCCATGCTAGCTGATTTTGGACTTTCCCGTCGCGTTGGCCATGATTTGAGAGAAATAACCGTGACCGCCACAGGGCCATTGGGCTATGTTGCCCCTAAGGTGGTTTATGCAGGCAAAATAATCAGAAGCTATACAAATGGATGATAGTGTTAAGTGGGAGCAGGCTATGCAATCAGAATACATTCGTTTCTGGGTAATGAGACAAGGGATTTGGTTGGATTAACACAAGGAAAAAATGCTTTACCTTGCAAGTGGGTATACAAGAAGAAGTATACAGCGGAAGATCCCAAGCCTAGGTACAAGGCTTGTCTAGCTACCAAGGGTTTCAAGCAACAAAAAGATGTGGAATTCAATAAAATTTTCTCTCAATGTCAAGATGACTACACTTCGCACTATGCTTGGCTTGGTTGCTATCTAGCACATGGAGCTTGTCGAAATGGACATGAACACAATGTTTCTTCTTGGGGATCTAGATGAAGATGTCTACATGAAACAACCAATGGGTTTCCTATGTGACACCCAAGAGCAAACAAGGGCATAATTGGTTTGTAGACTTAAAAAGGCACTCTATGGCCTCAAGCAAGGTTCAAGGTAGTGGTTTAAAAAATTTGAAAAATTAATGCAATCTCAGGGTTACATAAGAAGTCAAGAGGATTATTGCTTATACACAAAGAGGTTGAACGATGGTTATTTAATCATCTTGATACTGTATGTAGACGATATGCTTATTGCAAGAAAATCAATTGAGGAGATCAATCAGTTGAAAAAAATGCTAAGCACTCAATTTTTCTTGAAAGATTTGGGAAATGCCAATTACTTTGTTGGTATGAAAATCAAGAGGGCTAGGCAACATGAAATTCTTGAATTATCTCAAGAAAAGTACATCCACAAAGTCTTGCAATCTTTTAGTATGCAGGGGGGGAAGTCACTGAGTACCCCAATGCAAACATACTCCAAACTTAGCAAGGAAGATTCTTCCAAGAAAGTGGCTGAGAAAGAGGAAATGGAGAAAGTTCCATATTCTTCAAGAGTTGGAAAATTGATGTAAGCTATGGTAGCCACAAGACTAGACATTGCACATGTAGTGGGAGTGGTTAGTAGGTACATGGAAAACCCTAGCAAGAAGCACTGGGAAGCAGTGAAGAAAATCCTTAGATACTTGAAGGGTACAACTAGCAAGTGTTTACACTTTAGAAATAGAGATGCATCTATTGTAGGTTACACGGATGCGGATTATGCGAGCTGCGTGAATCGTAGAAGACCAACATTTGACTATGTTCTCATGTTTTCTAGAGAAACTATCTCTTGGAGATCGTGTCTTTAAGACTGCACGTCTTCATCTACCATTGAGGCAAAATATGTTGTTGCATCTGACGCAAGCAAGAAAGCCATATGGTTAGCTTGTCTAGTGGGAGATTTGGGCATTCATGAGGTTCCAGTATTGTATTGTGATAGTCAAAGTGACATTGCTTTGAAAAATAATCCGGTGCTTCATTCAAAGTCGAAACACATAGAGGATAGATACCATGTCATACGAGATGCATTGGCAGGCAAGCGCATTGAGCTTGTCAAGGTTCACACTAACGACAACCCCGCAGATGCTCTCATGAAGAGCCTAGCCTCGGAGCAATTTACACATTGCATAGAACTTATGGATGTACGATGGAGCCTAGGTGATGCTTCATCAGATTTGTATAGACTAACTATACTAATTCCACTATTGGACACCATGACCTTCAAGTGGGAGGTTGTTGGGGTGTAGGCCAGATGTCCGTGGGAAACCACCCTTATTGACCTTTTCCCCTAATCAATATAGGGAGAGAAAGTGAGAGAGTTGACTTACTCTCTCACTTTCCTCCCCACTAACCCAACTATCTATGGAGCTTCTCCTTCATCCCATTCCCCCTTCTCCTCCCCTCTCTTGCATGCTTCCACACATGCTGTAACAGAGCCTATCACCCTACACATGGGGAGACGAGCCCTAATTGTAGGAGCATGAGAGATAACACCCAAGAAACAAGGACACATGTCAAGATCCTCTCCATGTTTCCCTCATAAGAGGTGCCTAAAGCCTATTGGTTGGCCTCTAAAGGGATCAATAATCTTATAGCTAGTTTAATTAGTTGTTTATGCATTTATCAATTCCTCTCTCTCAAAGGGGAAATGAGGGCACTTGTCCTAATGCTAGCATGGCTGCTTGATATGCACTATGCATGTGATTAGCTAGGCTTGTAGGGGTCCAATCAAATGCAAGCATGAGCTAGAAGTGTTGGGGTATAAAGCTCAATGTGGTCGCCCAGGTAAGTGGGTGGGCCGCCAGGTATGTACACATATTCTTTTGTTAAAACCTACTAAGAACTCACTATGCTCTACACAGTACAGTAGAGCGAGTTCACCATATACTCGTGCTCTTCTTCTCGCACTCTCTGTCGCGTCGCACTTCCACTCGTACTCCTTCAACTGGTATCAGAGCTCAGATCCACGCTCGGGGCAGTATGCAGGAGGCTAGAGTCACCAGCTCAGATTGGAGTGAAATTTGACAGGCAAAGACACAGCTCATTCTGAGGTCATCTCGGTCACCGTTCGGCTTCGACAAAGTTCTGCGCAGGCCATTTTTGACTACGTGGTCTCAGCGGGTGCAGATCCGACTCTGCAAATTTGGGTTTGTCGGCCTACGTCTGCAGGTGCTGAGGATATCGACACTCGTAGAGTGTTGATTTGTGGCTGTCTACACATCGAAGGACGGCTCACAGTTCTTGGAGGCGTGTGACATACGACACAGGCGCATCTACATAGAGACTGTAGTCGACATCCACTAGTTCATCAGGTAGCTTGTGTTTGCTGCTTGATATTCCAGATTTCATCCTGACATTGCAGGTACACCCACATGGGATGTATTGTCTGAGATGATGTATGTCTGTTGAGGGTTTGCTGGCTGTGAGTCACGCAGCAAACAACCGCCGCAGCGGTTACAGCATATAGTGGGAAATTTGTGGATGTATGACTTTGTGGGAAGTCTATGTACTGTCAGATTTACTGCAGCCTTTGTTGAGGGTCGAGTGAGGTTTTATTGAGCTGGGGGATTCTCGAATGTTGAGATCCTTTCGATGATACAGGTCTTGGAGCGATCCCTCGAGCACCCTTAGATAAGCAGCTAGGATGTATTGATTGTGAGTTAGACAGTTGGGATTGCATCTTTGCTTTACTGCCGTTGAGGCATTGTCGCAGTCTATGCTTACAGGACAGTGACAGGATAGTCAGAGACAGTACAGGTGCAGGACAGGTTTACCCACAGCTTACAGTGTTAGAGAGACAGTGGTTTTTTGAGCTGTTTTTGGTCTGTTTTTAGTACATCAGAGCCATTTTACAAAGGAGACTTTGCCAAAATTTCAGCAGAATCTGAAGCTTTCTTGGTTCATTTGACAGGTTGATATTGGTTCAGAGGTCAGTTTACAGGGGAAACTCTGCCGAATTTTCCCCAGGAAAGTAAACTACTGTGAAGCATAGCTATGGCTGGATCACAGAACACTGCTCTTTACAATATCAAGAAGCTGGATGGAACCAATTTCCCATTGTGGAAGAAGCATATTTGGCACGTGTTGGTACAAAAGAAGCACATAAAACCTATAAAGCTCAAGGGGATAAAACCAGAAGATATGGACGAAGATGAATGGAGCGAAATGGATGAATTGGCACTTTCTACCATTATGCTGACTTTGGCAGAAAGAGTTTACTTCAATGTAGCAGACGAGATGTCGGCTTATCAAGCATGGTTAAAGCTGAGTGATCTTTATGAGAAGCAGAGTGCAGCTTCACAGGTATACTGGCTTAAGAAGCTTGTTGACTTGAAGATGAAAGAAGGGACACCTATGTCCAATCATCTGAATGAATTCAACACAATCTATAGTCAGTTGTCAGCTCAAGGTGTCAAGTTTGATGAACCTGTTAGAGCTATGTTCCTATTGATCACATTGCCAGAAAGTTGGGACACTTTTCGCACAGCTTTGAGTAATTTTGCACCTCCAGATGGTTTGAACATAGCAGGTGTAGAAGGAAGTCTGCTTACTGAAGAAACCAATAGAAAGGCAATGGACAAAGGCAAAGGAACAGCCTTAGTTGTCAGGGGAAGGACCAAAGAAAAGTACAAAGGTGGAAAGAGGAATCAGTCTCGTAGCAAGTCCCGCAGTGCTAAAGGCAAGAGTGACATAGAATGCTACCATTGTGGCAAGAAGGGTCATATGAAAAGAGACTGTAGAGAATGGAATGCAGAAAAAGGCAAAGAGAAAGCTGAAGACCATGGTGAGAAGAACAAGTCCTCAGTGAAGATTCAAGAAATAAATGTGACAAACACTATTGCAGAGGATGACAGTCTAGTGTCAGGAGACATCTACTTCTTGAAGAATACAATGGACTCATCTCTTCTTACAGCATCTGATGGAAATGCACTGAGTGACTGGATTATAGACTCAGGGGCATCACTTCATGTGTCTCCAAACAAGGAGTGGTTTACCTCTTATGTGACCACTAAAGATCATGTTCGGCTAGGCAATGGGCAGACATGTGAGATCTTAGGTGTTGGAGATGTTCAATTGAAGTTTCAAAATGGCTCTTCTTTCACGTTGAAGAATGTGAGACATGTTCCCGCAATTACAAAGAGCTTGATCAGCACAGGTTTACTTGATGATGCTGGCTACGTCACCACTTTTGGACAGAACATGTGGAAGATATCCAAGGGTTCTATGACAATAGCACATGGAGTAAAGTCTGGAGGACTTTACATGATTTATGTATCAAATGTCTCTAAAAATGTAATCAACGTAACCGAGCAGCCGAACGTTTCTTTGTGGCATCGCCGGTTAGGACATATGTCCAAGAAGGGAATGGAAATCTTGTCTCGTTCTTGTTATTTGCCTGGCTTTTCATTTAATGATTTTGAATTCTGTGAACATTGTCTGTATGGTAAGCAAACACAGCAGCCACATAAGCATAGAAGCAGTAGAAGAGATACATAGTTGGCACTTGTTCATAGTGATTTGTGTGGACCTATGCCTAACCTATCTCTAGGGGGACCTTCTTACTTTATGACATTTATAGATGATTACTCGAGGAAAGTGCTGAGCTTATATGTATGTACGCAGTCTGCGAACGATAACTCAAAATCGGTGCAGAATTTGAAAACACTTCCTTCTGCAAAGTTGTAGACCACATCCATTCCGGTCTCAATTGCGGGTAGTTTCTGCAAAATCGTTTTCAATTAGCAAAAAAATCAAAAACAAAAAGTGAAAGTTGCTTTTCAGGTATGTACGCAGTCCGTGAACGATAACTCAAAATCGGTGCAGAATTTGAAAACACTTCCTTCTGCAAAGTTGTAGACCACATCGATTCCGGTCTCTTTCGCGGGTAGTTTCTGCAAAATCGTTTCCAATTAGCAAAAAAATAAAAAACAAAAAACAGAAATTGCTTTTTATGTATGTACGCAGTCCGCGAACGATAACTCAAAATCGGTGTAGAATTTGAAAACACTTCCTTCTGCAAAGTTGTAGACCACATCGATTCCGGTCTCTCACGTGTTGACCTTATATGTGAAGCTACTCAATATATGGATTCTCTATATATGGCACCCAGGTCCCCTCTATATATACATCATCTCATGTGTGTATTCTACACACTTTGGGGTTCTACTTCTGTGCTCTCTCCTTCTCTCTCAACATGGTATCAGAGCGTTCACGGACTGCGTACATACCTGAAAAACAGCTTTCGCGTTTTGTTTTTGATTTTTGTGCTAATTGGAAACGATTTTGCAGAAACTACCCGCTAAAGAGACCGGAATCGATGTGGTCTACAACTTTGCAGAAGGAAGTGTTTTCAAATTCTGCATGGATTTTGAGTTATCGTTCGCGGACTGCGTATATACCTGAAAAGCAACTTTTGCTTTTTGTTTTTTGATTTTTCTGCTAATTAAAAACGATTTTGCAGAAACTACTCGCGAGAGAGACTGGAATCGATGTGGTCTACAACTTTGCAGAAGGAAGTGTTTTCAAATTTTGCACCGATTTTGAGTTATCGTTCGCGGACTGCGTACATACCTGAAAAGCAATTTTCGTTTTTTGATTTTGATTTTTCTGCTTGTTGAAAACGATTTTACAGAAACTACTCGCGAGAGAGACTGGAATCGATGTGGTCTACAACTTTGCAGAAGAAAGTGTTTTCAAATTCTGCACCAATTTTGAGTTATCGTTCGCGGACTGCGTACATACCTAAAAAGCAATTTCCGTTTTTTTGTTTTTTATTTTTCTGCTTATTGAAAACGATTTTGCAGAAACTACCCGCGTGAGAGACCGGAATCGATGTGTTCTACAACTTTGCAGAAGAAACTATCCGCGATGGGGATTGGAATCGATGTGGTCTATAACTTTGCAGAAGAAAGTTTCTCTAAATTCTGCACCGATTTTGGGTTATCGTCTCAGACTGCGAATATGTTTGAAAATCAAAATTTTACTTTTTGCTTTTGATTTTTCTCATAATTGAAAACTTCTCAATTATATTTTTCTTCATCAATCATATATTTGTTACTGACGTTACTTTGCTGCAGAAGCCAGTTACACATCGTTCCGATTCAGTCGAGCCGTTGATGATCGTCCAAATTCTATCGAGCTACTGTTGGTACATGATCTTTTGTTATATGATATACTCGTTCATTGATTCTCGTATAATTATTCTTTTAGAGATATAGTTTACGTCGTTTTATTGATAATTTCTCATTGATACCATAGTGATTTTGATGGTACCATGATGATGTTTTGTTAATACTTTGGTCATGGTGATTTTCGTTGATACCATGATGATATGTCATTGATACCATGGTTATTCTCGGTGGTGCCATGATGATATTTCGTTGATACCATGGTTATTCTCGGTGATTCCATGATGATACTTCATTGATTCCATGGTGATTTTTGTTGATACCATGATGATGTTTTGTTGATACCATGGTTATTCTCGGTGATACCATGATATTGTTTCGTTGATACCATGGTTATTCTCGGTGATGCCATGATGATGTTTCGTTGATACCATGGTTATTCTCGGTGATGCCATGATGTTGTTTCGTTGATACAATGATTATTCTCGGTGATATCATGATGCTTTTCGTTGATACCATGATCATTTATTCATTTTTATTGATATAATGATGATATTTTGTTAATACTTTGATGGTATTCATTGATCACTACATTGATAAATGTTGTTTTATGTAGTATATACACATATCATTTGTATCACGTAATCACACATTTTGTACTTTTACGTTTATACTTTATGTACCATATGTTGTCGTGCGTATATATGTCGTCAAAAGAGTGGCGTCGCGAACCATCTCTTATGGCATTGTGAACGTAATTATTTCATTAACGATGCTAATAATTTTCATGACATGTTTTTTTTGGAGTCTATGATCTATGTAGGATTGATCAAAGAATTGATTTTATGAAGACAAACTTGGTGACAATAAAAGATTTATGAAGATATGTTTGGTGATGCCATATTGATGACAACATGAAGACATGTTTGGTGATGCGATATTGATGACAAGCTACACAGCAGATTCACGGAGACACTTTTGATTACAAGCTAATCGATAGCTTTTACACCTCTTTATTGAACCTTTGTATTCATTATTGTATTGATAGGATAGGAGTAATGTAACTCCTCATAAAACATTCATTGTAAAAGGAGTGATGTAGCTCCTCGTAAACATTTGTATATTCAATGATTTTTATAATATAACGGTGGGTGTATATAGAGCTGTGGGTTTTTCCCTTGATCCCCCAAGGGTTTTTTCATCCACAGTTAGGGACCCTTATTTGAGCGGGGGTGTTGAGCTTATATGTGAAGCTACTCAATATATGGCTTCTCTATATATGGCACCCAGGTCCCCTCTATATATACATCATCTCATGTGTGTATTCTACACACTTTGGGGTTCTACTTCTGTGCTCTCTACTTCTCTCTCAACAGAAAGTATGGATTTACGTTCTGAAGCACAAGGATGAAGCGTTTAGTGTTTTCAAAACGTTTGTGACACTTGTGGAGAATCAGAGTGCCAAGAAGCTTAAATGCTTACGCACTGACAATGGTGGAGAGTATTTTTCAAAGGCCTTTCAGGACTGTTGTGAGTCAAAAGGTATAAAACGTGAACTTACTGCTCCTTACAATCCTCCTCAAAATGGTGTTGCTGAGAGGATGAATAGGACCATACAAGAGAAGGTCAGAAGTATGTTGTCCAATACACAGCTGCCAAATGGTTTTTGGGCTGAAGCTGTATCAACAGTTGTTCATCTTGTAAATAGATCTCCTAGCAAGGTTTTGCAGAAGGATTCAGTGCCAGAGATGGTATGGTCAGGCAAAATGCCCTCATACAAGCATCTCAGAGTCTTTGGCTGTGAGGCATATACTCATGTTCCAAAGGAATTTACAAACAAACTTGAGCCAAAGAGTAGAAAGTGCATCTTTCTAGGCTATGGTAATTCTGGTGAGATGGGGTACAGACTTTGGGATCCTGAATCCAGGAAGGTTTTCCGAAGCAATGATGTTCACTTTAATGAATCCAAATATCATTCTAAACCAGAGAGGGTTGGGGATATTAGAAGAGTTGTCTTCCAAGAAGATGGACCTGCACGTGCAAGACAAAATGTCAGGGCTCAAGAGGAGCAAGGACAGGATAGATTGGAACCACAGGTTGTGGATGAGCCTGAGCCACCTATTGTGCGTAGATCTGGATGTGTCACGTGACCTCCTGATAGGTTTGTTCCATCTATGAACTATGTCATGTTGACTGATTGCAATGAGCCTTCATGTTACAAGGAAGCAGTGCAAATGAAGGACTCCGGGAATCGGCAATTGGCCATGCAGTCAGAGATGACAGCTTTGCATAAAAACAAGACATGAAAGCTAGTTAAATTACCACAGGGCAAAAAGGCTCTACCTTGTAAATGGGTTTACAGGTATAAGATCACCTCTCATGATAGTCAGCCAAAGTACAAACCAAGGCTTGTTGCCAAGGGCTATAAGCAAGAACAAGGCATTGACTTTGATGAAGTCTTCTCTCCGGTGGTCAAGATGACTACATTGAGATGCTTTCTTGCATTGGTTGCCATATTAGGTTTGGTGTTGCACCAAATGGATGTCAAGACAACGTTCTTGCATGGTGATTTAGATGTGGAAATTTACATGCAGTAGCCAGAAGGGTTTGTTGAGAAAGGCAAGGAAGATTGGGTATGCCAGTTGTTAAAGAGTCTTTATGGCTTAAAACAATCACCGAGGGCATGGTACCATAAATTCCACAAGTTTATGCTTTCTCAAGGCTACAAACGTAGTGAGTTCCATCACTGTCTATATACAAAGAAGGCTAAGGATGGTAGTTGGCTGATCCTTATTTTGTATGTGGATGACATGTTGATTGCTGGCAAGCACTTGGAAGAAATTTCAGCTTTGAAGTCTAAGATGGCAAAATCGTTTGACATGAAAGACATGGGTGAGGCAAGTCATATACTTGGTATGTGCATTGAGAGATACAGATCAAAGAAGTTGATTTGGTTATCTCAAACAGAGTATATTGACAAGGTTTTGCAAAGTTTCAATATGGAGAAGGGAAAGGCACTGAGTGTTCCATTGCCACCATATGTGAAACTTAGCAAACAAGATTGTCCTATGTCTGAGGAAGAACAGGCTGAAATGGATAAGATTCCATATGCGTCTGCAGTGGGTAGTTTGATGTATGCAATGATTGCTACCCGCCCAGACATTGCATTTGCAGTGGGAGTAGTAAGTCGATACATGTCAAACCCAGGCAAGAAACATTGGGAGGCAGTGAAAGGAATATTGAGATACCTGAAAGCTACAAAGAGTATGCATATATGCTATGGGAGTCAGGAGCTAAGTGTAAAGGGTTTTATAGACTGAGATTATGCAGGTGGCTTAGACAACCGAAGGTCTACGTCAGGGTATGTCTTTACATTGGCTGGTGGAGCAGTATCATGGCGTTCTAGATTACAAGATTGTGTTACTCAGTCTACTACAGAGGCTGAATATGTTGTAGCATCAGAGGCATGCAAAGAATCAATTTGGCTTAATCGACTAGTAACAGATTTGGGAATCAAAGAAGAGATGCCTGTGTTATATTGTGATAGTCAAATTGCTATACAATTGGCTCGCAATCCAGTTTATCACTCAAAGACAAAGCATGTGGATGTGAAGTATCATTTCATCAGGGAAATGCTCGAGGATAAGCAACTTCAGCTTGTCAAAGTTCACACCACAGAAAATCCTGCTGATCTACTGACAAAAGGACTTCCCTCAGAGAGCTTTGCGCATTTTTGCAAGCAGTTAGGTGTAGGGTAGTACATCACTTCTCTACATCTCTTGTATATTAGCTTGTATAGTAGCTTCTCTCACACTTAAAGTACCACATTGAACTTTAAGTGGGAGGTTGTTGGGGTATAAAGCCCAATGTGGTCGCCCAGGTAAGTGGGCGGGCCGCCAGGTATGTACACATATTCTTCTTTTAAAACCTAGTAAGAACTCACTATGCTCTACACATTACAGTAGAGCGAGTTCACCATATCCTCGTGCTCTTCTTCTCGCACTCTCTCTCGCGTCGCACTTCCGCTCGTGCTCCTTCAAGAAGCGGGATCGACCAAAGAAATCTAGGGTTGTACTTGGGCGTTATACTCTCTCACTCACACACTCACACACTCACATGCTCATTCTCACTTGACAAAGTGAGAATGAGCATTCTCTCTCACTCACTTGGCAAAGTGCAAGAACTCCATCCCCTAGATCTAACCTCCTTAAGGAGAACCTAGAAAGTTCTAAACTCCTCAAGTAACCTCCTCAAGCACTAGTATGAATAGGGGTCTTGGGCCACAAGCCCCTCAGTCTTGCCAACACCAGTTGTGAGGCTCCTATGAGGAAATCCCTCTTCTAGTTCTTATGTTCAAGTCTTGTCCTCACAATCAAGCCTTGTCCTTGTCTTGTAATCCAAGTCTTGTATCTAGCTCTCTTAATAAAGTATTAAGTCTTGTAATCAATATTAATCTTATCATCAAGTTGATATTCTTGTACATTGTGAGCGCCTCATCTTGCTCTCTTCTAGCTCTATACGCGCTCATAACAATCATTCAGTATCCTCCTATATAACATGCATTTGTTGTATCACGCAGCCATTACCAACTTTCCATCTGCATCAGTGTCCTCCACTTCTAGAACCTTAGCAAAATCAGCTTCACAAGCGAGTGCAAACAACACCTCAACATTCGGCTACCCTTGCCTCCCAAGATAAACACCAAGTTTTTACAATGTTACTTATATTCATATTGTTGATGAGTGAAAAAATGTCTCCATGAACTGTGAACTATTCCTATGTTGAAAATTTTGTATGGTAAGAGAAATTTTCACATCCCACCTTATGAAGCTCTTTGCCTCTAGTGTTAATCATTTCTACTTTGTAAAGTGTTCACTTTTCCTAGCAAAATATTTTAGTAAGAAAAGTACCAGCTTCAATGTTTAATAATTTCATAGTAGATCTTTTAGCATTTAAATGATAGAAAATTTTGTTTTATGACAATAACTTACATCATCTAAAGTTTTAAAAAATAGAGATTTACTATAAATTATCTTTATGATATTATATTTTCACCCTTTGTGGCAAGATTTCATTCTTTAAATCATCATAAAAATCATGTTGTGATAAAAATTCTAATCTTTCAAGGTTCAAAAACTTTGGACTTCAATGTGGAAGTGGTTTTTTTTTAGGTAAATAATATTCAACAGATTCTACCAAAATTTATCTCTTAAGCCATAAAATATTTTACTTAATGTCAAAAGTTCTTATTTTTGAAGTGAATAAAACTTGAATCTCACTGTAGATTATTTCTATATAATTTTTTCTCCTTTTTACTGACTAGATTTCTCTTATGAGACGATGATAATTTTTGTACCATATAAAAATTTCTCATCTTGTATATTATTCTCATATGGTAAAATTTCCACCTTTCTAGCAAGACTACCTTTTACCTCTTAAACCATGAATTTTTCTACTTCTTAAACATTAACTATTCTCCTTTGATGGGAATAGAATCGTGCTAGCTAGGGTGGATGCAAGAGAAACATAGTGCAAGTGTGTAAGTGTAAGAGAAATTATCACTCAAGTGAATTAGGTTTCAAGATAGATTGGCTTGGACTCATAAACACAATCTTGAGTATTGACCTAGCTTAGCACATGCTCACCATAGACAAGCATGTAGTGTAAACTTGAACTGTGTAGTCTATTCATGAAAGTGAGCTTTAAATAGCTCTATAGTTTGACTCCATTACATGCGGGATAATTCCCCCTTTTCCTTGCTTCACTTAGACTCTAGGACGTCAAAACCTACACTTTACAATCATCCCCTTGGGATTTGGAATAGGACAAAATACTGAAGATGCAATATCCACTAAGGATGATAAGTTGGTATCCACACAAGATGACAAAATCCACACAAGATGGAAAAATCCATATAGGATGGTAGATCCACACATGAAAAGCAAATTCATCCTCTACACGTAGAGAGGCTGCATCTTCAAAGTATGTCGTCATAGAAGACAAGGTTTCTCTCATGTTTGTCTTGTTCTTTGTCCTCCACCGTGTGAGATGATCCTTTGATAGGTCTCTTCCCTTCGTAGCTTCTATTGTTGCTTCTACTACTGCTGCTTTCTCCACTGGTACTGCCTCCATTTGAGTAGCATCGAGAAAGAGGATGTCCCTTATTACCGCATTTTTCCAAGGTTTGTTTGTGTAACAATGTAATGAGACACGGGAGTACAACAACTGAATAATAGAAATTTACAAGTACACAGAGTAGACATAGGAAATCAAAGATTTGTATTGATATCAATTCACGGGTACAAGAAGAGCGTAGCTCATATCAACCTCCCAACCACCCCCGAGCTATCTCACTCTCAATCTTGTGCACAGTTGTTAGAAGTTGGACACACCCCACGGAAACTGACTACTGGGAAGATTATCATTTTTTGTAATTATTCATTTATTGAGGAAACCTGATTTTTCACCTTGTAAATATTGGGGCTTATAGAAGTTTTCAGATTGTCTCCCAGTTTTAATAGTTAGATTAAGTAGATGGTTGATTTGGAACTTTAGGGTTTGAGAATTGTAAGGTATATATACCACTTTTTGACCTTAATGAAAAACCTTTTGTCATTTTTAAAACGAAGTTTTGAATTCTGTGAGTGAGCGTACTGTGTACGAGAGAGAGTATGAGAATCATCTTGATGCTCGTGTACATAGGTGGTCGGAATTGAGTGCAGAGAAGTGCAATGTATTGCCCCCGACGAGAGCTATGCGCCGATACCTACATTGAGCGCGTACGGTTCGGTTTTGCAAGCTCCTTCTACGAGCTTCATATGGTGATTTGGTGAGCATACGTTGTCTGATTTTGCATTGCAGCATATCCACATGTTCACATTGAGTAGAGCTACACATTAGGCACTTTAGATTTTGGAAACGAAGACCTGCAAATTTCGGCCAGACATCCTACGTGATTTTTCACAGGGTATTTTGGATTGGGGTTTTGGTTCATAGACCTTAGGGAGAGCGACCTATTGATGTTAGTAGGGTCTCCTGCAAGTTCAATGGTGTTTCGAGATTGTTTGATGGGTTTTTGGCTCTAGACAGCGTTGTAGGAAGTTTCCTCTTATGCACTCTTGAAGGCTGTGACTTAGACAATTGGTAAAGACCTATGTAGGAATTAGTTAGGAGTCGTTCGAGTGTAGGTTGACACCTTATGCTTGCTTCCACGTGCCTGTGAGTCGAGCTTCGTCCTTAGCTGAAAAATCTTGTTAGGTGATTTCTCGATGTGCTGATGTCTGTCGCGGCGTATCCGTCCAACATTGGCGCCGCTGCGAGGGACAAAAACCTTAGGTAGGTGATCGAGACTAGTCCTTGAAGATAGGGATTTTTGGCTTGCCAAGAGTCTCGTTTTACATTTAGATAGGATCAGAGGGTGGAGGACTCTCTAGGTTTTAGAGGGAGTCTAGGAAGCGTTTGTCTGGTCTAGATCCTTCGACTTAGGTAGATTTAGGTAGACTAAGATAGTTTTAGGTATTAGTTGAGTTCTTGAGTAGGAGTTGGAGTGGTAGAAGCGGTGAGAGGAGAGCTTGAGAGTCCGGAGAGGTCAAAAAGCAACCAAAACACCATTATCACCATTTCACATGATGAGTAGGAGTAGAGTAAGTAGGACATCATGATTCAGGATCTAGAGCACTTCATGCATGTATACTTGCTTGGTAAATTCATCACAAGTTTGTAAAAGACGCAAAAGTGTGTTTGAAAGCCTAAGTGAAGTCCAAAAGTTACTATGAGTCTTTCTGATAGAGCTGCAGAGCATCAGGAGCATTTTTGTCAGGAAAAAAATTAATTTCAAGTCGGAGACATCCTATGCGTAGGATGTCTAAAGGCTAATCTGGTCGGAATTTTGGGATTTCTTCACCAGTGTGTTCAAAAAGTAGGGTTTACCCTATTTTCAACTGGAAAGTGGAAATTTGACCATATCTTGTGAGACAGGATAAGGCCATATAGATTGAAATTGCCAAACATCCTACCCAAATTGTTCCCAAGCATTATTTTAAGACCAAAACCATATGATGGCTGCATGAGCATGACTTGCATGATATATTGAGTGACCGAGAGGGGTTTCATCTCATTAGGACGCGAAAATTGGGTTCAAAGCAGACTTTAGAACTTTTGACTGAAAAAGGCAAGAACAACTAAAATTGGGGACTTTTTAAATCCAAACCAAAATCTAAGCATACCATTGAGTTGCTGACATCAAGGGGAAGCTGTGGGTTAAGTCTGGGGTCAAACAGGCCAAAAAGACATCCTACGCATAGGATGTCTACTGTGTGATTTTTCACTCCAAACCTAATTTTGAGCATACCAAAGTAGTCAGCAACTCAAGGGGAGCCTGTGTTTTGAATTTGAAGCCATTCTGATGAAAAAGACATCCTACACGTAGGATGTCTAAAGCAAGAAATTGAAGCCAAACACTGACTGTGGGCATAGAAAGGTGTTGTATAGCTTGAGGCAAGCCCCCTAGTCAATTTTGGTCCAAATTAGAGTTGATTAGACTGATCAAGATCAGTAACAGGCTGTCGGAACATATTTTTGATCCATTGACCATCTTATACGCGTGGGATGTCTATTGGGACCTACTGAAAGGAAAATTTGACTGGGCTTAGACAGTGAGATTCCATTTGGCTCAAGGGTTCCAGAACTTCTTTCAAAACTGGACCTTGTTTGTCCATTTGACGGAGCAAAGACTGAATTCAGACTTTTTCACGTAAATTGACCAACATCCGAGGGAAGTACAGTTCCAGGTTAGCATACCTAATCCAGAACATCAGCAATGTATAAAATACAGTAGTGGTTGAGATTAACTCTCCAGTTATACCAATCATTACTAAGATAACCTCTAGCAGATAAATGCTTTGATTCGATTGCCTAAATTAAACGCTTGTGTATAGCTATATTCAGTAGCAAAGCAAGACGTTGTGCGGAGAATGATCCTTTGCCAGGTGAGTGGTTGGATTTGTGATAATTTGCATTGATAAGTTTGATGAATTTAAGATCAAGAAGATACATTTTTAGAGACCAGAAGGTGGCAGGTGATCAAGGTAGCTTAGTGTCCACCGAGGAGAGTGTAACTCAGGCAAGGCTAGATCTACTAGCACCGATTATTGAGGAAGGTAGTGATACAGATCCTTTGAATGATTCCAAGATCACTGTGATCTTCTTAGAGGGAACAAACTCAAGCGGAGCCCTAGTCTATTCTGACTATCGAGGACGCAAGTGTATTTGTATCGAAGAGAGGCCGGCTCAGAGATTGGAGATAATTCAAGTCTATGATGATGGAGATAGATTCCGAGACGAAAAGGGGAACCACTATTTGATAGTCAGTAACCCTGAAGATTACAACAGATATGAAGATAATGTGGCGAAAGGAAAAATGGTTTCAGAAGCTCAAGAACCGCCACCAAACATTGATCGGCCCAGAGCTATTTTTATGTATGATAAACAAACAACCAGGGTTCCAACTTATAATGAGAACGTGGGAATCTACAAGCATGGGAGTGAGGGTATAGTCGCTTACTTTCGTAGCAAAGAACCATACTTAAACGAATTAAAAAAAGACAAGGTTCTTTACTTATTCTCTTATGAAACTGCTATGGGGAAGGGTATAGTTTTTGTTGATAGATACGGGCAAGAATACCAACGTATTCTCCCATAGGAGGTAGAAAAGGCAAGAGGTCCAGGAGCATCAGCATATGCCCCTGAGGAAGTTCCAAGAGCCACCTACACCCCAAGCAAGTCGACAAATCCCTTTTCTGAAGAGTATGACGCTACCTCACATTCCACCGACCGCAGGCATTCAACAAACCAAAACCAACCAACAACTCAGCCATCATTGCAAGCATGGTTTTGACAGAGTGCAACATTGGAACAAGACCGAACCCGAGATGGTTATCAAGACACACGAGGTCTAAGGGATTTGCAAGAACCACCACTCTATTCAAGGTATCAAGGGTCAACAGAGCCTGGAGGACCACCCATAGAACGAGTTCGAAGAGATGAACCATCTCTAGTGAGAACTGTTAGAAATTATGGCTTAGGAGCACCATTGGGAGAGAAACCAACCTACTACAGAAGACCTGAGGAGGTACATCGATTAGGACGTGGAGATCCAATGACGAGGTTTGTAGACCATCGTAGAATTAGACCTTCTCAAGTGCAAAAATGGGTAAACAAGAAATACACAAGAAACAGAGACCCAAGAGATCATGTAGCAACCTTTGTGAGTGTAATTAGAGCCGAAGAGGTGTTAGACTTCCCTACCCAATTTGCAGGGTTTGGAATAACCCTAGAGGATGACACTGCCACTTGGTTTGACTCTGTAGAGCGTAGAGACTTTGAGTCTATGGAGGAAGTGTTTGACGAATTTATCGAGGAATTCTCACAAAGGGGGATAGCTCATAATACCGTCTCACAAATCCATAAATTCAAACAGAAAGATGGGGAATCTGTACAAAAGGAAACCCTAAGACTAAAAAGATATGTTAAATTTTGTCCTGTGGAAGAACTGCCAACTCAGTCCAGACTTATGCTTATATTCATCCAAGGACTAAGGAATACGGATCTCCAGAAAGACTTACATATGAAGAGGAGCATGACTTTTCAAATGAGTTGACCAAGGAGGCTCTTTACCTTGTGGACAATTGTGCGGTCTACAAAGAGGGGGAGTTCAAGGACCTTGACGATGATTCATCTTCACAACAAATTGGAAGCAAGTCTTCTAAGACAACACTGAAAGGAGAAGTAGCTGTAAACCAAGAGCTGCTTGTAGATGAAGTGCTAAAAAAGATTAACTTGTATGCCAACCCCCAGGCTAAATAGCCCAAGTGGTGTGCTATTGAACAAAAATGGACAAACCATGGAACCGAGGAATGTTATTATAACAAGGGATATGTGAGAGAGAGACCTTACGCTCCCCCATTAGGAGATTTCGGAGATCTTTTGGAGGGCCTTTCGGAAGAAAGAGGAAAATAAGCTCCTCGAATGAGAAAAGAGCCTACGTTACGTAGAAAAATAGATTGATATTAACAAAAATATAAAAGGTGTCCCTCTCCTCATTTAATAATCTAGTGGTCCTTGAAGACGATCACTCTCTTTCATTTAATGCAAGCACCTTTTTCAGAAGGTAGATGTGGTGCATTTGATACAGCTTATGTCATCACTAGAAGTCAAAAAGTCACAAAACTATCAAGTGGTGGAAAATTTTGAAACTTTTGATACTGTGAATGCGTCCGGAACGCCCAAATATCCTAGAAATGAATGTCCAATTGCCCCGCTCCGACATCCAAAGAGGCAAAAAATGTCAAAAACCCCTAAAAGAACATTTTACTAACGGTGCGCGAGGGGGCATTCCAAAATTTTGGAATGCCTCCTCGCGCGCCGTTAGTAAAAAGCCCCTTTTTTCCTCTTTTTAGAGAGCTTTTTGAGAGAAAATTGTCAAAAAGCCTCTAAAAAGGGGCTTTCTTGAAAGATAAGTGTCCAAAAACCACTAAAAGGACCTTTGTACTAACGGCGCCCAGGGGGGCATACTAGAATTTTAGAATGCCTCCTCGCGCGCCTTAAGTAAATTGTCCATTTTTTGGGGTTTTTTTATATTTTTTGCCTCTCCTGATGTCGGAATGAGACAAGTAGACATTCGTTTTTAGGCTATTTTGGCGTTCCGGACGCATTGGTGGTGTCAAAAGACTCAAAATCTATCACTATTTCATAGTTTGTGACTTTTCAAGTTCCAGTGATGACGTAAGCTGCATTGAATGCGCCGCACCTGCCTCTGAAAAAGACGCTCGCATTAAAGAAAAAAGTGACCGTTTTCAAGGACGATTGGGAATATAAATCTACTTTTTTGAGTGTCTTGTTGTCCTTTTGGACATACTCACAAGGTGCAAGTGCATTTTTAAAAAAAAATTCTAGAGAGAGAAATACAATTTCTTACAAGGCCCTCCAAATGACCTCCGAAATTTTTTAATGAAGCTCCGTTAGCTTCTCCTCAAGTTCCACCCATGCCTAGGTATCAAGCAGGCAACCTACCAGGACCTCTAGGTGTAGAAAGACCACAACCAGTGTTGGGGTAACAACCACCCCTACCAGGATTACAACTAGTCGGTATAAGATACACACCAACCGTAACCGAATCAGAGGATAAGGCTTTGGTGCCTATGCATGCATATTATGAAGATCCCAATGGATATGCGACAAAATCTGTCTATTATCCACCAGAAGAACCCTCCACACCAGAACCATGAAGCATGATAGGAAGTACAGGACCACCAATAGCTGCACAGGCAGCAGGAGAAGGAAGATATAACTTAGATGAACGAATATTGTTGTTCATAGCCAATGGAGGCATGGGAGGACAGAGACATGCATACCAACAAAGGGGAGCTCAAGGAGCACCTCAACAACCCAAGGGACCTTGCTACAAGTGTGGTGGAGACCATTGGCTAAGAGACTTTCCTCATGATGAAATCATTAGAATCAACACATTGATAGCCGTTTTTCGGCTCTCCGTAATTGCCATAGTGAGTTAACCCACCCTACCAAAATCATCCAAACACTGTGGCTATCCCTACCATTTCACTGTATATAGGTGTGTGTGAGTTAGGGACTTTCTCCATATTTTCCTAAAAACCCTTAGCTAGCTAGTCATTGGGCTAGTTGAGCCAAATAAATAAATAAAATCAAAAAAATAAAATATATTATGGCCCATTTGTGTGTAAATATTTCATTGTATATAGGGCCTAAATAAAAGGATTTTTCATAATTATTTTGGTATTTATTTAAATATTTCTACCTATGGTGTGTTATTTATGCTATGTACATTGACTCACCATTACCATATTTTTTCTTACCATTTTGCATACTCTTTATTCCATATAAAAATAATTTCATGCAAGCTTCTCTTATTTTTGGTGTAACTCCATCCCAACAAAAGTCCAAAAAAAACTAATTTTATTTATGTGTATATTTTTTCACTATTGTGATTTTTCCTTCTTACATCTATTCTCTTTTACTCTCATAAATTAGAACACCAAAAATATTCATCTTTTTATGGTAGACTTATAATGAGAGAGATTTATTTTGACCCCTTTATATTTTTTCCACCTATATTATTTATATTTGACATGTACATATTTTTTTAGACTCCTCAATATTTGATTTTCTTAGTTGTACTATTCACTTATATCATGATCTCAACAATATCTTCAATTATAGACCTACCAAATATGTTCAAGGGTATGTGGCATGCATGCATGCACCATGGGGAGCTCACTCTTGGAGGTATTCAAAAGAATTATCCAAAGAAGGACCTCACAAGGACCTTGTGTAGTGGAAAAAACAGTCGGTTTTGCTGAATTTTTAAAGGTCACATGCTCCCCAAATTTGAAAAGGTTATACAAACAAAAGTTGTAGCTCGTGAGCTGAAATTTCACCTCAAATTGTTTCATATTTTTTTGAGCTACGAGCTGTGAGCTATGATTTTATTGGTGGATCCTAGTTTGCCCATGCTATGCAGCCACACTCCCTCTTCCACTTTATCATTTTCCTCTTTCACACACACTCCTTCCCACTCCCAAACCTGCAACTCCCATGTCTTAATTCACCCTTTTCACCATTGCCACATCTCTCACACCTCCATAGTCTTCATTCTCCATTTCTACACCCTATGTGTCCCCCTTTCTCTCTACATATATGTCCATATTACCATACTCTCTTCAGCTTTGTAAAGAACTTCAAAAAATCAGCAAAAATCCAAGGACAACCTCTGCAAATGAAGGCTTTTATCATGAATTTTCCAAGGTTTGAAATAACATAGCTTCATCGACACGCGTTGCTTCGCCATGCTGACTACTTCTTCTTCCGGTGTTGTAAAGAGGTTAATGTCAACTTCTCCAAAGCTTCAACCTCTCTTTACAAGCTCATCCCTTCTCTAACTTTTCTCATCATATATCTCACCATTTGGTGAATGATTTTGTAAATATTTTTTAGTGATAATTACTAACTACTAACCACTAACCTTATTGTAAAATGCACCCTCTACTAGAGTAGGCACTCCCAAATTATTCACTCAATCCTCTCTCCTTTCATCCTCAATAATTCTCTTCCCTTCATCCCACATCCATGTGACTCAAAGGACAAGAGAGACCCACCCCATTAGAAAATTTGGGAGGTCATTTGGAGGGCCTTGTAAGAAATTGTATTTCTCTCTCTAGAAACTTTTTTTAAAATGCACTTGCACCTTGTGAGTACGTCCAAAAGGACAACCAGACACTTTAAAAAGTAGACTTATATTCCCAATCGTCCTTGAAAACGGTCACTTTTTTATTTAATGGGAGCGTCTTTTTCAGGAGGCAGGTGCGGCGCATTCAAGGCAGCTTACGTCATCACTGAAAGTTGAAAAGTCACAAACTGTCAAATAGTGATAGATTTTGAGGCTTTTGACACCACCAATACGTCCGGAACGCCAAAATACCGTAAAAACGAATGTCTACTTGTCTCATTCCGACATCCGGAGAGGCAAAAAATATCAAAAAACCCCAAAAAATTGGCTTTTTACTTAAGGCGCGCGAGGAGGCATTCTAAAATGCTAGAATGCCCCTCTGCGCTCCGTTAGTACAAAGCTCGTTTTAGTGATTTTTGGACAATTATCTTTCAAGAAAGCCTACCCATGTTTCTCTATTGCACTTTTGCACCATGCTCTCTCTCTCTCTCTCTCTCTCTCTCTCTCTCTTCTTTCTATAGCTTAGCATATTTAAAGAGAGAGAGAGTGAGAGACTCCCATTACTAACGGCGCGCGTGGAGCATGTTTTGACCTCAAAAGACACCTCCTCGCGCCGTTAGTATAAGGTAACAGAAAGACTCTCTCTCTCTCTTTCCCCCGCCTTACTTCCTCTCTCTATAACACTCACACATACACACATAAACACATACACTGGTGGATGCACAGTACTAAAGGCGCGCATAGAGACATGCACAACGGTTGTGCCTCTCTACGCGCGCCTATAGTATAGAGAGAGAGAGAGAGACAGAGACAGAGAGAGGAGAGAGAGAGAGAGAGAGAGAGAGAGAGAGAGAGAGAGAGAGAGAGAGAGAGAGAGAGAGAGAGAGAGGCTCTTTGTGTTTGTGTGTGTGTGTGTGTGTATGTTATATTTGTGTGTCTGTGTGTTTGTGAGTGTGGGTGTCTCTATGTGTGTGTATGTTATATTTGTGTCTCTGTGTGTTTGTGTGTATGTTATATTTTTCTGTGTGTGTGTGTGTGTGTGTGTGTGTGTGATCAAAATGCACTTTGTAGAATTGTAACAATGGGTGTGCGTGCTCACTCTTATAGACCCGAAATTATGATCTCTAAGGCTAAGATGATGAAGAAAAAACCTATGTGATAGATGGAGGCCTTTTTAGAGATTTTTTGACATTTTCCTCTCAAAAAGATCTCTAAAAGAGGAAAAAAGGGGCTTTTTACTAATGGCGCGCGATGAGGCATTCCAAAATTTTGGAATGTCCCCTCGCGCGCCGTTAGTAAAATGTTCTTTTAGGGGTTTTTGACATTCTTTGCCTCTTTGGATGTCGGAGCTAGGCAATTGGACATTCATTTCTAGGATATTTGGGCGTTCCGGACGCATTGATAGTATCAAAAGTTTCAAAATCTTCCACCACTTGATAGTTTTGTAGCTTTTTGAATTCTAGTGATGACGTAAGCCGTATCAAATGAACCACATCTACCTTCTGAAAAAGGTGCTCCCATTAAATTAAAGAGAGTGATCGTCTTCAAGGACCACTAGATTATTAAATGAGGAGAGGGACACCTTTTATATTTTTGTTAATATCAATCTATTTTTCTACGTAACATAGGCTCTTCTCTCATTGGAGGAGCTTATTTTCCTCTCTCTTCCAAAAGGCCCTCCAAAAGACCTCCGAAATCTCCTAATGTCATTAAAAAAAATAAAAATATGCATAATCTTTTATTCCTTCAAATAAACTTGATTAGGCATAATCCTAATCGGGGCTTCTAAAACCTATAAATAGAGCCCTTCTCTCCCTTGTAAATCATCACATGATCACACTACACCACACCATTCTCAACACATAACACACCACTCTTCAAGCTTAGTTGTGTAGAGTGTGTGCATTGTGAGTGCTCTATTCCATCACTACACATAGGTGCATGGAGAAGCTTGAAGTTAGTTATGCCATCTAGAGGAGTGGAGTGATACTATACTCTACAATCACACTTGTAGCCTACTCTTGTCCATAAATAAGATTCATAGTTTTGGGTGCAATTGTATGATGCAACTACGACTCTTTTCTCCAAATTGACTTGATAAGTTGGCTCATCAGGTGGTTGAAGGTATATTGTCCTTGAAGTTTGTTGTGTCATTTCATACTTGGTGGTTTGAGGGCTTGTTGAATTGTTTGCCAAAACTTTCAATTGTAAGAGGGTGCTCGGTGAGAGGGCTCCCGTGACCCTAAGACATTTTGTGTATTAGCAACAAGGTCAAGTTTTGTGTTGTCTCTCTATTTCTCATCAAGCTTTGTGTGCATCTAGTCTTTAAGGCTAAGACTGAGTTGCTCAAGTTGATTTGTGCGCTTTACCTCTCTCTGGCGTGGTGAATGTTTGTGTTTGGTTTTTGTGGCTATCTTGCTTTCCCCTCTCTTTGTGCGTTTGAGTACAAGGAGATATCACGTGCGTCCTAGTTCGCATCTACAACTAGGTGGTGCCCCTTTTCTTGTTTGGTTTCGGGCTGTGGGTTGTTGCTGTCTCTGATTGTGCTTGCCCCAGCCCCAATTGAGCAGCACGGGAGCCTCGAAGGGTGTTTAGAGGCCACTCTTCTTGTTGCCCGCCCCGGACCGCCTCAAATTGGTGCCCCCACTGAGGACGGCTTGTGTATTTTTGTGAAGGCTCAACCTTTAGCATAATCAAGTAGCTTGCATGAATCACGAGAATTTGTATGATCCCTTCATTCCCATTGCAAGGCAAAAGGTACACATAATTGTTAGTACTAAGTTGCAATTTCAATGTGTAATTCATAGAATTTTAGGTCCTCTTAGGTTGGCAGAGATAAACGCATCAGTAAATCCTTTTATTTTGCCTCTCATTAGGTACGAACTTAGTTTGGACGTCTATATTTTTGTTTTGTTTTAAAAATTAGGTCATGCATAGATCATGGATAATGGCCCAAGAATAGAGGTTTTCCCCTTTCATTTCACTCCACACATTAGAATAAACATTGCAATTAGTAGAAAAATCCATTTTCAACAACGGATGGTGTTCATGTTTGGTGCCCAAAGAGTAGGAGAAATTCTCGCATCACCAAACTCTATCATCCTGCCTCTTATTGATTATCATAGGTCATTTGGTGTGAATTTTTTTTTTTTTTTTTGTAGAATAGATTGCAATTTAGAAAACATTATTGTGTAAATGGTTTAAGAAAGAAAAACAAAAACGTGTTGTCACTTTGAAACCGATTCAATGGAGGCCCAACGCCAAATGTCCGGATATCCTCTTTTCTTTGGAGAGCTTGGAGAGGATGCAGAATTATTTTTAGCAAATTTCAAGATGTCTTGTCGTATCAAGAGGATAGTAACTGATCAAGAACGTGTAGAGATGTTTGAGGTGGTCCTTAGGAAAGATGGTAGCACTTGGTTTGACTCTTTGCCTGAGGAAGTTGAAGGGAATTACACGGAAGTTGTGAATCATTTCAAGAGATACTTCTTTGATCCCCAAAACACTCAAAAGCTATGGCAAGACATTGTTTCTCATAAGCAAAAAGACTTAGATGAGTACTACTTGTACAAGCAAGAGTTTCTACGTCTTTGGGCTTTATGGGTGAGAAATGTTGCTAACCCTAGTGATGGTGCAGAGTTCCTAAAGAAGGAGAGGTTCATAGCCGGACTCTTTCCTAACCTTAAGATAAAATTTGAGGCCGGTGCACCTGCTACCTTTGAAGTAGCTGAAACTAGGGCTGCTGAGAAATATAGGAAACTCAAGTGCTTAAAGGGGGAGGTTCCAATAGAAGGTCTTAGACCCAAAGGTAAGTCACAAGCATCAACATCTAGGGATATTCCTGAGGTAACGACGGAATTGATTGAAAAGTTAAATGAATCTTTAAGCAGCTTGTCAATTCACCTTGCACAAGCTGTAGGTCCAAAGGGACAAGCAAAGAAGTCTGAAGAGCGAGATCCACGACCTAGGAGAGTCTTGCAATGTTGGAATTGCGGAGAGTCTGGACATGGGATGTATAACTGTCCTTGGCACCGTGGGGAGCGAGGGAGACCTAACTTGAATTACCCAGTGATGAATGCAGGTGAAGGAACTGGTCAACAACCAAGGCTTCTATAAAGGCCTAATGGAGCAAGACCACCTCCACAAGGAGTGGAAGGAGTTCCACCTTTGCCAGACCCAAATGTGCATGTGGTAGAGGTGACAAACTCAAATGAAGTTGACATGGAAGAAAATGGCATTAAGCGTGGCCGAGGAAAAGGTAAAGAGAAAGAAGGTGTCACATCACAGAGTGACCATGGACGAGGCAAGAAGGCAAAGGAGACCAAAGAAGCTAAGAGGACTCGACATCGTATCAATCTCCAAGACTTCCCTCTTGGACATGGTATGGCTCAATACAACCTATGGGAAGACATGAGAGGTAAGGGTCCTAATATCTCATGGCCTCAGTTTCTTGCATTATGCCCACAAGTTAGGAGGGATTTAACGAAGGCAGTTAGCACTAGGAGAAAGATAAACGAGAGTGTTCCTATTTTAAAAATAGCACATGCTGAAATGAATGAGGATATCACACATGTGCTAGATTGTTACATCAAAGGAAGATTGGTTAGGAAAGGTCTAGTGGATGGGGGTGCACAAATTTGCATCATGACAGAAGGACTCATGCAAAGACTAGGCATGCACATCCATGAGACACCTAAAATAAAAGTAAAAATGGCAACAATAGCAGAGCTAGGTGTGTAGGCATTTGTAAAAATGTTTTTGTAGAGGCCTTTGGCATTAATAAGGCAGTGGATTTTTATGTTATGTCTACGAAAGGAAATGGTTACCCATTTATCCTAGGGAGACCATGTCTAATGAAAATGCGAGCTTTGTAGGATTGGGAGAGTGGAAAGCTTATTTGTAGGAATGACAATCATAAGAAGGTTGTCTTTGACATGAAGGAGCAACGCCAAGAGGAGCTCCATGAAGAATCATCTCAAAGTGAGACGGAGGAAGGCTGGACCGATAGCACTTCCGAAGGATAAAGTAGCGGTAGCATTACTGAAGAGGAGTCTTCCATCGAAGTCATGGGGGTAAGGTTTAATCCAAACAACCAAGAGACCTCTTGCCCAGGTTTGGAAGAGGTAGGTTCCCAAGAGAACCAAAATGTGCAAGATGAAGGAATGTTAGAAGGTATGTTGTCTACAACACTTACTAAGGACGAAAGAGAGGAGTTCAAATGTGTGCTAAGGAAATTTCCTAGGCTTTTTGCTAAAGACTACACCGATGTGCGTGGGGTAGATGCTGTTCAACACAAAATTGAGTTGAAGCCAGAGGCCACACCTAAGGCTCAGAAGCTACGAAGGCTAGGAGTCATCAAGGAGCAAGCTTTACTCAAGGAGGTAAGAAAGCTTCTAGCAGCAGGTTTCATTTATCCAGTGGATAATTTAGAGTGGGCCTCTCCCGTTGTTGTCACTCCTAAGAAAAATGGCAAGTGGAGGGTGTGTGTGGATTACCGTCCCCTCAATGAGGCAACAAAAAGAGATCACTTTCCCCTCCCATTTCAGGATGAGATACTAAATGAGGTAGCTAGTCATGAGAAGTACACTGTGTGTGATGTCTACTCATGTTAATTTCAAATAGGTATCTCATTGGAAGATCAGTTAAAAACAACCTTCATCACTCCTTGGGGTTGTTATGCTTTTAGAGTTATGCCATTTGGCCTGAAAAATGCTCCTGCAACATTCCAACGTTTCATGAACATGGTGTTTCAAGCATTTTTTGGAAAGTCCATTAGGGTTTTTATTCATGATTTTTGCATTTATAGCTCAAAATCATTGCATCTACAAAGGGTAGAAGAAGGTTTAAAGAAGCTCTACGACATGAGAGGTCAACTGAACACCGACAAGTGTCACATAGGTGAGGATGAAGTGATCTTGCTTGGTCACAAGGTTTCCTATAAAGGCATTGAGGTAGATCCTTCAAAGGCAAAGGCTCTTATTGAGCTCCCATCACCCAAGAATCTCAAAGAGGTCATTTCATTTATTCAAAAGGTGAAGTATATGTCACGCTTTATTCACTTAGCTTCGGAGTTGCTTCATCCTTTGCAAAAGTTGACAAAACAAGTAGAATTTGCATGGTCTGATGAGCTTGAAGAGTACTTTTGTAACATTAACACTAGGTTGGTAACCTAACAGGACATAAAAGTGCCCTTTCAGGGTTTTGAAAAAAACCTCCAAAACCATAGTAGATCCACTCATTTTGTAAAATCCTTTCATGAGGTTATAGTTCAAGGCCTACTACACATGTAAAAAATAAGAAACTTGTAAAATTTCTCATCTTTTGGTCACACCAAGCCTCCAAAGTTGATGGACCAGTACATTTTCATCAAAACAATCATTTCTTACGTTTTGTTGCATAAAAATAAGATTAGGGATTTTTGTAGGACTTGAGATAAATTCCCTAGTTAACTTCAATGGGTTGGTGATCAGAACATATGATTGCTTCTCACTCACTATTTTTTGTTTTGCCAAAAGAAATAGGTACAAAAAAGTTGAGTTTTTACCATTCTGCAAACCTATCATCAAAGTTTCTATAGCCACACTCAATAAAAATATTATATGCATGTTTTTTTAGCTCCCTATTGCCCGTTAGGTTCATAAGAAGCCATGGAGCATGTCAAAAGAATATTACATCTCTTACCAAGGGGAATCTTGGGCACAAAGATGAAGTGCTAAATACAGCAAACATGAAAAAACTGGGTTCAACATTATGAGTTGTAGAATCCCATAGAAACTATTCAATATCTAGCCAAATTTGATCCTTATGACTAGATATGGTTACTACCTACAAAATGCATGTAGTTGTCACAAGAAACTAACAATATTGAAAAAGCTATACTTGATATACTAGAATGTTTCGTTTTCTTCTATAATTGAAAAAATCAACCATCGTTGTCTACTATGAAAAATAGGGTATTAGGTGCCCCAAAACTCAAGGAATATTAGATTTATGTTACAATATGTGACATAGAAAATCAAAACTGCATTTGGATATCATGAAAGCCACCAAAAAAATCATAGAAGAGCTAAAATTGGCTAAAAAACAGGATTTGACAATTTTTGTACTTTGGTCATAACTTCAACTTTAACATTTATTTCTCCTTAGAAGCATCAGGACGTGTTGAGGACTACTAAAGATAGTTCTCTAGCATTATAGACCTCACCACCATGAATTCTAGAGTGGTATAGTTGCAAAAAGTTGAAAACAGCCAAAAACAGGACCCGTTTTTTCACACAGTTTAGGTTGTGAAATGTTGTGCAAGGACAAGGTTAAAGATGGAATTGATATTCCAAAAAAGTGTCGAGTTTTTTTCAGCTCATGAGAAAACTTTCTAGATAGATAGCACCTCAAAATCTATTTTGAAACTCTTGACATAATTCAAGGAAAATGGTCACTTAACAGGACATAAAAGTGTCCCAGGACATAAAAGTGTCCCATTACCAACCTAGTGTTAAAGTCATTTTGTCAGAGCTACCAGCACTCATGCCTCCTTGTTGGGAGTACACATTCTTTGTTAGCTCTAGGGTTGGGAAGGAAACAATTGGTGCAATTTTATTACAACAAGATCCCCACAGTACCAGGATGCGACCCATCTACTTTGCTAGTAGGGTCATGAATGCTTTGGAGAGAGGCTACACGGAGGCAGAACTCATGATGCTGTCTCTCATGTTTGCGGTGAGAAAGTTTAGATACTACTTGCTACCGAAACCTTTTGTAATTCTCACTGCAGAAAATTTATTTGCTTGGGTGTCATCTCAAATGAATCTTAGCACTAGGATATCAAAGTGGATTATGGAATTGCAAGAGTTGCAATACTCTTTCAAGGTAGAAGATAGTGTGCGTACACAATTGGCAGGGATCCTTACTTATAGGATACATGAGAAGGAGATTAAGGTGCCTGAAGTAAAGACCCTACCATTGACACCACCTAAAAGTATTCCTAATGCTTTTACCTTGTTCTTTGATGGAGCTTTTCGATGAGTCGCAGGAAAAGTTGGGGGAGGGCTAGTATCGCTCAACCCAAGTGGAGAGGTGGTCATGAAGGAGAAGGTCAATCTACCAGGTTCAACTAGCAACAATAAAGTAGAATACGACACACTACTTCATGGTTTAAAGATATGTATTGGCCAAGGTATACAACGTCTCATGGTAAAAGGGGATGCACTTCTCATTGTGAAGCAAATTTTAGGCATTTGGGCATGCAAGAATGAAAGTCTAAGGACAAAATTTCATGCCATTCGTAGGGTGTTTAATCAGTTTGAAGAAGTGAAACTATATCATATTCCTAGGAAACAAAATGAAGATGCCGATTTACTTGCACAACAAGCAGTTACATGTGTTGAGAAAGAAGTGCAGGTCATCATGGTGGCAGCAATTGTCAAGCAACCGAGATCCCAGGGATTGGAGTCATTGACTCACATTATTAGCTACATTTTGGAGGGTGAGTCTCCACAAGACTTCACGAAGGCTCAGAAGAGGAGACTCATGAAAAAGGCAAGCGCGTATCTCTTCCTAGAAGGATCCCTCTATCAAAGAGGGAAGGATCAAGTGCGCAGAAGAGTACCAACTATCAAGGAGATTCCAGCCATTTTAAAAGGTTTGCATGCAGAGGCATGTGGTGGTCATTTTGCCCAAGAGTTAACTGTGAAGAAGATTTTGCTTGCGGGGTATGTTTGGCCAATTCTGCATGTGGATGTCCAACATTGGTGTAAAAGTTGTCACAATTGTCAGGTAAATGGGAATAGAAGATTGGTGTATGGTCCAAGGCAAATCGTGCTTGCAAATGGACCCTTTTAAAAGTGGGGCATTGATGCTATGGGTCCTCTCCCTAGGACAAAAAATGGTAAACTCTACATTCTAGTGGCGGTAGACTATATGACTAGGTGGGTGGAAGCACAAAGTGTGGCAAAGGTAACTGAGAGGACAATGAGCAAATTTGTCTATACTCACATTTGTTGTAGATTTGGCACACCTTTGGAGATTGTTTCTGATAATGGTCCAGGGTTTAGAAAGGGCTTGCTCATAGAGGTCTGTCAAGAACTTCACATTCTACATCGTCATAGTACACCCTACTATCCCCAATCCAATGGTTTGGTAGAAAAAGCTGATGGTGTCATTGTATGCATCATTAGAAAGATGGTGAGAAACAAGAAAAACTTGTGGGATGACTTCTTGGATGGTGCCTTGTGGGCGTATCGAACCACATATAGGGAAGCCACGGAGTTTACACCATTTCACCTGGTCTATGGTCAAGAGGCTTTACAACCAATTGAGCTCAACATCCCAACAATACGACTTCATGGCAAAGTAGCACAAGATGATCAAGAAGCACGGATGGATCGACTTCTTACCTTAGCTGAGCTTGAGTGGAAAAGAGAAGCAGCATACGAGTGCTACAAGAGGAAAGCTACGTAGGCGAAGGAGAAGCTTGATAAGAAACTAAAGGACAAAGGCATCAAGGAAGGAGATCTGGTGCTAAGAAATGACAATCGTCTCGATAATCGTTTTGATGCCAAATTTGAAACTAGATGGCAGGGGCCATACATAGTTAAGAACGCTTTCAATTCAAGTTACTATCAACTTATGGATTTGAATGGGAAAGAGCACTATAGGAAGGTAAACGGGTATCGCTTGAAGCCTTATTTGAGTCGCCTTCTACCAAAGGATCTACCAAAGATCTATCAAAGGGCAGCTGTTTCATGTAAGTATTGTTACATGAAGCATGAGTGTAACTCCAGCCAAAATTCTGAGGGGCCAAACAATATAGATCTCGTCAAGGACTCTGAAGCACTCTCTTTGGAAGAGATGCTCTATGATGGTACATGAATATACCATCATCCTGGGGGAGGGCTAATGATAGCCGTTTTTCGGCTCTTCGTAATTGCCATAGTGAGTTAACCCACCCTACCAAAATCATCCAAACACTATGGCTATCCCTACCATTTCACTATATATAGGTGTGCGTGACTTAGGGACTTTCTCCATATTTTCCTAAAAACCCTTAGCTAGCTAGTCATTGGGCTAGTTGAGCCAAATAAATAAATAAAATCAAAAAAATAAAATATATTATGGCCCATTTGTGTGTAAATATTTCATTGTATATAGGGCCTAAATAAAAGGATTTTTCATAATTATTTTGGTATTTATTTAAATATTTCTACCTATGGTGTGTTATTTATGCTATGTACATTGACTCACCATTACCATATTTTTTCTTACCATTTTGCATACTCTTTATTCCATATAAAAATAATTTCATTCAAGCTTCTCTTATTTTTTGTGTAACTCCATCCCAACAAAAATACAAAAAAAACTAGTTTTATTTATGTGTATATTTTTTCACTATTGTGATTTTTCCTTCCTTCATCTATTCTCTTTTACTCTCATAAATTAGAACACCAAAAATATTCATCTTTTTATGGTAGACTTATAATGAGAGAGATTTATTTTGACCCCTTTATATTTTTTCCACCTATATTATTTATATTTGACATGTACATATTTTTTTAGACCCCTCAATATTTGATTTTCTTAGTTGTACTATTCACTTATATCATGATCTCAAAAATTTCTTCAATTATAGACCTACCAAATAAGTTCAAGGGTATGTGGCATGCATGCATGCACCATGGGGAGCTCACTCTTGGAGGTATTTAAAAGAATCATCCAAAGAAGGACCTCACAAGGACCTTGTGTAGTGGAAAAAACAGTCGGTTTTGCTGAATTTTTAAAGATCACATGCTCCCTGAATTTGAAAAGGTGATACAAAACAAAAGTTGTAGCTCGTGAGCTGAACTTTCACCTCAAATTGTTTCATATTTTTTTGAGCTACGAGCTGTGAGCTATGATTTTATTGGTGGACCCCAGTTTGCCCATGATATGTAGCCACACTCCCTCTTCCGCTTTATCATTTTCCTCTTTCACACACACTCCTCCCTCTCCTTCCCAGTCCCAAACCTACAACTTCCATGTCTTAATTCACCCTTTTCACCATTGCCACATCTCTCACACCTCCATAGTCTTCATTCTCCATTTATACACCCTATGTGTCCCCGTTTCTCTCTACATATATGTCCATATTACCATACTCTCTTCAGCTTTGTAAAGAACTTCAAAAAATCAGCAAAAATCCAAGGACAACCTCTGCAAATGAAGGCTTTTATCATGAATTTTCCAAGGTTTGAAATAACATAGCTTCATCGACACGCGCTGCTTCGCCATGCTGACTGCTTCTTCTTCCGGTGCTCTAAAGAGGTGAATGTCAACTTCTCCAAAGCTTCAACCTCTCTTTACAAGCTCATCCCTTCTCTAACTTTTCTCATCATATATCTCACCATTTGGTGAATGATTTTGTAAATATGTTTTAGTGATAATTACTAACTACTAACCACTAACCTTATTGTAAAATGCACCCTCTACTAGAGTAGGCACTCCCAAATTATTCACTCAATCCTCTCTCCTTTCATCCTCAATAATTCTCTTACCTTCAGCCCACATCCATGTGACTCAAAGGACAAGAGAGACCCACCCTCATTAAAAAAAATAAAAATATGCATAATCTTTTATTCCTTCAAATAAACTTGATTATGCATAATCCTAATCGGGGCTTCTAAAACCTATAAATAGAGCCCTTCTCTCCCTTGTAAATCATCACATGATCACACTACACCACACCATTCTCAACACATAACACACCACTCTTCAAGCCTAGTTGTGTAGAGTGTGTGCATTGTTAGTGCTCTATTCCATCACTACACATAGGTGCATGGAGAAGCTTGAAGTTAGTTATGCCATCTAGAGGAGTGGAGTGATACTATACTCTGCAATCACACTTGTAACCTACTCTTGTCCATAAATAAGATTCATAGTTTTGGGTGCAATTGTATGATGCAACTACGACTCTTTTCTCCAAATTGACTTGATAAGTTGGCTCATCAGGTGGTTGAAGGTATATTGTCCTTGAATTTTGTTGTGCCATTTCATGCTTGGTGGTTTGAGGGCTTGTTGAATTGTTTGCCAAAACTTTCAATTGTAAGAGGGTGCTCGGTGAGAGGGCTCCCATGACCCTAAGACAATTTGTGTATTGGCAACAAGGTTAAGTTTTGTGTTGTCTCTCTATTTCTCATCAAGATTTGTGTGCATCTAGTCTTTAAGGCTAAGACTGAGTTGCTCAAGTTGATTTGTGCGCTTTACCTCTCTCTGGCGTGGTGAATGTTTGTGTTTGGTTTTTGTGGCTATCTTGCTTTCCCCTCTCTTTGTGCGTTTGAGTACAAGGAGATATCACGTGCGTCCTAGTTCGCATCTACAACTAGGTGGTGCCCCTTTTCTTGTTTGGTTTCGGGCTATGGGTTGTTGATGTCTCTGATTGTGCTTGCCCAAGCCCCAATTGAGCAGCACGGGAGCCTCGAAGGGTGTTTAGAGGCCACTCTTCTTGTTGCCCGCCCCGGACCGCCTCAACATATTGCACTGAGTTTGGAGTTACTCATTTGATTCCTGATTGCCCTAAAAACCCGAGCAAAGGAGCAAAAACCACCTTGAACATGCTAGAAACAGTACCTTCTAGTGGAGGGTCAGAAAATGAAACAATCATACCTATTCAGGCGAAAACACGAGCCCAAGCTCAAAGAATGATGAACGAACCCATAGTTGAAGATCCAAAAACCGATGCCCAAAGTTCAGAAATGAAAAATCAGAGAAGCACTTGGAAATCTAGAAAGACATGTATGAAAGGCAGGAAAGAACAAGAGCAAATAGCTCTATCCGAGGAGTTAAAACATACAAAGGATAGATTAGAGCGGTTAGAGGATCTAACTAGCTTAAGCTCACACACCACGGCAACCATAGCACCCAAGTAAATAGTAGAGCCTAAAAGTGCAGGATCAGGAAGATCTATACTGGCAGACAAGGTAAATGAGCATTTGGATGCTCTTCTAAAAGCTTATGAAGCCAGACTCGAAAAGAACCAAACCCAGGAGCAAAGGTGGATGACTTATCCATATGTGGAAATAGAAAAAAAAAGGTTTGAAATGTGTAAAATGATGATTGAAATAGCTCAATCATTGATGGAAGACCCGTTGGGTAAACCTGCGATTTGGCATGAGGCACCTGCTCCAACCCCTATCCAACCAACTTTAGAGGAACATGTAGAAACAAAGGAAAGACTCACTAATGCTTATGAGTCCATAGGAGAACCTATCATAGTGCCAAATACACAGATGAGGCAAGTGACGGGTTCTAGCCTAAAACATTGATAGAAGTGGGTAAGGACTATAACGGTCTAGACGATCTCTGGAAGCAAATCCGTGAGGCCAAGGAGGCTAACAGGATGAGTAACCACATGAATAGCATGAGAAAAGAGAAGAATGTGATCTTACCTCCTATTGAATAATTTGAGGCAAGGTCACAAATGAACTTTGAGATACATTCACAAGGGGGAGACCAGGGATCAATTAGTTCGGGGCACAGCCAACCAGACTCGCTGAAAACTTTACCCTCTTACCTACTAGGAGAGTATGAAGCCAAGTCTGAAGTGAGAGCAATCCCATCTCAAAGACTTTCTTCTAACAAAGTGATGGATTCACAAGGATTGATCGAGTTATTCTCCACCCCGGTGGCATGCACAATCACATTAGTAGAACTCCTAAGGTTACGACCAAACATGTAGACCACAGTAGGTAAATGCCAAATTTGGAGTGTAAGACCCCACCTTGAGGCTACAAGAAGGTATCAAAGAGTTGGATAGGCCTCAACTAAACACTAGGCCAGTACCATTAAACAAGGTTGGAGAGTATTTTGAGGGAGAAGATGGAAACACCACGCTACCAGTAGAATTCCAAGGAGTAGTTTCCAAAGCTATTCTTGACAGTGGAGCGGGAGTTGCTATCACCACCAAGGAAATCTGGAAAAAATGAGGAAAAACAGCTTTAAGAGCTACCGAATGAAATTGCAATTGGCAGATGGGTTCATGGAGAAGCCTCTAGGACTTTTAGAAAAAGTGATTGTCACTTCGTGTGGAATCGAGTATGAGCATACCTTTGCAATAGTTGATTTCGACAAAAAGAACAATTATGAGATCATCTTGGGAAGACCATTCATGTGACAATTAAAGATGGTCCAAGATTGGGGTTACGACCACATATACCTCAGACATGGCGAAACAACAACTAAAATACACCTGAAAGACCATAGTTACAAAGATGTGAACCAAACACCTGTGGAAGAGTTTGATTCAGGTACAGTAACAGGATTGGAACTCCCAGCATGGTTAGGGCAACAAAAAGAGCTATGGATGTGTGAAGCTTCACATTGTGGAAGCTTAAGAAGGGAAGAATACGTGTTAGAAAGAGCGATTGAGGACAAGGAGTATATTTCGGAACCTTTCCTTGAAGATGCCTTAGAACCTCTGGTATGGGAACACATACTAGCAACATTAGATGTATGTACCATTATAGATAGTCCAGCAACAAAATTTTGCGATAAGGATGGCTATGATGTGCTACCCTACTACATGGTAAGCATTATACCTGGAGAAGATGAGATGATAGAACCACCAGAACAAGAAGAGTTTTATAATTTCTCTGAATATCTGGAAGTAAATGATGATGCAGATAATGAGTGTTCAGACACCTCAAGTGAGCGTGGGGGGAAAACAGAGAATAGCAAGTTTTATGATTTTGCTAATCAGCACCCTAGACGCCAGGAGCGCTATAGGAGGAAATGAGCAGGAAACAAAGTGAGAGAGAACCTGATGCCTAGGATAAAAGGTAAAACTCACTATTTGATGCTTGTAAAAGAAGAGGATTGTGTAAAAGATCAAATATCAGGAAGATTCTCAAAAGATCGAAGGGAAAGAACGCGAGAGGAAATAAAATAGGTACGAAAAGCTAAAATAGAAACAAAATCACAAAAATCTCAAAAATAAAAAAAAGAAACAACCAAAGACCAAGAGTGGACCAAACTGGAGCGTAAACAGAAATACCAAGAACTAAAATGGTCTTTACGTGAGATATGGACTATTGAAGAAGATAGTGATAGTAAAGGGGAGTCAGACAAAGGAAACATGAATGAACCATCACACTATCGAAAATTTACCATCCAGGACAGAAAAATCATCATGACACCACCAGTCAGGGAAAGAACCAACCAAGAATCTTACGACTCGATGGGCCAGAAAATGCAAAAAAGATAGACCTCGCGGAACCAGGTGAAAAGCCTCAGCCGGTCTATATAGAAAACGATTTAGAGCCTGTAGAAAAAGAACGGCTAACACAACTTCTCAAGAAATATAAAGATGTGTTTGCATGGTCCTATAAAGACCTCAAAGGAGTTGATCCATCGATATGTCAGCATACAATTCCTTTGAAATCGGATGCAAAACCTAGCAAACAACATCCTTATACATATAATGATACATTTGCTAAACGAATCAAAGAGGAGATTGACAAGCTGATGGAAGCTGAATTCATCTATGAAATTGAACATACATATTGGGTCCCCCATTGTGGTAGTTCCCAACAAGAACGGAAAACTGCGAGTGTGTGTAAACCTCAAAAAGGTAAATGCAGCCACCATAAGGGATAATTATCCCTTGCCAATCACAGAACATGTACTTGAGAGGGTGGCCGGAAAATGGGCTTATTCCTTTTTGGATGGGTTTTCAGGATACAACCAACTGGAAATTGCAAAGGAGGATCAACACAAAACAATGTTTTCCACAGAATGGGGAATTTATGCGTATCGAGTTATGCCATTTGGCTTAACTAATGTCCCAGCTACCTTCCAAAGGCTAATGACGCACACGTTCAAAGAATACTTGAGAATATTCTTAGAAATATACATGGATGATCTTTGTGTATACTCTCTACTAGGAGAGGAACATATTGACCATTTGCAAAAGGTCTTTGAAAAATGCAGAACATATCGAATCTATCTTAACCCGGAAAAGTGTATCTTTATGGTTAAGCAAGGCCGCATCTTAGGACACATTGTCTCAAAAAATGGCATAACCACTGACCTAGACAAAGTCAAAGTCATAGTAGACCTACCCAGGCCTACTAATGCTAAACAAGTGCAATCCTTCATGGGACACTGCGGATATTATCGAAGATTCATATACATGTATGCAGTCATTGTACAACCTCTGTATTGTTTGCTAGTCGATTTCGACTGGACAAAAGAGTGTGAAACTTCATTCCAAAAGCTGAAGGAAAGCCTTATATCAGCACCTGTACTTAAAGCATCGGATTGGAAAAAGATATTCTATGTTCACATTGATGCTTCTGCATATGCAATTGGGAGTATTCTGGCTCAACTTGGAGACGGAACAATGGATTTTCCAATCTGTTATGCAAGCCGACAATTAAACAGTGCGGAAAAGAACTACAAAAACATCGAACGAGAAGGGCTAGGAATGATTTGTGCTGTAAAGAAATTTCGGCATTATTTGCTCGCAAACAAATTTGTGTTATTCACAGATCATCAAGCTCTTTTGTATTTGGTAAATAAACCATGCAATACAAAGATAATTGTACATTCGTTTATTATGTTGCTAGCATTTGATTTAATAGTGGTGGTCAAAAAGGGTAAAACCCATCTACGAGCGGATCATCTTTCAAGGATACACAACAGGGAAGCTCCTGAAGGAGTAGATGATGACATACCAGATGCTTATCTTTTCAATATTGAAATGATACCCAAATGGTCTCAGGAAATTGTTAGAATTATTTCCTTTGGAAGTAGGTTTGATAATATGGAATACAGATCTAAACAACAAACAATTCGACAAACAAAAAATTTCCAGTTGATAGCAGGACGACTGTATCATCTAGGATTGGACCAAATCCTACGATTATGTATAAATCCGGAAGAATTCAAGTGCTACCTTGAAGAAGCACATGTCCAGGATTGTGCATTTCATTGTTCAACAGTGAAAACACACCAGAGACGAAAACAGTTAGGGGTTTATTGGCCAACTATATATGCGGACACCCATTCTTATGTTACCAATTGTACTATATGTAGTGCCAAACGACCAGTGGATCGCACGACATTATTTCAGGTAAACATTGCACCTGCATGGAGTCAATATATCATTGATTTCTTAACCACCAGGACGTTTCCTGAGAACTTAACAAGTGTACGGAAAAACGCTATAGAGCTGAAAGCTCGTGACTTTCAGTTAATCAACTTAGAATCTGTACAAGTGAAAGCGAATACCTACTGATTCTAGAACATGCACATAGCGGAATAAGTGGAAGCCATTTTTCGAGCGACAAGACGGCAAAAATTGTCTTAACCGTAGGTATATGGTGGCCTACATTGCACATGGATGCTGAAGAGTTTGTAAAGCATTGTGATGCATGTCAGCGCACCAAGGTGCCGATAAAGAGAGATGAGATGCCACTACGGCCAATGATGGGAGACAGAGCATTTGCAAAATGGGACATTGATTTTGTGGGACCTATCTCACCCCCTGCATATCGCACCCATACACAATATATCATTGTGGCTACGGACTATCTCACAAAATGGGCGGAAGCCAAGGCAACGCAAAAAGCAGATGCACGAACCACTGCACAATTTTTGTATGAGAATGTTTTTGTACGATACGGTTTACCAATAGAAATTGTCACTGATCGTGGGACACATTTTCTTAATGAAGACATTGAATATTCATGGTAATACATAGGAAATCTGCTCCATACAATCCACAGGCAAATGGACAACAAAGATGAGGCCACAAATAAAACACTATGCACGGTTCTCACTAAAATTGTGTCAGAGTCAAGAACAGATTGGGATCAGCAGCTACACTCAACCCTATGGGCATATAGGGTAGCTTACAAAAAATCGATAGGAACAACACCGTACAACATGGTGTTTGGCCTAAATGCTATGCGACCCATAGAGTTTTTAATTCCAACTCTACGAGTAGAAAAACGCTTAGTATGGACAGGGCATGAGCTCTCCTCAAGAATAGATGATCTTGAAAAGCTAGATGAACTCCGCTTGAGAGCTGTAGCTTCAATCTATGCTAAAAAGAGAAGACAAAAAGAGTTTTTTGACAAGCATGTGCGCACTAAAGAGTTCAAAATAGGTGATTATATACTTGTTTATACTTTGAAGCAACATGCCAAGAAACTTAAAAAGCGAGGGATGGGACCCTTTGTGATTAGTGATCTATCACAAAGCGGAGTTGTCAAGCTTGCTACATTAGCAGGTGAAGAAATGCCGAACTAGATTAGTGGATGTCGACTGAAGAAATATCATTTACCACTCACACAGGATATGCTTCAACGAATTCATCAAGGAAAACAACTTCGAACAGGATATGCTTCAACAAATTCATCAAGGAAAAATAGAGAGTACGAGAAGAAGCTAAAGCAGAAGCAAAAGAACGCATTGCAAAACGAAGACTTCTACGACAAGAACAACTAAGTGGAGCACCATTGCGAATCAATGCCATTCAACTAACGAAGTTGGATGAAGACATAGTGGAGCCAATAATTGCAGTCAAAGTGGGTAGCAATCAAGTTGAATCGACGACATTGCTTGATTTTGGAGCTCAAGCAAATTTGATCTCTTACGGATTATACCAACAACTCAAATCCACAGGTCAACTTCATCCTACTCCTCATGTGCTAGAAAGTAGTACATCACACTCGTTGAAAACATTGGGCTGGACTATATTGCATGTACAAGTACATCAATATATTTACCCACACAAATTTTTTGTAGTCAAGGATAAAAGCACACAACACCCAATGATGTTGGGACAACCTTGGCAAAAAGAGTACAATGTGCAGATAGATTGGAATGTGAATGGAGTCAAAATTCAGCAGGCACAAGAACAACAGGTGATAGCCTTTGCTCAGTAATACCAGAATAATCAGCTGCAAGCAATGCAATCACTGGAAAAAGAGCCAAAAACAAGAATGCCACCAAAGAACAATATGATAAAAAAGGCCAACAGACAGGTAAAAGACAACCATGCTAACTACATACATACGAAGTCATTGATCGTAGTGCAAATATCTAGGTTACCAAAACAAGGGAAACAAGTATGGATGCGGAAGGATAGAAATGACAGGGCAGACAAACAACAATGCAACGGAAGAATTCAACCGAAGAAAATAGTTCAATCAAAAACCAAGGGCATAAAACAGATATGGATCCCAAAGAAAATGTTCAGCAACAACCCAAATGTTACTCGCATTTGGATACCGAAACAAAAGCAAAAGGAACTCCCTTCAGTGTTGCAACGACGGAAGGCAGACAATTGCATTTGAAAAAGGACAACCGACTTATGTGGATGCCAATCTGCAACAAAACAGTGGCAACCAAGGAAGTAGCAAAACACCTACAAAAACCGACAAAAACAAGCTACCAATGGAAAGCAAAAGAAATATGGTCTACGGCCATTCCGGCCAAGCCACTCCTCTCCATAGAAACAACTACGGCTATATCAACAGTAGCGGAAAAGCGACTGCCTTTTACAAAAAAGACAACTAAACAGAGAGCAGTAGAGTTACAGTTGTTACTTGCAAAGAAAACAGGAAACCTCGACGGCGAATGCCAATAAGTATCTGGCTTATTCGCTTCTCTTGCACATCATTAATTTTTCCATGCATTGACCGAGTATGCATAAATTAGTGCCACATTAATCGGCCAAGCATTAGCACAAATTTTTCAACCTATGCAGAGCACATACTCCGAGGCGATACCTTGTCGTTCGGGAGGACTCCGGTTAGGAGGGGGGGAGGCATTCTCAAATGCGGAACCAATAGTAGAAAGAGAAAAAAAGGGCATGATTTTCTACTATTTTAAGGGTTGTTGTTTGATTGCAAAATCTTGTGGACTAACCAAGTACATATGCCCTTATACAACATGTATCTATATGTATATGGGACCAAACACCAAACCAAGCCCCTAGGTGTGTGTGTATATAAGTAGAAATAGCCCTTTTTCGGGTAAAATATTGATAAAACGAAGAAATCCGGCCATAAAAATTGCATGTGAGTGTATATAATGCTTGGCGGTGATGTTTGTGATTTATTATGATTTTTGGGGATTTTCTGGGTTTGATTTGCTAATTTTCAGTAGAAAAACTTCAAAAATACAAAAAGCAGGTGAAAAAAGGTCGTAATGAAAAACAAAAAATATGGGGATGATCAGTGACTATAGGACAACCTATGGTACAGTGGGGGTGCAATTATGAGACTGGAGCGGAAAGCGTGTTTTGGCCAGATTTTGACCGAAATGCCAAATTTTGGTAAACAGGGCAAATGGAGTCCAAATCAATAAATTTTTTAGCCTAAACCGCATCTCGCAAGAAGTTGGGAGCACATGTCAAATTTCATGAAAAGTGGTTCGGGGACCTCCATTATAAGAAATTTTCACCTCATTTTTAGCTCATTTTCACTATTGACCTTTTAAAGAGATCTTCTGCCACCTAGAGCGAACGGACCTTCCAACAGCTTCTACGACGTGCACGACTACCTGACGGGCTTCAGACATGAGAGGTAGGCTCACCACCTTGAGCTTTTCGCGCATGTTTGTCGTTTTGTCGCGAAAACTAGCGTAGGGTTCACACACAAAGCGGGCAGTAGAGACCTAGAAGTAGAGGCGGCAACCTAATGGCTAACCCAAAAGCAACGAAACTTCATCGGTAGCTTACCCTAGCATAGGAGACCAGTCTTGGATGTCCAAAGGCAGTAGAAAACCATCGGGAAAAACCCTAATTCCTAGAATCTCGCAAGAGGCCACCAATTGGGAAATCGGTGAAAAGGTGCCCAAATGCTACCAAAATTCATGGGTAGGAGCATCTCGACATGCTCGACAAGTCTATGTTGTCCACATGACCAAAAAGTGACCCAAAGCAGCACTAAACTTATGAAACAGCATCAGACACACAAAGCGTCAAAAAGCTCTCGCGGCCAAACCGCATGCCCGTTTGGCACACCAAACTTCACGAGTGGCTTTCCTAGACCATCAACAACCAAGTCCTATGGTGGTGGACCACCACAAATCATCGAAGATATATAAACTCAACCATGGATGCTTCTAGAGCGACAAATTGCCAAATGAAGCTCCGGTGAAGCCAAAGTCGACAAAAACCATACGGCAAGGATCCCCAAGGGAGCGATAAGCTATGGAGACCAACATCAAGAAATTTCATCGCCAAAAAGCACTTCAAAAGTCAAAAAACGGCTCGGAGGCTCTGCAGTCCACACAGGGAATTACTTTCTATTCATGTGACTTTTTTGTTGAAATTAGGCTTAAAAGGGACTCAGGGGGACCAAGGGAAGGCACTAGTGGCACATTCCATAAAAAAATCATCACGAGATATCCTACGCGTAGGATGTCTCAAGGGAATTTTTGGGCACAGATCCCAACATTTTTCATCACACACATTTTATCAATAACCTTTACATGCTAGCCACCAAGTTTTATCACATTTGGACCAAAATTGACCTCATATGCATGAAAAAAATGCAAAGTTAGGGCATAGAGGCAATAATGGGCCATAGACCTACCAAATCTTGTCCAAATCACATGAAACTTGCACAATACATTCACAAGCACATAACCAATCCATCTGTGTACTCATCTGCAAAATTTGGTGAAGTAGACATCCTACGCGTAGGATGTCTATTTGACATTTCTGGCCTACAGAGGATGTTGTCCATTCCAGATCCAATCACCTCATCATTAAGAACTCATATACCAATTTTGAAGCCATTCTAATCATTTTTTACCCCCAACATCTTCAAGATACACTTTTTGAGCCCAAAAACACTACACTGGCTCTTACAAGCATCAATCCTTGTCCAAATACAAATCCAAGAGCATAGCCATGTTCCATAGGCCAAGGACTACCCACATAACAAATCCCATGCCATTTTGATGAAATAGACATCCTACGCATAGGATGTCTCCACCATAATTTAGACCTTCTGTGCAAAGAGTGACATCATGGAAGCCAATACCATGGTGCAATGAGCCCTTATATCCATTTTCAACCCATTTGGACATCACTTGCTACCTGTTATGGACTTTCTACCCAATTTGTGACCTAAAGCCTGAATCAGCCCAAAAAAATCCACTTTTTGATACCCAAATCCATATCCAAGCATATAGCCATGTTACATAGGCCAAGGACTACCAACATGTCAAGTATCACCCAATTCTGATGAAAAAGACATCCCACGCGTAGGATGTCTAGAGGAAAATTTTTGGCCAGAATTGCACTATGAGCACATGCACAGTTTCACAAGTTCCTTTTAAGCTTTATTTTCAATTTTCAAGTCATTTGGATAGATAAAACTCATTTTCTCAGCTAATATGGAAAAAACGCTAACTTTGGACTACTGAGTGCAACAGGATCTATGGCAGCGCGAAGTCACCGGCAAGGAAGAAAAGAATGACCATTAAGGATTACCTAGAAGAAGTGGAGCCCTTCGTCATATCAGAAGGAACACTAAAGCCCACCAGCACATGGATCCAAGAAGATCTGCTAGAGTCCAACGACCTAAAGATCTACCAAGGAGTGTTCAAAGACACTGAAGGGAATGTGATCGAGCTACCAATGCTACTGCGGAAACTCAATGAGTTCGTAAGAAGCAAGATGGCTGAGTACTTGGAGAAGATTGATCTCCACAACTATTTTGAAGCAGTGCTGACAGGGGTTGACATAAAGAGAGTCTGGGAATTTGTGACAACAATAAAAGAAGATGGAGTGGCCAGAGTAACCGATATGCAAGGCAAGCTAGAAACAGAAATAGTCATCACCAAGCTTGTTGTAGCACATGCACTAGACCTCTTCAACAAGGGGGATAGTGTAACTAAAAGAAGAGATGATGTCAAGGTGTACACTGAGAAGAAAGGTAACTACACTTTTGAAGATATTGCCAACCCAAAAGTGGCAATCATGAGTCAACCAATACTTCCATATGTGTACGAAGCGGCCACAAAAGTACAGAATTCTGCCAGGAGCAATTGACATGACATTCACTTGGGCAATGATGAAGAGCACTCCAAAGATAATCAATTATGCAGCATATATACATGACAACCTAGTGAATATGGGTAACAAGAAGCCCACATATATTGTGCCAAGAGAACTAATCACTAAGGTGATTTATGGGGCATTGCATGCAAAAGGAAGATGGCCTGACCCCTCGTCACAAAATGACTGGTTGAGGCTCAAAGAAGACAAAGAAGATGAGCCACAAAAAGAACCAAGGGTTGCCACAAGATTGAAAGGACGGCTAGATCCTGTTCAAGAAGAGCAGCCAGAGAAAAAGAAGGGAAAGAAAGAATTTGTCCAAGTTCCGGCAAAAGAGACAAAGCCACAGATACAGTGGATCTGCACCCGCCCTCCAACGATAGGGATATGGTGATGACAAAGTTAATCGGGTTAACAGCGCAGTCCATGGCCTCAGAAAGTGAGATGGCAGCTCTCAAGGCCACTGAAGTGAAGATAAAGCTGGAAGTAGACTCTTTACAAGGACAAAGTCAAAGGCAGAAAGAGAGAGAAGCGGAGCTACATGCCAATTTAGCAAGGGCATTGCAAAGATGCCAGGAAATGGAAAAAGAAAATCAGGCAGCAGCCCAAAGAATGCAAGGAGTCGAAGAGGAGTGTAAGCAACTCAACAAATCATTGATAGATCCTGAGAGGGAAAGGGATAACCTGACCCTACAGCTGGCTGAGGAGTCTAAAGAAGTTGAAGCAATGCAAAACGCTAAAGAAAGCGGAGAGAGATCAAGAATCTAGCTAGGATGAGGTCCTTGAGCTCAAGGACCAGCTTAAAGTGAAAGACCAAACCATCTAGAGGCTACGGGCATCTCCTGCCTGAGTCAGAGCTACTAGCTCGACTTACATCACTACGGAAAGCCAAATTTATGAAGAACAGATGCAAGAAATTCAGAAAGAGCTGACTCTAGAGAAAAAGCAACGATTGATGATGGCAGAAGGGTCAATTGTTATGCAAACACAAATGGAAGAAGAACAAAAAGCCATGCAAGAGGAATTAGAAAGTATCAAAAGAAAGCTCGAGGAGGCAGAGAAGATAAACGCCGAGTTGAACGACCTCCTCGTGAACATGGGAGAAGAGGCTGAAACAGAAAAATAGAAACTCCTAAAGCAGATCGAGGAGCTGAGAGGATAGCAGGTCGGAGAGCAAGAAGGCACAGGGTCAGCGGCCACTGAGGGCATAGATTTGGAAAATGTGGCAGATCCTGTGGACACGCCTATGCAAGAGGAAATCCTAGTAGGATCCTCTCAAGAGCCACAAGATCTGACAAAGGAAGTGGAAGAAAAGATGCGTAAAGCAGTAGAGGTGGAGATCAGAGAGACGACTAAGGAAGCCTTGGAATGGGAGCAGAGGGTTTTCAAATCCATGACCATCCAGAAGATTGACGCCGGAAACCTCAGGTGAGGATGGCTTCAACCCTCTCTCCCATATCCTTTGCTAAAGTATGAAGCCGCCACCATCAATAAGAGGATTAGAGAAGAGCCGAGAGTGCCACTCTACAACGCACATATCTCCCAGCCAGAAGGGGTCAGGTTAATAGTTGACTCTCAACCAAAATGGAGGAAGGCGTGGCTCACAAAGTACCCACAATACCTAATCCATTTGGTAGAGGTACCGAAAAACATCAAAGACAACCTCATCTTTTGTCCTCTACCAAGGATCAGGACGTGGAAGGCCCAGGAGATATTACAAAGGAGCCAACGCACATGGCTGAATTATCCTAAGCTGTCGGGCTTGAAGGCAGGTGAGAGAATAAGTGTCCAATACATGGTGAAAAACCTAACAGGTGCCATCAAATTGTTCACTGGCTCACCTGACCTTACATGCATCATGATGAAAAAAATCTGCAAAACTCTTTAAGCAGTATTTGACATTCAAGCTAGGCCAGGTGACATACAATATCTTCTTTTTCCAAGATACTTATAGATGTGCCTATGATCTGTCTGGTCAGCCTTCCCAGGAGGAGATACATGCGTTGTATCAAAGGATAATGTTTCTTCCATCCTATCACCTCCAGGCCTTTGAAGAAGCATTCTACACCAGCTTCTTCACAATAAACACTGATATTTTCAGCCCAACAATGATGAATCTACATGCAAAATACAAATCACTAATCAAGATGCGCGAAACCATACGATGAAGAAGTAGCTCAACGGCCATGTCGAGGACGACATGAGCAAGGAGGGGGGGAGTGTTAGAAGCTGGACATACCCCACGGAACGTGACTACTCGAAAGATTATCATTTTTTGTAATTATTCATTTATTGAGGAAATTTGATTTTTCACCTTATAAATATTGGGGCTTACAGAAGTTTCCAGATTGTATCTCAGTATTGATAGTTAGATTGAGTATATGGTTGATTTGGAACTTTAGGGTTTGAGAATTGTAAGGTATATATACCACTTTTTGACCTTAATGAAAAACCTTTTGTCATTTTTAAAAAGAAGTTTTGAAGTCTATGAGTGAGCGTACTGTGTACGCTCACTCACAGACCTTAATGAAAAACCTTTTGTCATTTTTAAAAAGAAGTTTTGAAGTCTGTGAGTGAGCATACTATGTACGAGAGAGAGTGTGATCTTCATCTTGACGCTACGTGTGCACCGGTGGTCAAAATTGAGTGCGGAGAAGTGCAACGTATTGCCCCCGACGAGAGCTACGCGCCGATACCTACATTGCACGCGTACGGTCCGGTTTTGCAAGCTCCTTCTACGAGCTTCATTTGGTGATTTGGTGAGCATACGTTGTTCGATTTTGCATTGCAGCATATCCACGCATTTACATTGAGTAGAGCTACTTTGCAGAATAAGTCCTATTGAAAACAATCTTTCTCTATGTGCCCCATTATTCTACATTCATAACACTTTCTCCCAGTTGATGATGCAAATATCTTCTCCTTGAGGATGTTGTGGAAAAAGCCCCTCCTGATGATGCTAATGAGTCCTTTTTCTTTCTTTCTTTTGCTTGGATTGAGTTGATGACATATTGAAAAAGTGGAGCCGGTTCTTTTTCTTCAAGAATGGTGACTAAGTGGTCATCAGAGAGTGAAAGTGCACTTAAAAGCACGGTCACTTTGTCATCTTTTGGTACTTTGCACTCTATGTAAGTGAGCTACGTGACAATGCTCTTAAGCCTATTTAATAGGCTAGCAATGTCCTCCCTTCAATCATAGCGATCTTGTAAAGTTGTCTTTTGAGACTAACCTTACTACTTTTAGCCATGGCTCCAAATTTGGTTTCTAGGACATGCCACGCTTCATGTGCATGCTTACATTCGCCTATGAAATGCACATAGTTGTCATGGAAGGAGGTGATGATGTTTCCTAATGCTTGTTGTCCTTGGCCAGATTTTGTGCACTTGTTATGAGTGTAGATGCCATAGTCTACACTCCATCAATGTCGGCTTGTTCTTCTAAGGTAGTGCTAATAATAGAACATAAACTTTTTTTCATGAGATATCCCTTAACTTTGTTTGCCAGGTGTGGAACCCTTCGCTGTTGTACTTTTCTATTCCCTTCTCTCCCATTGTGCTAGTAGAGGAAATTTTTCAAGTTATTGTGCTTGGCTGTAGAATTTTGAATTTTGATGAGAGAGAGAGAGACGGAACCTTTTGAGTATTCCTTTGTGAAGTACCTCTTTAACCTTCATAGCTTTTGATTTCCTTTTGTTGGAACGAGTCTTTGAAGTTCAAAATTTGAAATCCTGAAGCTTCGATTGTCGCCTTTGATTATTCTTTTGAAGGAGTCCAATTGCTTGAGGGAATCCTTTAATCACTTGGTGAAGTCTTACAGTTTCTTTAATGCTCGGGGGATAAAATTCTTTGAAATACCTTTCTGGTTTCCAACTTCATTGCGGGTGGGAAGCCCCTCTATCGACTTTGCAGGTCTCGGAGCAGTGGGATTCTATGGGAAGGGCCTCTTAGCCGGAGCAAAGGGGCAATCGGGTCGTGGGATAGTGGTATTGCTAGTGTTGGGCAGCGCCGGCAAGGGCGGTCGGTCAGGAAGCCTTCGGGCATGCGGGGTCAGCGCGGGCAGTCCGAGCAGCCTCCGAGCAGGGCGGGCAGCTTCCGAGTAGGCGCGGGAAAGGCGACATGCAACGGGAAGATCCAATGGCCTCCTTGAGCTTCTCTAGGGTTTAACTTTTTTGACTTATTTAAGGGGGGGTCCCACCATGTGGCTCTTCACAAGCTCAAAGAGACAACGATTTGTTGAGCAAAAGGTGGTGAGCATTTAATGCATGAAGTTCTATATACACACACACACACACCCCTAAACACACTTCCCTGCTCTGCAAGACACACAGAAATAGTAGCCACAAACTCTCAAAAAAATTCAAAATTAATTAAGCAATTACCTCTCACATGAGAGGCCCAATTGGAGCATGGGAGGATGCATCGTGAAGCTCATGACACTAGCTACGGATGCACATAAGTGACGAATCAAGATAGTGTCGTTCTTCGGAGTAATGGAACACACACAATGGTGCAAAAAGAGAAAACTATTGAGGAAAACACACCTGATAATGAAGCCTAATGCTAATTAACCTCATAATTAGCTAGGAGAGTAGTGGCCCAAGGGAATCAAACCCAAGAACATGCTCACACTAACTAATTGATGCTAATTAGTCACAAGTTATGCAATGGGAAGAGAATAAGAGAAATACCAAGGATCCAAATGATGATTAGGAGATGCCAATTCAACTAACACACAAATGCATAGTTTTTTTAAAAAAAAAGCTACCATACCATAATGTTATGATACCACTTGATGGGAATTGGATTGGACTCGCTAGGGTGGATGAAAGAGAAACATAGTGCAAGTGTGTGAGTGCGTGTAAGCAAGATTATCACTCAAGTGAATTAGGTTCCAAGATAGATTAGCTTGGACTCGTTAGCACAATCTTGAGTATTGACTTAGCTTAGCACATGCTCACCATAGACAAGCATGTAGTGTAAACTTGAACTAAATTTTTTTATTTATGTGAGAGAGAGAGAGAGAGAGAGATCACATTTAAGATATACTTTAAGACTTTGCTTTGTAAACAAGAGATAGTGATACACCTTTTGGCATCTCATAATGAAATGTTGGCCATGATCAAAAAATATATTTTCTTATTAATCAACAACCAAAAATACTAAGGATATTTTTTAGAAACAACCAATATTCTAGTAGTTTGGAGCACCACCTTACAAAAAGTAATATTGTTAAGCTCCACCTTACAAAAAGTTATAGTTTTAAAGCCATGTTTACATTCTTGATACATATCTCAATAGTATTTGAAATATAGCAATGATGAATTGTCATCATAGATTGATATGCATTTGCAATGACATTTCAAAATAGATATGCACTTACAAAAGCTCAAATTCATCTTGACCCATCTACATTTCTTGACCCTCTCTAAGCTTCAGCTTTTTGGTCCAAAGAGCCCAAGACACCAAAACATCCAATGCTTCTAACTCTTCATTTGATTTTTTGAAATCAAATGATACTTTAGGAGTTGTCTGTTGCACATCCTTAGAAAGTCATCCAGTATTCTATACATCAAATCTATGTTGTTCTCCCCCATGAGCTTCATAGAATTAGAGTCTTTTGTTGATTTGAATAAGTTGCAAGCCTAAATCGTCTCACAAAAACCAAGTGTTAATTTTCTAAAACAAAAAAATCGAGTGAGTTGTCAAGAACATGGCATGTTAGGGGAATCGAAATAAAACACAAGTATACATTAGCAAGTACTCCCACATGTTTATTCAAAGAATTAAACTTATAGATTCTAGATTTTTTGTGATTTTATGTATGTTCTCATGAGCCACAATTTACTGGCCACAAACTTCTTGTGAAGGACGTGCTCTCTACTCTTGGAATTTTTATAGTGAAGATCTCAATATCTCAAAACCCCTTGATATTTTGGCATCCCTAGAAATCCCCAATACCTCCACAAACCCCAGTAGTACCTTAAAAAATCTGTTGAGCTAGCAGAGGATCACACCCACATTTTTGCTCACACTCATCATTTTGTAACCATTGATTGTAATAAATGTCTTTCCGACATTAATTTTGATTTGAGCCATTCATTAAGTAACGGGACTCAATTGAGTTTCCAGCTTGTAATCCTGAAGTAATTTCACTTGCTGATGTAATTAGTTAGAGATGTTCTCACCTCCAAGGCTAAGGTATATAAGCCAAAGTTTTTGTAACCTAAAGAGGCAGATTATTAATCAAAGTGAGTTTTTTGAGCGATGTGACTGTGTCTGAGAGAGAGAGAGAGAGAGAGAGAGAGAGAGAGAGAGAGAGAGAGAGTCTTATCTACTTGCTACGCGATCTACGGAGCCGCCATTGGAGAAGCAACACCGCCATTGTGTTAGCAACGGCGAGAGCTACGCACAGATACCAAGAGTGCGCGCTATCGGCTTCTATGTGTGGTAAGCTCCTACGAGCTTCGGTGTGAGTTTTCTTCCAACTCGTGTGTCGGAATTGAGCGTGCAGCATATCTATAGAACCACAACAAGTAGAGCTACACATTAGTACCATCGGGGTCAAAAGTTTCGGTCACCTGTATATTTCGGCCTGTCTTCATACGCGTTTACCGCATGGAGTGGTTATAGGTTGAGTTTGCAGTTCAAGTCTTTAGGGTGTTGTTCTTCCCTAGTGTATAGACTTCCCCTTGAGTTTGAGATCTATTCAATGATTCTAGATCCTGTTTCGTATAGCATTCGTTCGTAGTACGGGTTTCAGTCACTTGCGTATTTTAGAACTTAGATTTGATTTCCTTAGTAGTGATTGTCATTAGAAGGTTGAGTAGGTGATTTGACACCCACCTAGTTGTTTCCATGCACTTGCGGATCAAGCTCCGTCCTCATCTGACAAATTCTGTTGTTGGTTGAGTTCTCGCTATTTAGCTTCCGCTAGCGGCGTAACTGCCTTAACATTTGGCACCGTTGTCGGGGACGAGAGCCCTAAGTAGGTGACCTTAGACTAATCCTACGAGGTGAGTCGTATAAACTACTTTGTATACTTTAGTTAGAAAAGATCTAGGAGTGGTGGACTCCGAAGATCTCGAGAGATACTAGGAAGTGGGGTATTCCTGGGTCTTCCGTGTTGACAGTATTTTTAGTTTAGCTTAGATTTGTTTGTTGTTTTGTTGGTGTTGAGTAGTTGTTGATAGAAGAAGAATTTGCTAGTCCGTGAGTGGCAGTGGATCTCTTTAAAATCACAATTACCAAACCCATTTTATGATTAGGAATAGCTTAGGTAGGACTTCATTTGATCCTGATCTAGAGCTAGTAATCATTGGAGTATTTGCTTGATATGGTTGATTGCATGTTAGATCACTAAACCATCGAGTTAGTAGTGAAACTTGCAATAAACAAAAGTCAGAGAAATTTTCTGTGTATCTGGGAGTTGCTGAGCACTTGAGAAAGCTTTAGGAAGGATTCTGTGCCAAAAAATTGGAAATCTGCAACTTTAGACATCATACGCGTATGATGTCTAAATGACCAAACAGAGACCAAAACAGAAATTTTGACTTTACCAGAGTGTTCAAAAGGGGGTTTATACCCTAATTTCAACTTAAAACAAGAGCATTAACACTCAAAGAAACCCAAAAAGACAAGTCGGAGTCCAAGAAACGCAAAGAATAGGAAATTTTGGATTCAGATCTTGTTTTTACATTCAAACCTGACAAAAACACTTGAAACTCAATTATAAACATTGGAGAAGGCTTAAAACCAAGAATAGTCAAAATCTGGGACAAAAGACATCATACGCGTATAATGTCTTTTAGCACATCCACTGCTTATTTTTGGTATCTGACCTGACAAGATTGTTACAAACACTGTAGAAAGAAAAAATATCAAGTCTTGACCCAAATTGATGAAAAAGACATCATACGCGTATGATGTCTTTGACCTAATTTTGGACATATTTTGATACTTTGCCAACACAGATCCATTGTAATAGCTGTCTAGAGGTTATATTTCAAGTTTCATCCCATTTGGATCACAATTGACCCAAAACAAGTCAAAAGCGGGAAATTGCCAAGAAAAGCCTAAATTAGCCATAACTTGCTCAAACAGAGTTCAAACTGAATTTTGTGAGTGGACAGAGCATAAGGGGGCTACTGAGATTGAGCATAATCAAAATAGTCCAAATCTGTGAAAAAAGACATCATACGTGTATAATGTCTTTTTCAGCATAACTGCAACAAAATTCTTACTTGATGAAACAGAAGTTGTCCAACTGACAAGATTAAACAATTGACCAAGTATCAATCAGTTTGGATCAATTATGACCACAAAAACTTGGGAAAACAAATTGCCGAGACGAAAACGTTAAAGTCCTTTAGGGGAATTGATGAATTTGAGATCGGGCAGGAATCTCCAGAATAACCAACCAAAACAAGGGGAACAAGCAAGTGTCATATCAACCGAGGGAAGTGTAAACCAAAGTTGGGTGCAAACATTAGAGCCGATCTTTGAAGGAAGTGTTTCTGATACTTCTTCGGAGAGATCTTACGAGATTTTCACCGAACACTTGGAACACTTGAACCTGAACAACAGAGAAAATATGGCAGCAGGACCATCAAACCCTTCCGCCACAATGAAGCTATTGTTCATAAAATACCAGTACGACAATGAGCAAGGTGCCAAGATCTACAAAGATGGAATGGACCGCTATTGTGTAAAGATAGAAGATAGACCTAGTGAGTTCAAGGACTTAGTGCCTGTGAGCTATAGCGGAGATAGATATCTAGATGACGAGGGTACCATGTATTTGGTAGTCCTAAACCCTAACATTGTGGACAAGTGGGGATTGATGGGCACCAAAGCCAAAGTAGATGAAGAACTTGAGGATAAAGCACCAATAATGAACTTCCCTGATGCGAGGTTAAGAAGAGAGAATGAAACTACAAGGATCAACACTGATAACATCTATGTGGGGCTATACAAATATAATAATGGGGAGCAAGATCTCTATTATATATGTGAAGAACCCTACACTGGAGAGTTGACAGACCAAAAAAGACTTTATGTCTTTACCTACACAGAGGGGTCGGAAGTGAAAATTTCCGCTTACGACAAGTATGGGAGGCAATACTCAACAATGGGCAAGAAATAATTAGAAGGATATACATACTTTGGGGGACCACTACATCAGTATTATGTTACTTCTAGCTCACAAAGACCAGCACCAACAAATGGAGTGCAAAACCCAATGACAACAGGAGGACAAGGAATTCAGGCTGCTGACTCTTTCAGTCAACCTCAGTACTCGAAGCCCGGACCAATGGGATCATTACATTCCAGAGAGTCAATGGATACGAATCGAGGTAGTGCAGTTCCAATCCCCACATATACCACTCCAGGTCCAAGGTTCGAAGCGGAACCATCACATTTACCTCCTAGTAGTAGACTCAGGGCAGGGGAACCGACAAGGGTAACCCATGAAGTCCATGATGCTAGAGAAAGCTTTAGCCGGGACACAGGAGCAATGAGATTGGTAGCAGACCATAGACGTATGAGACCATCTCAAGTAGCCAAGTGTATGACAAAGAAGTATGGTGGTTCAAGAGATCTATATGCACATATGTCACTCTTTAAGCAAGTCTTAAGAGCTGAGCAGATAACAGATTTCCATACACAATACGAGGGATTTGGTCTTACTCTAGAAGGTACGGCATTGACATGGTTTCAACCACTGAATAGAGGGGGATTCCATGACATTGACCATTTGCTAAGAGAGTTTGCTGAGGAATTCTCAAAACGAGGGATTAAGCACAATACGGTCTCACAAATATATGCTTTTAAACAGAGAGAACACGAAAAAGTGAAGGAAGCTTCACTTCGCTTCAAACAATACATTGAGAGATGTCCAGTACATGAACGACCACAAGATGACAGACTATCTGTTCTCTTTATTGAAGGATTGAGAAACGACACTCTCAAGAAGGACTTGCACTTGAAAGCTTGTACAAGTTTCGAGCAAGTAACGAGAGAAGCATTGTACTTAGTGGATAACTGTACGGTTTATGGAGAGGTGTCAGCGGATACAGATTTTGCATCCAAAAGCTCTTCCTCCGTAGCGAGCGAGACTACCACTAAAAAGAATGTTCAAACAACAACCATGCCAAATGTAGAGCAAATGATAGAAGATGCTCTAAAAAGGATGGCACCATACCAAAAACCATTGCAAAAACCACTGAAATGGTGTGCTATTGAACAAAAATGGACAAACCATCCAACAGAGGAGTGCTATTACAACAGAGGAGTGCTATTACCACTGTAACAAACTTGGACACTCCAAGTCAAGAATCAACCGCGACAGCACCAAATAACCACTTCAAAACAATTCACAGATCACAATAGATTTGCACTGGCCCGGCGGAGTTCCGTGCCTAGAGATATTGGCCCCAAAGACTGGCGCCCCTTTCGGTATTTCTTTTTGTATTAATCAATCATCAAAGTACAAGAGAGCGGTTAGGGTTTCACTCTCAGACTCTGCGTCCAGATGCTCTGAGAAGTGAGGCCCTCACCACTAATTTAAAGGTTACAAGGGATGCCCAAAAGCAGAGCCCCAAAAGCTTTTAAAATCAAAAGCATCAGTTCTCTCTCTCTCTTAGAGAGTCTTTTCTCTTTTTTTTAATAAAAAAAAAGCAAAAGCAAAATTCGCGTCGCTCATCATTTTATTAAAATAAAAATAAAAATTTTATGCACCTCTTGCTCAATTAGCACCACCTCAGGTACATCCAGTACCTCGATACCCAACGGGAAATGTACCAGGACCTATGGGGATAGAAAGACCGCAACCGGTATTGGGACAACAACCACCTTTACCAGGAGCAAGACCAGTGGGCATTAGATATGCACCAACCTTAGAGAATCAGGAAGAACAAGCCTTCGTGCCTGTTCAAGCCTATTATGAAGAATCTGGTGCACACATGTCTCCAACTGTGTGTTACCCACCAGAAGAACCCAAACAACCAGAACCATGGGGCATGATTGGGAATGTTGGAACACCAATAGTTACAAGTGCTTCTGATGAAGAGAGATACAATTTGGATGCAAGAACATTGATGTTCATAGCTCATGGAGGGTTAACAGGACAAAGACCATCCTATCCACAAAGGACGAATCAAGTGGGACCAAGACCAGCACTAGGACCCTGTTACAAGTGTGGAGGTGACCATCTGATGAATGTTTGTCCACATATGGAAATCATTAGAATTAACGCTTATTGCACTGAGTGTGGGGTTACTCACTTCATTGAGGATTGTTCAAAGAATCCAAACAAAGTGCAAAAGACGACATTGAATATGCTAGAAACTATTCCTACCAGCAGTGGGTCCGAAAATGAAACTCTGATACCAACGCAAGTTGTTACTAGAGCTCAAGCTAAGAAAACCACTAGAGAACCTGAGAATGGAAAGTTAGCGACTGAAGTGGTTAGTCAAGGACCGCGGAGTCAGAGAAACACATGGAAAGCTAGAAAAGCACGCATGAAGTTGAGAAAAGAACGTGAAGACGCTATTCTAGCTGAGGAACTAAAGCGAACTAAAGATAGATTAGAAAAACTTGAGAGTCAAAACGGGAAACGAGAGATGAGCCCGAAAAGAACGAAACAAAAGAGTACCAAAGAAACAACGAGCTTAAACTCAGGGGGATCAGTGCTAGTCGACAAAGTACACGAACCATTGGACGCACTGATGAGAGCTTACGAAGCTCGGTTAAAGAACAACCAAACACAAGAATAGAGATGGATGACATACCCAGACGCGGAATTGGAAAAGCAGAGACTTGAAATGTGCCAGAGAATGATCGAGACTACACAAGCCTGATTAGAACCACCAAGAGAAACAATGAATTGTGGAACGGAAAACCCAATGCAGCAAGAGACTATCATTTCACGGGTAGCTGAAAAGACTCCCAGTGCACAAAAGCCTGAAGATACACACAAGGATGACCGCATAGTATTGAACACAACCGATCAGGAGATAGAGAGTTTTCATCCAGTCATACAGAGGATTTACGGAAGAGATGAGGATTACAATGAATTTTGGAAACAAGTGAGAGAGGCAAACTTTGCAAACGAGCTAAGTTGTCAAGCTAATCAGACAAATTGGGAAAAGGACATCAGGAATCCTCCCATAGTGGAATTTGAGGCAGGATCTCAAGTGGACTTGGATCTGCAATCTTACTGGGGAGATGGGGGCTCTGTTAGAACAATGGAGAGCAAACCTCATTCACTGAATACCTTACCTTCATACTTTGGAGATTATGAAGCAAAATCCGAGATTAGAGCACTTCCCTCACGAAGAATCTCATCAGAAAAAGTCATGGACTCGCAAGGATTGATAGAGATCTTGTCAACACCAGTGACATGCACTATCACTCTAGCTGAGCTTTTGAGGCTAAGACCACATATGTGGACCACTGTAGGAAAATGCTTGGAGAAATTTGGGATAAAAGACCCAACATCGAGACTCCAAGAGGGTATATAAGAGCTGAGAAAACCACAAAAGAACGCTAAGCCTGTACCCTTAAACAAGGTCGGAGAGTATTGCGAAGGTGAAGAGGGGAATACAACCTTACCAGTTGAATTCCAAGGAGTGAGCACGATGGCAATACTAGACAGCGGAGCTGGGGTAGCCATTGCTACAAAAGAAATCTGGAAAAAATGGGGGAAACCAGCAATAAGGAAGACTAGGTTGAAACTCCAATTAGCAGATGGACACATGGAGAAACCTATGGGGTTATTAGAGAAAGTCGTAGTAACTTCTTGCGGCATTGAATACGAACATACTTTTGCTATTGTCGATTTTGGCAAGGAGAATAACTATGATATCATACTGGGAAGACCATTAATGAGACAGTTGAAAATGGTCCAGGATTGGGGCTACGATCACATATACCTGAGAAATATGGAAACCACTACACGTGTGAACCTGAGAGACCATAGCTACAAAGATGTGAACCGAACACCGGTAGAGGAGTTTGATTCAGCTACTTTGGCGGGATCCGAATTTCCAGCTTGGTTAGCTAAGCCTAAGGAGTTATGGATGTGTGGAGCCTTGAAATGTGGAAGTCTGAGGCGAGAAGAATATGTTTTAGAAAGGGCTATCGAAGACGAAACTTATATAGGAGAACCCTTTCCAGAGGACACGCTTGAACCATTAGAATGGACACACATTCTAGAAACCCTAGATGTTTGTGCAATTCCAGATGGTCCCACAACAAAATTTTGCGACAAGGACGGGTACGACGTGGTTCCGTACTTCATGCTAAGAACTATACTCGAAAAAGAAACTAAAAAGAACGATACACTGGAAAAGGAAGATGAAGAAGAGGTGTTTCACAACATTCCCAATCATCCAGAGTGGGGAAATGAAGCAGACAACGAGTCAACGGACAATTCAAGCGGAAACGAAGAAACTATAACGGATGTCCGATTTTATGATTTTCCGAACCAAACTAAACAACGCCAGAAACGCTATAGAGCAAAGAGAAAAACAAAGGGGGTTAGAACCAATCCGATGCCTAGAATAAGAGGAAAAAATCAATTCCTAATGCTAGTAATGGCGGAAGATTGTGTTAAGGAAAAGATTTCTGGAAGAATGAGAGGCAATGAGCAAAAGAGCTTACGAAAAGACAAAAGAAGCTCAAGAAATCAAGTTCAAAGGAATGAAACGAAAACTGAAACAGAAAAATCAGAAAAGAACAAGTGCAACAGAGAACACACGGAGTCCAAGTTACAACGTAGAAACAAGTACAGAGAGCTCAAGAAAACTCTGAAAGAATTTTGGACGACAGAAATTGAGAGTGGAGAGGAGGAAAACGCCAAAATCAAGGAAAACATGGATGTTCCCTCTCACTACAGGAAATTCACAATAGAGGATAGGAAGGTGGTATTAACCCAACCTATTCGAGCGAGAAGGGAGAACGAATCTTATGACGGACCGGAGGATGCAAAAAAAGTTGATTTAGCAGCTCCAGGTGAGACACCTAGACCGGTGTACATAGCCACAGATTTGTCTCCAGGCGAGGAAGAGAGACTTTTGAGTCTTCTTAGAGAGTACAGGGATGTTTTTGCATGGTCATATAAGGACTTAAAGGGAGTTGACCCATCAATATGCCAACACACAATCCCACTAAAACAAGACGCAAAGCCTAGCAGACAGAGACCATACACATATAATGATACGTTTGCTAAGCGAATCAAAGAAGAGATAGATAAGCTAATGGAAGCTGAATTCATATACGAGATTGAACACACCGATTGGGTATCTCTGATTGTGGTGGTACCCAAGAAGAACGGAAAACTCCGAGTGTGTGTCAACTTAAAGAAAGTGAATGCTGCAACAATCAGGGACAATTATCCCCTGCCGATAACTGATCATGTTCTAGAGCGTGTATCAGGGAAAACAGCATACTCCTTTCTTGATGGTTTTTCGGGATATAACCAGCTAGCCATAGCACCGGAAGATCAACATAAAACCGCTTTTGCAACGGAGTGGGGAATTTATGCTTATCGGGTTATGCCTTTTGGTCTAACCAATGCTCCCGCAACCTTCCAGAGGCTGATGACGCATGCTTTCAAAGAATACTTAAGGTTGTTTCTAGAAATATACATGGATGACTTATGTGTACATTCTCTTCTGAGAGATGAGCATCTAGAACACCTAAGAAAAGTATTTGAGAAATGTAGGACATATCGCATTTTTCTCAATCCTGAGAAATGTGTGTTTATGGTCCGACAGGGCAGAATTCTGGGACATATTGTCTCACAAAATGGAATATCCACGGATTTAGAGAAGATAAAAGTTATAGTGGATATGCCTAGACCAACCAATGCGAAACAAGTACAGAGCTTTATGGGACATTGCGGATATTATAGAAGATTCATTTACATGTACGCTATAATAGGCCAACCACTTTACAGGCTAATAGTGAGCTTTGAATGGACAGAGGAGTGTGAGGAATCATTCAAGAAATTGAAAGAGGCACTCATTACTGCTCCAGTCTTGAAATCACCAGATTGGGAGAAGATATTCCATGTGCATATAGATGCTTCGGCATATGCAATAGGATGCATTCTGGCTCAGCCAGAAGAAGGAAACATGGATTTTCCTATTTGTTACGCCAGTCGACAGCTCAACAATGCAGAGAAGAATTACACCACAACAGAGCGAGAGGGATTAGGAATGATATATGCTGTGAAGAAATTTCGGTATTATCTTCTAGCCAACAAGTTTGTGTTTTTTACGGATCACCAAGCCTTGCTCTACCTAGTGAATAAACCATGCAATACCGGGAGAATAGTGAGATGGTTCATTATCTTACTGGAATTCGACTTCACGGTAGTAGTAAAGAAAGGAAAAACACATCTTAGAGCTGATCATCTTTCGCGATTGACGAATGGAGAAGACCCTATAGGAGTGGATGACGACATGCCAGACGCGTACTTGTTCAACATAGAAATGATACCGAAGTGGTCTCAAAATGTCGTTAGCCTATTAACCTATGGAGGAGAGTTTGATAGAAGAGAATACAACCAGAAACATATTTCTATTCAGCAATCCAAGAATCTTCAATTGGTTGCAGGAAGGTTGTATCAATTGGGAAATGATCATGTTTTACGACTATGCATCAATCCTGAGGAATATAATATATATCTGCGCGAAGCACATGTTCAGGAATGTGCATTTCATTGTTCAAGAAGGAACACATATAGGAATTTGTTACAATTGGGAGTCTATTGGCCAGGAATGAAAAAAAGCGTACATGAATATGTCACTGTATGTATTGTATGTTCATCAAAACAGCCAGCAGAGTATTCGACATTATATCAGATAATGATCGCTCCGGAATGGAGTCAATATATTGTTGAATATTTCACAAATAGAACTTTCCCAGAAGGAACGTCAAAAGCTCGTCAGAAATCTGTAGAGACAGAAGCTAGAGATTACGCTTTAATAGGAGATCAACTCTATAAGAGAGGTAAAGACAACCAGCTTAGGATTTGCGCATCAGAGTCCGAGTATGTGATAATCCTGGAGCAAGCTCATGGAGGAGTAGGTGGAGGCCATTTCTCAGGTGATAAGACAGCAAAACTTGTCTTAGCCGTAGGAATATGGTGGCCAACATTACATATGGACGCTGAGGAATACATTAAACGGTGTGATGACTATCAACGGACCAAAGTACCACTTAAAAGAGATGATATGCCGCTTAGACCAATGATGGGGGCAAGAGCTTTTGAAAAATGGGGGATTGATTATGTCGGACCCATTTCACCTCCTGCATATAAGACTCATGCACAATACATCGTTGTGGCTACAGACTATCTAACAAAGTGGGTCGAAGCAAAGGCAACTCAAAAAGCAGATGCCAGGACCACGGCACAATTTCTATATGAATACATCTTTGTACGATATGGATTGCCGATTGAAATTATGAGTGATCGAGGCACACATTTTATAAATGAAGTGATAGAGATCCTTCTAGATGAATTCATGGTAATCCATAGGAAATCAGCCCCGTATCATCCACAAGAAAACGGACAAGTAGAAGCAACAAACAAAACCATATGCACGGTCCTTACGAAGATTGTATCTGGGTCGAGAACTGACTGGGACCAGAAGTTGCATTCAACATTATGGGCATATAGGGTAGCATATAAAACATCAATAGGAACGACCCCATATAACATGGTTTTTGGGCTAAATGCTATCTTACCAATAGAATTCTTGATTTCAACCTTAAGGGTGGCTAAGGATCTAGAGTGGACAGGGCACGAGCTTTCTGACAGAATAGATGACCTGGAAAAGCTAGACGAGCTTCGCCTAAAAGCAGTAGCTTCTATCTAGGCTCAAAAAAGGCGACAAAAGGAATTTTTTGATAAGCATGTGCGGACTAAAGAGTTTAAGGTTGGGGACTATGTCCTAGTTTACACTCTGAAAACAGCATGCTAAAAAGCTTAAAAAGCGAGGGATGGGACCTCTGGTGATTAAAGATCTATCACCAAGTGGAGCCGTCAAGCTTGCTACATTAGACGGAGAAGAAATGCCCAATTGGATTAATGGATGCAGAGTGAAAAAGTATCTTTTGCCGCTAACCCAAGACATGCTTCTCAAAATACATCAAGAAAAGCTGCGTGTCCAGAAAAAGAAAAAGATTGTGGAGGAAGTGCAAGCCGAGGCGAAGGAAAGAATGGAGAAAAGAAGACTATTGCGTCAGAAACAGCGCAATGAAGGAGCAATACGAATAAACGCAGTCAGTATAACATAAATGGATAATGACAAAGAAGAACCCATCATTGAATGCAAAGTAGGAACCAACCAAATCAAAGCCAGAGCACTATTGGATTTAGGAGCTCAAACTAACCTACTTTCACTCAGTTTGTATAAACAATTGACAAATGACACTAAATTACAAACTGCCAAGCAAGAGTTAAAGAGTTACTCTGAGAATTCAATCAAAACTGTCGGATGCACAGTTTTACATATACAGATTATCTAGTATGTGTATCCTCATATGTTTTACGTGGTTGAAGACCAAGCTACACAACATCCATTATTGCTAGGACAACCATGGAAGAAGCAATAGAATGCAATGATTGACTGGAGTTCTAAATCAGTGCTTATCAAATATGAAGGTGAAAGTCAATCAGTTAAGTTCACCAAAGGAGCAGAGCCAACTCCAAAGGAAGAATCCAAGAACAAAGGTAAACAACAACCAGAGAAAAAAAAGAAGCAATGGCAACCAAAAGTTTCTATACAACTGGATTTCTCTTTGATGAGGAACTCTCAACATTGGATAAGGAAGACAAGCAATAATATAACAGCTCAACCTTGGAAAAAAATGGAGTCAAAGTTGGTATGGAGACCAAAAAAGGTTGTGCCAGAGAACACAAAGGTGGAAAACAGAGTCTTCAATACCAGACAACAAAGTGATTCCAGACAATCAAGGACAGTGAAACAGATCTGGATTCCAAAGAAGTTCATGACGGCACAAAGCTATAGCAAGCAAATTTGGATCCCAAGGATTTGTAAACAGGAACTCCCTTCAGTACAATCCACGGAAAATCCTAGGTATTTCAAGGCGAGGAAATCAACACAAAGAACAAAGCAAGTTTGGGTGGCAAAGAGTTTGTGGCAAGCACAAGCGAAGCGGAAGTAGATTTGGATTGTGAAAAAGAACAACAAGGTAAAGAAGAATCCATCTACTGATTCTACTACCAAAGTGCCAAAACCAACCCAAAACCCGACCACCAATCCTTCAATTAAACAAAGAGCAGCTTTATTGGAAAGACTGTCGTATCATCGCTCTACAATTGCATTGGGAACTTATGACCAAAACAACTACAATGCTTCACCCACAGACACTTCATAGTCATCCGGGAGGACTCAGACTAGGAGGGGGGGAGGTATACAGGTATACAGGAGCTACAAAGCAGCTACAAGCGACAAAAACAAAGAAAAACAAAAAATTATATTACAAGGGAAGTGTCTTACATGATTTTGCAATTTTTATGTTTGATTGCGGATATTGATAATATTTATGCCCTTATATACTTTGTTTTGCAACAAGAAGAGATCAAATGATGAGTTTGGGTCTCTAGACGTGTAAATATCACTAAATAAGAGTGTTTTTTGGAACTACAAAGTGGAAAAAAGTGGTAATCCAAGTCCAGAAATCACAAATAAGTGTATATTCATATACACAGGGTTACCAGCTATTTATTGTGTATGTTTGGAATTTTTTGGCTTCAATTTGCTATTTTTCTTTATTTTTTATGATTTTCTTAATAAAAGTAAAAGAAAGATAAGAAAAAAGCAGGTGAAATGAGATCGGAAAAAAGAAAAGAATAGACGGTGATGGTCCTAATGACAAGGGCAACCCATGGTAAAAATTGGGTACAATTCTGAAAAAGTTGCGGAAAGTCCGAAACGGCAGAATTTTGGCAAGTGGACGGAATTCTAAGAAAACAGGTCAAACGGAGTCCGATTTGGGAAATTTCAGATCCTAAAGCGCATCTCACAACGAGATAGGAGCACATGACAAATTTGGTGGCAAGTGAACCGGGAAGTCCGAAGTCAAGTATTTTTCACATCACTTTCAAGCTGATTCACACTATTACCTTCTTGGAGAAGAGCAGAGAGCCACAGGAGCACAGATCTTCTACGACCTTCTACGACTTCCACGAGAGCTCAGAGGACACCAGACATGAGAGGTAGACTCGTTGCCATAAGCTTTTGATGCTTATCATTAACTTTTGTCGCGAAAACTGACCAAAACCAAGAAACAAGAGCAGACGGGGAATGGGGTAGAATGCTAGGTAGTGGCACAACCGCCTAACCAAACCTTGCAAGAACTTATAGGTGGGTTACCCTAGTATAGAAGATGGGTTTCTAACACTCAAAGCTCGAGAAAGAACGACTGGAAAACCCCTAGGTCAACAGAGCCTGCAAGAGGCAAACACGAAAAAGTTGTTGAAACAACACGAAACTTCACAGGAAGTTCAACCACATCAAGGACAATGCAACCATAGAATATCTCCAAGTTTGAATCACAAAAAGTAGGTCGGAACAACCGATTTGGCTGCGAACACACAAAGCGTCATTTTGGCATAGTAGCTGAAATTGACGACCGAATGAAATGAAACTTCACAAGCAGCTTCAAATAACTATTGATGACTTATGTTTGCAAGCAAAACCCAAAAGAAAGCTGATTTACTTACCGATGGTGAAAAAGACGCTTTCGGGCAACCAAAGGGAGAAAGATGGAGAACGGGGAGCCAAAGTCAAGTTCAACCAAATAGATGGCTTCACAACATATCCAATGAGCTGGAAATGCAACTCTCGAGAAGAAAAGTTGAAGAAATTCAACTCCAAGGCAAAAAGACGACTTCGGAGACTGAAATGCCTATAAGGGGGCTTTTTAGCTAAACTGATGACTTTTTAAGTTGAAAACTAGTTAGCAGGGCTTAGGGCACTAGCACAAAGCATTCTTTGCACAAAAAGACCAACATTTCAAGAAAAGACATCATACACGTATGATGTCTCGCAACATGAATTTAACATCCATTTCAACATTTGAGTGCATAGCCTCATTCCACATGTTAATCACATCCTATGAACCAAGTATCATGAGAATTGGAGTTAGAAAACCCAAGGAAAACCAAAAAGACGCAAAGTAGACCATAAAATTGATTTTTGGTCCTAATTTTGTCAAAATAACTCCAAACTCATTGAAACTTTGTAGGATTGTTGTTAAACACATCTACAAGCTATCTGGAACCAAAAAGCACCATTTTGACACAAAAGACATCATACGCGTATGATGTCTATTTGCACTTACAGAGCCAAAACTGCTCATTTGTCATCATACATCCATTATATATATCTAATACATGCTACATACGAAATTTGGAACCATTTGGTCAAGAGGATCACCCCATTAGCCCAATTGAGGGAAAATTCTTCACCTAAAGCCTATTTTTGGCCCAAATCCAACATACTCAAGTCCAAATCAGGATTTGAGTAGGAACAGTCCTTCACTAGTACATGGGGAATCCACAGAACCAATCCCATGCAAAACTGATGAAAAAGACATCATACGCGTATGATGTCTCCAGAGCCATTTTAGCCCAAAATCTATCCAAACTTCATAAATCCACTGAATAAGCCTATCCAAAGCCAAATCCAAGCTTATAGAGAAATTTGGTCCAAAAATACACTAAAAGACATCATACGCGTATGATGTCTCACTATGTGATTTTGGCACCTCAGGGCTTCAACCACCAAACAGAAGTGATCTACATGCCATTTGAAAGTGAACCACCAAGTTTTATCCAATTTGGATCATAAAATCCAATTCCCTTTCAAAATTTTGCCAAGAGCCGGAACTGGACTAAACTGGCCAAAACTTGACCAAATGGGATCCAAACTCAAATCCAAGCATATGATAATCATGTATACACTATCAGCTACAAGCACAACCAATATGAAGTCATTTTGACACAAAAGACATTATACGCGTATGATGTCTCCAGCATGATTTTGAGCCCATTTTGCATATTTTTTCACCTACCTTGCATCCTTAGGCCCTGAATAGCTCATGTTTCAACTTTCAAGTCATTTGGATAGTTAAAAGCTTCATTTCGGCTTTCAGTACTAAAAAGAAGCTAACTTCTGAAATTGGAGTTACAGGATCCATGGATTCCACCAAGTCATTGGCAACGAAGAGAAAAAGACCGACAATCAAAGATGCTATTGCAGAAGCGGAACAATTTGACATTCCAGCAGAAACCCTCAAGCCAACCAAAACTTGGGTGGAGCAAGCAGTATTGGAGAAAGAGGGAATAAAGATCTACCAGGGGACTTTTAGAGATCCTCAAGGGCAAGTTGTGGATGTACCGATGATCCCACAGGAATTGGTAGATTATAGCAGGTCAGAAGACATCAGCAGGTACCTGGAAAGGGCAGACTTGCACAGTTTCTTCACCTCGAGACCATCAGGTGTGGATACAAGAAGAGTGTACGAGTTGGCAACATCCATTCAGAAGGATGGAAAATCCACATTGACAGCCATGGATGGAGAGAAGGTAGAAGTACAGATCACTCCACAGCTAATTGCAGACACATTGAAGCTACACAACAAAGGGAGCTCGGTCAGGGAAAGAAGGGAGGCCATACAGGTCTATGGGCCCAAGAAACAGAATGCGACCTATGGAGATATGAAGGACCCAAGAGCGGCAACCCTTTGCCAACTGTACAACCAATTTCTTCATGTTTACCGCAAAAGCATACGACACCACCCCATGCCATTGCGAACACCATCACATGGGCATTAAAGAGCAATATGTCAAAAGAGGTGAATTACGATCAACACATCCACGAGCAAGTAATTGCCATGCAAAACGAGAAGCCAAAATACATAGGAGGAGCGGAAATTCTGACAAGAATAGCTTATGAAGCTATTGGAGCTAAAGATCAGTGGCCAAAGGCTCCCTCCCAGAATGAGTGGCTTAGAGAAGCCGACGAGGAGGAAGAACAACCCGAAGTATCCAAGAGGGCATCCACAAGAGCACGCCGGAAACTAGAAGTAGTTTCAGAACCTGAAGAGGATGTGGACGAGCCACTTAAGAAGAAAGTAAAGAAGAAGGTTGCTCCCAAGCAAACCAAAAGTCAGAAAGCGGCAAGAATGGAAAGATTAGTAGAGCAGTTTAGAGCGGAAAGAGCTCTAAAGGGTGACTTTGAAGAAAAGTGGGTGCCAGACCCCACTAAAGTCGGAACTAGCTCGGCCAGGCCACATATTGATCAATACGATCAATATGTTAAAGCTTATGAGGAGTCAGAGGCTATTTTGGAGCAGCAACCTGTCGAGCCATACACTGAAGAGGAGGTACAACAATTAAAAGCTGAGCTGAAAAAAGACGACAAGGGGAAAAGGAAAGTAGATGGGTCTACTAAGCCTCAAGAGAAAGATGGGCAAGCCGACAAAGGGAAAGCCAAGGAAGCTGAGGACAAACATCCCTCTATGACTGATGTACCAAGCCCGAAGAAGACGAAAGAAATTGTGGAAGAGACCACAGTAGAGGTGGACACAGATGTTTTGGAAAAGCCGGAAGCCGAGACCAAAGAAAAGAAGATAGATCCAGTTCAGCAAAAGAGAAATGATTATGAGGATCTGGTAGAGATAGGATACACCGAAGAAGAGGCCCTTGAGGCAGTTTATGGGATCACCCTACAAAAACAAGATGAACGGAGAGGGACGGAGAAAAAGACAAAGAGTACAAAAGAAAGTGAAGAGAAATTGGACGAACCGAAAATACTAGAAGAGCCAAAGCCATTGGAGGTGGTGGCAGAAAGAGCTTTAGAGTTGACAGATGATGATGAAAAAGACATGCACATGGTGCATGAACTGCTCAGGAAGATAAAAGAAAGGTCCAAGGCAAAGGAAGTAGAGATTGAGACAGCCAAACAAAGGGAAGCGGAGTTGCAGAGAAATTTAGAGAATGCTATGACTGAATCTGAAAGTCATAAAGCATCACTCCATGACGCGGAAAACGAGAGAGACGGCTTGATACTCCAACTAGCCGAGGCTTCAAGAGAAGTAACAAGTGCACAGGGAAGCAAGGGAGCAGATAGAGGATGAGTTGGAGGCGGCTAAGGATGAGCTCATTGAGCTAAGGGAAAGAGTTGAGCTCCAAGAAAGAACAATCACTAGACTCAGGTCTACCCCTAGAGCTAGCAGAGCAGGAACCGAACAAGAGGGACCTATCGTACCAGTTTTGGAAGACCAAGTCCGAAGCTTACAAAGAGAGCTAAGATTAGAGCAAGTGCAAAGGTTGCACATTGCGGAGGGATCATTGGCCACAGAGGAGAGGCTCACATTAGAAAATCAAACACTACGGACAGAGAAGGAGGCCCTCCGCAAATAGCTCCAAGATCTACAAGAGCAACAAAGAAGAGAGACAGAGACACCACACGAAGAATCAGGTGGAGCAGCCATAGAGCTACCAGAAACTGGAGAGGCAACCACAATTGAAGATCCAGCCCCAGCTCAAGAGGTGGCCTCAACTTCAAGAATCTCTGAAGAAGAAGAACAAAGGCTCCATGACCAAATAAAAAAGTCAGCAGAGGAGAGTGCCAAGGCGGAAATGGAATGGGAGAGGAGACTCCTAATCTCCATTAGACTTCAGGGACTAGACACAAAAGTGCTCCATGAACAGTGGATGCAACCCAGCCTGCCTTTCCCTTTGATGAAATTTGAAGTGCTAAAGACGAAAAAGAGACTAGAAGGAGAGCAGTATGTCGCTCTTTACAAAGGCGACATCACAAAGGAGGAACAATCAAAGAAGATAGTAGATTCACAACCTAGATGGAGGAAAGGTTGGCTGAACAAATACCCAGCCTACCTCATCTACTTGGTGGAGGCACCAAAGGAGATCCGGGAGGATGCAACCTTCTGCCCGGTGCCAAGAGTCAGAAACTGGAAAGAGCATGGCAGGATTGCAGAAAAGAAGCCAAATTGGCTTAATTATCCCAGGATGCCAAGACCAAAGGCAAGAGAGAGAATAGGTAAAGCCTACATGGTGAAAACCCTAACGGGAACCATCAAGCTCTTTACTGGCTCTCCTGACCTTTCATGTCAGATGCTCAAGAAAATCTGCAGGACTCTCTTAGCTTGCATTGAAGTGTTCGCGCCAGATAAAGCCACGACCTCGAGTCTACTATCGACGGCCGACACGGTTTCTGATATGATGTACGATCTTTCATTGCAGCCTTCTCCAAAAGTGTTACACCTCCTATACCAAAGGATTATGTTTTTGCCTAGCTTCCACATGCAAACATTCGAAGAAGCTTTCTACACCGGCTTTTTCACCCACAAAAGCAAAATATTCGGCCCAACCTTGACCATCGGCAACCTACGATACGAATCACATTTGCAGATGCTCAAGACGACAGGACTTTATTGACCAAGCATAAAAGTCATGTCAGGGACGACATGAACACAGAGGGGGGGAGTGTTGAGCCAACAGAGGATCACACCCACATTTTTACTCACACTCATCATTTTGTAACCATTGATTGTAATAAATGTCTTTCCAACATTAATTTTGATTTGAGCCATTCATTAAGTAACGGGACTCAATTGCATTCCAGCTTGTAATCCCGAAGTAATTTCACTTGCTGATGTAATTAGTTAGAGATGTTCTCACCTCCAAGGCTGAGGTATATAAGCCAAAGTTTTTGTAACCTAAAGAGGCAGATTATTAATCAAAGTGAGTTTTCTGAGCACCGTGACTGTGTCTGAGAGAGAGAGAGAGAGAGAGAGAGAGAGAGAGAGAGAGAGTCTTATCTACTTTCTACGCGAGCTACGGAGCCGCCATTGGAGAAGCGACACCGCCATTGTGTTAGCAACGGCGAGAGCTACGCACAGATACCAAGAGTACGCGCTATCGGCTTCTATGTGTGGTAAATTCCTACGAGCTTCGGTGTGAGTTTTCTTCCAACTCGTGTGTCGGAATTGAGCGTGCCGCATATCTATAGAACCACAACGAGTAGAGCTACACATTAGTACCATCGGGGTCAGGTTTTGGTCACCTGTATATTTCGGCCTGTCTTCATACGCGTTTACCACACGGAGTGGTTATAGGTTGAGTTTGCAGTTCAAGTCTTTAGGGTGTTGTTCTTACCTAGTGTATAGACTTCCCCTTGAGTTTGAGATCGATTCAATGATTCTAGATCCTGTTTCGTATAGCATTCGTTCGTAGTACGGATTTCAGTCACTTGCGTATTTTAGAACTTACATTTGATTTCCTTAGTAGTGATTGTCATTAGAAGGTCGAGTAGGTGATTTGACACCCACCTCGTCTGACAAATTCTGTTGTTGGTTGAGTTCTCGCTATTTAGCTTCCACTAGCGGCGTAACCGCCTTAACAAAATCCCACAAACCCCAACTGCTCAAAAAGACCCAACTATCTCAAGCTACTTATGCCCCTTTCTGTAAAAATCTCCACTCTATTGGCATTGGGAGTTGTTTCTATTGTTTTCTTTTGTATCTGGAGGAGGAGGAAAATGCAAAGTGCCAACCATACAGGTCTTCAGAACCACATGTACAATAAGAAACAAATTGTATCCATGCCTTGCTATAGCTATAACAAGCTAGGAAATGTGGCATGTGGTTTTATTGATGAAAACAAGGTGGGTGTAGGAGCATTCAGTAGTGTCTACAAAGCTACTTTAGTAGATAGATCAGCAGTAGTGACAATCAAGAAACTCAAGGAAGGTGTAATAAAGGAGGCCAATTTCTCTTCACAACTGAGCATAATTTGCAACATTCACCACTGCAATCTATTAGAAGTGCAAGGGTGGTGCTGTGAGAAAGCAGAGGCAATGCTAGTGTACAAGTACATGAGAAATGGAACCCTAGATAGATATTTGTATGGCCAAAAAATGGAAACTCTTGAGAGTCGGACCACGTTGAGAATCCTTGTTGGTGCGGCATTGGCATTAGATTACTTGTATACTTTCTTGTGGGAATATGTATTACATAGATATTTGAAGGCAACCAATGTGTTGCTGATAGAGAAATTTGAGCCCATGCTGGCTGATTTTGGACTTTCCTGTCTCATTGGCCACAATTCGGGAGAAATTACCATGACCGTCGCAGAGACACCGGGCTATGTTGCCCCTGAGGTGGTTTATGCAAGCAAAGTAACCACAAAATAATATGTGTATGGATTTGGATTACTTGCTCTAGAGGTGGCATTTTTCCGTTCCGCACTACAACGAGCAACAATCTCGTAGGACATCGTTTTCTAACTTGTCGATTGGGTATCGCTCCTCCACCAAGGTAGCCAACTCCTGAAGACTCTGGACCCGGCCATGCACGTTGAGCCTCCCAAAAGTAGCATTGGAAATGTGTTTTGCATGTTGCTCTCATGTGTTGTATCCCTTCCCCTGATTCAGGTATCTCAATCACTTTAGGGACATGTATCTCAAACACTTCATGGAGATACCCTATTGATTATGGAATCTCTTCCTGCAACAAGGCCATTGTATCCCAGAGCCCTAACCAACTTGCCAGCTACATCAGCATACTCCACTTTTGGGACCATAACAACCTCAGCTTTATAGGCCAATGCAAATAGCACCTTACCATTCGGCTACCCTTGCCTCGCAAGATGAACTCCAAGTTCAGAGCTCATAGCACAATGTAAATAAGCACTACAGTGGTGAATTATATATGATATCTGGGTGTAAGGACATATATAGAGAGAGAGAGATTACTCATAAGAGATACTTGCAATTATCTTGCTAGATATATACTACCAAAATGCATTGAGAACCTACTTACATGGAGGTCTCTGATATGATAGCATTGTCAAGAAGTGTGCAGTGTAACTAGGAAAGCATTGGGCCTCTAACTGTGAGATTTTGCAGCAAAATCAAGCAAGTCATGAAGGATTTGAAGCTAAAAACACACCCAAAATACAACCATGAAATCTTTACTTTGAAAAAGAGCCAAGATCAACTCAGAACTCTTGTGTGTGTAGTGATTTGGTTTAGCCTCGCTGCCAATTACACAATTGCAGTGCTCTTTTGCCCTGATAGAAACCCTAAATAAATACTTCAATTGTCTGGTGTAGCCATTTCATAAAAGCTTCAAAACTTCATTAGACATTCCCATGTAAGTATTTGAAGAGTGGAAACCCTAAATGGTGGCCTCACAACCTCGAATACATGGTTGGAATAGCATGGGGCTGCACTAGCAAACCATAGGTGGAGGCTTTGTAAGTATTTGAAGAGGGGAAACCCTAATTGGTGGTCTCACAGCCTTGAATACACAGTTGCAATAGCACGGGGCTGCACTAGCAAACCATAGGTGGAGGCTTTGTAAGTATTTGAAGAGGGGAAACCCTAATTGGTAGTCTCACAGCCTTGAATACACGGTTGCAATAGCACGGGGCTGCAATAGCGAACCATAGGTGGAGGCTTTGTATCTCTTCATAGAGAGTTCAAAGTGCTGGTTTTTTTTTCTAAAATGTTTCTTCAACCTTCATAGTCACTGCACTGTTAGTGATGTGGCATTTTGAGCCATTTTTGACCATTTTTGGGTGATTTTTTACCAATGTATGACCATTTTTTGTCATTAGTTGCCCAAAAATGCCCTTTTTGTTCGTAAAAAGTCCAAATGAGCTAGAAAAAATTGCTAAAATTGTGGGAAAAAACTACTATTCTTGTTGAGATCGTTCGCATTGAATTTTATAGGCAAAAAGAGTGTTCCACTTAGATACACTTGACATTTGTACATTCCTAAATTAAAATAGGCATATGTTCATGTGACAAAACATGCCATAGTGCCACGTCCAGGGCCTTGTTGTCTTGACAAGGAATATATGGAACTACAACGGTGGCATCTATTTTTGCATATATCACACTATGTACATTATAGCATTCGGTCCCACATACAAAAAGCATTGAGAGTTAGGCAGATATTCTAGTTTCACAATATGCACGTGCCTTGACACAATATCCACCCCCTCTAAATCTGCACATCCTCCTGCATGGGCCACACTTATTTTTTGCAGGTTCAATATTCATTTAAATCAACATACATATCAATTTTGTCATCACTTCCAATGACAGAGAGTGCATCATCATCTCTTTCTTCATCCTCATCCATACCATTTTCATAAAAGCCTTCATTTTGACTTTCTTGTGAAGCAAAGAATCTGTATCGCCTCTTCTTTTGAACAACTTAATTATTTTCCCCACTCATGCAATAAGTTTCATTCCCAAATACATGCTTAACCACATAAGGACCAAACCATCTTTTAAAAAGATTTCTTATTGTTGAATGCTACTTATCAAGACTATTGTCATACCTGGGGCGGTCACTTTTGAAAATGTGTATGCTATCACGTGAGTTAACCGGAGAGTATTATTAAAAGATCAAAATGTATACATACAGAGGGGGGTGGGGGTTTTTTAAATAGGCACGTAGTGTAAATATAGTATGTATATTGAGGTATTATTAATAACCTCTTGAACGCACATGATATAGGAAGTTTTTGATAAGTGACCGCCCCGGGTTGTCATACAACAACACCCAATCACCTTCCTCAATAGCTATATGTCTGAGCATGTGCCTTTTATCAAATATGTCCTTATTCTTCAACCTTGCATATTTAAATCATGCTACTACAATCTCAATATCTTGAGGCCTTCTTTCTAGTTAATGTATACACAAAGAAAGGTCTTCCCAACTCATTGCATCTTTCCAATGCAGTACATTCCACATGGGAATTACATACTCAATTGGAATTCTAGGTTTATGACCATACATCAACTCAAAAGGCATATAAACAGCAACTGACACCATGAAATACCAATTATGAGGGTGTAATATGACAAAACAAACATAACACCAATGGCACGTATGAGGTACCAAGCTCTCAAGTACACATGAAATTGTTCACATTTATGGAACATCTAGCTCTCTGCCATAGAATAAGACTCTAGTCTCCCAAGTGCGCGGAAGTTTTGTCACATCCCTCATTAATGGGAGGTAATATATCACATCATCGAGAAAAGCATTAGTGAAGTCATGATGTAAAATTATTGATTGACCAAACATAAGTGACAAACTCCACCAATGATGAGGCAACAACCATATAATCAAGATTTGAAGCATACAATACAAGGCCTTGATGGTGATGATGCTACAAGGCTATCGAGCCATTGACATATGATCATCAAGTAAAAAATTAGTTTAGCATTCATGTCATAAATAATACACAAAACATGAAGATTTTGTGATGGCTACAGTTTGTAATATCACGATTTCTCCAAGAAATTTCTAAAAAATTTAATTGTAACTTGTGGAGACTTTATCATATATGCAAGACTGTGTGCAAACTTAAGCGTGGTCAGAAGCATGCTCATGGAAATATAAAGCAACAATCCTATTATCCATGGCCTTTGATTTTGCTAAAACTTTTCTATCTTATGTCATTATGGACGTGGTCATCTATACATGCAACAAAGAGTTACGTATGGACTTGATGATAGTGGAAAACTTGATCCATGGATGACAAGGTTCCCGAGTCCATGACCTAAAAGTTGCATTTTACATTTTATGTAGAGAAAAGCATTGGAATCAAGGGACACAAAGGCTTTGAACGCACTGGAATCAACACACCGCTGAAATTTCCAATTAGACCAAATAAGAATCTCTAAGAGCCTACAAAGGAGACAACCACTATTCCAACAAGATTTGAATACCCCATTTGCTTCTTTTTTCCACCTTGCAAAATATCCAACCTATAGGCGATGGCACTTATCTACATGAAATCAAATGCATCTGAATCTATACGCTCATTCCTATAAAAATAGCGTGGTATTTTCTTAATGAAGCATGCAAGATAAAATGGTCACGCTAAATAGAGTACCGTTTATGGTTGTAGACCTCACGAGGCACTATTGTAGTATGATCTTAGCCATGATGAGCCACTGGTACATGCTCAAATCCTGCTTATGGCGAGCCCAGTTAACCTACTTGTTGCACATCCAATTAACCTGTGCTGCCAGAGTAGCTTAATGCTTTATAATTGGCATGAGTAGGTTGTGCATGCCTCATGAGTAGTCTCTTTCCCCTCTCTCCTTATCAACATGGTATCCGAGTAGTCCTTTCAAGGTAGGGATCGACCAAGGAAAGGATCGGTGATTGTGAGAAAGCTTTGTGATCGCACAACAATTAAAAGGTTGATCACAATCAATCTCACCAATTGGACGTACCAATTGGATGTTTTGAACAAGGTGCTCAGCTAGCCACTAGAGTAAGTCCTATAAAACATAGGCGCCAAAGAAAAGTCATATTTCTTGTCAACATAAGTTCATTTTCTATATAGTCATGTTCGTGGCCGCATGTTGAAGAGACTGTTGTATTCGCATGCAAAAGAGTTCCTATGTTTATCGTGGGCATGGTGGAAAACTTGCTCCATGGACGACAAGTTTCCTAAGTCCATGACCTAAAAGTCGCGTTTAACATTTTATGTACGGAAAAACATTGGAATCAAGAGAGACAAAGTCTTTAAAGGCACTAGAATCAACAAGCACACCTCTGAAATCACCAATTAGACCAAATAAGAATCTTTGAGAGCCTCCAAAGGAGCCAACCAATATTCCAACAAGATTGGAACACCGCATTTGCTTCTTTTTGCCATTGCAAAATATCCAATTTATACGTGATGGCACTTATTAACATGCAGACGACTGCAGCTGAATCGATGCGCTTATTTCTATTAAAATTGCTTGGTATTTTATTAATGTAGCATGCAAGATCAAATGTTCACGCTAAGTATAGCACCGTTTGTGGTTGTATTTGTCCTGAGTCACTACTACAGTATGATTGTAGCCATGATGAGCCACTACTACATGCTCAAATCCTGCTTAGTGCACTCTCAATTAACCAACTTGCTACATGCCCAATTTGCCTGTGCGGCCAGAGTAGCTCAATGCCTTATGTTTGGCATGAGTAGGTTGTGCAAGTCTCATGATTAGTCTCTCTCTCCTCTCTCATTCTCAACATGGTATCTGAGTAGGCATTTTGAGATAGGTTTAGACCAAGGAAAGGATCAGTGATTGTGGCAAAGCTTTGTGACACAACAATAAAAAGGTTAATTGCAATTAATCTCATAAGCTGGATGTTTTGAACAAGGTGTTGAGCTAACCACTAGAGTACAAGCATGTTTCATGAACAATCAATAGCCATACATAACATACGCACCAAAGAAAAGTCATATTTCTTATCAACATAAGTTCCTTGTCTATATAGTCATGTTCGTGGCCGGTTGTTGAAGAGACTGTTGTAGTCGCATGCAAAAGAGGTCCTATGTTTATCGTGGGCATGAGGCTTCAAGGAGGTTGTCGTGCATTGTAATCCTGAGGCTCAAATAGGTTGTCACAAGCTTATATTAGGTCTAATGCAAGCATAGGCTAAGCAATATTTATATGTCACTGTCTGCTTCAATCAAGACTAGCAACCTACTCATGAGACCTGCACAAGATCTAAAGTGTGGATTGTAAAAACTTATGGGGTTTGAGTTCTTCAGTTGTCTCATCTCTCTCTGCTCTCTCTCCTTCTCAATTCTTTGCTTGATCAAGTTTAACATGGTATGAGAGCACCAATGACAAAAAGGGTGTAATAAGATGATAACAACCATAGCACCAATGAGGATGAGGGTGCAATATGACAAAACAAACATAACACCATTGGCGAGTACCGAGATCTCAAGTACACAAATAATTGGTCATGTATTTATGGATTATCTAGGTCCGTGTGCCACAGAGCAAGACACTAGGCTCCCAAGTGCGTGTATGTTTTGGCACATCCCTCACTTATGGTGGTAATCTATGAAACATCCTTAAGAAAAGCATTAGTAAAATCATGATGTAAAATTATCGATTGAATAAATATAAGTGAAAAATTTCACGAATGATGAGGCAACAACCATACAATCAAGATTTTGAAGCGGATAGCACAAGGCCTTGATGATGATAATGCTACTATGCAATCGAGCCATTGACATATGATCATCATTTAACAGATTAGTTCAACATTCATGTCATCAATAATACACAAAAAAATGAAGTAATCATGATGAATTCAATAAGTAATATCACGATTTCTCCAAGAAATTCTAGATAATTTAAATGTAACTTGTGGAGACTTTATCATGTATGTAAGATTGTGTGTAAACTTCAACCTGATCAAAGGAATGCTCATGAAAATATAAAGGAACAATTCTATTATCAATGACCTTTGATTTTACTGAAAAGTTGCTATCTTATGGACGTGCTCATCTCTACATGCAAAAATAGGTTACGTATGGACTTGATGATAGTGTACAACTTGCTCCATGTATGACAAGTTTCCCGAGTCCATGAACTAAAAGTCGTGTTTAACATTTTACGTAGGGAAAAGAATTAGAATCAAGGGAGACCAAGGTTTTGAAGGACTTAGAATCAACCACCACACCTGTGAAATTGCCAACTAGACCAATTAAGAATCTCTAAGAGCCTGCAAAGAAGACATCCAAGATTCCAACAAGATTCAAACACCCCATTTGCTTCTATTTTCCACCTTGCAAAATCTTCAACCTATATGTGTTGGCACTTATCTTCATGCAGGTGACTGCATCTAAATATCTATGCTTATTCCTTTTCAAATAGCGTGGCATTTTCTTAAAGTAGAGTGAAAGATAAAATAGTCATGCTAAAATATAGCACTATTCCTCTTTGTAGATCTTGCAATAAACTATTGTAGTATGATCGTAGCCATAATGAGTCGCTATTGCACGCTCAAATCCAACTTACTACACGATCAATTAACATGCTTAATGCACGCTGAATTAATCTATGCTAGAGTAGCTTACTGCTTTATGTTCTGGCATGAATAGGTTGTGTAATTCAAATGAATAGTCTATTTGTCCTCTCTTGTTCTCACTTCTTGGATTGATTGGGTTCAACATGGTATCAGAGCAAGCCTTCCCCGGTAGGGTTTGACCAAGGAAAGGATTGGTGACTGTGACAAAACTTTGTGACACAACAATCAAAAGGTTCATTGAAATCAAGCTCTTGTACTAGATGTTTTGAACAAGCTATTGAGCTAACCACTACAGTTTGAGCGTCATGACACAACATCAAAAGTCCAACAAAACATAGGCGTCAAAGATAAGTCATATTTCTTATCAACATATGTTTGTTTTTTATATAGTCATGTTTGTGGCCGTAATGTTGAAGAGGCTATTGTAGTGGCATGCAAAAGAGGTCCTATGTTTATTGTGGGCCTTAGGCTGCAATATGACACATGCTACTAGGCCCCTAGGGTGTAGTGTAATGTTTTGCATGCTTATATTAGGTCTACTACACGCATTGGCTAGGCAATATTTATATCTCATTATCTTCTCCGATCAAGACAAGCAACGTACTCATGAGACCTACACAAGCTCTAGAGTGTAGATTGTACACACTTTTAAGGTTTGAGTTCTTGAGTTGTCTCATCTCTCTCTCCCCTCTCTCCTTCTCACTTCTCTGCTCAATCAAGTTTCACATGGTATCAGATAACCAATGACAAAGAGGGTGTAATAAGACACTTAGAACCATGGCACCAATGACGACAAGGGTGCAATAGGTTGATAAGAGCCATGGCACCATAAAATACCAGTTATGAGGGTGAAATATGACAAAACAGACGTAACACCAATGGCGAGTATGAGGCACCGAAACTCTCAAGTACACATATAATTGTTCACATTTATGGAGCATCTAGCTCCCTACCATAGAACAAGACACTAGGCTCCCAAGTGTGCGTAATTAGTTTTTTCACTTCCCCATTAATGGGAGGTAATCTATCACATCATCAAGCACTACTAAAATCATGATGTAAGATTATCAATTGACCAAACATAAGTGACAAACTCCACCATGATGAGGCAACAACGATATAATCAAGATTTGAAGCTTATAGCACAAGACCTTGATGGTGATGATGCTACTATGCAATCACGCCATTGACATATGATCATCAAGCAACAAATTATTTCAACATTCATGTCATTGATAAACCACAAAAAAATGAAGTTTTCATGATGGCTAAAATTTGTAATATCACACTTTCTCCAAGAAATTTGAGAAAAATTAAATGCAACTTGTGGAGACTTTATAATATATGCAAGACTGTGTGCAAACTTTAGCCCGATCAAAGGAACGCTCACGGTAATGTAAAGCAACAATCCTATTATCATGGCCTTTGATTTTGCTGAAATGTTGCTACTTATGTTATTATGGATGTGGTAATGTATACATGCAACAAAGAGCTACACATGGACTTGTTGATAGTGGAAAACTTGCTCCATGGATGACAAGTTTCCTGAGTAAATTACCTAAATGTTGTGTTTACGATTTTACATAGGGAAAAGCATTGAAATCAAGGGAGACCAAGGCTTTGAAGGCATTAGAATATACTACCACACCTGGGAAATTCCCAATTAGAACAAATAAGAATCTCCAAGAGCCTGCAAAGGAGACAACCAAGATTCCAACACGATTTTGACACCCCATTTACTTTTGTTTGCCTTCTTGAAAAATCTCCAACCTATATGTGGTGGCACTTATCTCCATGTAGGAAACTGCATCTAAATCTATACGCTTATTCCTATTAAAATAGAATGGTATTTTCTTAAAGTAGCATGCAAGATAAAATAGTCATACTAAATATGGCACCATTCCTGGTTGTAGCTCTAGCGAGGCACTACTCCAGTATGATCATAGCCATGATGAGCCACTGCTACATGATCAAATTGTGCGTACTGCATGCTCATTTACCTGCTTGTCGCACGCTCAATTAACATGTGCTAGAGTATCTAAATGTTTTATGTTCTCATTAGGAAGAGAATGGACTCTAGGAGGGCCTCTTTAGTTGGCCGTTTAAGGGAGTCAAATCTTTGGTATTAAGAAATAAATCAAAAGACAACTTTTAAAATCGAACAAACCAAAATGACTAGTTTGTTTGAATTTAATTTTTTCTCCCAAAATAAAATTCAAAATCAAGAGGGTAAAACCATATTATGTAGCATATCTATGGAAAGACCTCGATGTGTAGATTACAGATCTATAATTTCCACTCAAATGGGAGATTGTATGTAGGAGTTATGAAAGGAAAGAAATCATTAAACTCTCCACCCTCTTTTTGGGAGGGAAAGTGCATCCTTTGACCACTCTTACCCCTCTCCTACACACCCACCTTTCTTGCACATGAGACCTGCACAACCTACTCATACATTAAGAAGAGGATGGGGTCTAGGAGGGCCTCTTTATTTGCCATCAGATGATGGAGAGGATTACCATTCTAACGAATAGGTGAGTGGTCAAAGGACACCACTATAATGCTTATTCATATTAAAATAAAGTGGCATTTTCTTAAAGTAGAATGAAAAATAAAATAGTCACGGTAAATATAGCACGGTTCTTGGTTATGGCTCTCACGAGGCACTACTATAGTATGATTGTAGCCACAATGAGCCACTTTACATGCTCAAATATTTCTTACTAAATTCATGTCATTAATTATACACCAAAAAAAACAAAGTTTTCATCATGACTACAATTAGTAATATCACGATTTCTCCAAGAAATTACAAAAATTTTAATGTAACTTGCGGAGACTTTTTCCTATATGCAGTACTCTGTGCAAACATGATCATGATCAAAGGAACGCTCACGCGATAATTAAAGGAACAATCCTATTATCTAGGGCCTTTGATTTGGTTGAGAAGTTGCTATCTTATGTTATTATGGATGTGTTTATCTATACATGCAACAAAGAGTTACTATGAACTTGAATGATAGTGGAAAACTTGCTCCATGGATGACAAGTACCCCGAGTCCATGACCTAAATGTCACATTTAACATTTTACATAGGGAAAAGTATTGTAATCAAGGGAGACCAAGGCTTTGAAGGCACTAGAAGTAACCACCACATCTCTGAAATTGCCAATTAGACCAAATAAGAATCTTCGAGATCCTGCAAAGGAGACAACTAAGATTCCAACAATATTCAGACACCCCGTTTTCTTCTGTTTGACACCTTGCAAAATTTCCAACCTATACGCGATGGCACTTGTCTGCATGCAAGCGACTGCATCTGAATCTATACTCTTATTCCTATTTAAATAGAATGGTATTTTCTTAAAGTAGCATGCAAGATAAAATAGTCACACTAAATATAGCACCGTTCCTGGTTGTAGCTCTCATGAGGCACTACTGTAGTTTAATTGTAGCCATGATGAGCGGATGATGCATGCTCAAACCCTACTTACTACACACTCAATTAACCTTGTTGCTGGATGCTCAATTAACCTGTGCCACAATAGCTTAATTCTTTAGTTCTCTATGAGTAGGTTGTGCATGTCTCATGAGTAGTCTCTCTCTCCTCTCTCCTTCTCACTTCTCTACTCAAACAGGTTCACCATGGTATCAGAGGAGGCCTTTCAAAGTAGGGTTCACCAAGGAAAGGATCGATGACTGTGACAAAGCTTTGTGACACAATAATCAAAAGGTTCATTGCAATCAAGCTCATGAATTGCATATTTTGAACAAGCTGTTGAGCTAACCACTAGAGTACTGACACAACAATCAAAAGTACTACGCAACATAGGTGTCAAAGATAAGTCTTATCCAACGTAAGTTCTTTTTCTATATAGTCATGTTTGTGGTTGCGTGTTGAATACACTGTTGTATTTGTATGCAAAGGAGGTACTATGTTTATCATGGGCATGAGCCTGCAAAGCAGTTGTGAGCATCGTAGGCATGAGTCTGCAATAGGCCACATGTTTCTAGTCCACTAGGGTGTAGCGTGATGTTGCACATGATTATAATAGGCCGATTTTTGCAGGTGTAGGCTAGGCAATATTTATATCTCGTTTTCTCATCTATCTCTGTCCTCTCTCTCCTTCTCACTTCTCTGCTCGATCAAGTTCAACACCTCTAGTACTGGTTTTGGAAGGCCATCCAAAAGTGAATGCAAATTGCATATGGTGATGGAATCCCCACTAAGAGAAAGGGAGAAAAGTTTTTTCCTCTAAGGTCGAGGTGTTTCAACCACCCACTAGAATTGAGAAGCAACTCTGCATCATTAATATGCGATGAGCTGGATACTGCATGCAACAGATTGATTGAATAATATTGATAGCTAGTACAAAAGAGCGCTCTTCAACTGGTTGATTTCTATGTTATGGGATTGCATGCAGACCAGTAGACATGAAAGGGCAAGGGAACTGGAACATGCTCATCACCACCCAGCCATGCCCTATATAGGCCCTTGGCCTTCTAAATATAGGGACCCCCTTGACTGCATGTCTGTCTTGGCCGTTGGCCGTCCCTGGTCCTACCATTTTCCTGACATTACTCCCCCCTTGGAGAAGCGTTTTCATCCTCGAAAACACAAGTGATGGTATCTTCATATGAACACTGATGTTTTCTACCATGACATCCCTCATGGATCCAACAACTCATTTGAGCGGAACCCGGTTCAGTAGGAGGTTCAATGAAACTGTAACATCTTGATTTTCTACATTGTTGTCCATTTGCAACCATCTGATGGTACCGGTTCCTATCCAAACATAGTGTGTAGACTCCATTTAGAACGCTCATGCGCATGGTAAACAAGTTTATCACAACTAAGATGTATCAGAAAGAGTACCTCTTGTCACTTTCCATGAAAATAACTTGCTGACATAACTCATCAGCCAAGTTTAAGTCCTTGACTTGTTCCCCCAAGTCATCATCAGTAAACAACCCCACCCTAACGAGTGTTGAAGGTTGAGAACTTGACTTATACATGAAGAGACTAAACCTAGATGCAAACATGCGTTAACTGATATTAAGTAAACTCCAAGAAGAGTAATAAATGCTTATTAATTGGAGTGCTTGGTGCTAATGTACTCACTTTGCATATCCTTTAGCCCAAGATTACACTTTGTAATCTGCCTATCCACTTGGATATTACTGAGGAAATCAACAATGTCTGGAATCCACAAACACCCAAACCGAGCCATGACCTCTATTGGTGATTAGTAGACCCAAATATAATCTCATAGAGATAATGCACACAGAGTGCAAAAAGTAACAACGTGATGAATATGCACGCCGTTCCAAATCAGCCTTTGCTAAACACTATGACCCATAACACCTAGTGTGCATGCATTTAGCAAAAAATAGATCCGAAACTGTATATCCATGATTATCCTTGCCAATACTTATGGCAAATGTGATGCGCCTAGAACAAATTAAAGAGGAATGGAAATATAACTGGGAAGAAACTAAATACTTTCAGTTGCAATCATTTGCAAGCCTTGCTAAAACGTCTGAACCAGAATAGAAGGTGAAACAATAATCACTTCTAGGTACAAACCATGAAACTTTTTCATTAACAACTCATAGCCTGTAAAACAACTATTTGTAATGTTATTTAGCAGCACTTGTACCTTAACAAGTCATTCTAAGTACTGACAATTTTTTGCCACTAAAATTGCTCCTGATACATCGTTCTAAAAATGGTATAGAAAACACATTGGACCAGTACCTAGGGACTTTGTCGTGCCACATATTTGAAATAGGGGGCGCTAGTGTCAGTCCCAGAGACTCATATTTGCCACATGTGGAATATGTTTCAACTAAGGATGTCTGAAAAAAGAACATCCTATAAGTACAAGATGTACTTGTGTGTGGAGATAACTCTAAACACTCAGCAACAAGAGTGAGAAGGACCCTCATTCATTGCTCCACACTGGCTAAACTGAAATCCTTGATTCCCTAGACCATGTTGTATCCCATGTGACAACAGGATGTCTGAAAAAAGAACATCCTATAAGTACAAGATGTACTTGTGTGTGGAGATAACTCTAAACACTCCGCAACAAGAGTGAGAGGGACCCTCATTCATTGCTCCACACTGGCTAAACCGAACTCCTTGAGTCCCTAGACCATGTTGTATCCCATGTGACAACATGTGACAAATCAAATCCTGCAAGTGGATTCATAACAGCATAATGTACATTGGACACTATGGCCCAAAATACTTGTTTCAACATGCCCTTGGCATGGCCCTAGGGATTGAACTGAAAGTTCACTTACCCGTATTCAAATGCATAGGAGTACGTCTCCCACTTGTGAAGAAATCAAGCAACATTGCACTGGGAACCCTGGGTGTTGCCTTCGCAATCCAAACCCATTGAGTAAAATCTACGAATTCAAACCACTTAGTAAGACCCTTTGTAGAAATTGCTCAACTAGCAGGTAACGGTAACCAATATCGTTAACTATGTACAGAATGATGAGAATCAACTTGAAAAGTTGATTTTTTTCATTACCGCGTGATAGATTGTGGAATTCTTTCCTTGAAAGTATAACGGGAATAGATCAAACTGTGATCCTCAATGCCTATGGGGTGATTTAATAAGCACCCACGGGGGCGTACCCCAAAACTCTGATGCCATAGACACTCGTAGTGCTATAGAGAGAGCAAGAAATCCACACAAGTGAGATGCCTAGCTTGTATCAACAGCCATGCTGTCACAACTGTTTGCTGCCTCTAGATTCTATGGTATATATCAGCTAATGTAAGTTTCAAATTTAAACTCAACTTGAGCGGCGTCACACTAACTCCATGTAGTGCAAAAATGACAACCTGAACATCCGTAATGACAAGACTCTTGCTTGTCCATTAACATCGAGGTGTTCGATGTGTATTCCACTGGGAAGATCTATTTGATCTGAAGAACAAGAACCCAAGGAATGCCAACAGTTGGGTCTTACCGAAAATCTGACAATGAATCTTAGCCAGCTTGTGTGGCTCATAGCTATTATGGAAATTAGTGTTCAATCGTGGAACTGATGAAGACTAATTTGGATGGCATCTTGCCCAATTTTTGGCTGAGAGTTAGAGCATCTTGGCTCAAAATGACTCAGTAGCTAGACATGTATCAAAAGCTTCTTATAATGTTTTCATTATTCTTAGAGAGGAAAAAAAGAAAGAGAGAGAAGAAGAGCATGCTGGGCTGAGGAACTTTCCTTAAATTTTTAGAGTGTGTGCCCAGAATACGTGCTCTTAGGCATCTTATGCCCAATTGGCAGCTTATCCTTTAAGCATACCACCATCGAGCGAGGTAACAGAAAAAAAACACAAAACATATCCTGACCCACCTACCCTACAAGGGTTTTTTTTTTTGGGGGGGTTTTTCGTAGTGTAGTTGTGCGTTGATAGCAACCAAAAGTATGTGAAACAATCAAAACTTATCTTGTCCTTGATAAGGTGTCTGGTGTTATAGCGGAAGTGTAATCCATGATGTGGTGGAGTTGAGTCCACTTGGCTAGCATGCCTTGCATGTAATGTTGTAATCTCTTGGGTACTGTGATGTTTTGAAGTGCGAGAGCCAAAACCATAAGTGCCTTGCACATTCTGCAGTGGTAGTGATACATCATAACATGATGTCACTACGACTAAAATTGAAACAAATTTTTGATCGTACCAGTTTTCAAAACTTTTGTGCCCATGCCCTTGATGCCAAGTCAATGGATAGTATCTTAGCACGAAGATGAAGCCGTGCTTCATGTGAGACTGGTTGTCCTGCTGTAACCAGTTGTCTCGTAATTCCAAGGAAGAAATAACTTGCAAACATATTGCCAATCTCCACGCCAATTTTGTATGCTCATAGCATAGTCCAATTGCGGGCACAAATAATTGACCTTGTCAAATTATACAATGTAGTGAAAATCAAAACATAAAAAATTTCTTGCAAAAATGTACCTCGTACCTGCTTGGCTTGATTACGGAGACCAATCCTTGCTCTAATGAAACCAAGCCCTAACAATTTGCTTGACAGCTTCTTGAAATGGTCCTTAATGGTTGGTCCTGTCGAGCACCTATTGCCTTCTTCATCAAGATTAGCAACAGGCTGTGCCAATATCCATCAGATTCTCCAGCACTACCATGCCCTAATTGTTTCTAGGCATGGATAGAAGCCAATATACTCCTGATTGTTTTGCAATTTTGCAAGCTATGACAAATGGTCGGCCATGCCAAGCACTTCTACCTGCTTTGCCAATGGGAAATAAGCGAGAAAGAAATTTGCATGACAAACTACATGCCTTGCCTACCCTTGCCTTATTGTAGCTAGAACTCGTCCTAGGAATAGCCAGGAAATGTTCATACCATACAGTTATAGATATGTCTCCAATGGATAGTTTCCTAGCCTACTCCAGATTCCAGCAGTACAAAAATGAAATCCTTGCTTGGGACATTCCCCTTGTAGATATGTACATGCCATGCATGATAAGAAGTTGCAAGGGTTAACTCTGGAGTGTTGTACGTAACACAACAGTTTTGTATGCACTTAATGAGCCTTGATCAACGATTAGAACAACACCTTGGAGACCAAATGCCATGCTCCAGTATAATAGTTGATAACTGCATACTAAGAACTACTTAAACGAGAAAAGTGCAACAAATATTCATACCTTGTCTTTGAAGAAAACTTGAACCATTGATGGGTGTGCTCTATCAAGGCACTCAGTAGAAGCCATGCTTCTGATTGAGACTGTGGGTACTCAAGTCCTGCTTGGTGCAGGCTTGCAACTAATAATTAGCCCTTGTTAATCATGTGACTCGACTTGCCATGCCATCAATCTTTTGAATGATGCATGAGCATGTATGCTAAACTTTTGTATCCATGCAGATGTTCCCTGCCACCTTGGATTTGTAACCATGTTCCCTACCATGGTAGGTTGTAGCCTTTCCGATCAATACGTCTATGATCCTCGAATCAATAGCAATATCGTCTTTGCTATTGTTGCTGTGTCAGGGTTGTGAAAGTGGAGGGATGTGAGAAAATCGCCCAAAAAACCAGGTCGAGTTTGCATGTCAACCGCCTGTGTATAGCCTTGACGATGGCGCAACGAAGCTTGTACGAGGTGCATGCATGCCGTTCTTTGCCCATGGTGGTCAACCCGGGCATGCCTTACTTGAGGCGGCCCCCTTGGGTGAGACAACCCCCTTGTGTGGAAAAGCATAATGAAAAATAAAAATAAAAACTCTCACCTTAGCTATGGGGGTAGCGTCTGCTGCACAGGGAGCAACATCCATCAGCCCTCACTCTACGCCGAGTTTCTTGACCTGCTCCAAAAATGAGAAACACTATTTGTTGCCTGCGAATCCATCAATCCCAAGATGGAGCAGTTTTGTGCATGTCAAAATCCGGCCTCTTTTGTGTGCAAGAGTCGCTTCCTGCGGCCTTGCTTCTTGTGGCGACCTTCATCCTCTTCACGCAAGCAGTCGCTCCCATGGCCTTGCTTCTTCACACGGCCTCCCCGGGCTCCAAGCCCGCCGAGAGAGAGAGAGAGAGAGAGAGAGAGAGAGAGAGAGAGAGAGAGAGAGAGAGAGAGAGAGAGAGAGAGAGAGAGAGAGAGAGAGAGAGAGAGAGTTGGGAAAAGAAAGAGAGAGATACCATGCTTCTTTGTTGCATGCTTCACGAGGGAGATTGAGAGAGAGAGAGAGAGAGAGAGAGAGAGAGAGAGAGAGAGAGAGAGAGAGAGAGAGAGAGAGAGAGAGTGAGAGAGAGAGAGAGAGAACAGGGAGAGAAGGCCATGCTTATTCTCCTCCTCCATGGTTGCTCCCTCCCTGAGCTCTGGTACCAATGAAAGGGAAAGGGAACTGAAACATGCTCATGAGTGAAAGGGCAAGGGAACTAGAACATTCTCATCACCACCCAGTCATGCCCTATATAGTCCCTTGGCCTTCTAAATATAGGGAACCCCTTGACTGCATGTCCGTCTTGGCCCTTGGTCGTGTCTAGTCCTACTATTGTCTTGCCAAGACACAACCATCTACGCAGCAATTTTGGGTGTTGTATGGGCAGGCACTCTTAGTATCCAAAGGGTGAAGGTTGTTCAATTTTCTTTGTAGCTTTGTAAGACAAAAGTCTTATGAAAAGAAATCTTTTCTCCAAAGATTTATTTACTGTTTTCCATGATTGAAGAATACTTTAAAGAACAAAAGATTAAACAGTATATTAACAAGAGTTTGAGCCCATGATTTGAGGTCAGTATTTGAGAAATGTGTGCCTGAGCTTAGCCTAGAGGCTGAGACAGGGATTTAAAGTTCACGTAGTCACTCAAAATGACATTAGAGTGAACATCTAGTTAGTAAGGTGAATCTTTTGTTAATGTTGACAAAGTCATGCATTTAAACTATTGGATGAAGGGGGAAGAAACAAATTTTTTAAAAAACCAATTTATATGGTTGTTAACGTTAATTATCGCTTTGTGATTACATAAAATTTTGGAGTGGCCACGTAAATATTAAATCCTTTCCTAGAGCATATTGAAAATCAAGATTATCTGGTTGGAAAGGATGGTAAAGGGAAAGCCCAATAAAGTATACTAGAAAATAGTTCAAACATCTTGCAATATGAAAATCTCCACTAGTTTCCAGTTTGCATCTGTATAAGGAGGAAACCTGCTGCTTAGGCAAAAAGACTTTCCCGAACACTATCTGAGGTATTTGTTGGAATTAGGGTTGCACAAAAACACACATATCTTGGAGAAGACAAAGGAGGCTCAAGGCACACAATAGAGAGTGTATTACTTAGTGTGCAATGGAAAGATAGATAGCCCTAGAGTGATGGAAATATATACAATGCATGGGGGAAAATACCTCCTAAAGAGGGGAAAAATTCCCCAGTGGTTCTAATGTGTTCACACACATCACTATTTCATGTATATGATACTAAATCCCCCCTAGAAGTCATGCGGTGAACAAAGGGCTGTCGCACGAAGAGTAAAGGAAAGTGTCATGCCTTGAGGATAGGATCATTCCACAAAGGGAATAAAGCCCAAAGATTTGCAAAAATATTAGAACTTCTCACGAGACAATGCCTTTGTGAAAATATATGCAAGGTTGTCCTATGTTGGCACGTAAGCAAAGCTGATCTCTCTTTCTCAGAGCCTCTCTCTGACATAGTGGCAATTCACCTCAATGTTCTTTGTGCAATCATGAAAAATTAGGTTCATTGCAACTACCAATGCACTCCGACTGTTAGTGTAGATGATGTTGCCAATGTTGTGTCCAACAGCCAAATAAGCCATAAGGCGTCTGAGCCATACACACTCAATCGTAGCTGTGAAAATTTCCTTGTACTCAGCCTCACAACTAGAAGTGGCCACAGTAGATTGCTTCTTGCTCAACCATGAAATACACGAACTATGTAACATTTAATGGCCTAATAACTTGTGTGTAGCCAAAAATAGCATAGACATGGTGATAATTTCATTAGAATAGATTCCTAATGAGAAGAGGAAGAGTGCTTGGATGGAGAGAGCAATAAAAACCATAACACCTAGTTGGATAGGCATGCAAAATACTTCAAAGGAGAGAGAAATTAAGCTATTGACAACAGTTGAGGACCCGATTTATATGGAGCCGGTCCCCCCTCCAAAAGGCTTTGTATTATAGGTTTCGCCCATCAAGGGAGACATTTTACAATACAATTCTTCGTGTTACTTCAATAACTAGCTAGTGCAAAGAATATGGAAGCTGCAAGCACTACCAAACACTTTAAAACACAATATCTATTCCCTCACAGTCTCAGACCCAAGACCTCACACACCTAGCGGGGTATGAGAGTAGATTGAGAGGAAGAAGGAGTAGTCTTACCAGAAAGATGTATATCTCCTCACATAATCACTCATATTAGCATATCATAGCTTACTTATTAGCATGCTAGAGGAGATGAGCATGCATTGAAGCTTGGCTCTTGGTTGGATTTGCATCACAAAGCCGAGAGTTGTTGGTGTAGGCCTCCCTTCTCACAAGCTTGGAGTAGGTAATGAGCTTTCCATTAAAGCTTGAGAAGGAGAAAGAAAGTCTTCTTGCTCCACACCTGAGATTGTGCAAGTGTTTATGTGTTAATGACTTGAAAAATTCAGCCCCCCCTCTATCTTGGTCAACCCCTCTTGAAAATTACTCTTGCTGGCACCCCATTGGCCCATGCTAGGCTTAGACAGTAAGAATTAAGTAGCATAAGTGATAGACTTATGACATGTGTCCCCCGTTCCTCTTTTGTGAGAGATTTAGGTAATTAATTAATTCAACTAAACTCTCATTGGACCCCTTTTTCTTCTGGTCAATAGGAATCAAGGAAGACATTGGGCTATTGTATGCTCATTGGACCCCTTTGGAGACTGTCCAATAGTCTTCTAGAGAGCTTAATTCTTATTGGTCCACCTCCATGGCCATCCAATAGGATTTGAGTGCACCTTGTGGGCAATTGTCCTAGGGAGCTGACATGTGTCCATTATGCCCTTTGTGTAAGGGAGCTTGTGAGTGTGTGTGTGTGTGTTTCTCTCTCATCTCCTACTTGCAAGGCTCGTTTCCTCCTTTGTATGAGTTTTGAAGACTTTCTCGTACACACACAAAGCATCCAATTTGGCTAGTGTTTGACCTTTGGACACAACCTTTGAACTTTGAAACCTTAGCATTTTGGAAGTCTTAATGGGCTAGCTGAACCTTAGGGTCTTTAAAGCCCATTGTTGCACATCGCTTTTTTGCAGATGGCCCCCCTTTGGATCCCTATTTTCCCTCTTGTGGATTCCTACTATGGCCGGTGTGCTAGCTTAACCAATATTCTAGTTTTTTCTCCCCTAGTACTTTCCCATATTAAATGATCAGTTTAACATGAGAAAATCATTTAGGAGAATTAGATATTAGTTATTATGACATTACCTCTCTCTTGAAATCATAGTTGTCCTCGACTATGGGTGGACAAGATAAAACCTATTCATTAGTCCTTTTTCTAGCGGGTAGAGGATCCCTATCTTACTCTATGACATTGTTCAAGAATGGATAACTAATCCATTCGGCACTTGAGAGACTAAGGCTACTGCAAGCATGTCTACGCATTAATCCTATCAATCTCCCAAAGTAGAGTGACAAGCTCTACTTGGTGTTTGGAAGAGGTCGTCTTCACAAACTTGATTATAAGCATGCATACTACTTAACATTTGTGCACAATAAAGAAAAAGAGGGTCTTATAAGACAAAAACTTTGTTCATTTTAAACATTTGTACATTTGCTTACTCTAGGGAAGCATTGTAAACATTGAAAAGGTTTAGGTTATCCTTTAATTGTCTACCTTTCATCCTTCTAGCATCTTCAAAAGGATAATCCTTAAACTTAATAAGATATCGTCGGCTAGTCTTACCGCCTCGTAATACCTTGTCTTCATGTTCGAGAATGGACTTGGGCTGCAGCACCTCTTCTTGGTCCACGATCTCCGGTGGGTCTTCAATAGTTGGTTCTTGAGGTATCTCTCCTTTGTAAGGCATTAGTAGGCTCACACAAAAATCATTGTGTATGAGACAATGGTTGGGCAACTTGAGTTAATAGGCCATCTCATTGATTGGTCTAAGAATTTGGAAGGGACCATAGTACCTTTTCGCTAATCTAGCATAGTACTTCTGGTGTCCCATAGGATTCTTCTCGTCATGTGCCTTAATCGAGCCTTGGGAAAATTAATCAAGACCCGATTATTTTCTTTAAAGGCCTGGGCTCTTTTGTGCTTATCAATAGTATCCTTTTGCCTTTGTTGTGAGATAGAGATAGCATCCTGAATCTTTTGGGAAGATTCTTGTAGGTCTCGGTATACTCATCTGCAGCAGCGAAGATCTTCCCGTGGTAGTAGCAAGGGACTTTTAGATCTTCCTTCAATTACCTTGAAAGGTGCTTTTCTCGTGGAAGTATGTACAATGTTACTCTAGGCATACTCCACTAAGGGTAAGTACTTCTCCCATAGGGACCTTTGATCTACTTTCGTTACATAGGCTTTCAGTTAGATAAAAAATTGTTAGGTAAGGTATTTCACTTTGGCCACCATCCATTTGCGGGTGATAGGACAAAGAGAAGTTTAGCCTTGTCCCTAAATTCTCAAAGAGACCCTACCAGAAATTACTGGTCATTCTAGGATCTCTATCCAACACTATGGACATTGGCAAGCCATGGTACTTGAAGATATGTGAAATGAAGAGTTTTGCCATTTGATGGGCTTTGATAGTCTTTTTGAGAAGTATAAAATGATCTTTCTTGTTGAATCTGTCTACTATCATCCATATTCCCATGGATAGACTTAGGAAATCCATGGATATGCTCTCCCACGGTGAATTCGGGATTGGCAAAGGTTGAAGCAATCCAGGTTGCTTCCCTCTATCAAACTTCATCTTTTGGCATACCACACATTTAGAAACATACTCTTGTATGTTTGCTTTCATGGTAGTCCAATAGAAATATGTTTTTTCCCTCTATGCCGTGCATAAGGAGGAGCAATAGATTCATACATTACTTTCTCATGTAGTGAGTTAGTGAGGGAGAGCTTTTTGAAATGGGGCCTGTAAACCCAAACCAATGGGCCTACCCTCACAAAATGTTCGTAAAGAGGTACGCACACTACTTGGGGCACCACCTTCTTTTGGGAGTGGATAAGGAAACCAATCAAAATAACATTTGCACTCACCCACTCAAGCAACACACTTTGAGAACCCTTACTCTATGTACACTTTGGACACTTGACACCATCATCAATTATGCAACCCAATGCCGTGCATCAAATGTAAATATGCAATTTGTGGAATAGCATTCACCTTCTCCCCATAAGAATACCCATGATACATCCAAACTCCTCCTCTCTCAAGCACTCATCAAAAAATCATGCGCACAAGACCTGCCTCTCAAACACACAAGAGAATCACCTACATCAAACTAACACACTTTGCATAGAGAGCTCATCTCCATCTATGCAATGCCGTGACAAATAAAATTACCATGAGAGGTAGCCACATGCATATGTAATGAAGCAAAAGAGAGTTGGAGTGAGAATTTTCTTTAGACTAATTGAATAAGTGTGGATAAACAAGCCAATGGGAAATTGAGAGTAGAACACTTGATTTCTCGCACACCTTTTAAGGGGTAGACAGACGTTGGCTAACCATCACGAATTGCAACACTTGATTGTCTGAAGATGATTTAATGATCATTAACATAACCATGAGAGAGATCATGATGTATTTACAAGTTATTGAGGTGCTACAATGATTTATTGGGTTGATGGAGTAAGAGATTGTAGAATAGAAAGAGTGGAGGATAGAGTTGCACTTCCTCCAAAGAGGAGGGTTAGGAGGAAGGATGTGAAAGAGGGAGAGTTGGGGGTTTCTCTACTATTGATCAAGAACAACATGAAGTTGAAAATATAGGTGCGTGTCATTGAGTCTCTCCAAGGGGAGCTATTTATGGTTGTGTAGGAGTGGGATTATGCTACACTTAATTAGGGTGAGTGATTAGCCCTAATTAGGTGTCCTTTGACCACTCATTGAATATTGGACATAAAAGGGACTATTTATTCACCAAAAATATCATTTTAGACCGTGAAGGCTCCATAGGGGTGCATAATGTAGGTGGGCCCCACCATGAGGCCATACGGGTGGCTCCTGCGGGGTATCTCAACTTGTCTGTCTTGGCATTTAGAAAGCATCTTTAGGTTGGTCCCATCACATGCAAGTGACCTTGAACACTCATTTCTCTTCTAGAAGATGAGTAGGCGAAAAATAAGATCTCAACCTCTTGATTTACTTGATTTACAGTTCCCTTTTGCTGCGAATCTGACAGATTTACTCTATTTTGACCATAACGTTTTACATGTAGCTCGGAATGACATGCTTCAAAAGGAAAATTTGACCTTCTCAACATGTTTGATATGAATTTGGACTATTGTTCATGCCCATGCACCAAGGAATTCGGTTTGGAAGGTCCACACTAGGCTAGGGAACCTTTTGCTTCCAAGTCTTCTTGTATGGGCCCTTTGCTTGTATACATCCAAGGGGAATCATGCTTTTTCAAAAGGGTATGATGCTTAAACAAATAGAGGAGGGCCCAATATCATTTTCTTGTGAAAAGAATATACAATTTGAGTCTTTTTGAAAGGAGAAAAACTATATGTATATTCTTAAGAGATATTGGGCCACCTATATAGGGGGCATAGAAGACTTGTAGAGATGGACCATAATCTTTGGTAAAGACAAGTGGAGAGTTGATTATCCATGGTAATTTATCTATATGGGATGGAAGATGGATATAATATTTTACTACTACTAATTCACAAGAGGTAAGAAAGTTTGGGGGTAGATAGTTGGTTATTGTATGCTTAATTTTATTTACAAAGCAAAAAAGAAAAGGGTGGTAATATAAATATATGACTAAGGTGACATTTTTGGGAAAAGTACAATGTATGTGTCGCCACAAAGGTTAAACAAAGAGGGGGAATTTACTCTAGATAACTTAATAGCGTAGAAAAATATATACACATATGAGGAAGAGGACGTTGAGTAGGCTGAAAAATGTTGCAAAAAGATGGTTACCATTTTATGCCATTCATTAGTAATGCATAGTCTATTTCCATAGAGACGATAACCATCTTGTAAAGTAAATGGTTCCTCTTTCTTCCCTAGTGCAAGGGCTGAAATCACATCTCTAAAACTGGGATCAATAGCATACTCATCTATCATAGAAGATAGATCATTGTGAGTTGCTATGGAAACCGCATTCACTCTTGGCCATCTTGAGAGTGCATTGGCTACTTAATTATGCTTTCCAGCAATGTGAGCAATATGAAAATGAAATTGCCAAAGGAAATTTTTCCACCTCATTTGTTTGTTGGAGAGCTTGGTCTGCGTCATGAAGTACTTAAGACTTTGGTGATCCGTCGTCCGCAAAATGAAAGGAGTCCCCAATAGATAGTGCCTCCATGAGTCTAAGGCATGTAGAACTGTGAGGAGTTTCTTTTCATATATGCCTAGAGATTTCTCAAAAAGGTCGAGCCTTCGACTTTCATACGCTATGGCGTGCCCTTATTGGAGCAAAACAGCTCCAAGGCACCACAAGCATCACATTGGACCTCAAATGGCTTTGAGAGATTCGGCAGTGTAAGCACAGGTTGAGAGAAAAGCTTTTCTTTAAGCTTTTTGAAAGCATTATTCTCCTTGGCAGACCATGTATACCTAAAATTTTTCTTTGTGAGGTCATGTAATGGTCCCGCGATTTGTGAGAACTTTTCTATGAAGCGTCTATAGTATGCACACATACGTATAAAGCTTCTTAGTTTATGAAGATTCCTTGGTTTAGGCCATCCTTTTATTACCTCTAGTTTTGATGGATCCATTTGGATGCCATCTTGAGAGATAATGTGATCTAAATACTGAATCTCTTGTAAGAAAAACTCACTTTTCTTTCGATTAAACATAAAGTTTATTCTCTCTTCAGACTTGAAATATTACCCGGAGGTGTTGCTTGTGTTCGTCTAGTGAATTGCAGTAAATGATAATATCATCAAAGAACACTCCAATAAAGGTTCGGTGAGTCCTGATAGCGGGAAATGCGGTCTTTACAATGTCTTGATCAACTATTCTTATTTGATGGTAGCCATTTTTTAGGTCAATTCTATTAAAGTAGGTGGACCCTTGTAGCTTATCAAATAGCTCTTCTACACATGGAACGGGAAACCTATTTTTGATAGTGATCTTGTTTAGTGCTCTATAGTCGACACACATATGGTATGTGCCGTCTTTATTTTGCACTAAAAGCATGGGTGAACAAAATGGAGATGAGCTAGGCCTAACCATGCCCTTCTCAGCTAGCTCATGCACTTGCCTCATAATCTCCTCTTGTTGAGCTTGAGAAACTCTATAAGGAGGTTTATTAGGCGGTGAAATTCCTGAAAGAAGTTCAATTGCATGGTCATCATTGCCTTGTTTAGGAGGTAGCTCACAAGGGATGTCGTCAATAAAAACATCTTGGAACCCTTGAGAAAACTGGATAATTCTAATTCCTTGTGATTGTTTATATTTTCTTTTGCTAAAGCATTAGGTTCATTTTGAGAATCTTTAACAAAAATCATGTACACCAAAATAGAGCTCTTTATTGACTTATTGAAAGATTGTGTATGTACAATGGGTATGGTGTTACCCTAATCTTTAGAATCTATGTACATATTTTTTTCTTTGAGCCTAAAGTAGATTTTCCTCTCATGGAATCTAACATTGGCATCCATGCAATCAAACCATGGTGCCCCTAGGATTACATCCTCATGCTTGAGAGGAGAGATAAAGAAGTCCTCTTTGTCCACATAGCTTTGGACATGGAGCCTCAATTTCTCGATTAAGGGAGTGACTGAATCTTCTTGCCCCTTGAAAGCACCATCGGCAAGTAGGACATCTCCCATCTCATTGGCTTGGATGCCTAGCTTGGTGGCCAACTTTGTGGATATGAAATTATGAGTAGAACCAGGTTCAAAGAGAATAAAAGCATCATGTTCTCTTACCTTTCCCCAACCATGGCATAGAGGAGATCCTTTGTGGTGAGCTTCCTCTTCTTGAATTTCAACTAAGGTAGCTCTAAGAGGCTCATGAAGGGTGTTATTTTGGAAGCAAGCATGGTACGCATGCCCTTGCTCACTGCATTTGAAACATCGCTTATCTTTGCAATAACGCTCAAGCTCTTTAGGAGAGAGTTTTTTTTTGCCTTTGTAAACTCCCTTCTCCTTAGCTTTGTTGTTATTAGAATTGCCTTTTGGATATTGTCCTTCCCCTTAGGCTCATTGGAACCCTTGTTTTCCGTGGGTTTAGGATTTCTCTTAGCCCTTGTTTGGAAATTGATTTGAGAAGCCACCATAGTATGGTGTATAACCACAGATATGGTGTGTGGCCTTTGGGAGTTGACATACTCCACCATTTCTTTAGTTAAGCCCGCACAAGCTCTCCAAAATCCATTTTTTGAAGAGAGTGGCTTTGAGATGTAAGTCCCAAAACTTGTCTACCTATTTGTGAATGAATTTGTAGCGAGAGAGCTTTAAGCTGCGCCATTTGGTGAGTACTTTCTCTTTGGCATCGGTGGCCAAAAACTGCTTCATGATGGAAGCTCTTAAAGCTTTCCATGTTTGTGGAGCTTCATCGTTGGACCATAGGCTAGAGCACTGTGCGCTCCTTGCCGCACTGTCGAAGCAAGGGACTTGCCAATACACCGTGTGCGAGCCACAAACGGCTCCAAGCACACAACAAGCCTAAACTAGCAAGCTCAAGAGAACAAAGGGTGTGTCACTCACCGCTCTACGCTCGCCTTCGTGGTGGATTCCTCACCGCGATGAAGAAGAAGCTGCAGTCGTGCCGCGCTCAACCGCTTCGCCGCCGTCGTGCCTTCGTAATGCTCAATCGCACACACACTCTCCCTCTCTCTCTCTCTCACACACACACACACAAGGAGGTGAAGAAGAAGAAGATGGAGATGGAGCAAGAGCACTCTTCTATTGCACAAATGAGAGAATGAGTAAAAATTAGGTTTAGTTGGCTTTTATAGGAGCTCACCCCATTCACACTTGGGCGCCCATGCTTAACCAACTAATCCCTTGAATGTCCAAGTTAAAGTGCGCCTCTCATCGGCGATCACTCTACCTTTCCCTATTGGACCGACAAGCCCGGTACCTGACTCTAAATAATACAACGTTTATAGATCATAGGGTGTCCGTGTGCCGTGAGGGTTAACATGCCCCCCTTCCTGATGTAGATTCCGTCCTCGGAAGCTATTGAGTTGAAGCTGGGTCGTCGAGGTGGAAGAGCATTTGAGATGAATGTCCTTAGCCTTCTTCAGTCACTGCAAAATCAAACAACATTGGCACAGTAATGGCATTCTCTTAAAAAGCATATGCAGTTTTAGGTAGAAAAATTGATTGGTAAAAGAATTTCAAACAATTTGGTAGCAATGAACATTAAATTGCAATGTAATCAAATGCATAAACAGATGTAAAGGTAGAAAATTAAACAAGTCTGGGGTCGCTAATTTGACGGTCGAAAGGGACTAGAGATCGAATATTAATACCATGGATAAGCTTCTTAATTTTCAGTGGTCAATTAAGTTGTTTAATCGCGAGAGCCAAGTATTCATGTTCGAGGGCTGACTAGAGGCTATATCTAGAAAACCTTGTAGTTAAGCTACCATAAAAGGAATTTCTCATGAAATCATCGCATGACTGATTACTTTTTCTTTGACCCCCCAAGGTCTTTTCACATTGATTCAATTATGATGTGTGTGCTTATTTTGTATGCCTTGGGTTTTTTGCTTTTCAAGGAAAAGCGCCCACACTGGGAACCTCTAGGGCTCTAGTACCATAGGCAATACATGTGAGTGAAGTACCAAATCAAGCCGAGATTTCTCTTCCAGCTTAAAATTTTACATTGTGGCACTTTGATTTTTTGTTTGTTCATTTTCAGCATTTTAATTTTGTAACTTTGGGGGGTCATATAACACTGTTACATTCCCCAGGCTCATCACATTAGTAAACTCCCTTTATAATACTTAAGCTAAAGGTCAATAGGGTTAAGCCCACTAGAAAGCCCTAGTACATTTCATACAATGCTGCCTAAATCGGATTAAGAACCTAAGTAACCATTGTTTATTAGGAAGGCATTCCCCATGGTATTAAGAGAAGATTTCTAATACCTAGCTTGGTCAAACTAGCTTATTCGGACTGCTTGATTTTTAAACCTAGACAAGTGATTATGACAAAACATTACATTGAATTAAATGTTTGATACTAAGACAATGCGCTGAATATTATGCTACCAATCACAATCAAGGCAGACAAACATAGATGCAAAAAGATAACGGCAATGCTAATGGACAAGAAACACCTGTTTGTGTTGATGGTCGCGCTTGATTTGAAGGTTCCATGAAGGTCCAAATCCTATCAATAGCAACACGCTCCTGTACACACTAGGAAACAAAAGGAATACCTCCAGGAGGCACATCAGTGGGAAAAGAGAACTTCGCTAATCACTCAACTCTAAAACAGAAACACTCCTATCGTACTAATCTTACTTACCCTCCATCACTCAATTGATGAGGATCAAAGGTGTTTTATGGCATAGGTTTCTGTTTCACTGTACCAGATGTGACATGTGTAGGTCTGAGTCAATGTTTTGACTTTTAATGTGCATACTTGTTTGCTAATTGCTCTTGCTCTTTTTTTTTTCTTTTTTTTTTTGAGTATAAAGCTTTATATGTACATTCCCTAAGATCGGAGATTAAGAGGTCAGGGAAAAAGGTTGAGAGGGAAACAAATGAATGATGACTGTCAGCAAACACTCCCCCCTTCCTTGGGTAGATCATACCGTTTGAAATGAGCTTGTCACCCTTTGAAACCAATTGTTCCAGTTGGTAATAGGTGAGGATTTTTGCCAGTAGTTTTCTATTACCCTAGGTGCCTTGTCAAGCTGCAAGGGTGGTAAGGTACTCTCCCAGGATCGAACTTGAAGTGGTTCATCAGGTGATTCTTGAACACTGGGAGGTGTGGATTCTTTTGTAGCTTCATGGAGGTCCACTACTATAGATGGAGGCTGTGTAGAAGCTTTTACCTCTATGGATGTATTACATGAGGAGCTAGAAGCTTCATGGGACTCCCCCCTTCCTGAGCTAGGTGGAACAAATCGTTCTTTCTTTGGTACCCAAACTAGCTTGGGAGCGGGTGTGTAGCATTCTGTGATTTTTTCCTTTCCACGATCATTGATTCGTTTTGGAGCTACGGGATTGGGCTCACTTGGGTCAGGTGATAGGTAAGAGTACAATCTACGTTTTGGCACCCAGATTTGATCATTTCCTTGATAGTAGCCTTGGGCTTCCAATAGTCGTTTAGGGATCCATCGCAACATTTTCTTACTTTTCTTGGAGCGAGTGGTACGTTTCTTACAAGGCTTCTGTTTTTTAGCACTAGATATGGTCACTAAAGAAGCTTTAGGGACCCACTTGTATGTTTTCTTTGTTACCTTAGGATGAGTCTTGTCGGAAGCGATACGCATTGCTTGTAGCATATTTAAGGGTATAGGCATTTCATCCCCCTCAGGTGTTACCCAGGTCATCCCCCTATTTCCCCAAGTGTCTATGGTTGATGCTAGGTGGACCCAATCCACATTGTCTGATTCCGTCATACCCGGTAACACATCCATGTAAGGAGAATCTTGGCCAATGTCTGTATCCTTCTTACAAGTGTAACAATATTGTAGTGGGGCTGAGTGAACTGTGGTGTCAGAGCGATGATCAATAATGGTTTTACTCCCTAAGGGGTGTACCTTACCAGTCACCAAATCCACTCTAAGGACAGAGTCTTGGAATTGCAAATAGACATGATTTTTAGACCAATCGTGAACCATTTGTGCTTCCCTCATGAATGGTCGTCCTAAAATCATTTCATATGACATAAGGTGTTTAGAGAAATCCATTACAATGAATGTATGTCGTACCTTGTGTCCTAGAACTTTGATCTTAAGATCCTTGAGCATCCCCATAGGTTTGGATATGGTACCATTTGCCATCTTTACCACAATGTTAGTAACACTGAGGCGGGGTTTTCCCATGGATTCCCAACAATCTTTTGTAACGATGCTAACTCCCGCACCACCATCAAGAATTCCCTTTATAGTTAATCCCTTGGTAGTGATGGGTAGGGTCGCATTAGACTCGTCGCCTTCAAAATACTGCCCTAATTCGTTAATGGGTACCTCAATCACAGACTCGTGTCCATCTAAGTCAAGTGATTGCACATGATTTTTCTCATCAATCATAATCGAGTCAGGCCTATTTGGTTGCGCAAACTGCGGTAATCCCGTTTGTAGCTCTCCGTTAAGGAATGCTCGAAGTGCAAGGAATAACTCAAGATCTCCATACAGCTTTGCTATGATCGTGGTTCGGACCTCAGAAGACATGAAGTCCACTAGTTTGGCAACATTCATTGGCGTTTTGCAGGGTGTAGGTCCTTGACTAGGAACTGGTGAGGATGGAATCTCATATTCCTCAATGGGATCAGGTATTCCTTCGTTAAACATCCTTTCCAACAAGAAGGGTGTATGCTCACTTTTTGATGTCCTGTCCTCACTCCCATCTTGGATGATACTAGATATGGCTAACGGTCTATGGTTCATGTGGGGTGGATGAACTTGCGTGGGAAACACAGTGTCATGAATTTTGATATGCATGGGTTCTGGTTCTAGTTTCCTTTGAGTCTCCTCCACTAAACCTCTTAGATGTTTCACCTGCTCAATCTCGTCTACTGGGTTTGGGTACGTCCCAATCTTCTTTTTACGATTTTTCCCTTTTTGCCCCTGCGGTTTATCTTGGGGGTCTTGGATTGGATTTGGAAACACTTGTGGTGTTTTCAGAGGCTCTTTATGGTTTTCTCTTATTCGGTTTTCATTTGGTCCCATGTTACGGTTTTCTTTGTCGGTCTTTCCCTTTGTGGTATTGGTTCTAGTCTCCATTGTCTCGATTGAATCTGAATCATCCTCGAGGTCATTCATATACACGGGGTCATCTCCTGTTCCTATGTTTGTTTTGGAACTTGGCTTTGAATTTTCCGTATTCTGCGACTTCTTCCTTCGTGTCTTCTTTTTCTTTGCTTGGATAACTGACGCGGTATCTCTCTCTTCGAGGATATGGCCTGGCCCTTGAAGCATGGACCGTGTAATCGCATAAGCGGGTGCAACGGGTGGTATTGGCAATGTCACACTAGCAATTTCGACCAAATTTAGGGGTGTGATTTTAGGCGCATTTGGGTTATAGGGGCATTGGGCAATCAAGTGATCTATGCCACAACGATTACATGTGAGTATTGGCATTGCAGACGTGCTCCCTTGATTCATTTGCATCTGTGCAGCATTCTTTTGCAGCCTAATAGGGCACTCCGCTACTCGATGTGGTCCACCACACTCGTAGCATTGAAGAGGTGGCCTCCTAGCCTGGGTGTTGATATTTTGACCTCTAGATGCGAGAGCAGCAGCTTGATAAACCGGCTTGACTTGCCCCCAACAATCTTCCATGTAGTATATAGGACACTCTTCCACACATTTTGAGATCTAGGGACCATGTGTTGCGGTAGTTGCTCAACAGGTAGAGTAGGCATCAATACAGGAGCTCGAGGCGCATCTGTCCAGGCTACAGGTGGTCTATTTGCCATCATACATTTGATCATTAAACAATCCTTAGCTTGGTGACCATACCTACCACATGCTTTGCAAGTTCCATTAAATTTTACTCTAAACGTAGGGCACTCACTAGTGCTATGTGGACCTAAGCAAATGGAACACCATTGTTGCTCCCTTCTTGGATACATGTGACTATTTTGAGGGGGTCGATTATCCTTAAGAGACTCTTGGATTGCCTTGGTGAGGTCTGTCAAGAATGTCTCAAATACCTTTGGCTCATTGGCAATGGGCTTTGCAGTCATGGGTTCATACTCAATGGCTTGTGAGCTAGTGGATCTCGTGTCAGTAGACACCCTCATGCCTGCTATCATCAAGTTGTCCTCTAATTGGATTGCATTGGCAGTGACATCTTCCCAGGTTGTGATACCTCTAATCACTAGTCCATTATAGATTCCTTCATTCCTCAACCCTCGAATGAATCGATCAAGCAGTTGGTTATTGTTGAAGCGCTCATTTACAGGGCAGCGAGATTTTAAGTGCTTTAGACGACTAATGAAGTCCCTTACTGACTCTCCTTCCTTACGTTCGGCCTTCTGTAGCTGAGATGCTACACCCCAAAGCACACCTTCTCGTATGTACTCCTTTAGAAACAACCTCCGAAGGGTAGGGTAGATTGTTTTCTCGTCCACCCTTAGGGTCCTATACCAATCTCCAGCCTTCCCACTTAATGTCAAGCTTAAGGCATTGCACTTATGTAGTTCATTGCGTTCCCCTAAGGAATCACATACTTGTTCAAACACTTCAATGTGTTTCCTAGCATCTTCGTCCCCATTGAATTTTTGCGTGAGTTTGGCAATTTGTACTGCCTTACTTCTAGGCTCTCTATCAGATGCATGACGCATATTTTCCGCGATAGATCGACCTATGGTTTGAGCAAACGCTGCCAAGTCACCTATGTGAGGAGGTAGGGCCGGTGGAGGTACTCTTGGAATCATATGTGGGAGAGGAACGGGTACCGGTCTTGGCATATGTGTGGATGATGCAGGATATGGAACATAACCGGGCATAGGTCCACTCGGATAAGAGCTAGGGAGCGGCACTCGAGGAGCATAAGCAAGTGGTACTATTGGAGGTGTGGGGGCCATGTGTGCATAAGGGGCTAGAGGCACATATGGTCGAGGCCCCATATTAGGTACTACGACACTAGGTAGTGGCACTGCGCTAACCGTAGATATCATCGGTACATTCTCTGTCAGGCTTATCCCTGGAGTGAGCACTGGGTTTTCCTTAATAGAGGGTTGAGCCAAGTTAGGGAAGCTAAAGTTTTCGCTCGGAGGCTCAGATTGCATAGAGACCCCAGGTGAAATGACGTAAGATGGGTCCATGGGGCTCATTAGAGGAGTCTCCATTTGTGATAGAGTAGGCTGTTGAGCCTTACTCGTATCCAAAAATCTCATGGGGCCAGTTGAGAGTATATTTACCCCTCGGTTTTGCCTTTCTGATTGAATAATGCCATGGATAACATTACAGATCATTTTCTGTTGATCTTCGATGCTCGTGGCACTAGAGGTGGATTGTACAATCTCTATCCATCCTACATGGTAGGCGTGGCTAGAGTGTAGATCCGTCAACACCTCAGTGTGGAGGTCGTATGTCCAATGATCATTAATGAACAATCCTTCTAGAGTCGACGTGTTAACGGTTTCTTGTGAGGTAGAAGCAATGTTGCTCCCCGTGGTTTTACTTGTCACCAACGGTACTCTAGAGGGAACTTCTGAAGGAGGCAGCTCAACAGGGCCTTCTTGGTAAGAAGTTGGCAGGATATCCACATGGACACTCTTTGGGGGTGTGGGGTCCACGTGCGATGTGAAAGGAGATTCCACTTCCCCACCCCCTTCGCGTGCTTCATCTGCATCAGGTTCCGAGCGAGTAGCTCTACCTAATGTTTCCATGAAACGGCTAAACATACTAGTACTAGGCTGTGGAGCTTCGGGAGGTGCATGGCCTTCTCTCTCAGTGTTTTGGTTAGGGTATGCTTCCATGATTTCTGAGTCGGAGGAGGAATCACTAGCGGCTATTTTAGGGTCTTGGGTGGTGCTACCTTGTGTCCCCACTGAGGGTCTAGAGCTTATCGTGGATGGGTAATGGGTGTCCGTATGAACAGAGGCACCCTCAATATGCTCGTGTTCTAGCACCCGCCCAGAGCCTAAGTGCATGTGCTTTTGATACCCTAAGGTGTCAAAAAGCTGCTCTAGGAGGTCTTGTGACTAGTTTCTTAGCGTGTTTTTTGTTTGTTTTTTTGCTAGATTTTTTAGAGCGTGTCGTGGAATGGGCCGTGTGATAGCTCGAAATGAGCGTATCGGTCAGAGGGTCGTGTCGTGCTTTACAGCCCTCCGTTTGGTCACTCTATGCCCTCGGAATCCCTAAAACTGTCAATTTCCAGTAGGGAACTAGGCCCAAACTAGAAAGTCTAAGGGTGCAAGTGGGAAGAGAAAGGAGGAGAGTGGAGGACTTGTCCCACATGCTCTCATTCTCTCTTGAGGGAGTAGGGTATATATATAAGAGTGAGTCTAGTATATATCATAAGACTGAGGACTGAGGCCTGGGCTTGGGCTTGGGCTTGGGCTTGGGCTTGGGCTTGGGAAAATGATCCCGATCTATCTTTTATACAAATCAACCCGTCCGTTTTAAGAGTCACGTTTTTTATTTTCGAAAAAATTCGCCGCCCGCTCACTCGCGTTTTTAATTTCCGAAAACAATAAATTTTTTTTTGGGTGCAGAAAATACAGAAATTGAAAACGCAGATATGCAGAAATTGCAGGAAAAAACGCAGAAAATTAAAAAAAAACGCAGAAATGCAGAAAATTGCAGAAATTGAAAACGCCGAACTTGAAAATGCGGAAATTGAAAAAACGCAGACAATAGCAGAAATTGAAACTTGACAGCAACTGCAGAAAACGCAAAAAACAGAAATCTCCACACACTCCTCCCCTGCCTTTCCTATGATAGAAATTGCACCACAAGGAAGCGTAAAGTGCTAACCAAGCTTAGTGTAGGGCATATCCCCGGCAGCGGCGCCAAAAATGTGCGCTCCTTGCCGCACTGTCGAAGCAAGGGACTTGCCAATACACCGTGTGCGAGCCACAAACGGCTCCAAGCACACAACAAGCCTAAACTAGCAAGCTCAAGAGAACAAAGGGTGTGTCACTCACCGCTCTACGCTCGCCTTCGTGGTGGATTCCTCGCCGCGATGAAGAAGAAGCTGCAGTCGTGCCGCGCTCAACCGCTTCGCCGCCGTCGTGCCTTCGTAATGCTCGATCGCACACACACTCTCCCTCTCTCTCTCTCTCACACACACACACACAAGGAGGTGAAGAAGAAGAAGATGAAGATGGAGCAAGAGCACTCTTCTATTGCACAAATGAGAGAATGAGTAAAAATTAGGTTTAGTTGGCTTTTATAGGAGCTCACCCCATTCACACTTGGGCGCCCATGCTTAACCAACTAATCCCTTGAATGTCCAAGTTAAAGTGCGCCTCTCATCGGCGATCACTCTACCTTTCCCTATTGGACCGACAAGCCCGGTACCTGACTCTAAATAATACAACGTTTATAGATCATAGGGTGTCCGTGTGCCGTGAGGGTTAACAAACACAATTGCTCTCATCTCCAAATGCCGCATCGAATGTTTGGATGAAAGCCAAGACTTTGTCTGTAGCACCAAAGGTGCCATCGTAGGTAAGGAAAGAGATGCTCTTTCCTCCCTCTTTGAATTTCTTGAGCTTGGACAATCTCTTCCACGCGGCATAGGATTTCCTATGGCCTCTTCCTTTTTTATGGTTCAAAAGTTGCACCATCACTTTCTTCAGAAGATGGAGAAGAGGGTGACCTCTTTCTCGGCTTTTTCTTTCCTTTGTCCTCCTTGTCTGCACCATCGCTTTCTTCACAAGAGGAAGAGGATGAAGAAGATGGAGACTCTTTAAATTGTGGTGTGGAGATTTGTGTGATGGTTTTCTCCATTTAGGAGGTGATGGAGAGTGTTTTACCCACCGTCTTCGTGGAGCCATCTCCGTCGAGGTGGCAGGAGACTCACTTATTTCTCGCTCCTTTGGTGGGGGCTCTTGAGTTCTCCTTTGGGAAGGAGATGCGTCATCAAGAAGAAATTTTTTGAGCCCTTTGTATGGATCCTCTTCTTCTCCCCGAATCTAAGAGAGGCCTCTTTTGGAAGTCTCGCAAGGAGGCTTCCTAGGCACTCTCTCATCATGGTGGCAAGCTTGGAGAATCCCATGAGCACATAGTTGCCGTTGCACTTCACTTTGGAGGGATGGATTGTCCATGGCTTTTTGAAGCCTAGAAACAAGGTAGTTAACCAGCATAGGGGCATCATTAGTAGCTTTCTCATTAGCAAAATCAAAGCTATCAACATTAATTTCACTCTCTTTACTATTGCCAGCCATTCAATTTTTTTTTTTTAGGTGTACTTTGGCACTTCAAGCCCTAGTTTCTGCTCCTCTTTACCCCTTTAGAAAAGCACTCAAGCTACTATACCTGTGGCTTGAATATCATTAATTGCAAGAAATAGAAGAGAGGGTCTTTTGACACCAAAACAGTATCGGCTCCTGTCAAGCTTCTAATAGCTCAATAGTGGTTAAGTTGTAGGAAATCCCCATAGGACTTCACTATTAAGACCATAGATCTCGATGGAGATGCCCCATTATCTGCACGAAGGCGAGCCCACTGCAAGGCTGAAAAATGCCTATTCTACATACTAAATTGCAATTAATAATACCGACCATTTATAGATAGCTTAAGGACCTCCCTTCTTGAGCAAGAAAACAGAAACCTTGTGCTCTGATACCAGTGTAACATTTAATGGCCTAGTAACTTCTGTGTAGTGGAAAATAGAATAGACATAGTGAGCATTTCATTAGAGTAGATTCCTAATGAGCATAGCAAGAGTGCTTGGATGGAGAGAACAGCAAAAAGCATAACACCTACCTAGATAGGTATGAACAATACTTCAAAAGTGAGAAAATTAAGCTATTGACAACAGTTGATGACCCAATTTATATGGAGCCGGTCCCCCCTCCAAAAGGCTTTGTATTATAGGTTTCCCCCATCAAGGGAGACATTTTGCAATACAATTCTTTGTGTTCCTTCAGTACTAGCTAGTGCAAAGAAGATGGAAGATTCAAGCACTAGCAAACACTTTAAAACACAACATCAATTACCTCACAGTCTCAGACCCAAGACCTCACACATCTTCGAAGATGGTGAGAGCTAGCGGGGTATGAGAGTAGATTGAGAGGAATAAAATGTAGTCTTATGAGAAAGATGTATATCTCCTCACATAATCACTCATATTAGCATAGAACAACTTAGTAATTAGAATGGTAGAGGAGATGAGCATGCATTGAAGCTTGGCTTTTGGTTGGATTTTCATCACAAAGCCAAGAGTTTTTGGTGTAGTCCTCCCTTATCACAAGCTTGGAGTAGGTAATGAGCTTTCCATTAAATCTTGAGAAGGAGAGAGAGAGAGTATTCTTGCTTTGCGCATGAGATTGTGTGAGTGTGTGTGTTAATGACTTAACAAATTCAGCCCCCTCTCTCTCTTGGTCGACCCCTCTTTCAAATTACTCTTGCTAGCACCCCCATTGGCCCATGCCAGGCTTAGCCTGTAAGAATTAAGTAGCATAAGATATAGCCTTCTGAAATGTGTCCCCTGTTCCCCTTTTGTGAGAGTGTTAGGTAATTAAATAATGCAACTAAAATCTCACTGGAACCCTCTGTCTTCTGGCCAATAGGAATCAGGCAAGCCATTGGGTTGTTGAATGCTCATTGGACCCCTTGGGAGACTGTCCACAATAGTCTTATAGAGAGATCAATTATTATTGGTTATTTTATCAAGTATTTTAAATGAATTAAGCTAGATTTACTCTAGCCTGATTCTCATTGGTCCACCTCCATGGCCATCGAATAGGATTTGAGTGCACCTTGTGGGAAATTGGCCTAGGGAGCTGACATGTGTCCATTATGCCCTTTGTGTAAGGGAGCTTGTGAGTGTGTGTGTGTGTGTGTGTGTTTTTCTCTCATCCCCTACTTGCAAGGCTCGCCCCCTCCTTTGTAGGAGTTTTGAAGACTTTTTGGTACACACACAGAGCATCCAATTTCCCTAGTGTTTGATCTTTAGACACAACCTTTAAATTTTGGAACCTTAGAATTTTGGAAGTCATAATGGGCTGAACCTTAGGGTCTTTAAAGCCCATTGTTGCACATTGCTCTTTTGCAGTCGGCCCCTTGTTTGGATCCCTATTTTCCCTCTTGTGGATCCCTACTGTGGCCGGTCTTCTAGCTTAACCAATATTCTAGATTTTTTCCCCCTCGTACTTCCCCATATTAAATGATCACTTTAACATGAGAAAATCATTTAGGAGAATTATATATTAGTTATTGTGACAAACTACCAAGCATGAAACAAAAACCACTTGTGGACACTCGCGTGTCATAAAACAACCAGCCCAATCTGAGTTTGAAAAAGCATGTATCTGGCAGCGGCAATGATCCCCCCTTGGTATAAAAGAAGCCAAGATGCAAAGTGCCACTCAAGTAGAAAAAAATACTCTTCGCTCCCTATCAATCCTTAGACCCTGGGCTATACATAAATCTACTGACCTCTGAGATTGCAAAAAACTGAATATTTGGCCTCGTGTTGCATACATAAATGAGGCATCCAACAACAATATGGTAAAGAGTGACATCTGTAGGATCACCAGCATCATGAAGACTCAATTTCAAACCTGTTTCCATGGGGGTGGTAATAGGTTTTCAATCCTCAACTCCAAACATACATAGCAATGTTTCTATGTAAATTTTTTGACACAATGGAATACCACCATCACACTGCTTAAATTGTTTCCCAAGTAATGATGCAACAACCCCAAATTTTTCATCTTGAAAGTAGCATTCAAATCAGCCTTAAATTCAGTAATATATCTCTCATTTAGTCTAGTGATCAAGAAATCATCTACATAAAGAACCACATTCAGAAGTACATCACCCTCATGCGTTACATAGAATGTGCATTTTGTTGGATTGTTATGAAATCCTCATTTGACCAAATGAGTGTCAGCCTTCTCATACCAAGCACGAGGAGATTGCTTCAACCCACATAAAGCTTCGTTACATTTGCACACCTTATCCTCTTGTCCTTTCTTGACAAAACCGCGAGGTTGCATTACATAAAGTTCCTCAAATATGTCACCATTTAAGAAAGTAGTAACACTATCTGATTGATGTACATCTGTTGATCGTTGGGTCAACATCACGACATAACTTAACAAAGCCTTATTTTTTGACAATTATGGAATGCTGAGGATTATGGTTATAAACATCATTTGTAATAAGTAGGTAGTCTACTTGTAGAAACCGGGGTGCAATGGAACTTCCAGATTGTAAATACCAAGCCATTTGGCCCCTCAAACTCTTATTTTGGTTAACCTAAGGTAGCCTTACTATATAAGGTACCTAGGACACTTTTGTAACAACACTTAATCATAATCAAAGTTTCAAGCTGCCGTCGACTGTGTGTGTGAGAGAGAAAGAGAGCTTTATCCTAGCGCTACTCCCCGCTCCTTCATCACATTGTAGATCTGATTGCACCATTGTGCTAGCCTCGATGAGAGCTACGCAACAACGCCAAGCATTCCACAAAATCCGACCCTGTCTGTATATTGATTTTTCGCAGATGGGTTTAGAGCTAGTATTTTGAGTGTAGAGGATTTGGGAAAGGTGTATCCTAATGAGGGGATAGTGTTTCTTAAGTTTCGTATAATTCTGGTATGATTTAATGAGTTTCCTTCCGTTTGTGTGTATGTTGGGTTGGTGGTGTAGTTTAGAGCAGTGAGATTCTAGGTTGCAGTTTAGTTGGCCTTCGAGGCTATTGTATGTGTAGGACGGTCTCACCTTGACAAGCTAAAGAGATTTCCTGCGTGTGACTACGCCGCCAATAAAGTGCATGCAATACAACCTAGATCAACATAATGTCAATCGAGGACATAAATGACACGATAGGCACAAGAAGGAAATATTTTTATCTTGTCAGGCTGAGACCGTCCTACACATACAACACTCTAGAAGGCCAAATTAACCACAATATAGAATCTCAGTGCTCTCGACTACACCACCTATCCACATACACACAAACGAAAGGAAACTCACTAAACCATACCATAATCGTATGAAACTTAAGGAGCACCATCCCCTCACTAGGATACACCTCTCCCAAAAGCCTCTACACTCAAAACCCTAGCTCTAAACCCATATGCAAAAAAGCGTATAAAGACAGAGCCGAATTCTAAAAGTGCCTGAATTGAAATATATGAGTATCTATGCATAGCTTATGTCGCTACGATTCTAACGACTACTTGCATGCAAAAAACAGACATCATTTGATATATTTATGGGCACAAATATCTCATAGATACATGAGCGTGTTCATTCCAATCTGTGTGGAATGTTTGACGTTGTCGCGTAGCTCTCCTTGAGGCTAGCACAATGGTGTAGTGAGATCTACCATGTGATGAGTGAGCGGGGCGTAGCACTAGGATAAAGCTCATGCTTTCTCTCTTTCTCTCTCACACACAGCCGACGACAGCTTGAAACTTTGATTTAACTAAGTGTTGTTACAAAAGTGACCCAGATACCTTATATACTAAGGCTACCTTAGGTTAACCAAAATAGAGTTTGAGGGGTCAAATGGCTTGGTATTTAAAATTCGGAAGTGACATTACACTCTGGCTTTTGCAACTAGACTTATTACAAATCATGTTTATAACCATAATCCTCAACATTCCATAACTCACAAAAAATATCTTTGTTGAGTTATGCCGTGCTCTTGACCCAGCGGTGTCGGGATGTGTGCGGTTTAGCTGGGAAGGTACGGAACCTATGGCTGTGAGAGTTCGTGATGAGAGTCACAAACACTTTATGAAAAAGCGTTTATGGAGAATCACCAATCCTCTTCCTAAAGATTTTTTTAACTCTAAGAGCGTTCATGACAAAAATGTCACAAACCCTGTTTGCTATTGTCCTTAGAACGTGCTTGTTTTGGTAGTCGAGATTATGATGAAAGGACCATCAAATCACATCCGATTTTACATTAAAAGAGCAATTAGGAACACTAAATGTTCAGCCATAAAACCTCAATGCTCATACAAGCACAATTCTCAATCAAAACCCAAACCCCTTCTCTCTCTTTCCCACAGCAATATGAGCAGATGTGTCAATTTTTGGGCCATTTTTCCACTTTGGACCAAAACTTGGCCATTTTCAGCTCATTTTTGACCCAAAAAAATATCATTTTTGATGCGAAAATCCCAAACGGAGTCAAGAAAATCCCTAAAATTATGGGATCACTCGCATAAGAATAAAAAGAATAGATAAGTATCATTTTTCATCACTATACCATTTTGGGTCACTTTCCATGCAATTCTGTAACGACGCCTATTAGCTGCTATTTTTGGCAGTTTTTACCCACATCAGTCTTTGTAGGCGGGATGAGTGTGTCACCATGAAACACTTGGACTATGTACATTGTCAAACCAAACTAGGCATCTTATCAAGTAAAAAAGCACGCAAATGAGCCACATCCAGGGCCATGACTCCCCGAATAGGTATGTACATGATAGCGACCGTAGTAGCCGTTGTGAGGAGTTTTTTGGAGCAAGATATTGCGCATATGTACATACACATGCATGGTGCATCGAATAAAGGGGCCCACATGTGTACAGGTAGGACAACATGTACATAGTGCATTGATTTTCACTATTACCAGTACCAGTGTGCTTTTTCTATAATAATGAGGAGTTAGTAGCACATAAAACTTATCAAGGAAGCTATCCGCGGGCTGACGATGTGAGCGGGATGAAAATACACACAGCGCCTTTATAACGACCCGACACACACTCTTGGGAAGATACACACACACACTATGGGGCACCACTCGGCTTACACAACACACCTGGCCGAGACAGGGAACATACCTATGGAGTGAGAGGAGAGAGACTATCCACTTGCCCACTCCACACAAACACACACACACACACACACACACACCCAAAAAACTCAGCTCAAAAGAGGAGAATTTCTGATGTTTAGATACAATGAAGCTCAGCCCAATACCAATGGGGCAAATAGTTTACACAGTAATAAGCCAGATACAATCACAAACTAGAGCAGAAACTTCGCTCATAGGAGAAACTTACACAGAAAAACAGCAGAAAAAGAGTGAGTAATTTGGAAAAATGGACAGCGCCATTGCGTCCGGAATGGCCCAAAACCCCAGTCTACAATGTCAAAGTGCTCAAATCCGAACTCGGATGACCAGTTTACGGCCAAAACAGGCTCCAAAATGAGCAAAAACACACCTGCGGCTGTTCCTTCTCTCTTCTCCACATTTTTTCTGGTCTTCTCTCCCTTTTTTCAGTTCCCACACTTAGCTTTATTAGTTGGGCACCCTTGGCCTTTTAGATGACCTCAAACGGACCCCGAACAGGCCAAAAACTGACCTCGCAGTGCATAGTTGTCACCTTTTTGCATCATTCCCACACCTGGCACTCAGCTTTTTTCTAATAATGCATCTCGCCACCACGTGAAGTGGCCCCAAAAAGTGGTCCTAATGATGAACTTTCTGCATAACTCTCACCAGAAAACACCCACGTTGTGTCCGTTCTCATCCGCGTGCAAATATTGACTTCGTTCGCCCTCCTGACGCCACTAGATGCCATCTAACGCACCTTCTGACCTCACGTCGTCGGCCCGCGGATAGCTTCCTCGAGAAGTTTTACGCGCTACCAAATCCTCCTTATTGTAGAAAAAACACACTAGTATTGATAATAGTGAAAATCGTTGCACTATGTACATGTTGTCCTACCTGTACACATGTGGGCCCCACGTAACCACCTGGCTCTGGAAAATGGGCAATTCCTTATTTGATGCACCATGCATGTGTATGTACATATGCGCAATTCCTTGCTCCAAAAAACTCCTGACATAATTTGCCCATCCCCTAGCCTGCTAGATCATTCATGATCAGCAGCAGCAAAGAGAGATATGAGACTCGCAGCATCACAGGGCTCCTCATCCCTCACCAACACTGCTTGATCCACAGACAACTCATCTTGCTCCACCATCATCAATCTAGCATGATACAATTTAAGACGCAACCCATTTACTCTTGACTTATGTAGAACACCATCCAGGTTAGCCAGCTGATATGTGCCATTTGGAAAACACTTCACTACCTTGAAAGGGCCTTCCCACTTAATTTGAAACTTCTTTTGGAAGGTGTTGTCCAGCTTACTATTGTAGCGCAAAACCAAGTCATGTTTCTTGATACCCTTACTTTTAACCTTTTCATTTATCTTTGCCAAAGCCTTATCCTACATCTGCCCATAATGCTCCAATGCGCTCATCCTATCCAACTGGACCTCTTGTAACTGCAAGAGCCTCTCTTTGAATGCATCACTAGGCGACCCAAGCAACTTCTCTAACATCTTGACCGCAGGCAACTCTACCTCCACAGGCAATAGTGCTTCCTTTCCATACACCAAATGAAATGGAGTAAACCCTGTACCTGTCTTCACTGAAGTACGGTAAGCCCATAATGCACTAGGCAATTCCAAATCCCAATTCTTTCCTTGGTGCTCTGTCACTTTAGAAAGAATTTGTACCAACTCACCATTGAATCTTTCATTTAAGCCATTACACTACGGGTAATAAGGAGTGGTATGCTGGTGCCTAATCTTCATCTTTGTGCATAAGAAGTCTAGCAGTTTAGCTCTAAATCCTAGCCCCTTATCTGAAAGTAGCTCTAATGGCACCCCAAACTTGCAACATATTTCATCATACACAAATTTTTCCACATCCTTTGCAGTGATCTGTTTTACTGCTATAGCCTCTGCCCATCTAGAAAGATAGTCCACTGTCGTCAAAATATAGATTTTGCCCCTGCTTGTGATAGGTAACAGGCCTATTGCATCAATCCCCCACTTTTCAAACACATCAAACGCCATAATGGTTTTTCGTACCTCTGGCTTCGACACTCTCTTCCCAAATGCTTGACACCTATTGCAAGACCTACACCAATGGTGAACATCCTTGTGCAAACTAGGCCATACACACCCCTCTTGCAAAATCTTATGCAAGGTGATCTTTAGAGCAAAATGGCCACCACATGCACCTTCATGATTCTCTTCCAACACTGTGTAAAGCTCCTCCCGCCAAGGTACACGTCTCAACACGAGATCAGCCCCTTTCATGTATAAGACATCGCCAATCAATTTGTACCTGTATGCTCTACGCACAAAGCCATACTTCTTAGACTTCTGAATCTCCTTTGGAATGATTCCTGTTAGCAAAAACTCCTCTTCTTGAGCCAAACTTTCCCGGCCATGATAAAGAGGTAAATTGGTCCTCAACACGAATAGCTCCCCAATCATGCCTTGAGCTGCTTCATGTGCCTCTCCATTTAGAGAATGTTCAATGTGTTTGATGCTCCATGCTTCAAACTTTTTTAACAGGCCTTTAATTCTAAAGCACATTTCCTTCAATGAGGTGTTCTTGCTCTTCCACACACCCAGCACTTGCTTCACCACTAACAAGGCATCACCTTTTATGCTCAACCTTCGATTCCCATGCTTCAAACAAATGTGTAATCCGGCTTCCAATGTAGCATATTCAGCCTCATTGTTACTATGTGCATCCAATTTGAACCCTCTCTTGCATACTAGCTTCCCCTCTGGATCATAAAGTGCTATACCCCCTGAAGCTGCATCGTGGTTCTTTCTGTATGAACCATCAAAGAACAACACATGTGCATGGCTGATCTGTGGCACTTCTTCAACTACCTTTCTCACCTCTTCCTTAACAATAAGGGGATTCTCCTTGTAGGTCAACAAATCAGCTAGGGTAGCCCTTGTACTATCTTCCACTAGAAAAGAGAACTCAAACTCTTGCAGCTCAATTACCCATTTCTTAACCACATTTGACATGTTAATACCATTAATTAACTGTGGCAAAAAGGCATAACTCGTCAAGAAAACAAAAGGCCGTGGTAGCAAGTAATGACGAAATCGTCGACAAGCAAATATTACACTGGCCATCACTAGCTCTACTTCCGATAACTTTCTCTCCGCTACCAACTTCACTCGGCTTGCACAATACACTAGCCTCATATAATGGCTGCCCTTCCCCTTTTGCAATAGCATGGCTCCAATGGCATCATCCCCTACTGATGGATTTACATAAAAAACTTTCTCCCAATCAGGAGCCTGCATGGCTGACAACCCCCCTAACACCTCTTTCACCTCTTGAAACACTTCTTCACGCTTGCCATCCCATTGCAATGGATCATGCTTTTCCACTTGCTGTAATGGATAAAGAAGTTTCGAAGACAATGGAATGAACCGTGCCATGTACTTCACTTTGTGTATAAAGGTTGCCAATTGCTTCGTACTCATAGGTGATGGAAGAAGAATAATAGACTTCACCTTATCTGGATCAGCCTCAATGCCATTTTCTGACACCATATGGCCCAATAACTTCACCCTTGACTGTGCTAGATGACATTTCTTTGGATTTAGTTTTCCTCCACATTCATCATATCGAGCGAATACCATCTGCAGCTTCTCATGGTGATCAGCCCTACTGCTATAGACACAGAAGTCATCCATAAAAGCTTTAACACAACTACCAATGAATGGTTCCAACACCCAATTTGCTCTCTCTTGATAAAAGGAAGGTCCATTTGACAACCCAAATGCCAATACTGTGTAGCAATAGCAGCCCCATGGAGTAATAAAAGTTGTCTTTGTGCGGTCTTTAAGAGCAATCTTCAATTGAAAATAGCCTGAAAAACCATCACACACACTGTACCTCTCATAACCTGCCACTGAATCCAAGATCTGATCGATGAATGGAAGAGGATATGGGTTCTTCTTAGTGGCTGCGTTTAAGGGTTTAACATCTACACAAATTCTCCACTTCCCATCCTTCTTTGGACTGACTACAACTGGACTCACCCATTCTGTGGTCTCCACAGGGACTATGAACCCTGCCTTCAATAACTTGTCCACCTCTTCTCGCAAGGCTTCCATTTTCTCTTGACCCATCCTTCTTGGCTTTTGCCGCACTGTCTTAGCACCTTCTTTCAGCTCTATATGCATCTCTTCACCCTTGAACCCTCTGATCTCTTCATATGAAGTAATGAACAAATCAGGAAAACTAGCCAGCATATGCAAATATATATCCTTCTTCATAGTTGAGAGGTCTCCACTAATCATTTGCGTCATTAATTCCTGCTTCTTTGACAACTCAACCTTGGTTTGCATCAGCCCTTCAATCACTTCATAAGGCCCTTCACTTTCATCTTCAACCTCATTCGCAAATGCAACTAAACCAATCTCCTGGATTTCTTTGTCCATCAAAAGAAATGCAACATCAGCATCCTCATCACTGCTGGTAGTGCTATCACTGTCCTCATCTGCCACCGTGGAAGAGTCTTCATCACTAGACTCATCCTCATCTTCATAAAGCTCCTCTAATCGTTTCCTTGTGTCCATATTATAAAGCTTCTTGGTACCTGTCTTTCCATAGAGGCTAATCGTACCATGTCGCCAATCTTGAACAGCTCCCACTGCACGTAACCATGGTCTGCCCAGTATAATAGCATATTCTCCCAACCCTGCTGGCATCACATGAAAATCAACCACTGCCTTTGCATCATATGCCTCCACTTCTAAGCTCTTTACAACACCTAAGCATTTTACTTTTTGATGGTTTGCCAATCTGATCCGAAAACCTGACACCCCAACCACTGTGAGACCCATCTTCTCAACTCATGAGTGTGTTATGACGCATATTTGGGCTCCGCCATCCACATAACCTTGTCCCAAATTTTTCCTTTTATGCCACACATCTACTATTGGACAAATGTCTGGTAGCTCATCCATTGCCAACACCTTTACTGAACCTCTCTCTGGCTCTTTCTCCATTGGGTTAACCATCCTCTTCCACTGTCGCTTTAGCTTAGGCACCATCTCTATAAGCTGCCCAAAAGTAACATCTGCCTTCCTGCTCGTCAGATCCTCCTTCAAGTCATAGCTTAATTGCCCATGTAACATTTTAATGGCCTAAAATCTCATTTGTAGCGGAAATTAGCATGAACATAGTGGGCATTTCATTAGAATAGATTCCTAATGAGAATTACAAGAGTGCTTGGGTGGAGAGAGCAACAAAAAGCATAACACCTAGTTAGATAGCATCGACAATACTTTCAAAAGAGAGAGCAATTAAGCTATTGACAACAGTTGAGGACCGGATTTGCATGGAGCCGGTCCCCCCTCCAAAAGGCTTTGTATTATGGTTTCTCCCATCAAGAGAGACATTGTACAATACAATTCTTTGTGTTCCTTCAAGACTAGCTAGTGCAATGAAGATGGAAGCTTCATACACCAAGCAAAACACTTAATCAAACACAACTTGAATTATCCCCGTTCTCAGACCCAAGACCTCACACACCTTCGAAGATGGTGAGAGCTAGCAGGGTATGAGAGTAGATTGAGAGGAAAAAGAAGTATCTTACGAGAAAGAAGTACATCTCCTCACATAATCACTCATATTAGCATAGCTTAGCTTAGTAATTAGCTTGGTAGAGAAGATGAGCATGCATTGAAGCTTGGCTCTTGGTTGGATTTGCATCCACATGCCAAGAGAGTGTTGATGTAGGCTTCTATCTCACAAGCTTGGAGTAGGTGATGAGCTCTCCATTAAAGCTTGGGAGGAGATAGAGTATTTTTCCCTTCACACATGGTCAAGTGTGAGAGTGTGAGAGTGAATGCCCAGCAAAAATCAGCCCCCCCTCTCTCTTGGGCGAGCCCTAGCTGCTAAGTTAGGCTGGCTTTTTCCTCATTGGACCTCCCCAGGTCAAGCCAATAGGAATTAAGCAGCATAAGTGATAGCCTTCTGACATGTGTCCCCCTTTCCCCTTTTGTGAGAGCTTTAGATAATTAAATAATTAAACTAAACTCTCATTGGACCCCTTTGCCTCCTGGCCAATAGGAATCAGGCAAGCCATGGGGCTCCTGAATGCTCATTGGACCCCTTGGGAGACTGCCCAATAGTCTTCTAGGACACTTAATTCTTATTGGTTTCTTTTATTAAATGTTTTTAAATTAATTAAACTAGATTTACTCTAGCTTAATTCTCATTGGTCCACTTCAAGGGTCTTCCAATAGGAATTGGGCACACCTTGTGGGCATCTGGCCTAGGGAGCTGACATGTGTCCCTCATTCCCTTTGTGTAAAGGGAGCCTGTGTGTGTGTGTGTGGCTTTCTCTCTCATCCCCTAGCTTTGGGGCTCGCCCCCTCCCATGTAGGGATATGCAAAGACTTTTTGAGCTCACACTAAGCATCCAATTTTTCCCTAGGGTTAACCTTTGGACACAACCTTTGAATTTTGGAACCTTAGCATTTTGGAAGTCTTAATGGGCTGAACCTTAGGGTCTTTTTGGCCCATTGTTTCACATGGTTCTTTTGCAGATGGCCCCCCCCTTTGGATCCCTATTTTCCCTCCTTTGGATCCCTACTGTGACCGGTCTGCTAACTTAACCAATATTCTAGCTTTTTCTCCCTTGGCACTTCCCCACATTAAATGATCAGTTTAATATGAGAAAATCATTTAGGAGAATTAGATATTGATTATTATGACATTACCTCTCTCTTGAAATCATAGTCGTCCTCGACTATGGTGTAGAGAAGATAAAGCATATGCATGAGTCCTTTTCTTAGCGGGTAGAGGATCCCTATGTTACCCTACGACATCATTCCATAATGGATGACTAGTCCATTTGGCGCTTGAGAGCCTGAGGCTGCCGCAAGCATGTCTGCACATTAGTCCTATCAGTCTTCCATAGTAGAGTGACAAGCTCTACTTGGTGTTCGGGAGACGTCGTCTCCGCAAACTTGATCTAAGCATGCATACTACTTCATTTTTGTGCACAAATAAAGAAAAAGAGAGTCTTATAAGACAAAAATTTTTGTTCATTTTTAACATTTTGTACATTTGCTTACTCTTGGGAAGCATTGTAAGCATTGACAAGGTTTAGGTTATCCTTTAATTGTATGCCTTGCATCCATCTAGCATCTTCAAAAGGATAATTCTTAAACTTAATAAGATATCGTCGGATAGTCTTACCGCCTCTTAATACCTTGTCTTCATGTCGGAGAATGGACTCGGGCTGCAGCACCTCCTCGTGGTCCTCGATCTCCGGTGGGTCTTCAATAGTTGGTTCTTGAGGTGGCTCTCCTTTGTAAGGCTTTAAGAGACTCACATGAAAAGCATTGTGTATGAGCCAATGATTGGGCAACTTAAGTTGATAGGCCATCTCATTGATTGGCCTAAGAACTGGAAGGGACCATAGTACCTTTTTGCTAGTTTAGCATAGTACTTTTGGTGGCCCGTAGGATTCTTGCCCGTCGTGTGCCTTAATCGAGCCTTGGGAAACTTTAACAAGACCCAATCGTTTTCTTTAAAGGCTTGGGCTCTTCTGTGCTTGTCAGCAGCAGCCTTTTGCCTTTGCTGTGAGATAGAGATAGCATCCTTAATCTTTTGGAAAGATTCTTGTAGGTCTCGGCTATACTCATCTGCAGCGAAGATCTTCCCATGTACCTTAAGTAGCAAGGGACTTTTTGATCTTCCCTCAATTACCTCGAAAGGTGCTTTTCCTGTAGAAGTATGTACAGTGTTATTGTAAGCATACTCTACTAAGGGTAAGTACTTCTCCCATTGAGATCTTTGATCTACTTCCGTTACATAGGCTTTTAGTAGATCGAGAATAGTTAGGTTAGCTATTTCACTTTGGCCATCAGTTTGTGGATGATAGGCCGAAGAGAAGTTTAGCCTTGTTCCTAAATTCTCAAAGAGACCCTTCCAGAAATTACTGGTCATTCTAGGATCTCTATCCGACACTATGGACATTGGCAAGCCATGGTACTTGAAAATTTGCGAAATGAAGAGGGTTGCCATTTGATGGGCTTTGATAGTCTTTTTGACAGGTATAAAATGAGCTTGTTTACTAAACCTGTCTACTATCGTCCATATTCCCGTATTCCCATGGATAGACTTAGGCAATCCAAAGATAAAATCCATGGATATGCTCTCCCAAGGTGAATTAGGGATTGGCAAGGGTTGAAGCAATCCAAGTTGCTTCCCTCTATCAAATTTTGTCTTTTGACATACCACACATTTGGAAACATACTCATGTATGTTCACTTTCATGGTAGGCCAATAGAAATATGTTTCAATTCCCTTTAGGGTAGACTGAATCCCTCTATGCCCTGCATATGGGGGAGCATGAGATTCATACATTACTTTCTCACGTAGTGAGTTAGTAACGCATAGTCTATTGCCATAGAGAAGATAACCATCTTGTAAAGTAAATGGTTCTTCTTTCTTCCCTAATGCAAGGGCTGAAATCACATCTCTAAAATCGGGATCAATAGCATACTCATCTATCATTGAAGATAGATCATTGTGAGTTGCTATGGAAACTGCATTCACTCTCGGTCGTCTTGAGAGTGCATCGGCTACTTGATTATGCTTGCCAGCAATGTGAGCAATATGAAAATGAAATTGCGAAAGGAAATTTGCCCACCTCATTTGTTTGTCGGAGAGCTTGGTCTGCGTCATGAAGTACTTAAGACTTTGGTGATCCGTTCGCAGAATAAAAGGAGTCCCCAATAAATAGTGCTTCCATGAGTCTAAGGCATGAAGAACTGCAAGGAGTTCTTTTTCGTATATGCCTAGAGCTTGCTCAACAAGGTCGAGCCTTCGACTCTCATAGCCTATGGCGTGCCCTTCTTGGAGCAAAACAGCCCCAAGGCAATCACCACAAGCATCACATTGGACCTCAAATGGTTTTGAGAGATCCGGTAGTGTAAGCACAGGTTGAGAGATAAGCTTTTCTTTAAGCTTTTCGAAAGCATTGTTCTCCTTAGCAGACCACGTATACCTAACATTTTTCTTTGTTAGGTCATGTAATGGTCCCGCAATTTGTGAGAACTTTTCTATGAAGCGTCTATAGTATGCACACATACCTATAAAGCTTCTTAGTTCATGAAGATTCCTTGGTTTAGGCCATCCTTTTATTACCTCTAACTTGGATGGATCCATTTGGATTCCATCTTGAGAGATAATGTGACCTAAATATTGAATCTCTTGCAAGAAAAATTCACTTTTCTTTCGATTAACATAAAGTTTATTCTCTCTTAAAACTTGAAATATTACCTGGAGGTGTTGCTTGTGTTCCTCTAATGAATTAGAGTAGATGATAATATCATCAAAGAACACTCCAGTGAAGGTTCGATGAGGTCTGAACAGCTTCTCCATCAAGCGGTTAAATGTGGCTGGTGCATTAGTCAAGCCAAAAGGCATGACAATGTATTCGTAAAGACCAAATGTAGTACGAAATGCGGTCTTTACAATGTCTTGATCAACTATCCTTATTTGATGATAGCCACTTTTTAGGTCAATCCTACTGAAGTAGGTCGATCCTTGTAGCTTATCAAATAGGTCTTCTACCCGTGGAACGGGAAACCTATTCTTGATAGTGATCCTATTTAGTGCTCTATAGTCGACACACATACGATATGTGCCGTCTTTCTTTTGCACTAATAGCACAGGTGAGCAAAATGGAGATGAGCTAGGCCTAACCATGCCCTTCTCAATTAACTCATGCACTTGCCGCATAATCTCCTCTTGTTGAGCTTGAGAAACTCTATAAGGAGGTTTGTTAGGCGGTGAACTTCCTGGAAGAAGTTCAATTGCATGGTCGTCATTACCTCGTTTAGGAGGTAGCTCACAAGGGATGTCGTCAATAAAGACATCTTGAAACCCCTTGAGAAAATTGGATAACTCTAATTCCTTTTGGTTGCTTTTATTTTCTTTTGCTAAAGCATTAGGTTCATTTTGAGAATCTTTAACAAAAATCATGTACACGGAAATAGAGCTCTTTATTGACTTGTTGAAAGCTGGTGTATGTACAATGGGGATGGTGTTACCTATCTCCCTAGCATCTATATACATGTCCTTTTCCCTGAACTTAAAGGAGATTCTCCTTTCAGGAAATTTAACATGGGCAGCCAGACGGTCAAACCATGGTGCCCCTAGGATTACATCCTCATGCTTGAGAGGAGAGATAAAGAAATCCTCTTTGTCCACATAGCCTTGGACATGAAGCCTCAATTTCCCGATTAAGGGAGTGACTGAAGCTTCTTGCCCCTTGAAGGCACTGTCTGCGGGTAGGATATCTCCCATCTCGTAGGATTGTATGCCTAGCTTGGTGGCTAACTCCATAGATATGAAATTGTGAGTAGAACCAGGGTCAAAGAGAATAAAAGCATCATGTTCTCTTACCTTTCCCCAAGCATGGCATAGAGGAGATCCTTTGTGGTGAGTTTGGTGAATCTCCTCCTCTTGGATTTCAACCAAAGAAGCTCTAGGAGGATCTTGGCGGTTGTTCTTTTGGGGACAAGCGCGGTACGCATGCCCTTGTTCGCCGCACTTGAAACACCGGTTATCTTTACGATAACGCTCAAGCTCTTCAGGAGAGAGTTTATTCTTTCCTTTGTAAACTCCCTTCTCTTTAGCTTTGTTGGAATTTCCCTTAGGAGACTTTTGGACATTGTCCTTCCCCTTAGGCTCATTGGAACCTTTGTTTTCCGGGGGCTTATTATTATTTCTTTTACCCCCCGTTTGGAAATTGATTCGCGAGGCCACCATAGTATGGTGTATTACCGCCGATATGGTACGTGGCCTTTGGGAGTTGACATACTCCGCCATTTCTTCGGTTAAGCCCGCACAAAATTGTTGCTTTTGCTCTCCAAAATCCAACTTTTTGAAGACAGTGGCTTTGAGTTGTAGGTCCCAAAACTTGTCTACATATTTGTGGATGGATTCATTGGGAGAGAGCTTTAAGCTTCGCCATTCGGTGAGTACTTTGTCTTTGGCATCGGTGGCCAAAAACTGCTTCATAATGGAAGCTCTTAAAGCCTTCCATGTTCGTGGAGCTTCACCGTTGGCTCGTAGGCTAGACCACCATTGTCTGGCGGACTTTTGAAAGTGCATAGCTACATGGCGTAGCTTAGAGGACTCCGTGAAGCCCTCATCTCCAAACGCCGCATCGAATTGCTGGATAAAGGCCAAAACTTTGTCTGTAGCACCGAAGGTGCCATCATAGGTAAGGAAAGAGATGCTCTTCCCTCCCTCTTTGAATTTCTTCAGCTTGGACGACCTCTTCCATGCGGCATAGGATTTTCTATGGCCTCTTCTTTTTGATGGTTCAAAAGTTCCACCATCACTTTCTTCAGAAGATGAAGAATTTGAAGAAGGTGGAGAAGAGGGTGACCTCTTTCTCGCCTTTTTCTTGTCTTGATCTTTGTCGTCTTCACCATAGCTTTCATAAGAGGAAGAGGATGAAGAAGATGGAGAAGAGGGTGTCCTCTTTCTCGCCTTTTTCTTCTCTTGCTTTTTATCATCCCTCTTTGAATTATGACGTGGAGAAGAGTGTGATGGTCTTCTCCGCTTTGGTGGTGATGGAGAGCGTTTAGCCCGCCGTCTTCGTGGAGCCATCTCCGCCGAGGTGGCGGGAGACTCGCTTCTTTCTCGTTCCTTCGGTGGAGGCTCTTGAGTTCTCCTTTGGGAAGGAGATGCATCATCAAGAAGTAAGTTCTTGAGCCCTTCATATGGATTCTCTTCTTCTTCCCGAATCGGAGAGAGACCTCTTTTGGTAGTCTCACAAGGAGGCTTCCTAGGTGTTCTCTCGTCATGGTGATGAGCTTGGAGAATCCCGTGAGCACGGAGCTGCCGTTGCACTTCACTTTGGAGAGATGGATTGCCCATGGCTTGTTGAAGCCTAGAAACAAGATAATTAACAAGCATTGAAGCATCATTAGTAGCTTGCTCATGAGCAAAATCAAAGTTATCAACATTAATTTCACTCTCTTTAATATTGTCAGCCATTCTAACAACTTTTAGGTGTAAACTTTTTAGGTGTACTTTGGCACTTCAAGCCCTAGTTGCTACTCCTCTTTACCCCTTTAGAAAAAGCACTCAAGCTACTGTACCCGCGGCTCGAATACCATTAATTGCAAGGAATAGAAGAGAGGGTCTTTCGACACCAAAACAGCACCGGCTCCTGTCAAGCTTCTAATAGCTCAATAGTGGTTAAGCCGTAGGCAAGCCCCGTACGACTCCACTATTAAGACCATAGCTCTCGACGGTGATGCCCCGTTAACTGCACAAAGGCAGGCGCACTGAAAGGCTGAAAAATCCCTATTCTACTTACTCACAGGCAATTAATAATACCAACCATTTGTAGCTAGCTTGAGGACCTCCCTTCTTGAGCAAGAAAAGAGAAACCTTGAGCTCTGATACCAATGTAACATTTTAATGGCCTAAAATCTCATTTGTAGCGGAAATTAGCATGAACATAGTGGGCATTTCATTAGAATAGATTCCTAATGAGAATTACAAGAGTGCTTGGGTGGAGAGAGCAACAAAAAGCATAACACCTAGTTAGATAGCATCGACAATACTTTCAAAAGAGAGAGCAATTAAGCTATTGACAACAGTTGAGGACCGGATTTGCATGGAGCCGGTCCCCCCTCCAAAAGGCTTTGTATTATGGTTTCTCCCATCAAGAGAGACATTGTACAATACAATTCTTTGTGTTCCTTCAAGACTAGCTAGTGCAATGAAGATGGAAGCTTCATACACCAAGCAAAACACTTAATCAAACACAACTTGAATTATCCCCGTTCTCAGACCCAAGACCTCACACACCTTCGAAGATGGTGAGAGCTAGCAGGGTATGAGAGTAGATTGAGAGGAAAAAGAAGTATCTTACGAGAAAGAAGTACATCTCCTCACATAATCACTCATATTAGCATAGCTTAGCTTAGTAATTAGCTTGGTAGAGAAGATGAGCATGCATTGAAGCTTGGCTCTTGGTTGGATTTGCATCCACATGCCAAGAGAGTGTTGATGTAGGCTTCTATCTCACAAGCTTGGAGTAGGTGATGAGCTCTCCATTAAAGCTTGGGAGGAGATAGAGTATTTTTCCCTTCACACATGGTCAAGTGTGAGAGTGTGAGAGTGAATGCCCAGCAAAAATCAGCCCCCCCTCTCTCTTGGGCGAGCCCTAGCTGCTAAGTTAGGCTGGCTTTTTCCTCATTGGACCTCCCCAGGTCAAGCCAATAGGAATTAAGCAGCATAAGTGATAGCCTTCTGACATGTGTCCCCCTTTCCCCTTTTGTGAGAGCTTTAGATAATTAAATAATTAAACTAAACTCTCATTGGACCCCTTTGCCTCCTGGCCAATAGGAATCAGGCAAGCCATGGGGCTCCTGAATGCTCATTGGACCCCTTGGGAGACTGCCCAATAGTCTTCTAGGACACTTAATTCTTATTGGTTTCTTTTATTAAATGTTTTTAAATTAATTAAACTAGATTTACTCTAGCTTAATTCTCATTGGTCCACTTCAAGGGTCTTCCAATAGGAATTGGGCACACCTTGTGGGCATCTGGCCTAGGGAGCTGACATGTGTCCCTCATTCCCTTTGTGCAAAGGGAGCCTGTGTGTGTGTGTGTGGCTTTCTCTCTCATCCCCTAGCTTTGGGGCTCGCCCCCTCCCATGTAGGGATATGCAAAGACTTTTTGAGCTCACACTAAGCATCCAATTTTTCCCTAGGGTTAACCTTTGGACACAACCTTTGAATTTTGGAACCTTAGCATTTTGGAAGTCTTAATGGGCTGAACCTTAGGGTCTTTTTGGCCCATTGTTTCACATGGTTCTTTTGCAGATGCCCCCCCCCTTTGGATCCCTATTTTCCCTCCTTTGGATCCCTACTGTGACCGGTCTGCTAACTTAACCAATATTCTAGCTTTTTCTCCCTTGGCACTTCCCCACATTAAATGATCAGTTTAATATGAGAAAATCATTTAGGAGAATTAGATATTGATTATTATGACAGCCCATCCCCTAGTGGAAAATCTGAAACATGAAACTTTCGACGAGCTCTCCTTTTCCTCTTGGCCTTGACATCCTCGCCTTCATGGCTCTTTCCCTTCTTCTTGCTAGGACCTGGGACACTGCTTCCTTCCTTTTCCTCTGTCGTCCTCTTCCCAATAGGCATCACTAATGTATCCTCTAGCTTTGATGCCTTCTCCAAGGTGACTACACTTAGCACTTCTGTCTTTCCCTTTTCCTCCTGGGTTAATCCGCTGGTTCCTTCATCTCCCTTAATTTCGATGCCATAATCATGCGACCTAGTTAGCACCTGTTTTGGCAATGGATACATGTCTCCCCCCATCCTTGGTGGCTTATCACATTGCGGGCTGATGTGGCCCAACTCTCCGCAATTATAACATGTGGGCGCCTGCCTCCAAAACCTACTATTACTTTGTCCAGCACCATTCCTAGGTCTTTCCTCACCTCCTGGCTGATTTGCAAACCGCCCTCGACCTCGATTATTTCCCACTTGACCTAGCATGTTTAGGCTGAGATTCTTCATCAAATCAACCACTTGCCTCATGTCTTGCCTTAGGCCATCATCTTGCACTGCTGTAGTGACCACTGCTGGCATAACCTGAGTAGTAACAGGAACCACTGGTTCATGATGAACCCCTGACATACGACCTTGTAAAGAGTCCATAGGCTGAAATTCAGACCTCATGGGCAAAGACTCCACCCCTAACTGGCTCATTTTCCTCAGCTTCCACTCTTTGTTCCTTGCTACCTCTAGTGCATCTTCATATGTCCTAGGCTTCTTTAGCTCCACTCTCCAATGTATATTCTCCCAAAGACCAGCTAAGAACCTGTCCTTCTTCATCATGTCAGGCGGGGGTACCTATGGTGCTAAGGCCTTGCACATTCGCTCCCATGCCAATGAAAACTTACGTATGTACGCATCTACTGGCTCACCTTCCTTTTGCACCAAAGCCTGTACTTCTTGCCACACTTTGTCAGGATCTTCTATCTTCATAAACTCCACTTCCAACCCATGTCGTAGATTGTCCCAACTCAACCTTACAGGTGGATCATCCACACACAACTCCTCTTCAAATGCTTTAGACCAAACTCGTGCATCACTCTTCAAACAAATTTGGAGAAGGCGTAACATTTGCATAGGGTCATGAATCTGGTTGCTAATGCAGGCAACCTCCATCTTTTCCAAAAATTCTTCCACATCTTCATCACTTCTTCCATGAAACTCCGGATAAGAGAAAGCCATGGCTACCCAAGTTTAATGCTTTAAGAACCCCTTCGAACACACGTGCAAGAACCCAAAACTTTTCACTACCCAATCCCCAGAAACTTCAATGGAGCTCAGCTTTAGATAAGGACAAACACATGCACATCAAATGAGTTTTCATAGTTAATCATAATGACAACAGGCAAAGGACATTCCAGGATCTCTCTCAATCTTCTTGGCCCAAACATAAAGACTATGCGCTGCTGGAAAAAGATCTTCCTAGACACATGAACATTAATCTGAATTCTTTGAGTTAAATGAAAAGGAGTGAACTGAGGGCCATTTTGATCATCCATTAAAGCCAACCATGAAGCTCCCAAGAAGGCACACCTGACTCAACCTCTGATTTTGCCAAAATTTCAGCAGCATAACAGCATAAATGGCTCAAAATACCAAAAAACCAGTGATCATAACTTGGAAAAATTTTGGCAGAGTTTCCCCATAAGTAGAGCAGTGTGAACCCAAAATATAGACTGTCTATGTATGCATAAACTGCCAACAATAGAACCCGAGCATCAATTAGGAATCACTAGTACATAGCCTGTATCACCGAAAGGATCTCCACATTTGAGAATCCCCCAGCTCAATAAAAACCTCACGCTATCGACCCTCACACGAAGGCTAATGCAAATCGCATATAGTCAAGTCTCAGAAATGACTATTTTCCAAACCAAGTCTCAGAAATGGCTGGGACTGCCAAATACAACCAAGTATGGCTCCACAAATGCGTACAATGGCAGTTTCCACAAGTAACGTACAATCCAGCAGACAATGCGCTCAAATAGGCGCCAAGTGATGCATACCCACAACAACTGCAAGTGGCATCACTGCTAGTATATCACTGTACTCCAGCTACCTGTACCTGTATGAATCACCTGTACCTGTACCTGTTCCTGTAACCTGTAACCTATAACTTGTAACCTGTAACCTGTAACCTGTATCCGGAAGCTCGAAGCTCGAAGCAGAAGGTAATCGAAGAAGATCCTCCGTGGGGGCGCCAAAAGAATGTGAGCGGGATGAAAATACACACAGCGCCTCTATAACGACCCGACACACACTCTTGGGAAGATACACACACACACACACACTATGGGGCACCACTCGGCTTACACAACACACCTAGCCGAGACAGGGAACACACCTATGGAGTGAGAGGAGAGAGATTATCCACTTGCCCACTCCACACAAACACACACACACACACACCCAAAAAACTCATCTCAAAAGAGGAGAATTTTTGATGTTTAGATACAATGAAGCTCAGCCCAATACCAATGGGGCAAATAGTTTACACAGTATGGGTAAAATAAGCCAGATACAATCACAAACTAGAGCAGAAACTTCGCTCATAGGAGAAACTTACACAGAAAAACAGCAAGAAAAGAGTGAGTAATTTGGCAAAATGGACAGCGCCATCGCGTCCGGAACGGCCCAAAACCCCAGTCTACAATGTCAAAGTGCTCAAATCCGACCTAGGATGAGCAGTTTACGGCCAAAACAGGCTCCAAAATGAGCAAAAACACACCTGCGGCTGTTCCTTCTCTCTTCTCCACGTTTTTTTTGGTCTTCTCTCCCTTTTTTCAGTTCCCACACTTAGCTTTATTAGTTGGGCACCCTTTGTCTTTTAGATGACCTCAAACGGACCCCGAACAGGCCAAAAACTGACCTCGCAGTGCATAGTTGTCACCTTTTTGCATCATTCGCACACCTGGCACTTAGCTTTTTTCCGATAATGCATCTCGCCACCACGTGAAGTGGCCCCAAAAAGTGGTCCTAATGATGAACTTTCTGCATAACTCTCACCAGAAAACACCCACGTTGTGTCCGTCCTCATCCGCGTGCAAATATTGACTTCGTTCGCCCTCCTGACGCCACTAGATGCCATCTGACGCACCTTCTGACCTCACCTCGTCGGCCCGCGGATAGCTTCCTCGAGAAGTTTTACGCGCTACCAACTCCTCCTTATTGTAGAAAAAACACACTAGTATTGATAATAGTGAAAATCGCTACACTATGTACATGCTGTCCTACCTGTACACATGTGGGTCCCACGTAACCACCTGGCTCTGGAAAATGGGCAATTCCTTATTTGATGCACCATGCATGTGTATGTACATATGCGCAATTCCTTGCTCCAAAAAACTCCTGACAACGACATGAGGTAAGCAGATGCGTGTAAGGTCTCTGACCCCGAGCAAAAAGAGCACCATTGTACCATCAAATGAACATAATGGAAAAAGTTACTATTTTTAGCAGTTTTCCAAATTCTGTCAGTGCCATGATGTTTAGAATGTTATAAAGCTTCCAAAAGTGAATTAAAATCATTTTTGTGAAGAATTTCCAAAAATAGTAAGTTTTTGGTCACCCGCCCCGTCTAGTTTTGATCGTCCCGACAAACTGCACCCGTACCCCGAATTTGAAAAAAATGCATTTTCGAACCCGGGGGCTGCTAAATATGGCAGGTACTCGGACAGATACACCCTAGTTAGATCTTGGTATAGCAATTTCGGCATTAAATTCCGACTCGTATGGGCCGTTTCAGCCTAAAACCAAAATTTCCTCAGGTTGTGCGGGGAGGCACCGGGGCTCGAGGCTGTGTGGGAATAGGTTCCAGGCCACTCAGAGCCTGCCTTAGCAGCTAGGGGTCTCCCTCTCTTCTTTTGGGAGTTGTGGGAGAGTTTCCATGCTTGAGAGGGAGTGTGAGAGTCAGTTACACTAGCTAACTGGACACTTGGTAGGCATGTAACTAGACTTGCCATGCTTAAGTGGAGTAGCTCTCAGATGCAAATAGCAAGCAAGGTCGATTTTCATCATGGATAGGCCTATTTAAGAGTGTGCTCTCTCTCTCTCTCTCTCACACACACACACACCTTGGGGAGCTGCTGCCGGCACACATAGTTTTTGGAGGAGAAGCAAAGGAGGGAAGTGTTGCCCGATTCTCGTCTTGAGAACTCCATTGGATCAGAATTTTGAGTAGAATTCAGCCCCTAATCACGGTAATATCAATCTATTCTATGTATTGCTGCAAATCTCTCTACCATTCTCCTAATCTCGTAACTATTATGCTTAATCATAACTAAATTACTCAATAGCTACTCTCTAATTCTCCATATCATTAGTCTAGTACATAATCATCATCCAACTGTTAATCATGCAAGCAATTAACCTCTCCTAATCATAGATTAATGTATGATTAGTAAGAAGAAATCTCCTGCTAGTCATCATAGTCAATAATTGTCAAGTCGGTAATGATGTGGGATTGGTCATTTTCATCCTATTACCCTGCAATGTTTGAGTAGCTAAATTAGATTCAATCTGTTCATAGATTAAGAAGTAATTAAGGGAAATTAATCTCTCATTAATCCACTAGGAAGGGAATTTTCTCTCACCTATGCATACGGTAATTCTACATCTACTTACACTAGGAAGGTGATTGAGCACGTCTAATTCACCCCTCTAGTAAATTGATCAAGTAAAATCTGAAAATTATAAGTACCTAGGCCAAGTGCTTAACTTTAGAGCCAATTCCCATAGAACAGGTAAGGTACTATCCATAAACTACAATGCCTTGAAGGAAATTTAACCCCTCGTATAGAATTACTTGTTCAATGATTCTAATCTTTCATGTTGATTGGTATGGTACTCTCGGACATTAGTTCTTTTTCCCCGAGTTTGTCAATTAAGTAGTGAGTATAAAATGACCCCGGTAAAGAGAACTCTGTTCGGTGGTGCCCGCGACCGCGAGGCGGGAACAAGCAACGTGAACGGGAAAGGGAAAGCTCCCATGGATGACCAAGTACACGGGCCAATGACGAGGAAATGGAGGAGGTAGGTCACATTTTAAATTCAAGTTGTTTAATTTAACACTGCATACGATGAGTAAGGAAAGAACATATCCCTAAACATGTTGGAGAAATCCGACGGAAACCTCGGCATTTGAATTCAATTGTATATCTATTCTAAGTAGGAAAGAATGGCTGATGGATATACTGTTTGAAACAGGAAAGAATGTCTGCTAGGCAAAATTTAGCTCGGCATGTTCATTCTATTTCCAATGTTGAACTAGTTCTGATCCCCCTACTGATCACAGGGGGCGGCTCGCGACGATTTCGCATTAGCTAAAGTTACTAGCTTAGGGCTTCAACCACCGTCTTTCTTTCTATGCAGTGGAAACCCGCGTCTTGCTTTCCATGCTGTGGGAATTTCCATGCCTTGCTTTCTATGCGGTGGACATACCTAGTTGTATGGGCAACTAGGCGACAACGGGAGGAGTCAATTCTCGCTGGAGGGGGGATGTTGTACCTCCAGAACATTGGAATTTTAATGTAAGTTTGAGTAGAATTTTTACTAGAGTTTTTGTCTTGGTGCCGCTTTGCAATACTGATTGAAGGGCTGTTTTAACGAACCTTGCCAATCAGAATCTAATCAAGGAACTTATATGTTGAACAACTTCGTGGTAGTAATTAGGACACACAAGGAAGTGTGAGTGTAGGGATGGAAAGTGGGGGCTTGGCTTAGGTTGCCAATGCCTATGACAAGGGTGGTCCCGATTGGTCGGGAAATCTCCGTCCTTATAGTCTTATGAATCGATACTAGTAATACTCATTTTCCCTAGAGCGGCAAAGTCTTAAGTGTACGTGCCTCTGAAACATGGGGAAAAAGGCACTCGGGATTTCTCTCCTCTTGAAAGGCGGGTCTTAGGATCGCTAGATAAGTTAATCATGCTTCCCTTACGAGTTGGAGCTAGATCTCGTTGTTGCTAGTAGGCTCGAACTTGACTCACTTTGTGATGAGAGATCGTCCGCTAGATGAACCATGAACCACTTTGTTTTCTTTCGCTTTAGATCTAGTGACCACCAAGTTTACCATCAGATCTGCTGTCTGAGATGGCGGGGTGGGACCTTACACCTGGTATCAGAGCCAAGGTTAGGTTATTGTTTGAATATTTGAAAGGAACTAAAGGTATATAGGTAGCTGATCCTAATTCCTTGAATTCGTGTTGTAGGAAGACCCCGTGCTAGAATATCGGAATCTCCAAGTGTTTGAGCTTATTTACGAACAAGCTCGGCGGTCCACAGTTTACCAATTCAGGCGAGATATCATGGAGATGTTGTTGAAGGCTCCTACACCGCACTCCACTCGCATCGATAGAGGATGGGGGCTCTATTGGACACTTGCAGGAGGGGTTTACTACACCAACGCTCGGAAGCTAGGATGCTCGGCTACAGATTTGAAGAAAATATCTTGGGGAGAAGAATTGAGGGTGTTGCAGATATTCTACTTGCTGCCTACATGAATGGATCTGACCGTCTCTAATGACACCAATCAAACCCTCACTGAGTGGCTTTTGGAGAAGGTCACCAATGTAATCCCAGCAAACAGAGTTAGAACTTTTGGAGTACCAAAAGAAAATCCAGGCTCGACACCATAGTTTACTATCCACTCAAAGATGAGTATAGGAACTACTTTACGAATAAAGTAGAGTATCATGTGAACACAACCTGCTAGGCGTATCTTATATGCAATCCAAAAGCCATGTAATAAATTGATCATGAGTTATCCTAAACCTTGAGGTGTTTCAATTGTAATAAATTTTCATCAATAAAGTGTTTTTATCTCTGAATCTCTGTCTCTAGATAAAGTGGGATCTTGAATTTTTTTTAAGTCTCGTGTCTATTCGAAATCCAAGTAGTGGTATCAAGAATCTCGTATAACCCATGTAGGAACCACCTGCTACTCTCTACTTGGCGGCACAAGAGAAGAAGCTCCTCCTTAAACAAGCCCACCAACCTCTACTCTTTAAGGGCGAGGGGGCAAATGTGGAGAGAGAGACGCGGAAGTATGGAGAGAGACGTGGAAGTATGGATGGAGGCTATGGACGACTACTTTGAAGTCAAAGTAGTCGTGGAGAGAGACGCGGAAGTATGGATGGAGGCTATGACCCGTGAATCAAACCATGCTTGCGATGTTCCGCTTGTCTGACGATGCCAAGATATGGTGGAAGCAACATTGCAGGGACTTGGATATTAAGGGATCTTCCCAATCCTGGGAAGACATCAAAGCTGCAGTGATGGGGCATTACTTACCACCCGCCTATAAAATCTTGAAGATGAACGAGTTCTTTTCACTTCGGCAACCGACTTCATCTGTTGAAGAATATTATTCAAAGTTCATCACTCTTCGGAGATATGCTCCTAAGATGACTTTGGAACAATAGGTAGCAAGGTTCTGCCAGGGCTAATCGACCGTTTGAATACTCGATTGGAAGCTCTCAGGCCGTCAACACTGCAGGATACCTTGTTGAGGGCCAAAACTTTAGCTCTTGAAGTACAAAAAGTTAATGAGAATAGGAGGAATCATTTGGCAAAAAGGGCAAGGACAAATGTTTTGAATAACAGACCAGCCAACCAAGCGTATGACCAACGCCCTATTGTGGCTACCACCACAACCATGGAGTTCCCAGATGTTCGATGCTATGATTAAGGCAAGTTTGGGCATTACAGATCCAAGTGCCCCAAGAACACTCAAGAAACAAGCGCTAATGCCATACCCTTCAATGTCCATGGGCGTGGACAACCTATGGAAGAGGAGGACGTGGAAGGATGAACAGAGGGCGAGGGCGTGGAGCTACCGCCAGAGTGAATGCCTTAGTGGTACAACCAACTGTGGGAGACGAAGCAGTGGAGAGAGAAACCTTGCATGTTGCAATTGAAAACCCCAATGGTTGCAAGAAATACGCAGTCATTCATACGCCAAGATCTCTCAGAGGTGAACAAGTTAACTTCCTTCTACATTGTGGTAGTAATATTTCATTTCTTTCACCCAGATGCATGAGGAAGCTAAAGCTAGATAAGTATCAAACAAGCAAGCTAGTTATAGAGTTAGCAAACGGCAAGATAGTAGTATCTCAACATTCTATAGACGCTTCATAGAAATGTTCTCACAAATTGCGGAACCATTACATGATCTAACAAAGAAAAACGTTAGGTATACATGGTCTCCTAAGGAGAACAATGCTTTCAAAAAGCTTATCTCTCAACCTGTGCTTACACTACCGGATCTCTCAAAACCATTTGAGGTCCAATGTGATGCTTGTGGTGATTGCCTTGGAGCTGTTTTGCTCCAAGAAGGGCACGCCATAGGCTATGAGAGTCGAAGGCTCGACCCTGTTGAGTAAGCTCTAGGCATATATGAAAAGGAACTCCTTGCAGTTCTACATGCCTTAGACTCATGGAAGCACTATTTATTGTGGACTCCTTTCATTCTGTGAACGGATCACCAAAGTCTTAAGTACTTCATGACGTAGACCAAGCTCTCCGACAAACAAATGAGGTGGGAAAATTTCCTTTCGCAATTTCATTTTCATATTTCTCACATTGCTGGCAAGCATAACCAAGTAGCTGATGCACTCTCAAGACGGCCGAGAGTGAATGGGGTTTCCATAGCAACTCACAATGATCTATCTTCAATGATAGATGAGTATGTTATTGATCGCGATTTTAGAGATGTGATTTCAGCCCTTGCATTAGGGAAGATAGAAGAACCATTTACTTTACAAGATGGTTATCTTCTCTATGGCAATAGACTATGCGTTACTAACTCACTACGTGAGAAAGTAATGTATGAATCTCATTCTCCACTGTATGCGGGGCATAGAGGGATTTAGTCTACCTTAAAGGGAATTGAGACATATTTCTATTGTCCTACCATGAAAGTGAGCATACAAGAGTATGTTTCTAAATGTGTGGTATGCCAAAAGAAAAAATTTGATAGAGGGAGGAAACTTGGATTGCTTCAACCCTTGCCAATCCCTAATTCACCATGGGAGAGCATATCCATGGATTTTATCTTTCGATTGCCTAAGTCTATCCATGGGAATATGGGAATATGGACAATAGTAGACAGGTTCAGTAAACAAGCTCATTTTATACCTGTCAAAAACACTATCAAAGCCCATCAAATGGCAACCCTCTTCATTTCACAAATTTTCAAGTACCATGGCTTGTCCATGTCCATAGTGTCGGATAGAGATCCTAGAATGACCAGAAATTTTTGGAAGGGTCTCTTTGAGAATTTAGGAACAAGGCTAAACTTCTCTTCTGCCTATCATCCACAAACGGATGGACAAAGTGAAATAGCTAACCTAACAATTCTCGATCTACTAAAAGCATATGTAACGGAAGTAGATCAAAGATCCCAATGGGAGAAGTACTTACCCTTAGTGTGGTATGCTTACAATAACACTGTACATACTTCCACGGGAAAAGCACCTTTCGAGGTAATTGAGGGGAGATCAAAAAATCCCTTGCTACTTAAGGTACATGGGAAGATCTTCACTGCAGATGAGTATAGCCGAGACCTACATGAATCTGTTCAAAAGATTAAGGATGCTATCTCTATCTCATAGCAAAGGCAAAAGGCTGCTGCTGACAAGCCGAGAAGAGCCCAAACCTTTAAAGAAAATGATTGGGTCTTATTGAAGTTTCCCAAGGCTCGATTAAGGCAAATGACGAGCAAGAATCCTACGGGACACCAAAAGTACTATACTAAACCAGCAAAAAGGTAATATGGTCCCTTCCAGATTCTTAGGCCAATCAATGAGATGGCCTATCAACTCAAGTTGCCCAATCATTGGCTCATACACAATGCTTTCCATGTGAGCCTATTAAAGCCTTACAAAGGAGAGCCACCTCAAGAACGGACTATTGAAGACCCACCGGAGATCGAGGACTAAGAGGAGGTGTTGCAGCCCGAGTCCATTCTCCGACATGAAGACAAGGTATTAAGAGGTGGTAAGACTATCCGACAATATCTTATTAAGTTTAAGAATTATCCTTTTGAAGATGATAGATGGATGCAAGGCGTACAATTAAAGGATAACCTAAACCTTGTCAATGCTCACAATGCTTCCCAAGAGTAAGCAAATGTACAAAACGTTAAAAATGAACAAAGTTTTTTTTTGTCTTATAAGACTCTCTTTTTCTTTATTGTGCACAAAAACTAAGTAGTATGCATGCTTAGATCAAGTTTGTGGAGACGACGTCTCCCAAACACCAAGTAGAGCTTGTCACTCTACTATGGAAGACTGATAGGACTAATGTGCAGACATGCTTGCGGCAGCCTCAGGCTTTCAAGCACCAAATGGACTAGTCATCCATTGTGGAATGACATCGTAGGGTAACATAGGGATCCTCTACCTGCTAAGAAAAGGACTCATGAATATGCTTTATCTTCTCTACACCATAGACGAGGACGACTATGATTTCAAGAGAGAGGTAATGTCATAATAATCAATATCTAATTCTCCTAAATGATTTTCTCATGTTAAACTGATCATTTAATATGGGGAAGTGCTAGGGGAGAAAAATCTAGAATATTGGTTAAGCTAGCAGACCGGCCATAGTAGGGATCCAAAGGAGGGAAAATAGGGATCCAAAGGGGGGGCCATCTGCAAAAGAGCCATGTGAAACAATGGGCTAAAAAGACCCTAAGGTTCAACCCATTAAGACTTCCAAAATGCTAAGGTTCCAAAATTCAAAGGTTGTGTCCAAAGGTCAACCCTAGGGGAAATTGGATGCTTTGTGTGTGACCAAAAAAGTCTTTGTACATCCCTACATGGGAGGGGGCTAGACTTTCTTCTAGGGGATGAGAGAGAAAGACACACACACAAGCTCCCTTTACACATAGGGAATGAGGGACACATGTCAGCTCCCTAGGCCAGATGCCCACAAGGTGTACCCAATTCCTATTGGATGGCCTTGGAGGTGGACCAATGAGAATTAGGCTAGAGTAAATCTAGTTCAATTAATTTGAAAACACTTAATAAAAGAACCAATGAGAATTAAGTCCTCTAGAAGACTATTGGACAGTCTCCCAAGGGGTCCAATGAGCATTCAGCAGGCCAATGGCTTGCCTGATTCCTATTGGCCAGGAGGCAAAGGGGTCCAATGAGAGTTTAGTTTAATTATTAAATTACCTAAAGCTCTCACAAAAAGGGAAAGGGGGACACATGTCAAAAGGCTATCACTTATGCTGCTTAATAATCATTGGCTTGACTTGGGGAGTGCCAATGGGGAGATAGCAAGAGAAAATAGCAAGAGGGCTCGCCCAAGAGAGAGACGGGGTTGATTTTTGCAAGGCATTATCACACACACACTCACACACAGTCTATGTGTGAAGCAAAGAAGACTATCTCTTCCCAAGCTTTAATGGAGAGCTCATCACCTACTCCAAGATTGTGAGATAGAAGCCTCCATCGACACACTCTTGGCATGTGGATGCAAATCCAACCAAGAGCCAAGCTTCAATGCATGCCCATCTCCTCTACCAAGCTAATTACTTTCTATGTTGAGACCACCCACTTTGGATGCTCATAACTCATGATGTACAAGTCCAATTCACGAGCTATAAATCACGACAGAAAATACTTATTGAAATCCATGTTTGAGAGACTCAAAAAATCCAAAACATCAACATTCAATCTTGGAAAAATCACACCTTTGTACATGATTGTTTTGCATGGTCACTTCCAAGAGTTGCAAGACTATGTACACATATATACACGATGCTAGTGGGAAAGCTTTTTTGCATGGCCTAATGAATTTATGCTCATCCAAAAAGTGCCTGAAAACACCCTCAAAGAAGGGGAGAATTCAAACGTGGGCACTTGCCTTGAAGAAGTAAATTTGGTTTGCCCTAAAGCTTTGGTGGACGAATATTAACAGACCAATCTCCAAGGCGTGGCAATGGTGGGCAGATTCATCGAGTGCAAAGAAGAGAGAGAGAGAGAGAGAGAGAGAGAGAGAGAGAGAGAGAGAGAGAGAGAGAGAGAGAGAGAGAGAGAGAGAGAGAGAGAGAGAGAGAGAGAGAGAGAACCCGTTTTGTGTCTCTACAATGCCCACGTGCATGATGGACTATGTCCACCTCCCTCGTGTGCACCTTCTAAGCCCTAGCACGCTCTGATCTGCAGAACTCTCTTGTGCCACTCTCCCCTCGCTAGGGTCTGATCTGGCAGCCTCAAGCACCTTTGAATCTCCTTGCTAAGTGGCCATGCCCACCTACAAGATGCCTTCGGCCCTCCTTTCTTGCATGAGCATGCAAAAAGGTGAGTGGCTCTCCACGCCGTGTGTCCCAAAACAAAGGCTCTGATACCACTATAAATCCCTTGGTGGGACTTCCTAGAATGATCTTACCAACATCCCTTTATATAGCCCCTTGGGCCTCATTCCCTATCCACACTACCAGTTGGCCCCTTGGACCTGGTCCTTGACCACCGGGCTTTATGCCCTTGGCATGACAGCCAACATGTGTTCCCATTCGAGTGTCTCTAAAGCTACCTTAGGAAAGGGTTCTAGGATATAATACTTATCTTCAATTCCCTTTCTAGGATGAATTCCTAGGCTTTAAACTCCCGCATTTCAAATCCCCACATATCCACAGTTGTTTAGGCTTACCCAACAATGCTAGAAGTTCTAATCTTGCTATAGTAGCGGAATCAAACTCTCCTACTGGGGTTATTGTCACATCCTTGTAACTATGGTCCTTAAGATTTATTCTCGTCATGTAGCAGTCGTAGGGGCCTTTTTGTGTGTCCATTTGCAAGCTACAATTTCAACCTGGTAGCCCTCACTATTGGGTTTCCCCATTTTTTCCAGATCTCTTTTGTTGCGATGGAAACGTTGGCTCGCTGTCAAGGATTTCCATGGTTTTCACACCTTGGAATTTCACAAATAGAGTGGCGTTCCCATCTTCTCCCTCATAGTACTCTCCTATCTTGTTTAATGGCACTGGTGTTAAGATGAGGCATTAACTCTTTGATCCCTCCTTGATTTGATTCATTTGTTTTCTAACACCAAATTTCTTTAGGAATTTTCCCATAGTAGCCCACATGTTTGGTCTTATTCTGAGCAACTCGGCTAACGTTATTGTACAGGTGACTGGGGTAGACAAAATATATATCAGTCCTTTTGAATCAATGACCTTGTTGGGAGACAATTTTTGTGATGGGACTGCAACAACATCTGACTTGGCCTTGTACTCTCCCATATAGTATGGTAGTGTTCTTAGAGAATTTGGTTGACTATCCATAGATTATACATATCCTTTGTCTCCTCAGTACGATTACACTTCTAGATTCATTTGAGATACAACCTCAATTCCCTCTATTGGTGGAAGAGACACTCCTCTTCCATCTCCAGTTGGGTTTACTCGTCTTCTTATCTCACTTGCTTCATTGGCCTCTCTGACTTGTTTCCACAATTTGTCAGACCATCTATTTCTTTGCAACTCTCAAGTATACCTAGGTTAAATCCCTCAAAAGAGTTATCTGTGGTATTCAACACTATTCTTGGTTCTAATGGTGGGTATTTGAGCTTTGGCTCGTGCTTGTGACTAGAATCTAGCTCTTTTTGTTCTTCATTTGGTTGGATTACTTGTGCATGTGGGACAAGGATCACATTCTCAGGTTTTCCAGCTGGTGGTCCTAGTAAAGCTTAGGCCGTTTGAGTCATTTTCTTGCGCATTTAAAGCCTTTGCGTTTCTAGTTCTGCTTATGGATATGTCATCCAGCTACATTCTTGGGTTTGGTTGTTTTTAAACCGGGCTTCATAGGCTTTTAGGAGGGTGTCTAATGGCTCATTAACCTTCGCAACCAATACTAATCCTCCCAAACTAGCACTTCTTGGTTTCTCATATGTGGATGGTTCTTTTAGAGGTTGATACATCTGCATAGGAGAAGGTGCAACCATTTTCTCATGTTGTCTTATCTTTCTTTTAGCTTGGGTAATCTCCTCAGCTAGGGATTTTTGCTCTCGTTCCCTACGTGCTTTCATCCTAGCCTTTCTAGCTTTCCAACTATTCCATTTTCTCTTCGGTTTTTGAACAGGTGCATCGATCTTTGGTTCACCTGTCTTTGGACTCTGCTTTAGACTCATGTTTGTTTCCAGTCTTTGGATTCTCGAAAGATTCTTTTTGAGCTTGTGCTCTTGTGATTACTTGAACTGGTACGATGTTTGCATTTTTCAAGCTATTAGGTAGTAAACAATTCCAGAGACATTTGTTGTGATCTTTCTGACTTGGGGTTTGGATTTTTTGGACATTCGGGGATCAAGTGAATGGCACCATAGTCAAGACAATAGGCATTCACTTGAGTGATCTACGTCTGAGGATATTGTTTGACCAAGTGGTTGCCACGGATTTTGTGACAAGCTGGTTGAGGGGCATTTCCTCTTTGTTGTAAACAGGCTCTGACCTAGCTAAGCCTCTATCTGCAAATAAACCGCAATGTCCTTTTGTCCATCTCATACCTTCTTTCTTCAGGTCAAAACAAAAGAGGTGGAGGTTGTACTCGTCTCCCCACTCCATGTGTTTCTCTCATTTTTTTTCTTTGAAGGGCAGTACCCACTTTGGGTGTTATAATACATTGTAGTTGGTACTAATGCTTGTTTTTTAGATTCTTCCATCATTTGCGTGTATCTCATGTCTATAGGAATTTTAGCACCTGGTAGTGGAGATTGTTGTCCTAAGATAGATTGTGGCCTTGAAACTCCTACTAATCCTGACGCATTCCCCGTAATGTATCTAGGTGGAGGAGGTGCTACTGGAACAGGTTGTACATACCTTTTCCCAACATATTCCATGCTAATGACACTCTTCTCTCGTATGGTTTGTCTATCTTCTCTCAATTTTGCACCACTTAAGCTCCTCGGATCATAATTTACAAGAGGAGCTAACCTCTTCACCACTTTGTTGATAAAATTTTCTTGATTGATAGGTTCCATTGGTTTTGCAATGTACTCACTCATGTGTGAATTACTCTGCTAAGAGGATGTGTCGTCCTCTTGACTCTTACAATTGTTTTGTTTATATTCCTCACAATTATCCACCGGATGAAGAGCTTCTTTGATCAATTCGTTCATCGTCAAGCTCCTTATCATATGAAATCCTTTCGAGGATCACGTGTCTCATTGCCTGGATAAAGATTATCATTAACTGTGCTTGCATAGGAAGTTCCACACTTGGACAAAACTCCACATATATCTTGAGTCATTATTCCGCTAAGCGTACTAATTCACTCTTTGTTTTTTTTAATATGTGAATTTGCAAGACCGTATTGTGAGCTATGCCTTTTTGTGAGAATTTTGTGATGAATTCCTCAAACAACTCGTCTAGAGTCTCAAAATCACATCTTTCCACTGAGTTGAACCATGTAACCACGTCATCTTCCAAAGTCAATCCAAATCTAGCAAACTGTGTTGCCAAATCCAAAACTTCCTCTTCTCTAATTACTCGTCTGAAAGCCACTACGTGATCTCTCGGATCTTTATCTCTGGAGTATTTTCGTTTTACCCATTTTTGGATCTGGGATGGTCTAACTCGTCGATTGTCCACAATTCTAAACATAGACTCTCCCAATCCTTCTCCTATTTCAAGACTTCTAATATGGCTAGGTTCTTCCTCGAAGGGATTAGTCGTTCTATTGGAGAATGGTCCTTGAGAAGGAATGTCTTCCATCTTTGTGATCACTTCATCTCTCATTATCACTCTAGAAGGGAATCCAGGTGGCTCCCCTTTTGGAATTATTGTAGGAATTATTGTGTTTAGTGGAGGTATCCATGATCCTTCATAGACCAAATATACACCTATTTATAATGAAGTCCATGGATTTGTGCTTTCTACATATCCCTATTCTTGTTCATACTTGTCAACAACTATAGACTTCCATTGATAGTTGCCTCCATATGTGTAGACATATAAGATCTTGTAATCTGTCAGCTCTTCTAGGTATGTCTCTAAGAACCTATAAAGGTTGAACTCACTATCGTCAATATATCTATACAGACATTCACTCTTATGATATGTCATCCAAACTCTTTCAACAAGCTTAATCTTTGTCAATTGCAAGTTTGGAAGATCCATTGTGGGCGGATGCTCCTCTACCGCTATGATTCCGAAGCTTGTATAAGCTCAGTTTGAATCTAAAGAATACATCTGGGCTTAACTACTCTAGCTTGAGGTAAGAAGGCTTATTCCAAAGTGTTCAAGTGCTTTGGTTAGAAAAAAGTCAAAACTATGTCCAAAACCGCGATCGTTTTCTCACAATTTTCTCAAATTATCAGTTTTAGACACCCCTAACATTTGGATGATTTTTGAGGCCTTAAACGATGTTTTTCAGACGTTGACTAACAATGAATGACCCATAGGATCTTTAATCAGGGTTGACATTGAATCTTTATAGAGCTAAAATGGAGCTTCATTTTGATTTTGTTTTATAAATGAATCCGATATCGGTATCTCAAGTTATGGCCAAAACAATCAATCTGTTCTCGGAGACTTCATACGCTGTCGGAATGTGTGCGGTCTAGCTAGAAAGGTGAAAAACCTTTGGCTAGAAAGTTCATGATGAGAGTCACAAACACTTTGTGAAAAAGAATTTGTGGAGAATCACCAACCCTCTTTCTAAAGATGACACAAAAACTAAGAGCATTCGTGACAGGACACTCACAAACCCTCTCCCCTATAATGCTTGGGATTTTCTTGTTTTTGTAGGTGAGGAAAGAGTAATTAAGAACACTAAACCTTTATCCGTGAAACTTCAACTCTCATGGAAACACAACTTTCTATCAAAACCCAGACCTCTTTCATGGAAACATGTAGCATTGCCCTCAATTACATAGTCGTCGTAACTTCAAACATTTGAAAGGAATACTCAAGATTCCACCTTCTTGGCGACATTTTTTTTATTTTTAGAGATTTAAGAGCTTATATATTTAAGCCCACACACCATTTTGATAAAGGGAAACCCTAATTCACTCCCTCATAGACTCAAATACAAGACTACAAAGAGGTGGACTGCCCTACACATAGATTGAGCAACCATGGAAGCAATTGCACAGTAGAAGAAAATTGCAGGTTTATTAAGTAAAAATCAGCCCTCTCTCTCTTCCCCATGGAAACATGAGCTGATGTGTCAATGTTTGGGCCATTTTGCCACTTTGGACCAAAACTAGGTGTTAGCGGTTGGACACACCCAACGGAGGATGATTGCCTGGCGGGATACTAATTTCCTTTGTAATCATTCCTTAATTGAGAAGAAACCGTCATTTGACCTTTGTAAATAGTGGGGCTTGCAGAAGCTTCCAAATTGTATCCCATCTTTTACATTTAGACTTAGTAAATGGTTAAATTGGAACATTAGGGTTTGAGATTGTAAGGTATACCACTTTTGACCTTAATGCAAAAAACCTTTTGTCATTTTTTATAAGTTTTTGTCTATGTGAGTTGAGCGTACTTTGTGTACGAGAGAGAGTGAGAGTTTATCTGAACGCTACACGCACATTGGTGGTCGGAATCAAGTGCGGAGAAGTGCAGCGTGTTGCCCCCGGAGAGAGCTACGCGTCAACACCTACATTGCTTGTGTACAGCCCGGCTTTGCGAGATCGACCCACGATCTATATCTGGTGATTCGGTGAGCATACGTTGTTTGTTTTTGCATTTCAGCATAGCCACGGATTCGCAATGAGTAGAGCTACACATTAAGCACTTTAGTTTTCAGAAATGACGACTTGCAAAAACCTGTCAGACATCCTACGTGATTTTGGACCGGATGTTTAGGGTTGGGGTTTTGGGTCACGTACCTTAGAGAGAGTGACCTATTGATGTTAATAGGATTTCCCTCAAGTTCTGTAGTGTTTCGAGAACGTTTGATGGGTATTCGGCTCTTGAAATTGTTTAAGAAATCTCCTCTTGTGTACTCTTGAAGGCTGTAACTTAGACATTGGGTAGAGACCTCTGTAGGAAGTAATCAATAGTCGGTCAAGTGTAGGTTGACACCCTATGCTTGCTTCCACATGCCTGTGGGTCGAGCTTCGTCCTTAGCTGACAAATTTTGTTAGGTGAGTTCTCGCTGTGCTGACGTCCATCGCGGCGTATCCGCCAACATTGGCGCCGCTGCCGGGGACGAAAACCCTAGGTAGGTGACCGAGACTAGTCCTTGAGGATAGGGATTCTCTGGCTTGCCAGAGTCTTATTTTACATTTAGTTAGGATCATAGGGTGGTGGACTCTCTAGGTCTTAGGAGGAGTCTAGGGAGCGAGTGTCTAGCCTAGATCCTTCGACTTAGGTAGTATTAGGTAGGAGAGTAGGAGTTGGAGTGGTAGAGGTGGTGAAAGGGTAGCTTGAGAGTTGGCGGAGGCCAGGAAGCAACCAAGACACCAAAATCACCATCTCACATGATGAGTAGGAGTAGGGTAAGTAGGACATCATGATTTATGATCTGGAGCACTTCATGTATGTTATATTTGTTGTTAGGCTCATCAAAGAGCTTTAAAAGAAGGAAAAGAGTGTTTAGAAGTTGAATTGAAGTTCAAAAGTTTCTGTGAGTATTTTTGAGAGAGCTGCAGAGCATAGGGAGTACTTCAGTCAGAAAAAATTTAAATTTTAAGACAGTAGACATCCTACGCGTAGCATGTCTCCAGGGGGATTTTAGCAGGGAATTTGCAAAAAATGAGGTCACCTGTGTGTTCAGAGGGTAGGTTTCACCCTAGTAACATATAGACTTGAGTGTTTTTCCCTTATTGGATTGCCCAAAAGCTTAAAGGCGGACTCACAAAACGTAAAAGTTCAGAAAAGGTTTTAATCGAGAGAAATTTGCATATTTTTGCACTTGTAAGGAATATTGGCACTTGTTGAGAGCATAGGAAAGGCAAAGTAGCACTTTAGTATGAGGAAAGGAGCAGTAGACATCCTACGCGTAGGATGTCTACAGGGTGTTCTGGTGAGAGTTTTGAAAATCTGAGTTGACCAGTGTGTTTAGAAGGTAGCAATTACCCTATATTCACTTGGAAGGGGGAACTTGACCATATCTTGACAAGATAAGGCCAAAAGAAGGAAATTTCCAGACATCTTACCCAAATTGGGCCCAAGGCATTATTTTGAGACCAAAACCATAGGATGTCTTCATGAGCATGATCTACATGATTTATTGAGTGCATGAGAAAGGTTTCATCTCAAATGGGTGAGAACATTGGGTTTTAAGCAGACTTTAGTATTTTTGACCAAAGGCTAGAATAGCTAAATTTGGGGTCTTTTGAAATCCAAACTAAAATCTAAGCATAGCATTGGGTTGCTGACATCAAGGGGAAGCTCTGGCTCAAGTTTGGAGTATAACAAAGCACTTAGACATCCTACATGTAGGATGTGTTCACGGTGATTTAGCACTCAAAAGCCAATTGTGAGCATACCAGAGTGATCAGCACCTTAAGAGGAGTCTGTGGTTTGAATTTGAAGCAAATTTGAGCAGTTAGACATGCTACGCGTAGTATGTCTAAGGCATGATATTGAAGTCAAAATATGACTGTGGACATAGCAGGGTGTTGTATAGCCTTAGGCAAGCCCCCTAGTCAATTTTGGTCCAAATTGGAGTTCATTTGACTGGTCAGATCAACATCAGGCTGCTGGAACAGATTTTTGATCAGTTGACCAGCTTATAGGTATCCAAATCAAAAAGTGAAAACAGCTGTGGACTCAGCACATCAAGGGGAATCATAGAGTGATGTTCCAATTGACTTAAGAGTTCCAGAACTTCTTTCAGAAGGGAAATTGGACCTTGTTTGATCTTTTGACAGAGCAGAGACGGAATTAAGACTTTCCCTCTAGACTGACAAACACTCAAGTAAAGTACTGTTCCAGACTAGCAGACCTAATCAAGAACATCCAAAGTGTACAGAGTACAATAGTGGTTGAGGTTAACCCTCCAGTTATACCAATCATTATTAAGACCATCTCTAGCGGATAAATGCTTTGATTCGATTGCCAAAATTAAACAAACTCTAGGGGAGTCCTAGTTTATTCTGACTATCAGGGACGCAACTGTATTTGTATAGAAGAAATACCTTCTCAGATACTAGAGATAATTCAAGTCTATGATGATGGAGATAGATTCCGAGACAAAAAGGGGAACCACTATCTGATAGTTAGTAACCCTGAGGATTACAACAGATATGGAGATAATATGGAAAAAGGAAAAATGGTCTCAGAGGCTCAAGATCCACCTCCAAAAATTGATCGACCTGGAGCTCTTTTTATGTATGATAAAAAAACAACTAGGGTCTCTACCTATAATGAGAATGTGGGAATTTACAAGCATGAGAGCAAGGGAGTAGTCTCTTATTTCGATGCAAAGAACCCTACCCAAATGAATTAACCGAAGACAAGGTTCTTTACTTATTCTCTTATGAAATTGCTATTAGTGCAAAAGAAAGATGGCAGATATCGTATGTGTGTCGACTATAGAGCACTAAATAGGATCACTATCAAGAATAGGTTTCCCGTTCCACGGGTAGAAGACCTATTTGATAAGCTACAAGGATCGACCTACTTCAGTAGGATTGACCTAAAAAGTGGCTATCATCAAATAAGGATAGTTGATCAAGACATTGTAAAGACCACATTTCGCACCACATTTGGTCTTTACGAATACATTGTCATGCCTTTTGGCTTGACCAATGCACCAGCCACATTCAACCGCTTGATGGAGAAGCTGTTCAGGCCTCATCGAACCTTCACTGGAGTGTTCTTTGATGATATTATCATCTACTCTAATTCATTAGAAGAACACAAGCAACACCTCCAGGTAATATTTCAAGTGTTGAGAGAGAATAAACTTTATGTTCATCGAAAGAAAAGTGATTTTTTCTTGCAAGAGATTCAATATTTAGGTCACATTATCTCTCAAGATGGCATCCAAATGGATCCATCCAAGTTAGAGGTAATAAAAGGATGGCCTAAACCAAGGAATCTTAATGAACTATGAAGCTTTATAGGTATGTGTGCATACTATAGACGCTTCATAGAAAAGTTCTCACAAATTGCGGGACCATTACATGATCTAACAAAGAAAAACGTTAGGTATACATGGTCTGCTAAGGAGAACAATGCTTTCGAAAAGCTTAAAGAAAAGTTTAAATCTCAACCTGTGCTTACACTACCGGATCTCTCAAAACCATTTGAGGTCCAATGTGATGCTTGTGGTGATTGCCTTGGAGCTGTTTTGCTCCAAGAAGGGCACGCCATAGGCTATGAGAGTCGAAGGCTCGACCCTGTTGAGTAAGCTCTAGGCATATATGAAAGGAACTCCTTGCAGTTCTACATGCCTTAGACTCATGGAAGCACTATTTATTGTGGACTCCTTTCATTCTGTGAACGGATCACCAAAGTCTTAAGTACTTCGTGACGTAGACCAAGCTCTCCGACAAACAAATGAGGTGGGAAAATTTCCTTTCGCAATTTCATTTTCATATTTCTCACATTGCTAGCAAGCATAATCAAGTAGCTGATGCACTCTCAAGACGGCCGAGAGTGAATGGGGTTTCAATAGCAACTCACAATGATCTATCTTCAATGATAGATAAGTATGCAATTGATCCCCATTTTAGAGATGTGATTTCAGCCCTTGCATTAGGGAAGAAAGAAGAACCATTTACTTTACAAGATGGTTATCTTCTCTATGGCAATAGACTATGCGTTACTAACTCACTACGTGAGAAAGTAATGTATGAATCTCATTCTCCACTGTATGCGGGGCATAGAGGGATTTAGTCTACCTTAAAGGGAATTGAAACATATTTCTATTGTCCTACCATGAAAGTGAACATACAAGAGTATGTTTTTAAATGTGTGGTATGCCAAAAGACAAAATTTGATAGAGGGAGGAAACTTGGATTGCTTCAACCCTTGCCAATCCCTAATTCACCATGCGAGAGCATATCCATGGATTTTATCTTTCGATTGCCTAAGTCTATCCATGGGAATATGGGAATATGGACAATAGTAGACAGGTTCAGTAAACAAGCTCATTTTATACCTGTCAAAAACACTATCAAAGCCCATCAAATCGCAACCCTCTTCATTTCACAAATTTTTAAGTACCATGGCTTGCCCATGTCCATAGTGTCCGGATAGAGATCCTAGAATGACCAGTAATTTCTGGAAGGGTCTCTTTGAGAATTTAGGAACAAGGATAAACTTCTCTTCGGCCTATCATCCACAAACGGATGGCCAAAGTGAAATAGCTAACCTAACAATTCTCGATCTACTAAAATCCTATGTAACGGAAGTAGATCAAAGATCCCAATGGGAGAGGTACTTACCCTTAGTGGAGTATGCTTACAATAACACTGTACATACTTCCACGGGAAAAGCACCTTTCTAGGTAATTGAGGGGAGATCAAAAAGTCCCTTGCTACTTAAGGTACATGGGAAGATCTTCGCTGCAGATGAGTATAGCCGAGACCTACAAGAATCTATTCAAAAGATTACAGATCTATCTCTATCTCACAGCAAAGGCAAAATGGTGCCTGCTAACAAGCACAGAAGAGCCCACACCTTTAAAGAAAACGATTGGGTCTTATTAAAGTTTCCCAAGGCTCGATTAAGGCACAAGACGAGCAAGAATCCTATGGGACACCAAAAGTACTATGCTAAACTAGCAAAAAGGTACTATGATCCCTTCGAGATTCTTAGGCCAATCAATGAGATGGCCTATCAACTCAAGTTGCCCAATCATTGGCTCATACACAATGCTTTCCATGTGAGCCTATTAAAGCCTTACAAAGGAGAGCCACCTCAAGAACCGACTATTGAAGACCCACCGGAGATCGAGGACCAAGAGGAGGTGTTGCAGCCCGAGTCCATTCTCCGACATGAAGACAAGGTATTAAGAGGCAGTAAGACTATCCACCGACGATATCTTATTAAGTTAAAGAATTATCCTTTTGAAGATGCTAGATGGATGCGAGGCATACAATTAAAGGATAACCTAAACCTTGTCAATGCTTACAATGCTTCCCAAGAGTAAGCAAACGTACAAAATGTTAAAAATGAACAAAGTTTTTTTTTGTCTTATAAGACTCTCTTTTTCTTTATTGTGCACAAAAAATAAGTAGTATGCATGCTTAGATCAAGTTTGTGGAGAGGACGTCTCCCAAACACCAAGTAGAGCTTGTCACTCTACTATGGAAGACTGATAGGACTAATGTGCAGACATGCTTGTGGCAGCCTCAGGCTCTCAAGCACCAAATGGACTAGTCATCCATTGTGGAATGACATCGTAGGGTAACATAGGGATCCTCTACCTGCTAAGAAAAGGACTCATGAATATGCTTTATCTTCTCTACACCATAGTCGAGGACGACTATGATTTCAAGAGAGAGGTAATGTCATAATAATCAATATCTAATTCTCCTAAATGATTTTCTCATGTTAAACTGATCATTTAATATGGGGAAGTGCCAGGGGAGAAAAAGATAGAATATTGGTTAAGCTAGCAGACCGGCCACAGTAGGGATCCAAAAGATCCATGTGCAACAATGGGCTAAAAAGACCCGAAGGTTCAACCCATTAAGACTTCCAAAATGCTAAGGTTCCAAAATTCAAAGGTTGTGTCCAAAGGTCAACCCTAGGGGAAATTGGATGCTTTCTGTGTGACCAAAAAAGTCTTTGTACATCCCTACATGGGAGGGGGCCAGCCTTTCTTCTAGGGGATGAGAGAGAAAGCTACACACACACACACACACAAGATCCCTTTACACAAAGGGAATGAGGGACACATATCAGCTCCCTAGGCTAGATGCCCACAAGGTGTACCCAATTCCTATTGGATGGCCTTGGAGGTGGACCAATGAGAATTATGCTAGAGTACGTAAATTAGTTAAATAAATTTAAAAACACTTAATAAAAGAACTAATGAGATTTAAGTCCTCTAGAAGACTATTGGACAGTCTCCCAAGGGGTCCAATGAGCATTCAACAGGCCAATGGCTTGCCTGATTCATATTGGCCAGGAGGCAAAGGGGTCCAATGAGAGTTTAGTTTAATTATTAAATTACCTAAAGCTCTCACAAAAGGGGAAAGGGGGACACGTGTCAAAAGTCTATCACTTATGCTGCTTAATAATCATTGGCTTGACTTGGGGAGGCCAATGGGGAGATAGCAACACCAAATAGCAAGAGGGCTCCCCCAAGAGAGAGAGAGAGGGGGCTGATTTTTGCAAGGCATTATCACACACACACACTCACACACGGTCTATCTGTGAAGCAAAGAAGACTATCTCTTCCCAAGCTTTAATGGATAGCTCATCACCTACTCCAAGCTTGTGAGATAGAAGCCTACATCGACCCACTCTTGGCATGTGGATGCAAATCCAACCAAGATCCAAGCTTCAATGCATGCTCATCTCCTCTACCAAGCTAATTACTAAGCTAATCTATGCTAATATGAGTGATTATGTGAGGAGATGTACATCTTTCTCGTAAGATACTCCTTCTTCCTCTCAATCTACTCTGATACCCTGCTAGCTCTCACCATCTTCGAAGGTGTGTGAGGTCTTGGGATTGAGAACGGGGATAATTGATGTTGTGTTTGCTAAGTGTTTTGCTTAGTGCATGAAGCTTTCATCTTCATTGCACTAGCTAATCTTGAAGGAACACAAAGAATTGAACTGTACAATGTCTCTCTTGATGGGAGAAACCATAATACAAAGCCTTTTGAAGGGGGGACCGGCTCCATGCAAGTCCGGTCCTCAACTGTTGTCAATAGCTTAATTTATATCTCTTTTAAAAGTATTGTTGATGCTATCTAACTAGGTGTTATGCTTTTTGTTGCTCTCTCCACCCAAGCACTCTTGTAATTCTCATTAGGAATCCATTCTAATGAAATGCCCACTATGCTCATGCTAATTTCCGCTACACATAAGTTATTAGGCCATTAAATGTTACAGGGAAAATGGGAGACCTAGGGCTACTCTAGTTAAGGCCAACAGACTTTTGAAGGGACTGAGAAAGAGGCAGCAAGTTTATGTGATAAAGCTCAACAAGGTGGACCAATCGGATACCACTCTTCTACCAAACTAGTTGAGGGAGTATGATGATGTATTCCCTGAAGACCTTACCAATATTCCTCCACATAGAGAGGCAAATCATGAGATTGAGACTATTCCTTGATGTGAACCTATCTCAAAAAGACCTTATAAAATGTCACTTCCAGAGGCCATCGAACTCAAGGAACAACTTAGGAAACTCATTGAGTAAGAATTCATTTGACCCAGTACTTCTCCTTGGGGTGCACCAGTTCTTTTTTACAAGAAGAAGGATGGAACGTTAAGGCTATGCATAGATTATCGTGGACTGAACCAGGTAACTGTCAAGAACAAGTATCCAATTCCAAGGATTGACAAACTCTTGGACAGGCTCCACGGCGCCAAAATGTTTACAAAGATTGATCTAAGGTCAGGATATTACCAAATCAAAATCAAGGAATCAGATATTCCAAAGACAGCTTTCAACACTAGGTATGGACACCATGAATTCACAGTAATGTCTTTTGGTCTAACAAATGCTCCTCCAAGCTTCAGACGCCTTATGCAGGATATTTTCAGACCTTATATGGATGATTTTTTCTTGGTTTTCTTTGATGACATTCTCATCTATTCTAAGAACGAGGTAGATCATGAAAAAAATGTTGGCAAAGTACTTGATCTTCTTTGAGAACACCAACTTTATGCTAAAGCGAGCAAGTGTACCTTCTGCTCACCAAAGGTCAATTATCTTGGATTTGTCGTATCGATAGAAGGGATTTTAGTGGACCCAAATAAAGTCAATGATATCGTTGATTGGCCTCAACCATCTACTGTCAGCGAAGTAAGAGGATTTCTTGGGATAACGGGACGGTACAGGATTTTTGTCAAGGACTATGCATGTATTGCTGCACCTTTGACGGAACTCTTGAAGAAAGGAATGAGGATCGAATGGAAGACCGAGCATGACTCTAGTTTTTCTAAGCTAAAAGAATTGTTGGTCTCAGCTCCTATCTTAAACCTTCCAGATTTCAGTAAGGAATTTGAAGTAGCGACCGATGCTAGCAAATTTTCTTTAGGCGGAGTTCTTACTCAAGAAGGAAGACCGGTGGCTTATACTTCACGAAAGTTGAGGGATCATGAGAAGAATTATCCTACTCATGATTTGGAACTATTAGCGGTTATACATGCACTGAAGCTGTGGAGACATTATCTTCTCGGACACAAGTTTCAGCTAGTGACAGACCACAAGAGCTTAAAATGGATTTTTACTCGACCTATCCTCAATATGCGACAAAGGTGATGGATAGAGCTTTTACAAGAATATGACCTTCACATAAAGTATAGACAAGGGAAGGAAAATGTAATTGCAGTGATAGCCGTTTTTCGGCTCTCTGTAATTTCCATAGCGAGTTACCTCACCCTATCAAATCACTCAAACACTATGGCTATCCCTACCATTTCACTGTATATAGGTGTGTGTGAGTTAGGGGACTTTTCCCATATCTTCTTAAAAACCCTCAATTAGCTAGTCACTGGGCTAGTTGAGCCAAATAAATAAATAAATAATTTAAGTATATTATGGCCCATTTACGTGTAAATATTTCATTGTATATAGGGCCTAAATAAAAGCATTTTTCATAATTATTTTATTTATTTAAATATTTCTACGTATGGTGTGTTATTTATGCTATGTACATTGACTCACCATTACCACATTTTTTCTTACCATTTTGCATACTCTTTATTCCATATAAAAATAATTTCATACAAGCTTCTCTTATTTTTGGTGTAACTCCATCCCAACAAAAATCCAAAAAAACTAGTTCTATTTATGTGTATATTTTTTCACTATTGTGATTTTTTCCTTCCTACATCTATTCTCTATTACTCTCATTAATTAGACCACCAAAAATATTCATCTTTTTATGGTAGACTTATAATGAGAGAGATTTATTTTGACTCCTTTATATTTTTCCACATATATTATTTATATTTGACATGTACATATTTTTTTTAGACCCCTCAATATTTGATTTTCTTAGTTGTACTATTCACTTATATTATGATCTCAACAATATATTCAATTATAGACCTACCAAATAAGGTCAAGGGTATGTGGAATGCATGCATGCACCATTGGGGGCTCACTCTTGGAGGTATTCAAAAGAATCATCCAAAGAAGGACCTCACAAGGACTTTGTGCAGTGGAAAAAAACAGTCGGTTTTGCTGAATTTTTAAAGATCACATGCTTTTCGAATTTGAAAAGGTGATACAAACAAAAGTTGTAGCTCGTGGGCTAAGCGTTTACCTCAAATGTTTTCATATTTTTTTGAGCTACGAGCTGTGAGCTATGATTTTATTGGTGGATCCCAGTTTGCCCATGCTATGCAGCCACACTCCCTCTTCCACTTTATCATTTTCCTCTTTCACACACATTTCTCCACTCATCATCCCCACCTCGCTCACCACTCCTCTCTGCACCCTACTCACCTTCTTCTCAACCTTGAAGAATAAGAGAAACCATGGTGAACTTATGTCTCTTACACACACTTCCATTCCAAAATTAACCACCTAGTCTCATTTTTCCTCATCCATATTACCCATATCTATCAAAAAACCACAAAATTCAGCCTCTTCTCTTGAAAGACAGCATCATGGTGATTGATTACTCATGTTCACTTACCTTGGCTCCCAAGGAAGGTCAGGAGTGGAGAAAAAACGTACCATCAAAGCTAGTGGACCGTCAACAAGCGTCAAAATTGACCCTACTCAAGACACTTGGAGCATCAACATTGTAAGAAATCCATATTTTCTTACCTATTATGAGTTTTTTCTTCCTTATTTGTATCCTACTTGGATACTCCCATTGTAAATATCCAATTCCATTTGTAAATCAATAAAAATACTAACTCTACTAATTTACTAACATTAACCTACTATGAAAAGTCCTATCACCTCCACTTCTCTCCTCTCTCTCTTCTTCATCTATCCACACCAACTTCTTGATAATTCCAAGCAAAAGAAATTAGATAAGTGCTGAAAAACTAACCCAACCATGGTTAGAGGAATAACCCTAGCCCTCAGAATTTCTATAAAAGGAGGGTGTAGCTAGCACAAAAGGGGGGGAGTCATAAGAAAGATCACTATGCTATAGCTTGAGAAGCCAATCTCAACCTCTTTAGAAGGAGTTCTTGAGTGGAAGCTCATTGTCTTATACATGTGCATGTGTTGTAATAGGGGTGATTAGCAAGGAAACTCTATGCCATTGTAAGAGAGAGAGTGATCATTCAATTGAGAGTAGGAAATCTATCATTTCTCCTACTAGTATAAGCCCAACATTTGCTAAATCAAGGAGGGTGGATTTTGGACTAAGCTTGGATACTATGTCTCTCTTCCAACGTGAAGTAATGGACAACAATGATGTGTAAGTGTCTTGGTGTTTTTTTTTAAGTTCTTGATAGCTTGTCTCTGGGTGTTGTCATCAATTTAGCCATAAATTCCACATACTTTAAGAGGGCGACAGGGTGGAGAGGACTCCCCTGGCCTTAAGACAGTGATTGGGGTGGCTTTTCTTGTGATGTGTTGTGGTGTAATTTACTCAAGCTATGTTGAACAAATACTAATCTCACTTTGATTGGTCATGACATATTTGTAAGAAGATATTAATGCAACAAGCACCCCCTCCCTCTTCTCTCTCGTTCTTACATATATGATTGTGTTTGCTTGATCATTGCCGATACATTTCAAAGCAACCCGAGCACTATCTCTCTCTCTCTCTCTCTACGCGTCCTAGTTCGCGTGGTGCCCCAAATTTGTGTAGGGTTAGGTTGCGGGTTTGTGTGTGTGTTTGTTGTTTTTTCCGACCCCAACCCAATTGAGCAGCACAGGAGCCTAGAAGGGTGCTTAGAGGCCAGTCTTCTTGTTGCCTGCCCCAGACCTCCTCAAATTGGTGTCCCCACTGAGGATTTAACATGTGTATGTTTTTGTGTAGGATCAATCTTTAGAATAGTCAAGTAGTTTGCATGAATCACAAGAATTTGTATGATCCTTTTATTCCGATTGCAAGGTAAAAGGTACACATAATTGTTAGTACTAAGTTGCAATTTCAACGCGTAATTTTAGGTTCTCTTAGGTTAGCCAAAATAAACGCTTCGGTAAATCCTTTTATTTTTCCTCTCATTAGGTACGACCTTAGTTTGGACGTCTATATTTTTGTTTTGTTTTAAGAATTAGGTCATGCATAGACCATGGATAATGGCCCAGGAATAGAGGTTTTCCCCTTTCATTTCACTCCACACATTAGAGTAAACGTTGCAGTCAGTAGGAAGATCCACTTTCAACAACGTATGGTGTTCATGTTTGGTGCCCAAAGAGTAGGAGAAATTCTGGCATCACCAAACCCTGTCATCCTGCCTCTTATTGATTATCATAGGTCATTTGATGTGAATATTTTTATTTTGTTTTAGAATAGATTGCAATTTAGAAAACATTACTGTGTAAATCTTTAAAAAAAAAACAAACAAAAACGTGTTGTCACCTTAAAACTAATTCAATGGAGGCCCAACGCCAAATGTCTGGATATCCTCTTTTCTTTGTAGAGATTAGAGAGGATGCATAAATATTTTTAACAAATTTCAAGATGTCTTGTCGTATCAAGAGAATAGTAACTGATCAAGAAGGCGTAGAGATGTTTGAAGTGGTCCTTAGGAAAGATGCTAGCACTTGGTTTGACTCGTTGCCTGAGGAAGTTAAAGGGAATTACACGGAAGTTGTGAATCATTTCAAGAGATACTTCTTTGATCCCCAAAACACTCAAAAACTATGGCAAGACATTGTTTCCCACAAGCAAAAAGACCTAGATGACTACGACTTGTACAAGCAAGAGTTTCTACATCTTTGGGCTGTATGGGTGAGAAATAGTGCTAACCCTGGTGATGGTGTAGAGTTCCTAAAGAAGGAGAGGTTCATAGCCGAACACTTTCCTGACCTTAAGATAAAATTTGAGGCGGGTGCACCTGCTACCTTTGATGCAGCTGAAACTAGGGCTGCTGAGAAATATAGAAAACTGAAGTGCCTAAGGGGAGAGGTTCCAATAGAAGGTCTTAGACCCAAAGGTAAGTCACAAGCATCAACATCTAGGGAGCTTCCTGAGGTAATGGCGAAAGTGATTGAGAAGTTAAATGAATCTTTAAGCAGCTTGTCAATTCACCTTGCACAAGCTGTAGGTCCAAAGGGATAAGCTAAGAAGTTTGAAGAGCGAGATCTATGACCTAGGAGAGTCTTAAAATGTTGGAATTGCGGAGAGTTTGGACATGGGATGTATAATTGTCCTTGGCCCCGTGGGGAGCCAGGGAGACCTAACTTGAATTCACCAGTGGTGAATGCAAGTGAAGGAACTAGTCAGCAACCACGGCTTCTACAAAGGCCAAATGGAGCAAGACCACCTCCATAAGGAGTGGAAGGAGTTCCACCTTTGCCAAACCCAAATGTGCATGTGGTAGAGGTGATAAATTCAAGAGAGGTTGACATGGAAGAAAATGACATTAAGCGTGGTCGAGGGAAAGGTAAGGAGAAAGAAGGAGTTACATCACAAAGTGACCATGGACAAGAAAAGAAGGCAAAGGAGACCAAGGAAGCTAAGAGGACTCGACGTTGTATCAACCTCCAAGACTTCCCTCTTGGACATGGAATAGCTCCATACAACTTGTTGGAAGACATGAGAGGTAAGGGTCGTGATATCTCATGGCCTCAGTTTCTTGCATTATGCCCACAAGTTAGGAGAGATTTAACAAAGGCAGTTAGCACTAGGAGAAAGGTAAAAGAGAGTGTGCCTGTTGTAAAAATTGCACAAGCTGAAATGAATGAGGACATTACACCTGTGCTAGATTGTTACATCAAAGGAGGATTGGTTAGGAAAGGTCTAGTGGATAGGGGTACACAAATTTGCATCATGACAGAGGGACTCATGCAAAAACTAGGCATGCACATCCATGAGACACCTGAAATTAAAGTCAATATGGCAACAATAGCAAGGCTAGGTGCGTAGGCATTTGTAAAAATGTTTTTTTGGAGGCCTTTGGCATTAAGAAGGCAGTGGATTTCTATGTCATGTCTACCAAAGGGAATGGTTACCCATTTATCCTAGGGAGACCATGGCTAATGAAAATGCGAGCTTTGTAGAATTGGGAGAGTGGAAAGCTAATTTGCAAGAATGACAATCATAAGAAGGTTGTCTTTGACATGAAGGAGCAACGCCAAGAGGAGCTCCATGAAGAATCATCTCAAAGTGAGACGGAGGAAGGTTGGACCAATAGCACTTCATAAGGAAAAAGTAGCGGCAGCATTACTGAAGAGGAGTCTTCCACTGAAGTCATGGGGGTAAGCTTTATGCCAAACAACCAAGAGACCTCTTGCCCAGGTTTGGAAGAGGTGGGTTCCCAAGAGAACCAAAAAGTGGAAGATGAAAGAATGCTAGAAGGTATGTTATCTACGACACTTACAAAGGATGAAAGAGAGGAGCTCAAAGGTGTGTTAAGGAAATTTCCTAGGCTTTTTGCTAGACACTACACCGATGTGCGTGGAGTAGATGTTGTTCAACACAAAATTGAGTTGAAGCCAAAGGCCACACATAAGGCTCAAAAGCTACGAAGGCTAGGAGTCATCAAGGAGCAGGCTCTACTCAAAGACGTAAGGAAGCTTCTAGCAATAGGTTTCATTTATCCAGTGGAGAATTCAGAGTGGGTCTCTCCCATTGTTGTCACTCCCAAGAAGAACGACAAGTGGAGGGTGTGTGTGGATTACCGTCCACTCAATGAGGCAACAAAAAGAGATCACTTTCCCCTCCCATTTCAGGATGAGATACTAAATGAGGTAGCTGGTCATGAGAAGTACACTATGTGTGATGGCTACTCAGGTTACTTTCAAATAGGTATCGCATTGGAAGATCAGTTAAAAACAACCTTCATCACTCCTTGGGGTTGTTATGCTTTTAGAGTTATGCCATTTGTCCTGACAAATGCTCCTGCAAGTTTCGAACGTTTCATGAACTTGGTGTTTCAAGCATTCTTTAGAAAGTCAATTAGGGTGTTCATTGATGATTTCTGCATTTATAGCTCAAAATCATTGCATCTACAAAGGGTAGAAGAAGGTTTAAAGAAGCTCTATGACATGAGAGGTCAACTCAACCTCGACAAGTGTCACATAGGTGAGGATGAAGTGATCTTGCTTGGTCACAAGGTTTCCTATAAAGGCATTGAGGTGGATCCTTCAAAGGCAAAGGCTTTTATTGAGCTCCCATCACCCAAGAATCTCAAAGAGGTCATCTCATTCATTCAAAAGGTGAAGTATATGTCACCCTTCATTCACTTAGCCTCGGAGTTACTTCACCCTTTGCAAAAGTTGACACAACAAGTAGAATTTGCATGGTCTGATGAGCTTGAAGAGTACTTTTGTAACATTAAAGTCATTTTGTCAGAGCTACCAACACTCATGCCTCCTTGTTGGGAGTACACATTCTTTGTTAGCTCTAGTGTTGGAAGGGAAACAATTGGTGCTGTGTTGCTACAACAAGATCCCCACAGTACCAGGATGCGACCCATCTACTTTGCTAGTAGGGTCATGAATTCTTTGGAGAGAGGCTACACAGAAGCAGAACTCATGATCCTTTCTCTCATGTTTGCGGGTGAGAAAGTTTAGTTCCTACCTGCTACCAAAACCTTTTGTAATTCTCACTACAGAAAATTTGTTTCCTTGGGTGTCATCTCAAATGAATCTTAGTACTAGGATCTCAAAGTGGATCATGGAGTTACAAGAGTTCCAATACTCTTTCAAGGTGGAAGATAGTGTGCGTGCACAATTGGGAGGGATCCTTACTTATAGGGTACATGAGAAGGAGATTAAGGTGCCTGAAAGAAAGACCCTACCATTGCCACCACCAAAAAATATTCTTAATGCTTTTACCCTGTTCTTTGATGGAGCTTTTCGATGAGCCACATGAAAGCAGGGGGAGGGCTAGTGTTGCTCAACCCAAGTGGGGAGGTGGTCATGAAAGAGAAGGTCAATCTACCAGGTTCAACTACCAACAATGAAGCAGAATATGACACACTACTTCATGGTTTAAAGATATGCATTGGCCAAGGTATACAACGTCTCATGGTAAAAGGGGATGCACTTCTCATTGTGAAGAAAATTTTAGGCATTTGGGCATGCAAGAATGAAAACACATGTACAAAAGTTCATGCCATTCATAGTCTGTTTAATCAGTTTGAAGAAGTGCAACTATATCATATTCCTAGGAAACAGAATGAAGATGCCGATTTACTTGCACAGCAAGTAGTTACATGTGTTGAGAAAGAAGTGCAGGTCATCATGGTGGCACCAACTGTCAAGAAACCGAGATACTAGGGATTGGAGTCATTGACTCCCATTATTAGATACCTTTTGGAGGGTGAGTTTCCACAAGACTTCACGAAGGCTCAAAAGAGGAGACTCATGAAGATGGCAAGCGCGTATCTCTTCCTAGAAGGATCCCTCTATCAAAGAGGGAAGGATCAAGTATGCAGAAGAGTACCAACTATCAAGAAGATTCCAGCCATTCTAAAAGGTTTGCATGAAGAGGCATGTGGTGGTCATTTTGCCCAAGAGTTAACTGTGAAGAAAATTTTGCTTGCGGGCTATGTTTGGCCAAGTCTGCATGTGGATGTCCAACATTGGTGTAAAAGTTGTCACAATTGTCAAGTAAATGGGAATAGAAGATTGGTTTATGGTCCAAGGAAAATTGTGCTTGCAAATGGACCCTTTGAAAAGTGGGGCATTGATGCTATGGGTCCTCTGCCTAGGACAAAACATGGTAAACTGTACATTCTAGTGGCTGTAGACTATATGACTAGGTGGGTGGAAGCACAAAGTGTGGCAAAGGTAAATGAGAGGATAGCGAGCAAATTTGTCTACACTCACATTTTTGGTAGATTTGGCACACCTTTGGAGATTGTTTCTGATAATGGTCCGGGGTTTAGAAAGGGCTTTCTCACAGAAGTGTGTGAAGAACTTCACATTCTACATCATCACAGTACACCCTACTATCACCAATCAAATGGTTTGGTAGAAAAAGCTGATGGTGTCATTGCAGGCATCATTAGAAAGATGGTGAAAAACAAGACAAAGTTGTGGGATGACTTCTGGGATGGTGCATTGTGGGCGTATCAAACCACATATAGGGAAGCCACGGAGTTCACACCATTTCACTTGGTCTATGGTCAAGAGGCTTTACAACCAATTGAGCTCAACATTCCAACAATGCCACTTCATGGCAAAGCAGCACAAGATGATCAAGAAGCACGGATGGATCGACTTCTTACCTTAGCTGAGCTTGAGTAGAAAAGAGAAGCAGCATACAAGTGCTACAAGAGGAAAGCTACGCATGCGAAGGACAAGCTTGAAAAGAAACTAAAGGACGAAGGAATTAATGAAGGAGATCTTGTGCTAAGATATGCCAATCGACTCGATAATCGTTTTGATGCCAAGTTTAAAAGTAGATGGCAGGGGCCATACATAGTCAAGAAGGCTTTCAATTCAAGTTACTATCAACTTATGGACTTGAATGGGAAAGAGCACTCCAGGAAGGTAAATGGGTATCGCTTGAAGCCTTATTTGAGTCGCCTTCTACCAAAGGATCTACCAAAGATCTGTCAAAAGGTAGCTATCTCATGTAAGTATTGTTTCGTGAAGCATGAGTGTAACTCAAACCAAAATTCCAAGGGGCCAAAAAATGAAGAGCTTGTCAAGGACTCTCAAGCACTCTCTTGGGAAAAGATGCTTTATGATGGTACATGAATATACCATCATCCTGGGGGAGGGCTAATGATAGCGGTTTTTCGCCTCTCTGTAATTTCCATAGCGAGTTACCTCACCCTATCAAATCACTCAAACACTATGGCTATCCCTACCATTTCAGATGTGTGTGAGTTAGGGGACTTTTCCCATATCTTCTTAAAAATCCTCAATTAGCTAGTCAATGGGCTAGTTGAGCCAAAAAAATAGATGTGTGTGAGTTAGGGGACTTTTCCCATATCTTCTTAAAAATCCTCAATTAGCTAGTCAATGGGCTAGTTGAGCCAAAAAAATAAAATAAAATAAAATTAAAATTATAAGTATATTATGGCCCATTTATGTGTAAATATTTCATTGTATATAAGGCCTAAATAAAAGGATTTTTCATAATTATTTTGATATTTATTTAAATATTTCTACCTATGGTGTGTTATTTATGCTATGTACATTGACTCACCATTACCACATTTTTTCTTACCATTTTGCATACTCTTTATTCCATATAAAAATAATTTCATGCAAGATTCACTTATTTTTGGTGTAACTCCATCCCAACAAAAATCCAAAAAAACTAGTTCTATTTATGTGTATATTTTTTCACTATTGTGATTTTTTTCTTCCTACATCTATTTTCTATTACTCTCATTAATGAGACCACCAAAAATATTCATCTTTTTATGGTAGACTTATAATGAGAGAGATTTATTTTGACCCCTTTATATTTTTCCACCTATATTATTTATATTTGACATGTACATTTTTTTTTTAGACCCCTCAATATTTGATTTTCTTAGTTGTACTATTCACTTATATTATGATCTCAACAATATCTTCAATTATAGACCTACCAAATAAGGTCAAGGGTATGTGGAATGCATGCATGCACCATGGGGGGCTCACTCTTGGAGGTATTCAAAATAATCATCCAAAGAAGGACCTCACAAGGACTTTGTGCAGTGGAAAAAAACAGTCTGTTTTGCTGAATTTTTAAAGATCACATGCTCTCCGAATTTGAAAAGGTGATACAACCAAAAGTTGTAGCTCGTGGGCTGAACGTTTACCTCAAATGTTTTCATATTTTTTTGAGCTACGAGCTGTGAGCTATGATTTTATTGGTGGACCCCAGTTTGCCCATGCTATGCATCCACACTCCCTCTTCCACTTTATCATTTTCCTCTTTCACACACACTTCTCCACTCATCATCCTCACCTCTCTCACCACTCCTCTGTGCACCCTACTCACCTTCTTCTCAACCTTGAATAATAAGAGAAACCATGGTGAACTTATGTCTCTTACACACACTTCCATTCCAATATTGACCACCTAGTCTCATTTTTCCTCATCCATATTACCCATATCTATCAAAATGTTACCATATACATGTCGTAGTGATGTGTGTGAACACACTGGGACCGCCGGGGCATTTTTTCCCTCTTTAGGAGATTTTTTCCCCGTGCATTGTATATACGCCCATCACTCTAGGGCTATCTATCTTTCCATTGCACACTAAGTAACACACTCTCCATTGTGTTCCTTGAGCTTCCTTCGTCTTCTCCAAGCTGTGTGTGTTTCTCTGTAACCCTAATTCCAACAATTGGTATCAGAGCACGTCACGCCCTCCCGGGCTTAGTCGCTAGCTGCTCCAGCACACACCTGCTCACTTTCTCCGATTTCAGTGAGCTTTAGCGAGCGATTGCAGGTCGACAAAAATTTTGGGTGAGCTCAAAGAGCTTGGTCTGCTCAGAATTTTGATTTGGGCTCATTTCGGCCTCCGTTTCCACTACAAGCAGTATTGCACAAGTTATTTCGTCATTTTGTGCAAAATTTCTGTCAGTGCCGTTTTCTGCATAACAGGTGCCTTATAGTCTTCTACGGTTTGTGCTATATAGCACAGGTTGTTCCCGCTCCGTTTCTCCTATTTTCGGGCAGTTTTCACATCAGGTGCAGCATTTACCATGGGTGACAACAACAACACAGATGTGTTCAAGATGTTTGCTGCTGAGGACAGGTTGGATGGGAACAACTACCCTATGTGGCCTTATATGATGCAACATGTTCTTGTGTCAAAGGGTGTCTGGAACATTGTGCAGGGCATTGATGTATGTCCTTGTTCTGAGGATGTAGGTGATGTTGAGGATGTTGCAGGTCCTGCTGCAAGGATTGCAGCTGTTAGAGTTGTTTTGCCTACGGCAGAACAAGCTTGTTAAGGATGCGCAGGCTCATGCATTGATTGTGTTGTCTGTGAAGCGCACCATTTTTCCTCACATCTGTTCAGCAAAATCTGCAAAACAGGCTTGGGATATTCTAGCAGGTCTTTATGCAAGCTGCAATGAGGCTAAAATTGCTTTGCTGCGTAAAGAGCTGAAGTCGAAGATTATGCATGACGAAGATGATATGGACACTTTCCTTGCTAGTGTCAAGGATATCAATGAGCAGCTTATTTCTGCAGGTGAAATCATTTCAGACAGTTCCCTTGTGCAGACTGTTCTTGATGCCTTACCAGATTCCTACAAGACTTTTGCTAGTACTTGGAGACTTATGACCCAAGGAAATCCTGAAGTTGTCAAGTTTGATGCATTATGCACATTGCTGTTGCAAGAGTCACTTTCCAGAAAAAACAGGACTAGGCAGCGTGCAGTTGAACATGCTTTTATTGCTTCTCAAAGAAAGGGTGGTAACAATAATGCAGCCACTTCTTATGGTTCTGCTGCAAGTGGCAAAAATTCTGTTCCTAATGCTTCTGCTGGCAGTACTTCGTCTGGAAATTCTGGTGATAAGGGCAACAAGAAGATGCGTTGCCATTATTGTAAAGCCAATGATCACTTGATCAAGTCGTGTCCTAAGTTGAAGTCCAAAGAGGCTAAGAAGAAAGAGGGTGGTTCCACTGCAAATGTTGGTTCCACTACAAATGCAGCCATTGTTGAGTCTTCTATGAAAGGAGACTGTAATGCTGATGTTGATGCGGAATGGGATTTTAGCACAGAGTGCACTTACAATCTTGCTATCCATGATGCATGCTTGTCAGTTGCTGCAGATTCACATGTGTGGTATTTTGACAGTGGTGCTACAAAGCACATTACCTCACATCGTGAATTGTTTACCTCTCTCGAGTCTGTCCCTCATGGGAATTCAGTCACTTGTGCCAACAACGCCTCTTATCCAGCTCAGGGAGTTGGAAAGATTGTGCTCACTGCTGCTAATGGCAGTTCCTTCACACTTGTTGATGCACTTTATGTACCTGGGATCAAGAAGAATATCTTGTCTGTATCTGCACTTGCTAGACTTGGACTTGTAGTCAAATTTGTGGATGACAGATGTACAGTTCATGATCTCAGTTTTGGTGATGAAATTGTTGCGTCTGGCCTTTTGTGCCGTGGACTGTATAAGCTCACTTTGTATGACAAGTGTGGAAAACTTTTTGCAAATGCTGTTGCAGATTCACGGGCTATTTCAGATGCAAAACTTTGGCATGCACGTTTTGGTCATCTGAATTTTTCCAATTTGCTGCGTTTGTAGAAATTTGATATGGTTGCTTCTTTGCCGCCTCTTGAAGCACCTATCAAACATGTTTGTGAAGGCTATATTTTGGGTAACATGCAGCGTTCTAAGTTTCCAAAGGATGGTCACTCAGTTCGGGCCACATGCAGGTTGCAGCTTGTGCATAGTGATGTTTGTGGGCCCATGCAAACTCCATCCTTGGGCAATTACCTGTACTTCGTGACTTCCATTGATGATTACTCCATGCATGCATGGGTATTTTCGCTTAAAGCAAAGTCCGAAGTTTTTATGTGCTTCAAACAATTTCTGGCTATGGCTGAAAATGTCTCGAAATGTACAATGGCCCCCCTCCGTTCCGATCGAGGGGGGGGTGGTATATGTCTCATGAATTTAATGCATTTCTAGCTAGTCGTGGGATAAAACACCAATGTACAGTGCCTTATACACCTCAGCAAAATGGTGTTGCTAAGAGGAAAAACAGGTCACTGACGGAAATGGCACGATGTATGGTCAAAAGTCAAGCTTTACCACATTCTTTTTGGCTTGAGGCCATCATGTGTGCCACTTATGTACTTAACAGGTTTCCTATGAAAGCTTTGCAGTCTATTACTCCATATGAAGCATGGCATGATAGAAAGCCTTCTATTGAGCACATGCGTGTTTTTGGCTGTTAGGCATGTGCTTTGGTGCCACAAGTGCAGCGCAGAAAATTGGATGATAAGGCTATCAAATGTATTTTTGTTGGTTGTAGTGCTGAAAGCAAAGGTTACAGGTTGTATCATCCGCAAACAAAACGTATTCTGGTTTCACGGGATGTAGTGTTTGTGGAAGATTCTGTTCAGCCCTTGCTGTCATGTACCAGAGTCAGTAATGTAAGCTCACAGGACATTTATGACACTGTTGCCTCTTTTCAGTGGTGGAAATACGAATGTAAGTTCCAATGAGGCAAATGTACAGCCTATGGGGGTTTCTGAAAATGTTTTAGATCAGCCTATTACTGATGCAGATGTACATGATGTACTTGATGAGGAAAGGGATGAAAATGAGCAGGCTAGAGGTATTCCAAAATGGCTGGTGCACACTTTGTGTGACAGTAAATTGGATGCAGTCTAGTCGTACTCGTTCAGGCTCTCGCCATGCATCTTATGCATCAGATTTTTATGCTTTGGCTGTGTCTAGCTTACATGATGTTGAGGAGCCTCTGACTTTTGATGAAGCACAAAATTCAGAAAATTGGATGGCTACCATGCAATCAAAATATGATGCACTTATAGAAAATGACACATGGACTTTATGTGATTTGCCTCCTGGCAAAAGGCCATTGGTACAAAGTGGGTTTACAAGTTGAAACGCAAGCCGGATGGTGAGATCGATTGCCATAAGGCTTGACTTGTTGCAAAGGGTTATGCACAGCAAAAAGGCATAGATTATGAATAGACTTTTGCTCCCACTTGTCGTATGACTACTGTGCGTTTTCTATGTGCATTGGAAGCTCATTTTGGTTGGGATGTACATCAATCAGACATTGTTACCGCTTTCTTGAATGGTGACATATTTGAGGAAGTTTATGTAACGCAGCCTCGCGGTTTTGTCATAAAAGGACAAGAGGACAAAGTGTGCAAATGTAACAAGGATTTGTATGGGTTGAAGCAATCTCCTCGTGCTTGGTATGAGAAAGCTAACTCTCATTTGGTCAAACAAGGATTTCGTAACAGTCCAACAGAAAGCACATTGTATGTAAAGCGTGAGGGTGATGTACTTCTCATTGTGGTTCTTTATGTTGATGATTTGTTGATCACTGAACCAAATGAGAGACATATTGCTGAATTTAAGGCTGATTTGAATGCTACTTTCAAGATGAAAGATTTGGGGCTGTTGCATCATTATTTGGGTATACAGTTTAAGCAGTGTGATGGTGGTATTGCCTTGTGTCAGAAAAGTTACATAGAGACATTTCTATGTAAGTTTGGACTTGAGGATTGCAAACCTATTGCCACTCCCATGGAAACAGGTTTGAAGTTGAGTCTACATGATGTTGGTGATCCTGCTGATGTCACTCTTTACCAAACTGCTGTTGGCTGCCTCATTTATGTCTGCAACACGAGGCCGGATATTCAGTTTGCAGTCTCACAGGTCAGTAGATTTATGCATAGCCCAGGGTCTAAGCATTGGCAGGCTGTCAAGAGGATTTTCCACTACCTTAGTGGCAGTTTACATCTTGGCTTGTTTTATCCCAAGGGGGGATCATTGCCGCAAGACTTACATGCTTTTTTGAACTCAAATTGGACTGGTTGTTTTGACACGCGAGTGTCCACATCAGGTTTTTGTTTCATGCTTGGAAGTTCATATATATCATGGTTGAGCAAGAAGCAACCTGCTGTGGACACTTCGAGTTGTGAGGCTGAGTACAGGGCAATCTTCACAGCTACGGTTGAGTGTGTATGGCTCAGACGCCTTATGGCTGATTTGGGTGTTGGACAGGAAACTGCCAACACTATCTACACTGACAGTCAGAGCGCATTGGCAGTTGTGAGGAACCCAGTTTTTCATGCTCGCACAAAGCACATTAAGGTGCATTACCACTATGTCAGGGAGAGGCTCTCAGCAGGAGAGATCAGCTTGCCTTATGTGCCAACACAGGACAACCTTGCAGATCTTTTCACAAAGGCATTGTCTCATGACAAGCTTGAAGCTTTCCGCAAAGCTTTGGGCTTACTCCCCTTTGTGGACTGATCTTGTCCTCAGGGCATGGCACTTCCCTTTACTCATGTGCCAGCTCTCGTTCACTGCATCACTCTAGAGGGGGATTTGTTACCATATACATGTGGTAGTGATGTGTGTGAACACACTAGGATCGCCGGGGCATTTTTCCCTCTTTAGGAGGTTTTTTCCCCCGTGCATTGTATATACGCCCATCACTCTAGGGCTATCTATCTTTCCATTGCACACTAAGTAACACACTCTCCATTGTGTGCCTTGAGCTTCCTTCGTCTTCTCCAAGCTGTGTGTGTTTCTCTGCAACCCTAATTCCAACACAAAAAACAACAAAATTCAGCCTCTTCTCTTGAAAGATAGCATCATGGTGATTGATTACTCATGTTCACTTACCTTGGCTCCCAAGGAAGGTCAAGAGTGGAGAAAAAACGTACTATCAAAGCTAGTGGACCGTCAACAAGCGTCAAAGTTGACCCTACTCAAGACACTTGGAGCATCAACATTGTAAGAAATCCATATTTTCTTACCTATTAAGAGTTTTTTCTTACTTATTTGTATCCTACTTGGATACTCCCATTGTAAATATCCAATTCCATTTGTAAATCAATAAAAATACTAACTCTACTAATTTACTAACACTAACCTACTATGAAAAGTCCTATCACCTCCACTTCTCTCCTCTCTCTCTTCTTCATCTATCCACACCAACTTCTTGATAATTCCAAGCAAAAGAAATTAGATAAGTGCTGAAAATCTAACCCAACCATGGTTAGAGGAGTAACCCTAGCCCTCAAAATTGCTATAAAAGGAGGGTGTAGCTAGCACAAAAGGGGGGGAGTCATAAGCAAGAGCACTATGCTATAGCTTGAGAAGCCAAGCTCAACCTCTCTAGAAGGAGTTCATGAGTGGAAGCTCGTTGTCTTATGCATGTGCATGTGTTGTAATAGGGGTGATTAGCAAGGAAACTCTATGCTATTGTAAGAGAGAGAGAGTGATCATTCAATTGAGAGTAGGAAATCTATCATTTCTCCTACTAGTGTAAGCCCAATATTTGCTGAATCAAGGAGGGTGGATTTGGACTAATCTTGGATACTTTGTCTCTCTTCCAACGTGAAGTAATGGACAACAATGATGTGTAAGTGTCTTGGTGTTTTTTTTAAAGTTCTTGATAGCTTGTCTCTGGGTGTTGTCATCAATTTAGCCATAAATCCCACGTACTATAAGAGTGCGATAGGGTGGAGAGGACTCCCCTGGCCTTAAGACAGTGATCGGGGTGGCTTTTCTTGTGATGTGTTGTGGTGTAATTTACTCAAGCTATGTTGAACAAATACTAATCTCTCTTTGATTGATCATGACAGATTTGTAAGGAGGTATTAATGCAACAAGAACCCCCTCCCTCTTCTCTCTCTTTCTTACATATATAATTGTGTTTGCTTGATCATTGTCGATACATTTCAAAGAAGCCCGAGCACTATCTCTTTCTCTCTCTCTTTACGCGTCCTAGTTTGGATCCAAAACTAGGTGGTGCCCCAAATTTGTGTAGGCCCTAAGGTTAGGTTGCGGGTTTGTGTGTGTGTTTGTTGTTTTTTCCAACCCCAACCCAATTGAGCAGCACGGGATCCTAGAAGGGTGCTTAGAGGCCACTCTTCTTGTTGCCCGCCCCGCACCGCCTCAGCAGATGGGTTTAGCCCAAAATCTTTTCTCGAAGCTATCTCTATTCCAAATAACCCTATCTAGGACAAAATCAAAGAAGCATCTTTCGTAGATCCAGAATACCAACATATGGTATCATTAGTCCAGCAGAATAAGATGCCTGAAGCTAAAGATTACTCTCTTATGGGAGGATGTCTTTACTCTACAGGCATAGACTCTCTGTACCCAGAGAGCCAGCTTTAAAGAAGGTTATTCTGTATGAAGCACACGATAGCCCTACATCTGGACATCCAGGCTATGCTAAGACTCTTCATGCTGTCGGGAGGAGTTATTTTTTGTCTGGAATGAAGGGAGACATACTTCACTATGTGAGGCAATGTCTTTCTTGTCAGGATAAAAGCCGAAAGAATCAAGTTACCAGGGCAACTTCAACCTCTTGACATAGCCCAGATGAAATGGGAATGCATCCGTATGGACTTAGTTATAGGATTACCTTCTACAGGAGGTTATAACTCTATTTTCGTGGTTGTTGATATGCTCACAAAAGTGGTTCATCTAATACCCGTAATACAACCTTTACTGCTTCAGATATTAGACAGGTATTCATCAAGAAATTTTTTAGGTTACATGGTTTACCCAAGCGTATCATCAATGATAGAGATGCCAAGTTTACATCAAAATTTTGGACTTCTCTTTTCCAATCTATTGGGTCACAATTAGCCTTTAGTACAACATATCATCCTCAGACAGATGGGCAGACTGAAAGAGTAAATCAAGTCATTGAGGACATTTTCAAGGCTTATTGTTCGCAAGAGCCAAACAAGTGGTTACAGTATCTTCCTTTGGTAGAATATGCTTATAATTCTTTCAAACACAGAAGCATTGGAATGTCACCCTTTAAAGCTCTTTATGGACAGGACCGTTTAGCACCATTGAACTTCTCGAATCCAACCATCAGGGTAGAAGCCTCTAGAAAGATGTTAGAAGATATGGAAGCTCAGACTAGAAGCACTATGCAGATAAGAACCGTTCAGAAAGAACCTTCAAGGAAGGAGATAAGGTTTTTCTGCGAGTCCGACCGAAGAAAAGCAACTTATCACTAGGCAATACAAGAAGCTAAGCCCAAGGTATTATGGACCATTCGAGATCGTTAAAGTTATGAGTGACCAGGCCTACAAGCTAAAGTTACCTACAAACTTAAAGATTCATGATGTATTCCACGTTAGCTTACTCAAACCCTATATCCCTAATCCTGATCAACTCTTGGACTCATATCAGATAATCATGCCAGCGCAAGGAGTTCTCAAGCTCCAACCAGACTATGTATTTGAAACAAGGAAAAGGAAGTTACGCAAAAGAACAATCACAGAGCATCTAGTAAAGTGGAGGATTACCTTGAAGAAGATGCAACTTGGGAGGATGAACCAACACTCATAAAATATTACCCAAACACATTCTTGAGATGAGGACATCTCAAATTCTTCACGTTGGGGAGGTTGTAAGGTCTCTGACCCCGACTAAAAACAGCACCATTGTACCATGGAATGAACATAATGGAAAAAGTTACTATTTTTAGCAATTTTCCAAATTTTGTTAGTGCCATGATGTTTAGAATGGTATAAAGCTTCCAAAAGTGCATTAAAATAATTTTTGTGAAAAATTTCAAAAAATAGTAAGTTTTTGGTCACCTGACCCGTCTAGTTTTGACCGTCTCGAAAAACTACACCCGTACCCCAAATTTGAAAAAAAATGCATTTTTGGACCCAGGGGGTTGCTAAATATGGAAGGTACTCAGACAGATACACCTTAGTTAGAGATTAGTATAGCAATTTACGGCATTAAATTCCGACTCATATGGGCCATTTCAGCCTAAAACCAAAATTTCCTAAGGTTGTGCGGGGAGGATCCAGGCTCGAGGTTGTGTGGGAACAGGTTCCAGGCCACTCAGAGTCTGCTTTAGCAGCTAGGGGGCGCCCTCTCTTCTCTTGGAAGTTGTGGGAGAGTTTCCATGCTTGAGAGAGAGTGTGAGAGTCAGTTACACTAGCCAACTAGACACTTGGTAGGCATGTAACTGGACTTGCCATGCTTAAGTGGAGTAGCTCTCAGATGCAAATAGCAAGCAAGGTCGATTTTCAGCATGGAGAGGCCTATTTGAGAGTGTGCTCACACACACACACACACACACACACCTTGAGGAGGTGTTGCCGGCACACATATTTTTTGGAGGAGAAGCAAAGGAGGGAAGTGCTGCCCAATTCTCGTCTTGAGAACTTCATTGGATCAGAATTTCGAGTAGAATTCAGCCCCTAATCACGATAATATCAATCTATTCTATGTTTTGTTGCAAATCTCTCTACCATTCTCCTAATCTTGTAACTATTATGCTTAATCATAGCTAAATTACTCAATAGCTACTCTCTAATTGTCGATATCATTAATCTATTACATAATCATCATCCAATTGTTAATCATGCAAGCAATTAACCTCTCTATTTACTAGTCATCATAGTAAATAATTGTCAAGCCGGTAATGATGCGGGATTAGTCATTTTCATCCTATTACCACACAATGTTTGAGTAGCTAAATTAGATTCAATATGTTCATAGATTAGGAAGTAAATAAGGGAAATTAATCCGTCATTAATCCACTAGGAAGGGAATTTTCTCTCATCTATGCATACGGTAATTCTGCATCTACTTACACTAGGAAGTGATTGAGCACGTCTAATTCACCCCTCTAGTAAATTGATCAAGTAAAATCTGAAAATTATAATTACCTAGGCCAAGTGCTTAACTTTAGAGCCAATTCCCATAGAGCAGGTAAGGTACTATCCATAAATTACTATGCCTTGAAGGAAATTTAACCCCTCGTATAGAATGAATTGTTCAGTGATTCTAATATGTCACCTTAATTGTTATGGTACTCTCGGACATTAGTTCTTTTTCCCCGAGTTTGTCAATTAAGTAGTGAGTATTAAATGGCCCCGGTAAAGAGAACTCGTTTCGGTGGTGCCCATGACCGCAAGGTGGGAACAAGCAACGTGAACGGGAAAGGGAAAGCTCCCATGGACGACCAAGTACCGGCCATCTCACGGGCCAATGACGAGGAAATGGAGGAGGTAGGTCACATTTTAAATTCAAGTTGTTTAATTTAACATTGCATACGATAAGTTAGGAAAGAACATATCCCTAAACATGTTGGAAAAATCTGAGGGAAACCTCGGCATTTGAATTCAGTTGTATATCAATTCTAAGTAGGAAAGAATGGATGATGGATATACTGTTTGAAATAGGAAAGAATGTCTGCTAGGGAGAATTTAGCTCAGCATGTTCATTCTATTTCCAATGTTGAACTAGTTTCGATCCCCCTACTGATCACAGGGGGCGCTCGCAATGATTTCGCAGTAGCTAGAGTTACTAGCTTAGGGCCTCTACCCTCGTCTTGCTTTCTATGCAGTGGAAACCCGCGTCTTGCTTTCCATGCTGTGGGAATTTCCATGCCTTGCTTTCTATGCGGTGGACATACCTAGTTGTATGGGCAACTAGGCGACAACGGGAGGAGTCAATTCTCGCTGGAGGGGGGATGTTGTACCTCCAGAACATTGGAATTTTAATGAATAATTTTGAGTAGAAGTTTTACTACAGTTTCTATCTTGGTGCCGCTTTGCAATACTGATTGAAGGGTTGTTTTAACGAACCTTGCCAATCGGAATATAATCAAGGAACTTATATGTTGAACAGCCTCGTGGTAGTAATTAGGACGCACAAGGAAGTATGAGTGTGGGGGTGTAAAGTGGGGGCTTGGCTCAGGTTGCCAATGGCTATGAGAAGGGTGGTCCCGATTGGTCGGGAACTCTCCGTCCCCATAGTCTTATGAATCGATACTAGTAATATTCATTGCCACTAGAGCGGCGAAGTCTTAAGTGTATGTGCCTCTGAAACATGGGGAAAAAGGCACTCGGGATTTCTCTCCTCTTGGAAGGTGGGTCTTAGGATCGCTAGATAAGTTAAGCACGCTTCCCCTACAAGGTGGAGCTAGATCTCATTGCTAGTAGGCTCGAACTCGACTCACTTTGTGATGAGAGATCGTCCGCTAGACGAACCCTGAAAAACTTTGTTTGCTTCTGCTATAGATCTTGTGGCCACCAGGTTTACTATCAGATCCGCCGTTTGAGACGGCGGGGTGGGGTCCTCACAATGCGTCAGATGGCATCTAGTGGCATCAGGAGGTCTAATGGGGTTAATATCGGGCACAACGTGGATGTTTTCTTGTGATAACTATGCAAAAATTTCATTATGAGGACCATATTTTGGGGCCATTTCACGTGGTTACGGGATGCCAGGTGTACGGATGGATGCAGCAGGGTGACAACCATGCACTGCAAGGCCACTTTTTGGCCCGTTCAGGGTCCGTTTGAGGTCAACTAAAATGCCAAGGGTGCCCAACTAATAAAGCTAAGTGTGGGAACTGAAAAAACTGATAGAAGACCAGGAAAAACATGGAGAAAAGAGGAGGAACAGCCACAATCGTGTTTTTGCTGTTTTGGAGCCTGTTTTGGCCGTAAACTGTTCATCCGAGGTCGGATTTGAGCACATTGACATTGTAGACTAGGGTTTTGGGCCATTCCAGACGCGATGGCACTATCCAATTTGCCAAATTCCTCACTGTTATTTTTTTGTTTTTGCTGTGTAAGTTTCTCCTATGAGCGAAGCTTCTACTCCAATTTGTGATTCTATCTAGCATATTTTACCCATAATGTGTGAGCTATTTGCCCCATTTGGTGTTGGCCCAAGCTCAATTGTATCTAAATATAAAAAATTCTCCTCTTTTGAGTTGAATTTTTTTGGGTGTGTGTGTGTCTGTGTGGAGTGGATAAATGGGTAGTCTCTCTCCTCTCACTCCATAGGTGTGTTCTCTGTCTCGGCCAGGTGGGTTGTGTAAGCCGAGTGGTGCCCCATAGTGTGTGTTTGTATCATCCTAAGAGTGTGTGTTGGGTCATTATAGAGGCGTTCTGTGTGTTTCCATCCCGCTCACATTCTTTTGGCGCCCCCATGGAGGATCTTCTTTGAGTACCTTCTGCTTCGAGCTTCAAGCTTCGAGATTTGGGGATTACAGGTTGCAAACTATAGGGTATAGGTTACAGGGACAGGGACAGGTATAGGTGATTCATGCAGGTACAAGTAGCTGGAGTAGAGTGATACATTGGCAAGTGAAAGTCACTTGCAGTTGCCGTGGGTGCATCATTTGGCGCCTCTTTGAGCGCATTGTCTACCGGATTGTACATTACTTGTGGAAATTGCCATTGTACGCCTTTGTGGATCCATACTTGGTTTTATTTCCTAGTCCCAGCCATTTTTGAGACTTGGTCTGGAAGATAGTCATTTCTGAGACTTGACTATACGAGATTTGCATAAGCCTTCGTGAGAGGGTCAACAGCGTGAGGTTTTATTGAGCTTGGGGATTCTCAAATTTGAGATCCTTTCGGTGATACAGGTGGCTCGAGCACCCTTTTCATGACATAGGCTATGTACTAGTGATTCCTACTTGATGCTCGGGTTCTATTGTTGGAAGTTTATGCATACATATACAGTCTATTTTTTGGGTTCTTACTGCTCTACTTATGGGGAAACTCTGCTAAAAGTTTTCCAAATTGTGATGGTTGGTTTTTTGGTCTTTTGAGCCATTTATGCTGTTATGTTGTTGAAATTTTGGCACAATTAGAGGATAAGTCAGGTGTGCCTTCTTGGGAGCTTCATGGTTAGCTTTAACACTAGGTTGGTAATGGGACACTTTTATGTCCTGTTAAGTGATCGTTTTCCTTGAGTTATGTCAAGAGTTTCAAAATGGATTTTGAGGTGCTATCTATCTAGAAAGTTGTCTCATGAGCTGAAAAAAACTCAACATTTTTTTGGAATATCAATTCCATCTTTAACCTTGTCCCTGCACAACATTTCACAACCTAAACTGTGTGAAAAAACGAGTCCTGTTTTTGGCTTTTATCAACTTTTTGCAACTATACCACTCTAGAATTCATGTTTGTGAGGTCTATAATTCTAGAGAACTATCTTTAGTAGTCCTCAACATGTCCTGATGCTTCTAGGGATAAATAAATGTTAAAGTTGTAAGTTATGACCAAATTACAAAAATTGTCAAATCCTGTTTTTTTGCCAATTTTAGCTCTTCTATGATTTTTTTGGTGGCTTTCATGATATCCAAATGCAGTTTTGATTTTCAATGTCGCATATTGTAACATAAAGCTAATATTCTTTGAGTTTTGGGGCACCTAATACCCTATTTTGCATAGTAGACAACGATGGTTGATTTTTTCAATTATAGAAGAAAACGAAACATTCTAGTATATCAAGTATAGCTTTTTCAATATTGCTAGTTTCTTGTGACAACTACATGCATTTTGTAGGTAGTAACCATATCTAGTCATAAGGATCAAATTTGGCTAGATATTGAATAGTTTCTATGGGATTCTATAACTCATAATGTTGAACCCAGTTTTTTCATGTTGGTTGTATTTAGCACTTCATCTTCATCCCCAAGATTCCCCTTGGTAAGAGATGTATTATTCTTTTGACATGCTCCATGGCTCCTTATGAACCTTAAGGAAAATAGGGAACTAAGAAAACATGCATATATTATTTGTATTGAGCGTGGCTATAGAAACTTTGATGATAGGTTTGCAGAATGGTAAAAATTCAACTTTTTTGTACCTATTTCTTTTGGCAAAAAAAAAAATAGTGAGTGAGAAGAAATCATATGTTCTGATCACCAACCAATTGAAGTTAACTAGGGAATTTATCTCAAGTCCAACAAAAATCTCTAATCTTATTTTTATGCAACAAAACATAAGAAATGAGTGTTTTGATGAAAATGTACTGGTCCACAACTTTGGAGGCTTGGTGTGACCAAAAGATGAGAAATTTTACAAGTTTCTTATTTTTTCCATGTGTAGTAGGCCTTGAACTATAACCTCATGAAAGGATTTTAAAAATTGAGTGGATCTACTATGGTTTGGGAGGTGTTTTTCAAAAACCTGAAAGGACACTTTTATGTCCTGTTAGGTTACCAACCTCGTGTTAATGGATGATCAATAGGGACCTCAATTCACTCCTTTTCATTTAACTCAAAGAATCCAGATAAATGGTCATGTGTCCAAGAAGATTTTTTCCCAACAGCACATAGTCTTTATGTTCGGGCCAAGAAGATTATGAGAGATCCTGGAATGTCCTTTGTGTGTTGTAATTCCGATGATTAACTATGAAAACTCATTTGATGTGGATGTGGTTGTCCTTATCTAAAGTAGAGCTCCATTGAAGTTTCTGGGAATTGAGTCAGTCAAAAGTTTTGGGTTCTTGCATGTGTGTTCGAAGGGGTTCTCGAAGCATCGTACCTTGGGTAGCCATGGCTTTCTCTTATCCTGAGTTTCATGGAAAAAGTGATGAAGATGTGGAAGAGTTTTTGGAAAAGATGGAGGTTGCCTGCATTAGCAACCAGATTCATGATCCTGCACAGATGTTATGTCTTCTCCAAATCTGTTTGAAGAGTGATGCACGAGTTTGGTCCAAAGCATTTGAAGAGGAGTTGCGTGTGGATGATCCACCTGTAAGATTGAGTTGGAACAATCTAAGGCATGGATTGGAAGTGAAGTTTGTGAAGACAGAAGATCCTGACAAAGTGTGGCAAGAAATACAAGGTTTGGTGCAAAAGGAAGGTGAGCCAATAGATGCGTACATACGTAAGTTTTCATTGGCATGGGAGAGTATGTGAAAGGCCTAAGCAGTCAAGTACCCCCGCCTGGCATGATGAAGAAGGACAGGTTCTTGGCTGGTCTTTGGGAGAGTATACGTAGGAGAGTGGAGCTAAAGAAGCCTAGGACATATGAAGATGCATTGGAGGTGGCAATGAGCAAAGAGTGGAAGCTGAGGAAAATGAGCCAGCTAGGAGTAGAGTCTTTGCCCATGAGGTCTATGGACTCTTTACAAGGTTGCATGCTAGGGGTTCATCATGAACCAGTGGTTCCTGTTACTCCTCAGGTTATGCCAGCAGTGGTCACTACAATAGTGCAAGATGATGGGCTAAGGCAAGACATGAGGAAAGTGATCGATTTAATGAAGAATCTCAGCCTAAACATGCTAGGTCAAGTGGGAAATAATCGAGGTCGAGGGAGGTTTGCAAATTAGCCAGAGGAGGTGAAGAAAGGCCTAGGAATGGTGTTGGACAAAGCAATTGTAGGTTCTGGAGGCTGAGGCCCACATGTTATAATTGCGGAGAGTTGGGCCACATCAGCCCGCAATGTGATAAGCCACCAAGGATGGGGGGAGACATGTATCCATTGCCAAGAAAGGTGCTAGCTAGGTCAAATGATTATGGCATCGAAATTAAAGGAGAAGAAGGAACCAATGGATTAACCCAGAAGGAAAAGAGAAAGACAAAAGTGATAAATGTGGCCACCTTGGAGAAGGCATCAAAGCAAGAGGATACATTAGTGATTCCTATTGGGAAGAGGACTACAAATAAAAATGAAGGAAGAATTACCTGAGGTCCTAGTAAGAACAAGGGAAAGAGCCATGAAGGCGAGGATGTCAAGGCCAAGAGGAAAAGGAGGGCTCGTCTCGCAAGTTTCATGTTTCAGATTTTCCACTAGGGGATGGGCAATTGAGCTATGAATTGAAGGAGGATCTGACAAGAAGGAAGTCAGGTTACTTTTGGGAAGCTTATAGAGATGGTGCCTAAGCTAAAGCGACGATGGAAGAGGATGGTTAACCCAATGGAGAAAGAGCTAGAGAGAGGTTCGGTGAAGGTGTTGGCGATGGATGAGCTACCAGACATTTGTCCAATAGTAGATGTGTGGCATAAAAGAAAAAAATTTGGGACAAGGTTATGTTGATGGCGGAGCCCAAACATGTGTCATAACACACTCATGCGTTGAGAAGATGGGTCTTACAATGACTAGGGTGTCAGGCTTTCGGATCAGATTGGCAAACCATCAGAAAGTAAAATGTTTAGGTGTTTTAAAGAGCTTAGAAGTGGAGTCGTATGATGCAAAGGCGGTAGTTTATGTTCATGTGATGCCAGCGGGGTTGGGAACATATCCTATCATATTGGGCAGACCATGGTTACATGTAGTGGGAGTTGTTCAAGATTGGAGACGTGGTACAATTTGTCATAATAATCAATATCTAATTCTCCTAAATGATTTTCTCATATTAAACTGATCATTTAATGTGGGGAAGGCCAGGGGAGAAAAAGCTAGAATATTCGTTATGCTAGCAGACCGGCCACAGTAGGGATCCAAAGGAGGGAAAATAGGGATCCAAAGGGGGGGCCATCTGCAAAAGAGCCATGTGCAACAATGGGCTAAAAAGACCCTAAGGTTCAGCCCATTAAGACTTCCAAAATGCTAAGGTTCCAAAATTCAAAGGTTGTGTCCAAAGGTCAACCCTAGGGAAAATTGGATGCTTTGTGTGTGCCCTAAAAGTCTTTGCACATCCCTACATGGGAGGGGGCGAGCCCTAAAGGTAGGGGATGAGAGAGAAAGCCACAAACACACACACACGCACAGGCTCCCTTTACACAAAGGGAATGAGGGACACATGTCAGCTCCCTACGCCAGATGCCCACAAGGTGTGCCCAATTTCTATTGGATGACCCTTGAAGTGGACCAATGAAAATTAAGCTAGAGTAAATCTAGTTTAATTAATTTAAAAACATTTAATAAAAGAAACCAATGAGAATTAAGTCTCCTAGAAGACTATTGGGCAGTCTCCCAAGGGGTCCAATGAGCATTCAGGAGCCCCATGGCTTGCCTGATTCCTATTGGCCAGGAGGCAAAGGGGTCCAATGAGAGTTTAGTTTAATTATTTAATTACCTAAAGCTCTCACAAAAGGGGAAAGGGGGACACATGTCAGAAGGCTATCACTTATGCTGCTTAATTGTAATTGGCTTGACTTGGGGAGGGCCAATGAGGCTTCAAGAAGAGCATTTAGCAAGAGGGCTCGCCCAAGAGAGAGAGGGGGCTGATTTTTGCAAGGCATTATCACACACACACTCACACAAGCTCATGTGTGAAGAAAGAGAAGACTATCTCTTCCCAAGCTTTAATGGAGAACTCATCACCTACTCCAAGCTTGTCAGATAGAAGCCTACATCAACACTCTCTTGGCATGTGGATGCAAATCCAACCAAGTGCCAAGCTTCAATGCATGCGCATCTCCTCTACCAAGCTAATTACTAAGCTAAGGTATGCTACATATGAGTGATTATGTGACGAGATGTACATCTTTCTCGTAAGATACTCCTTCTTCCTCTCAATCTACTCTCATACCCTGCTAGCTCTCACCATCTTCGAAGGTGTGTGAGGTCTTGGGTCTGAGAAAGGGGACAATTCAAGTTGTGTTTGTTAAGTGTTTTGCTTAGTGCATGAAGTTTCCATCTTCATTGCACTAGCTAGTCTTGAAGGAACACAAAGAATTGTATTGTACAATGTCTCTCTTGATGGGAGAAACCATAATACAAAGCCTTTTGGAGGGGGGACCGGCTCCATGAAAATCCGGTCCTCAACTGTTGTCAATAGCTTAATTGCTCTCTTTTGAAAGTATTGTCGATGCTATCTAACTAGGTGTTATGCTTTTTGTTGCTCTCTCCACCCAAGCACTCTTGTAATTATCATTAGAAATCTACTCTAATGAAATGCCCACTATGTTCATGCTAATTTCCGCTACACATAAGTTATTAGGCCATTAGATGTTACACAATTAGCCTCTATGGAAAGACAGGTGCCAAGAAGCTATACAATATGAACACAAGGAAACGATTGGAGGAGCTTTATGAAGATGAAGATGAGTCTAGTGATTAAGACTATACCACAGTGGATTGATGAGGACAGTGATAGTACTACCAGCAGTGATGAGGATGTTGATGTTGCATTTCTTCTGATGGACAAAGAAATCCAGGATTCCGGTTTAGTTGCATTTGCAAATGAGGTTGAAGATGAAAGTGAAGGGCCTTATGAAGTGATTGAAGGGTTGATGCAAACCAAGATTGAATCGTCAAAGAAGCAAGAATTGATGACACAAATGATCAATGGAGACCTCTCAGCTATGGAGAAGGAGATAAATTTGCACATGCTGGCTAGTTTTCCTGATTTGCTCATTACTTCATATGAAGAGATCAGAGGGTTCAAAGGAGAAGAGATGCATATAGAGCTGAAATAAGGTGCTAAGCCAGTGTGGAAAAGGCTAAGAAGGATGGGTCAAGAGCAGATGGCAGCCTTGCGGGAAGAGGTGGACAAGTTATTGAAGGCAGGGTTCATAGTCCCAGTGGAAACCACAGAATGGGTGATTCCAGTAGTAGTCAGTCCAAAGAAGGATGGAAAGTGGAGGATTTGTGTAGATTTTAAACCCTTAAATGCAGCCACTAAGAAGAACCCATATCCTCTTCCATTCATCGATCAGATGTTGGATTCAGTGGCAGGTTATGAGACGTACAGTGTGTGATGGTTTTTCAGGCTATTTTCAATTGAAGATTGCTCTTAAAGACTGCACAAAGACAAATTTTATTACGACATGGGGTTGCTATTGCTACACAGTATTGCCATTTGGGTTTTCAAATGGACTATTCTTCTATCAAGAAAGAGAAAACTGGGTATTGGAACCCTTCATTGGTAGTTGTGCTAAAGCTTTTATGGACAACTTCTGTGTCTACCTTAGTAGGACTGAACACCATGAGAAGTTGCAGAAAGTATATTTGGCTCGATATGATGAATATGGAGGACAACTAAATCCCAAGAAATGTCATTTAGCATAGCCAAGGGTGAAATTATTGGGCCATATGGTGTCAAAAAATGGCATTGAGGCTGATCCAGACAAGGTTAAGTCTATTATTCTTCTTCCATCACCTATGAGTACAAAGCAATTGGCAACCTTTATACACAAAGCGAAGTACATGGCGCGGTTTATTCCATTGTCTTCACATCTCCTTTATCCATTACAACAAGTGGCAAAGCATTATCCATTGCAATTGGATGACAAGTGTGAAGAAGTGTTTTGGAAGGTGACAGAGGTGTTAGGGGGGTTGTCAGCCATGCAGGCTCTTGATTGGGAAAAAGTGTTTTATGTAAATCCATCAGTAGGGGATGATGCCATTGGAGCCATACTATTGCAAAAGGGGAAGGGAAGCCATTATATGAGGGCAGTGTATTGTGCAAGCCGAGTGAAGTTGGTAGCAGAGAGAAAATTCTCGGAAGTAGAGCTAGTGATGGCCAGCGTAATATTTGCTTGTCGATGATTTCATCATTACTTGCTACCACGAGCTTTTGTTTTCTTGACGAGTTACGCCTTTTTACCATAGTTAATTAATGAAACTAACATGTCAAATGTGGTCAAGAAACGGGTAATTGAGCTGCAAGAGTTTGAGTTCTCTTTTCTAGTGGAAGACAGTACAAGAGCTACCCTAGCTGATTTGTTGACCTACAAGGAGAATCCCCTTATTGTTAAGGAAGAGGCGATGAGAAAGGTAGTCGAATAAGTTCCACAGATCAGTAATGCACATGTTTTGTTCTTTGATGGATCATACAGAAAGAGCCATGATGCGGCTTCAGGGGGTATAGCACTTTATGATGTAGAGGGGAAGCTAGTATGCAAGAGAGGGTTCAAATTGGATGCGCATAGTAACAATGAGGCTGAATATGCTACTTTGAAGCTCGATTACACATTTTTTTGAAGCATGGGATTAGAAGGTTGAGCATAAAAGGTGATGCCTTGTTAGTTTCGAAGCAAGTGCTGGGTGTGTGGAAGAGCAAGAACACATCATTGAAGAAAATGTGTTTCAGAATTAAAGGCCTATTAAAAAAGTTTGAAGCATGGAGCATCAAACACATAGAATGTTCTCTAAATGGAGAGGGACATGAAGCAGCTCAAAGCATGATTGGGGAGCTATTTGTGTTGAGGACCATCTTACCTCTTTATCATGGCCGGGAAAGTTTGGCTCAAGAAGAGGAGTTTTTGTTAACAGGAATCATTCCAAAGGACATTCAAAAGTCTAAGAAGTATGGTTTTGTGCGTAGAGCATACAGGTACAAATTGATTGGTGATGTCCTATACATGAAAGGGGTTGATCCTGTATTGAGATGTGTACCTTGGTGGGAGGAGATTTATAGAGTGTTTGAAGAGAATCATGAAGGTTCATGTGGCCGCCATTTTGCTCTAAAAATCACCTTACATACGATCTTGCAAGAGGGGTATGTATGGCCTAGTTTTCACAAGGATGTTCACCATTGGTGTAGGTCTTGCAATAGGTGTCAAGCATTTGGAAAGAGAGTGTTGAAGCCAAAGCTACAAAAAACCATTATGGCGTTTGATGTGTTTGAAAAGTGGGGGATTGATGCAATAGGCTTGTTACCTATCACAAGCAGGGGTAAATCTATATTTTGACTGCGGTGGACTATCTCTCTAGATGGGCAGAGGCTATAGCAGTAAAATAGATCACTGCAAAGGATGTGGAAAAATTTGTGTATGATGAAATATGTTGCAAGTTTGGGGTGCCACTAGAGCTACTTTTGGATAAGGGGCCAGGATTTGGAGCTAAAATGCTAGACTTTTTATGCACAAAGATGAAGATTAGGCACCAGCATACCACTCCTTATTACCCGCAGTGTAATGGCTTAAATGAAAGATTCAATGGTGAGTTGGTACAAATTATTTCGAAAGTGACAGAGCACCAAGGAACGAATTGGGATTTGGAATTTCCTAGTGCATTATGGGCTTACCGTACTTCGGTGAAGACAGGTACAGGGTTTACTCCATTTCATCTGGTATATGGAAAGGAAGCACTATTTCCTATGGAGGTAGAGTTGCCTACAGTCAAGATGCTAGAAAAGTTGCTTGGGTTGCCTAGTGATGCATTCAAAGAGAGGCTCTTACAGTAATAAGAGGTTCAGCTAGATAGGATGAGTGCATTGGAACATTATGGACAGATGCACGATAAGGCTTTCGCAAAGATAAATGAAAAGGTCAAAAGTAAGGGTATCAGAAAACATGACTTGGTTTTGCGCTACAACAGTAAGCTGGACAACACTTTCCAAAAGAAGTTTCAAATTGAGTGGGAAGGCCCTTTCAAGGTAGTGGAGTGTTTTCCGAATGGTACTTATCAGTTGGCTAACCTGGATGGGATTTTACATAAGTCAAGGGTAAATGGATTGCGTCTTAAATTATATCATGCAAGGTTGATGATGGTGGAGCAAGATGAGTTGTCTGTGGAGCAAGTAATGTCTTTGAGGAATGAGGAGACGTATGCTGCGGCGAGTCTCACGTCTCTTTTTGCTGCTGCTGATCATGAATGATCTAGCAGGCAAGGGGATGGGCAAATTATGTCAGGAGTGTTTTGGAGCAAGGGATTTTGCATATGTACATACACATGCATGGTGGATCGAATAAAGGATTGCCCATTTTCCAGAGCCAGGTGGTTACGTGGGGCCCACATGTGTACAGGTAGAACAACATGTACATAGTGCATCGATTTTCACTATTACCACTACCAGTGTGTTTTTTCTATAATAATGAGGAGTTGGTAGTGCGTAAAAATTCTCGAGGAATCTATCTGCGGGCTGACAACACGAGGTAGGCAGGTGCGTCAGATGGCATCTAGTGGCGTCAGGAGGTCGAATGGGGTCAATATCTGCACGTGGATAAGTACGCGCACAACGTGGATGTTTTCTTGTGATAATTATGCAGAAAGGTCATCATGAGGACCATATTTTGGGGCCACTTCACATGGTTGCGGGATGCATTATTGGAAAAAGTTGATTGCAGGTGTGTGGATGGATGTAGCAGGGTGACAACTATGCACTGCAAGGCCACTTTTTGGCCTGTTCGGGGTCCGTTTGAGGTCAACTAAAAGGCCAAGGGTGCCCAATTAATAAAACTAAGTGTGGGAACTGAAAAAACTGAGAGAAGACCAGAAAAAACATGGAGAGAAGAGGAGGAACAGCTGCAACTGTATTTTTGCTATTTTTGGAGCTTGTTTTGGCCGTAAACTGCTCATCCGAGGTCGGATTTGAGCACTTTGACATTGTAGACTGGGGTTTTTGGCCGTTCCAAACGCGATGGTGCTGTCCAATTTTCCAAATTTCTCACTTTTTCCTGCTATTTTTGCTCTGTAAGTTTCTCCTATGAGCAAAGCTTCTGCTTCAATTTGTGATTGTATCTAGCATATTTTACCCATAGTGTGTGAACTATTTGCCCCATTGATGTTGGCCCAAGCTCAATTGTATCTAAATATCAGAAACTCCTTTTTTGAGCTAAGTTTTTTTGGGTGTGTGTGTGTGTGTGTGTCTCTGTGTGGAGTGGATAAATGGGCAGTCTGTCTTCTGTCACTCCATAGGTGTGTTCCTTGTCTCGGCCAGGTAGGTTGTTTAAGCTGAGTGGTGCCCCAAAGTGTGTGTGTGTGTGTGTGTATCATCCTAAGAGTGTGTGTCGTGTCATTATAGAGGCATCCTGTGTGTTTCCATCCATCTCACATCGCTTTAGCATATATCACGATATGTACATTATTGCTTTTGTTTCCATGCATCGAGAAGTGTCAAAAGTGAGGTGAATGTTTTTATTTCACACTATGTTCATTCCAGGGCACGACATCCACCCCCTTTGAACTTGCACATCCTCTGGCATGTGCCAACTTTTGCCCTATATAGGTTAAATATTCATTAAGATCCACAAATATTTGTTTCTAGTAGTCCTATGGGCCTTTCCATGTGTTTGTCTGCAAGGTGCAGTTTCATCCTTGTAGCCCTTAATGTTGTTTTTACCTATGTTTTCTAAACCTCTTTTGTTGCGATGGAAACACCGGCTCCACTTTCAAGGATTTCCATGGTTTTTACACCTTGAAATTCCATAGGAAGAGTGGTGTCCCCATCTTATCCCTCATAGTAATCACCTACCTTGTTTGATGGCACATGCCAAATGTTTAGCTTAGACATTTCAAGCTTTTTGATGCCTTCCTCGATGTCAGTCATTGGTTTCTTAACACCAAATTTTTATAGGCATTTTTCCACAGTTCCCCACATGTTTGGTCGTATTTTGAGCAATCTTGGTAATGTTATTGTACAGTTTACTAGTGTAGATAGAATAACTATCAGCCATTTTGAATCGATGACCTTATTGGGAGACAGTCTCTATGATGGGATTGCAACAACCTCTGACTTGGCCTCGTACTCTCCCGTATAGGAGGGTAGTGTTCTTAATGAATGGGGTTGACTATACATAAACTGTACAGATCCTTTGTCTCCCCAATACAATTCCACTTCTAGATTCATTTCATTAGAAAATTTCGGAGGTCATTTGGAGGGCCTTGTAAGAAATTGTATTTCTCTCTCTAGAAACTTTTTTTAAAATGCACTTGCACTTTGTGAGTACGTCCAAAAGGACAACCAGACACTCTGAAAAGTAGATTTATATTCCCAATCGTCCTTGAAAACGGTCACTTTTTTATTTAATGCAAGCGTCTTTTTCAGGAGGCAGGTGCGGCGCATTCAATGCAGCTTACGTCATCACTGAAAGTTGAAAAGTCACAAACTATAAAATAGTGATAGATTTTGAGAATTTTGACACCACCAATGCATCCGGAACGCCAAAATACCTTAAAAACGAATGTCTACTTGTCTCATTCCGACATCCGGAGAGGCAAAAAATGTCAAAAAACCCCCAAAAATGGGCTTTTTACTAAAGGCGCGCGAGGAGGCATTCTAAAATTTTAGAATGCCCCTCTGCGCGCCGTTAGTACAAAGCCCATTTTTGGGGGTTTTTGGACACTTATCTTTCCAAAAGCCCCTTTTGAGAGGTTTTTGGACATTTTCTTCTCAAAAAGCTCCCTAAAAAAAAGAAAAAAGGGCCTTTTTACTAACGGCGCGCGAGGAGGCATTCCAAAATTTTGGAATGCCCCCTCGCGCGCCGTTAGTACAAATCTTTTTTTAGTGATTTTTGGACACTTATCTTTCCAAAAAGCCCCTTTTTAGAGGTTTTTGGACACTTTCCTCTCAAAAAGCTCCCTAAAAAGAGGAAAGAAGGGCCTTTTTACTAACGGCGCGCGAGGAGGCATTCCAAAATTTTGGAATGCCCCCTCGCGCGCCATTAGTATAAAGCTCTTTTTAGTGAATTTTGGACACTTATCTTTCCAAAAAGCCCCTTTTTAGAGGTTTTTGGACATTTTCCTCTCCAAAATCTCCCTAAAAAGAGGGAAAAAGGGCCTTTTTACTAACGGCGCGCGAGGAGGCATTCCAAAATTTTGAAATGCCCCCTCGCGCGCCGTTAGTAAAATGTTCTTTTAGGGGTGTTTGACATTTTTGGCCTCTTTGGATGTCTAAGCGAGGCAATTGGACATTCATTTCTAGAAGATATGTGTGTTCCGGACGCATTGGCAGTATCAAAAGTTTCAAAATCTTCCACCACTTGATAGTTTTGTGACTTTTTGAGTTCTAGTGATGACGTATCCCGTATCAAATGCACCGCATCTACCTTCTGAAAAAGGTGCTCGCATTAAATAAAAGAGAGTGCTCGTCTTCAAGGACCACTAGATTATTAAATGAGGAGAGGGACACCTTTTATATTTTTGTTAATATCAATCTATTTTTCTACGTAACGTAGGCTCTTCTCTCATTGGAGGAGCTTATTTTCCTCTCTCTACCAAAAGGCCCTCCAAAAGACCTCCGAAATCTCCTAATGGAGATCCAACCTTTAAAATTCCTCTATTGGTGGAAGAGGAATTACCCACTCTAACAACATCACTCCTCTTCCATTACCCATGTGGTTTACTCATCTGCTTATCTCACTTTCTTCATTGGCCTCTTTGACTTGTTTCCACAATTTGAGTCAAGACCATCTATTTCTTTACAACTGTCAGGTATAGCTTTGTGAGATCCCTCAGAGGAGTTATCCATGGTATTCAACACTATCCTTGGATCTAATGCTAGGTCCTTGAGCTTTTGTCCATTCTCATGACTGGAATCTAGCTCTTTTTTTTCTTGGTTTGGTGGGATTACTGGTGTAGGTGGGACAAAGATCACACCCAGAGGCTTTCCAATTGGTGGTTCTAATAAAGCTTGGGTTATTTGAATCATTTTCTTGCACATTTCAAGCCTGTCCTTTTTTATTTCCGCATATGGATATGTCATCCTTCTCTGATCTTGCGTTTGGTTGTTTTTGAGCCGTGTTTCATAAGCTTTGAGGAGACTGTCTAAATGATCATTAACTTTATTGACCAACAGTGATCCTCCTGAACTAGCACTTCTCGGTTTCTCATCTGTGGATGGTTCTTCTGAAGGTTGAGGCATCTCTGTAAGAGAAGCTGCAACCATTTTGTCATGTTGTCTTATCCTCTCTTCAGCTTGGGTGAGCTTCTCATCTAGGGATTTCTGATCTCGTTCTCTATGCTCTTTCATCCTAGCCTTTCTAGCTTTCCAACTATTTTGTATGCTCTTGTTTTTTTGACTAGGTGCATTGATCTTTGGTTCTTCCGTCTCTAGACTCACCTCAGTTTCCATTTTCTTTGTCTCTAGGTAATTATCAAATTCCTTTTAAGTTTGCACTTTCGTAACTACTTGAACTAATACAACATTTTCATTTTTTGAGCTACTAGGTAGCTCAACAATTTCCAAGACATTTGTTTGTGATCTTTCTGACTTGGTTTGGGTTTTTTGGACAATCAAGGATCAAATGATTGACACCACTGTTTAGACAATAGGCATTTACTCGTGTGATCTCCTTGTGCGACATTGTTTGACCAAGTGGTTTTCATGGATCTTGTGACAATCTTTCTCTGGTTGAGGAGCTTCTTCTTGCAATTCCTCTTGGTTGTAAACAGGCTTTGACCTTTCTAAGACTCTATTAGCAATGAACCGCAATGTCCTTTTGACTGTCTTGTATCTTCTTTCTTCATGTCAAAATGCAAGAGTTGGAGGTTGTACCGGCCTCATCACTCCATGTGTTTTTCTAATCGTTTGTCGCTTTGAAGGGCAATACCCACTTTGGTTGCTATAATACATTGTAGCTGGTACTAGATCTTGTTTGTTAGATGTTTCTATTAGTGGCATGTATCTCATGTCTTTAGGAACACCCGACAGTGGAGGTTGTTGTCCTAACACAATCTGTGGCCTTGCAAATCCTATTAGTCCTGGGGAATTCCTCGTAACGTATCTGGGTGGATTAGGTGCTATTTGAATAGGTTGTACATACCTATCCCTAGCATTTTCCATGCCATAGTAACACTCTTCTCTCGTATGGTTTGTCCATTTTATCTCAATTTCGCACCATAGAGGTTCTTGGAGGTTAGCTTTAACTAGAGAATCAAGTCTCTAAGCTAATCCTTCTATAAGCTTCATTTTCTCACTAGATACCTATGGATTTACTGTGGGTTGGGTTCTTGGTGAATCACTTCTCTAAGAAGATGTGTCAGTCTCACTCTTAGTATCATATCTTCTCAATGTTTTGCTCTGATTTGGATAGGAGGAGTTATAGGGGGTTGGTGATGGTACATATGGCCCTGTTGTGATCGTAATTTCACCTCTATAAAAGTCATGTTCTATGGCTGCATCTGGGTACATCCATGGTGGCAATGTAGTTGGGCTTGTGTCAAAATGTGGATAGATTGGCATTTCAGCACTTCTAGCTTCTCTTGCCATACCTCTGGTCATATCAAAAGGATTGGTAGATTGGCTTTCCATCCTATGATGATCTTAAATTTCTTATTGCGTGGCCCACTCAACACTTTCAAAATAGTTCTTAATAGGCACCTTTGGCCCTTTGTCAAGTCTGAGTGGTCTTTTGACCTCTGGATATTGGTTTTGGATACCCTAAAAGTTTGGATTTAGGAAACTTGGGAAAATTTAGCTCTAAAAATCTAGGTGTGTCCTATTGCCCGCAAGCTTTTCTCATGTCTGTACCTGACTCAATTTGGAGTTGTCTATCAAAAGTTAGAGCAATTTTGGTGAATTATACTTGAAACAGCACTGAAAACATTTTCAAGATCAAGGATTTTTTTTCGTATCTTGACCAAATGTGACCCAAATTTATTGAAACAAGGCCACTAAGCTTATTTTATAGTCCTTAACACTTCTAGAAGCTCAATGTGAGTTTTCACCTCCAAATTAGGGCTAGATACATCACACGCTGAGAAGCGCAAAAGAGACCCCAGTGGTCTGTACCCCAGGACTGTGCACACCGTGCTCGTCCGCGGAGAGTAAACAAGGGGCACCACCTAGCTTTGAGCGGCTAGGACGCAGACAACAATAATTAAAATAACACAAATACATCACACCATAGAGAGAGAGAGAGAGAGAGAGAGAGAGAGAGAGAGAGAGAGAGAGAGAGAGAGAGAGAGAGAGACTATAGTGCATTATCTAGGAAAAATTCCATATGCATAGAGATCCTACTCTTGTGTGTGGTGACCCTTGGAGTCAGTGTGTGTGCATGGCTTCCTTCTCAAGTGCTGACTCCCAAGTGCTACCCTTGATAGTGATCTCTGAGTGTTCTTTTATCGGTGCAAGCTACATTAGTTTAGGATAATATGATTAGGCTTGGTCCCTAATTAAGAGATCAAAAGCAAGGATCCAGGTCCTAGATGGTTGACCCTTGCTTTGTTTTAGGAGAATTTAAAATGATATCTCCTAGTTGGGCCTTTGTGATCATCACCTAGAAAGAGGTGGCAATATACAATTGGTTTTTATACAAGGTTTTGGCTTGAAAATGGAAAAACAGATTACCCTCCAAATGTTACTGTGGAGATGCATTGTCTACGAGATGTTGTTGAATGGCAGGCTTTGCTGGTGCATTGGTGTAGCGTGTTTTGTCACTTTCAGGGCCGGTCCGGGCATGCCTTCAGCGTCATTTTTTAATTCTTCGTTGCCATCGCATGATTTGGTTGTGCTTTTTCATTGTTCAGGGCGTCAATGTCAAGTTCCTTTGGTTTTTTCTTCTTGTGCATGGCGTGCATGTGCTTGTTTGAATGTTTGCATGCACGTATGCGTATGTGCTTTTGAGTGTGTAGCATAAATGTGTGTGTGTGGGTGTGTTTGTGAGTGTGTGTGAGTGTATAGTAAGAGTTTGTAAGTGTGTGAGTGTGCATGTGTGAGTGTGTGTAGAGAGAGAGAGAGAGTGATTTATTACAGAGAGAACAAGAGAGGGAGAGAGAGAGAGAGAGAGAGAGAGAGAGAGAGAGAGAGAGAGAGAGAGAGAGCATGTGAGGTAGAGAGAGAGAGAGGCTAGGGGAGTGTGTAAGAGTGCCTGTGGGCATGGGTGGAGAACGAGAGAGAGAGAGGGAGAGAGATTATCCTTCATGGCACCCCCCCGGGTTGATGAACAAGAGGGAGAGAGAGCCTTTGGCTACATGGCGACGAGAGAGAGAGAGAGAGAGAGAGAGAGAGAGAGAGAGAGAGAGAGAGAGAGAGAGAGAGAGAGAGAGAGAGAGAGAGAGAGAGAGAGAGAGAGAGAGCTTATCGTTCATGGCGCCCCCCCGGGTTGAAGAACGAGAGGGGGAGAGAGACTTTGGTTGCATGCCAACGAACGAGAGAGAGAGGGGGGGTGGAGATAATGGAGTATAAGGGGGGAATAATGGAGGAGAGGGAGAGAGTGATGCCAAGGGGGGGGGGGGGGGGGGGGGGGGGGGGGGGGCTACTACATGCGAGCATGGAAGCGGTGGTGGTGCAGGCAAAAACGCTTTTTTAATAATGCTCCTCGGGATGGAATTGGTTCCTGCGGCTGTAGATTTTCAAAAGCTGGCCATCATTAACCCTCCCCTTTTGGCTAGAGGCATGGCTAGAGGCATTCATGCCTTTAGCTCTGCTTATGATTCTTTGGTACCAGAGTTGGAGGGCTCTCCCTCTAGAATATCTACTATGAACTTCGGATCAAACCTTAAGAAGTACCTGTTGAGCCTCCATCCATTGACTCTGGTCTTGTGAATTTGACCATCTGCTTCCATCAATTTGTAGCTACCATTGGTGTATTGTTTTTTGACAATGAATGGCCCTTCCCACTTGGGTTAAAACTTCTTTCCTAGTGTCAAATTTGTTGTTATATCTCAATACTAACATGCCTTTCTTTAGACCCTTTTCCTTAAGCCTTGGACAGAATAAGAGTCGACCTCGTTCTGCTTGTGTTGCATAGTGCTTGATCACATCTTCCCAGTCTAGCCTTTCTAGATCCAAGATGTGGTTGCAAAGATGGGCAATTGGGCGTTGTAACTATCTAGCCATGAATTGCAAGCTGGCTATTTGTACTTCAATGGGTAGAATGGCCTCCTTTCCATATACCAGATGGAAAGGGGTGAAACCTAGTGATGTTCGGAATGTCATGCGGTAGGCCCAAAGAGCGGCCATGAGATGCTTATCCCAGTCACTTGTGTGGTTATTCATCTGCTTTGTAATGATCTTACAAATCATGTTGTTTACATTTTCTACTAGACCATTGCACTGTGGATAGTATGGAGTGGAGTGTCGATGTGTGATGCCTAAATTCTTCATCAGTTCTCCCACCAAGTACCCTATGGAATCTGGCCCTCTATCAGATATTATCTCTAGAGGTGTGCCAAAGTTGCAACATATGTTCTCAAATATGAACTTCACCACTTCTTGGGCTGTAATGCATGTGGTGGCTGCTGCTTTTTCCCGTCAGGTCATGTAGTCTACACCAACTAGAATGTATAGTCTACCCAACTGCGCCCTTGGTAAAGAACCAATTGCATCTATCCCCCACTTCTCAAACGGGCCATATGAGATGATAGGAGTCTGTGGCTCATATGTTAGTGTTTGATCACTGGATACTTGACAAGCTCTGCATGTTTAACACCAATGATGCACATTCCTATTCAGAGTAGGCCAAGAGAATTCTGCCTGTAGAATCTTCCTACTAGTAACACCTAGAGCAAAGTGGCCGCCAGAAACACCATCATGGCAACTTGAGATCACCTCCGTGATTTCACTGGAGATTGGCACTCGCTTGAGAATCTAATCTTTTCCCTTGGTACAAGGTGCTATTTATAAGGTAGTATCGTGCTGCCTTTCAGACAAGCCATTTTTTTTGGCCCTTGGCCCTTCAAGAGATTCTCCTGTATCTAACAAGCTGATGATATCAGGCATAGCATCGTGACCTTGAAAGAGGGGCAGCTTGAGTTGGATTGCTCCTATGGGAACGTCTTGTATTCTTTCCTTGGCTAGAGAATTTGCTTCTTGATTTTTTGCCCTAGGGAAATGAAATAGATGTACCGCTTCAAACTTTCCTAAAAGATCCTTAACTTGGCATAATTGGCCAACCAAAACCTAATATTTACAAACCCAAGTGCCATTTATCTGCTTAATCAAGAGCATGTCATCACCAAACACATTTAGGCATTGAATCCCTTGTAAAAAACATTGTTATAATCAAAGAATTAGGGCCACGTACTCTGCTTGGTTACTGGAGTGGGAGTGTAGTAACTGCCGAATAGAGAAGACCTTCTCCTCTTGCTCATTAAAAATGTCGATGCTAGCTGCAGCCTGGTCCATTGTTCTCCATCAAAGAAAAGAGAGTCAGCCCCTTCTAGCTTAGGAACTTCCACCATTGGTCTCACTCCTTTTCCTTCTATGTTGACCTTTAGCTTCTTCTCATAGTGACGATGAGTAAGAATACCTGCTAGACTAGCTTGGTGGAGTTTTCCACTTGCATAGTGTAATCGAACTCTTGTAATTTGACAAGCCACTTAGAAAATAGATGAGACATCCATGTGTTGCATCACAGACTTATCCACCACTGTTAGAATTACAAAGGGCCTAGGCAATAGATAGGAGCGGAACTTTGTAGTGGCAAACATCAATGCAAGCACCATGTGCTCTACTGCAGTGAATTCTTTTTTTTATGGGGTCATGACATGACTAGAGAAGTAATAGGACACATGAAAGAGGTTTGGGGGTCCTTCTACATTAGTACGGCTCCAAGTGTATCACTTCCTACACTGGGGTTAACATAAAATGGATTGTCCCATCTAGGGGAGCAATGGTGGTAAGTGAAGCCACAATCTATTTCACTTCACTAAACTGTTGCTCATTTTCTTCACTCCATAGGAAGACATCTCTATGGGTGACTTGTTGTAGAGGGAGAACCACTTGAGAGAGAAAGTGAATGAACTTTCTCAAGTACCTTATTTTCTGAAGGAAAGAGACCAATTTCTTAGTTGTTGTGGGTGATGACAAAGATATTAAAGCTTGAATCTTGCTTTGGTCAACCTCAAATCCTTTGGCTGAAATTACATGGCCGAGAAGAGTGATCTTGCTTTCACGAATGTGACACTTACCTATGTTAAGCTGGCCACCAAGGTTTGCAACCTAGCCAGGCCATCATAGACCTTGCTCAAATGGAGGGAGCAAGAGCTATAGATGCAAAAATCATCTTTAAAAACCCATATTTACTTACCAAAGTATGGCTGGAAGACAAAAGTTACATAGCGTTCGAATGTGGCCAGAGCGTTGGTGAGGCGAAAAGGCATCACTCTGTAAGATCCCCATGGTGTTATAGAGGTTGTCTTTTTCTAGTCTTCTTCTGCAATGCTAATGTGAAATTAGCCTGAGTAGGCATCAGATGCTGTGTAGCGCTCATGACCTGCTATCTCATTGAGAATCTTGTCTTGGAATGGGAGGGGAAAATGATCCCTCTTTGTTGGTGCATTGAGTGGTTTGTAGTCTACACAAACACTCACTTACCGCCTTCTTTGGCATGACCACCACTAGAGAGATCCACTCTCAATCTTCGACGGGGTAAATGAGACCTACCTATAGCAAATTCCTTACCTCTTTGAGAAATGCCTCTTGCTGAACTACACCCCAGGCTTCCTTCCTTCCTTGAGTCTTATGCGGTACTGCGCCAATGTGATCCATGTGATCTTGTCATAACCATCAATGAAAAGTGTGGTGAAGTTACCTAGCATAGAGATGTATTCTTCCCTCTCTTCACTGGCTAACTCACAAGAGAGCATCCAATGTAACTTACTTGTATCCACCAAGGGTTGCATACTTGATGGTCCCTCTGGTTCTCCAGTAGTGCTTTAGATTGTGTCAATCCTTTTGGATATCTGAGGATGACTCCCATCACTTCGATGCTACTGTCGCTCTCTTTAGTTGTCATCCTCTCTTCTCTTGAGGTGGTCAAAGATTCACTGGTTAAATCATTTTCCGATGCATCAAGATCATGTTGCGTTGCTTCCCAGTCTTTATGTCGTACAATATGCACTTTCCCTTAGCATCCTTCATCTCAATCATTTTGGTACTCCAGTCTTACGTAGCCTCCATAGCCATGAACCATGGTATTTTGAGAATGATAGGGTAGCCCTCCCCCTTGTGTGGCATGAAAATTGTCTACCTCCACTTTGGTGTTGAATGCCTTCACCTTGACTGCATTCACAATGCCTATGCACTTCACTTTGACTTTATTTTCCATTTTAGCTCGGTAGGGTACCGGCCTACTTACCTCTAGTCCTTAATGGCACATAATTTTCCACTCATGATGCATATTTGTGTGCCACCATCTATGTAGATGTTTGAGATACATTGCGCCTTGATGTGGGCATCCATGATAGGTAGGATGTCATCTAGATTCCTCCCAGATATAGGCCCAACTCTTCGTGGTCTTGACCTTCTAGTACTTACCATCTTCGTCCATTGTCTCCTCATCCTTGGTGCAAGATGGAATAATTGGGGCCAGGTTATTTTCAGCCCTTGCATCAAAACATCTTGAACTAGGTTATATGGTTTAGCATACTCACTCAACGAAGAATCCACGATGTTGGGGTCTTCCACCGAGTCTTACACACATGCTTGCTAGAATCTCCTTTTCATTTTATCTTTTCCTCCCTTTGAGAGGCCTCTTCGTGCCTAGCATGCTTCACTCTCATGGCATCCACTTCTTCTACTTTTGCTTTTCCTTTGTCCTTCTCTTTGACACACTCTTCTATCTTTTCTTTCCGTTTAGCTTCAAGACTGATGACACTTACTGCTTGGTTTCCAGCGGAGGTGGTCGAGTTAGCAATGGAATGAGAGGTTGCGGTTGTGATGGTTGTATAGGCGATTGAAGGATTTGGACCGATGGAATCTGCTATGGTTGCCTGGGCGGTGATGGTCTCACCCTTGGTGGAGAGATCTAATTTTTCCTTCCTCCTCTAATGAAGTTTTGAGGACAATAGTACATGCCATGGTCGTCCTCTCCATAGTTGTAACAATGGTAGTCTTGATTTTGTCTTCACTACCCTCTTCCTTGCTCTGGATTTCTAAGAGGTGCATGTACTTACTGCACCAGATGTACAAAAAGATTTTCTAACTAGCTGGTGATTTGGTTGAGTAGTTCTTGTTGATCTTCAGTCGGTGATCTTCAATCGGTTCCCTTCACCTTCTCTTTAAGAATTGGCCATATACCAGTTACAAACAGGTCTTTCTTTAGGAACTCGGGTGCCCCTTCACCCTCCCTTGGCGATGCAACCCATCATCGTCATAGATCCACAAACGTTGATTTGTATGCTGCATACTCAGGCATACTTCCTTGCTTAACTCCATCAGCAATTGCCATAGTTTCTTTGATGTGGTGCATTCTCCAAAATGCCTTAGGAATGCTGCTCTTAGCAGATCCCACCTCTCCTTGGTGGCTTGCACCAAGGCGTTGTACCATGATCTTGCTTCTACTTTCATTAATAGTGGAGAAATACATAGTACAAAGCATCATCATCCCTTCCAAAGACAACACATGCTATTTCAAGATTATCTAGGAAATCCGAAGCATCTTCCCCCACCTTACCCGTGAACGGTTGGGAAGGAAACATTTTCCATTGCAAAACATGATTTTCATACTCTTTTTCTTCTTCTTTTTTAAAAAAAAAAAAACACAAATGACTTAGCAGCTTATAGCGGCTTTCTTTCAAGGCTGGGTGGATAGATTAAAACAGGATAAAAATGGAAACATTGAAGGAGTGATGGGAATCCAACACGGGGAGGATAATGGGTTTGGGGAGCTAAGGATCTCTCCTAGCACCAGAACACCAAACAGATACACAATCTTCTGTTGATAGAAAATTTTCCCATCTACATATAGATTTACGTGCATGTGTTGTAGAAACCTAAACGGAAAAGCGGTTGGTCCGTTATCCATGATGCACAAAGTATAGAGTACTCACTTATACTCTTACCATGCCGGTGTTATGACAAGTCGGCACATCCAGAGGAGGTCATTGCCCTTCATAAGCTCCACCTTCCCTTCATTGCTCAGCACGTATGGAGTGATGACGACATGTTTGACCACTTCTAGTCTTTTAGCTAGCAGCAGTTTCAAGTAATAACCATAATCCTCTCATTGCATGAATTCCACACCATTTAATTGTAGCTCATCTTCGTCCCACTATGTTTTATCCATGGTAGAAAGTTTCTTTAGGATGAGCTATACGGGGAGAGGAGGAAGGCCCTTTACCCACCCTCCAAAACAGCGAGGACAATAGCTAAACCGTTCTTCTCTAGGACATAAGAACTTTCTTATTACCTTTGCTTCGGGGTTGTCAAAGTGAACTGGCAGGACTCGCATGCATGAGGAAAATCGATAGGAAATCTTCCACTGCTTTGCTTCGGATGACCTTCATTTTGGAAGCCTAGGCAGGATACTCATATAGCAAGGTGTTTCTTCTTCCTTTGGGTCATGTGATTTAGGATTTTGATTTAGGATTGGCCTAGACCTCCTTTTCCTTTGGCACGAGTAGCCCCTTTGGGGAAGTTAGGAGCAGAGGCCATACCTTTACTTTTAGATTCCTTGGGAGAAGAGAGGATTTAGCAACCTCTTTTCTTCCTTAATATGGATGATCTCTTCGTGGTGGACGTCGATAGAGAATATTTCCGCTTTTCCTTTACCTCCATTGATGGAACTCATTGATAGAGTCTGGTGGGTGACAACAATGAGAGCAACCTGCAGTCCTCCCTCTTGTGGCTATTGATTTGCTGTTAGAATGAGAGATGCAAGCCGGAGAACTTACTCCCTCGATGTTGACGATGGTGTATTCTGATAGTAGCACTTTGATGAAGGCAGTGAATGCTTCTTCAACTTCTTCCTTCTCTGTTCTCAATTGGAGAAATCCCGCAGCCACTCGTCCATGGTCGACCATGTGCATCGTTTTCAGTATTGTAAACTGAAGTTTTTTTTGAATCGCTCCTCAGTGGGGGCACCAAATGACAAGCGCAAGCACAAAACAGACCTCAGCGGCCTGTGTGCAAGGACAGTGCACGTCGAACTCGTCACGGGGAGTAAACAGGGGGCACCACCTAGCTTTGAATGTCTAGGATGCGGACAACTGTAACTAAAATAACAGTAATACAGCAAACCATAGAGAGAGAGAGAGACGTAGACGTAGATGAAGAAAACCCCTCGGGATGTGAGGGTGTGTGTGTATGGCTTCCTTCTCAAGTGCTGACTCCCAAGTGCTACCCCTGATAGTGACCTCTCAGTGTTCTTTTATAGGTGCAAGTTTCATGCATTTAGGATTAGGCCCTAATCAGGAGAGATAAAGCAAGGAGCCGGGTCCTAGATGGTTGACCCTTGCTTTGTTTTAGGAGAATTTTAAAATGATATCTCCTAGGTGGGCCTTTGTGACCATCACCTAGAGAGAGGTGGTAATATACAATTGGTTTTTATACAAGGTTTTGGCTTGAAAACGGAAAACTAGATCACCCTACCGATGTTTACTATGGAGATGCGTTGTGGACAAGATGCCGGTGAATGGCTGGATTTGACGGTCGACAAGATGCCGATGAATGGCCGGATTTGATGGTCCGTCGGTGTAGCGCATTTGTGGCTTTCAGGTCCGCCGGCCGAGACATGCCTTCGACGTCATTTCTTGAATCTTTGTTGCCATCGTGTGATTTGGTTGTCCTTTTTGTAGTTTTGGGTGTCAATGTCATGCGTATGGCATGCGTGTGCTTGTTTGAACATGTATGTGCGTATATGTGTATGTGCTTGTGAGTGTGTAGTGTAAATGTGTGTGGGTGTATGGGAATAGTTTGTAAGTGTGTGAGTGTGTATGTGTATGTGTGTGTGTGTGGAGAAAGAGAGAGTGATTTATTACACAAAGAACAAGAGAGGGAGAGAGGGGGTGTTGAACAAGAGAGAGAGAGAGAGAGAGAGAGAGAGAGAGAGAGGGAAGGGAGAGGGTGAGAGTGTGTATGTGTGTGTGTGGGTGTGGGGTTTGTGTGTGTGTGAATAACGAGAGAGAGAGAGAGAGAGAGAGAGAGAGAGAGAGAGAGAGGGAAGGGAGAGGGTGAGAGTGTGTATGTGTGTGTGTGGGTGTGGGGTTTGTGTGTGTGTGAATAACGAGAGTGAGAGAGAGACATCTTCTTCATGTTGTCAACCCAGAAAAGGGGGGGGGGGGAGAGAGAGAGAGAGAGAGAGAGAGAGAGAGAGAGAGAGAGAGAGAGAGAGAGAGAGAGAGAGAGGCGAGGGAGTGGGCAAGGGAGTGTGTGTCTCTGGGTGGAGAAATGAGAGAGAGAGAGAGAGAGAGAGAGAGAGAGAGAGAGAGAAAGTTTTGCTGGCCCGCCAGCTGCCCACATAGGGAAGAGGGACAGAGAGCGAGAGTCAATGAGAGAGACACAGAGAGGCTGAGAGCGGGTGAGGGAGAGAGAGAGGCTGAGGGAGTGTGTGAGAGTGCGTGTGGGCATGGGTGGGGTACAAGAGATAGAGGGAGAGATTATCCTCATGGTGGCCCCTTGGGTTGACGAACGAGAGGGAGAGAGAGCCTTTTGCTACATGAAGAGGAACGAGAGGGAGACAAGGGGTGGTGATAATGGAGGAGGGGGGGGGGGGGGGTGTGGGGTAATGGAGGAGAGGGAGAGGGTGAAACCCTACTGCATGCAAGCATGGAAGGGGTGCGTGGTGCTGCAGGCTAAATTTTTATTATTATTATTATTTTTTAAGCTCCCCCCGGTTGGGGTTGGTTCCCGCAAACGTGGATTTCCAAAAGCTGGACATCAACGCATATGATGTCTATTGTGGCCAAATCGAGTGATTTTTACTCAAGAGAATCTTTATCACTTGGACAACTTTGAACAACTTTCAGAATTCAATTTGAAAACTTTTTGTGCAAGTTATGATCAATATAAGCATGAATCTGTCCAGATCTATCTTTCATCGTTCACAAGCTCAAATGAGCTCCAAATGCAATAAAATTTTGGCTAGGGACTTCTTTTATGCTCTAGGACACTGAGGTACTATAGTCAAATGTCTCATTGGACCCAAATCTTGCCTATGAGACATCATACGCATATGATGTCTTTTGGCTCAAAGTTCACTTATATATCTACCCAAGGTACTCCTTGATGCATACAACAAGTATATGTGATCACAAAAAAGTCTGGATGTCAAAATTGCTCAAAATCATGACTTTTTCACATTTACCTTCTTATATCTGTAAAATTCTCTTTAAATGCAAAAGTATGTGTCCAAATGAGGTGAAATTTTTCAAGAAGGATTAACACATCATTTCCCAACCTCCTGTGTGGACAAAAGTGAAATTTGACTTTTAGAACTGGCCTTGAGACATTATACGCGTATAAAGTCTATATGCTTAGAATTGGCCCAAGTTGGTATGTGAGCTTGTCTTGTGGTGCTTAACACCCTGGTATGCTTAAATCTCAATTTTGGTCCCTAAAATTTCTCTTTAGACATCATACATGTATGATGCTTGACTGGTCATAATAAAGTGAAATTCACTCCAGAGGTTCTTCATTACACTAGCAACTCACAGCAAGTTTCAAAATTGAGTTTTGGCACTTTTCTAGCAAGTTATGGCCAATACATGCATTCACTTGTCTAGATGCGTCTTATGGTCTTTGCAGGCTCAAAATTGCTTCAATTTTGAGAAATTTGGCCTATATGTCTCCTAAATACTGTAGATCACAAGGGTGAACTCATATGTAACTTTTGACCTCAAAACTAGCCTCTAAGACATCATATGTGTATGATGTCCATGTGTTCAGAAAGGACTTCTGTTTCTACTAGAGGTGCCCCTTAGTGTGTACAACAAGAATATGTGATCACAACAAATTTTGGATGTCAAAATTGCACAAAATCATCACTTTTCATAAGGAAATCCCTTGAAAGAGTAAAATCCCCTAGTTTCAATCTACAAAATGACATGAAATTTGGTGTATGTGCTCAACAAAACATGTAGAAGATGGGTGTAATGTGCTCAACACAACATGTAGAAGATGGGTTTAATGTCAAAAGTTCAAATTTGCTGTCAAAATCACCCTTCAAACATCATACGCGTATGATGTCTGCTAAGGAATTCTTGGACAGAATTCATTCACAAGTATCCCCAAGTCTCTAGCACTGGCTTTCAGGCACTTCTACCAGTTTTCATGCAAAATGTGCTCAGAATCACAAGTTTCTTTTCTTTTCATTTTAGACACTCTGTAGTTGGTCAAAAGTCCAATTTCAATGTGTACTTAGGGTAAAACCCCCCTTCTGAACACACTAGTGTAGATAAATTTTTTAGATTTGGTCTCCAAATGCTTCTTGAGACATTATACGCATATAATATCCAAGTTTACAGAATTTCAAATTTTCTTCATAGAACCCTTGCACATGCCCTCTTATATGCACATCACCAAACAACCATGAAATGTTTTTTGACAGAAAGCTGTTTATTGCATTTTTTTTCTCAAAAATTGACTTTTCAGAGATCATGAATGCAAACAAGCACTTTAGCAAATAAACAAGTGATGAATAGCTCTAGATCAGAATATGATCAAAGCTACTCCTACAAATCATATGGGGTTTTGCATCTATGAGGAGAAAAAAGCTTCAATGCCACACACGGACTAGCAAACACTTTCATCACCTCACAATTCACTTGACCACCACAACAACTACACGCTTCCTAGCTATCCACTTGATCTCAGAATAACCTTTTCCCGATCCACTTAAGAAAAATGCTTCCTTTAGCTAAAACTAAAGCAACCACGAGTGCTAGTAGCAATACTTGTTGAAGTCCTTGTATCCTTGCCACCGGCACCAATGTTGTGGGAGCGAGTCACACCACTCATAAAGTGCATGCAACACAACCTATATCAACGTAATGCCAATCGAGGAAAAAAATGACACGATAGGCACACACAGGAAATATCTTTATCTTGTGAGGCTGAGACCATCCTACACATACAACACTCTAGAAGGCCAACTAAACCACAATCTAGAATCTCATTGCTCTCAACTATAGCACCTACCCACATAAACAAAAACGGAAGGAAACTCATCAAACCATACCAAAATCGTACCAAACTTAAGGAGCACCATCCCCTCACTAGGATACACCTATCCCAAAGCCTCTACACTCAAAACCCTAGCTCTAAACCCATCTACAAAAAATGCGTCTAAAGACAGAGCAAAATTCTAAAATTGCCCAAAATTGAAATCTATGAGTACCTATGTGTAGCTGTTGTTACGATTCTAACAACTACTTGCAGGTAGAAAACAAACATCATTTGATATACTTACAGCCACAAATAGCTAGCGAGCGTGTTTGTTCCGTTCCATGTGGAATGCTTCCTGTTGTCATGTAGCTCTCCTTGAGGCTAGCACAATGATGCAATCCGATCTACAACGTGATGAACGAGCGTGGAGTAGCACCAAGATGAAGCTCATACTCTCTCTCTCTCTTTCTCTCTCACACACAATCAATAGCAGCTTGAAATGTTGATTATGATTAAGTGTTGTTACAAAAGTGACCTAGGTACCTTATATACTAAGGCTACCTTAGGCTAACCAAAAATAGAGTTTGAAGGGTCAAATGGCTTGGTATTTACAATCTAGAAGTGCCACTGCACCCTGACTTCTCCAACTAGACAACCGACTTATTACAAATGACGTTTATAACCATAATCCTCAGTATTCCATAACTCTCAAAAAATAAGGCTTTTTTGAGTGATGTCATGATCTTAACCCAGTGGTCAACAACATCCCAGCCAAAATGAGTTGTGAATGCACATAGAAAACTTAGAGTAGTCATACAACAAGTGGGAGCAGAACTCTCTTCATAATCTATGCCTTTTTGTTGTGCATAACCCTTTGCAACAAGTTGAGTCTTATAACGATCAATCTCACCACCCGGCTTGCGTTTCAACTTTTAAACCTTCTTCGTACCAATTGAGTTTTTGCAAATAGGCAAATCACATAAAGTGCATGTGCCATTCTCTATAAGTGCATCATATTCTCATTGCATGTCAGCCATCCAATTTTATGAATTTTGTGCTCTATCAAAAGATAGAGGTTCCTCAACATCATGTAAGCTAGACACAGCCAAAGCATAACAATCCGATGCATAAGATGCATGTCAAGAGCCTGAATGAGTCAATTAGTCAAAGGTGCATCCAATTTACTATCACCCAATTTATGCACCAACAAATGTGGCATACCTCTAGCCTACTTATGTTTAGTCTTTTCCTCATCAAGTACATCATGTACATCTACATCAATAATAGGATGACTGGTAACATTTTTTGAAACCCCCATAGGCTGTATATTATCCTCATTGGATAATTAGCCTAGTAATTAGCATGGTAGAGGAGATGAGCATGCATTGAAACTTGGCTCTTGGTTGGATTTTCATCCACATGCCAACAGTGTGTCGATGTAGGCTTCTATCTCACAAGCTTGGAGTAGGTGATGAGCTCTCCATTAAAGCTTGGGAAGAGATAGTCTTCTCTTTCTTCACACATGAGATTGTGTGAGTGTGTGTGTGTGTGATAATGCCTTGCAAAAATCAGCCCCGTCTCTCTCTTGGGCGAGCCCTCTTGCTATTTGCTATTCCTCCACCCTCATTGGACCTCCCCAGGTCAAGCGAATGACTATTAAGCAGCATAAGTGATAGCCTTCTGACATGTGTCACCCTTTTTCCTTTTGTGAGATCTTTAGGTAGTTTAATAATTCAACTAAACTCTCATTGGACCCCCTTGCCTCTTGGCCAATAGGAATCAGGCAAGCCATTGGGCTGCTGAATGCTCATTGGACCCCTTGAGAGATTGTCCAATAGTCTTCTAGAGGACTTAATTCTCATTGGTTCTTTTATTAAGTGTTTTTAAATTAATTAAACTAGATTACTCTAGCTCTTTTGCAGATGGCCCCCCTTTTTGGATCCCTATTTTCCCTTCTTTGGATCCCTACAGTGGCCGGTCTGCTAGCTTAACCAATATTCTAGCTTTTTCTCCCTTGGCACTTCCCCACATTAAATGATCAGTTTAATATGAGAAAATCATTTAGGAGAATTAGATATTGATTATTATGACATTACCTATCTCTTGAAATCATAGTCATCCTCGACTATGGGGTAGAGAAGATAAAGCATATTCATGAGTCCTTTTCTTAGCGGGTAGAGGATCCCTATGTTACCCTACGACATCATTCCACAATGGCGCTTGAGAGCCTGAGGCTGCCGCAAGCATGTCTGCACATTAGTCCTATCAATCTTCCATAGTAGAGTGACAAGTGCTACTTGGTGTTTGGGAGATGTCGTCTCTGCAAACTTGATCTAAACATGCATACTACTTCATTTTTGTGCACAATAAAGAAAAAGAGAGTCTTATAAGACAAAAAAAACTTTGTTCATTTTTAACATTTTGTACATTTTCTTACTCTTGGGAAGCATTGTAAGCAATGACAAGGTTTAGGTTATCCTTTAATTGTATGCCTTGCATCCATCTAGCATCTTCAAAAGGATAATTCTTAAACTTCATAAGATATCGTCGGATAGTTTTACCGCCTCTTAGTACCTTGTCCATGTCGGAGAATGGACTCGGGCTGCAGCACCTCTTCTTGGTCCTTGATCTCCGGTGGGTCTTCAGTACTTGGTTCTTGAGGTGGCTCTCCTTTGTAAGGCTTTAATAGGCTCACATGGAATGTGTATAAGCCAATGATTGGGAAACTTGAGTTGATAGGCCATCTCATTGATTGGCCTAAGAATCTGGAAGGGACCATAGTACCTTTTTGCTAGTTTAGCATAGTACTTTTGGTGGCCCGTAGAATTTTTTCCCGTCGTGTGCCTTAATCAAGCCTTGGGAAACTTTAATAAGACCCAATAATTTTCTTTAAAGGATTGGGCTCTTCTGTGCTTGTGAGCAGCAACCTTTTGCCTTTGCTGTGAGATAGAGATAGCATCCTTAATCTTTTGAAAAGATTCTTGTAGGGCCCGGCTATACTCATCTGCAGCGAAGATCTTCCCGTGTACCTTAAGTAGCAAGGGACGTTTTGATCTTCCCTCAATTACCTCAAAAGGTGATTTTCCCATGGAAGTATGTACAGTGTTATTGTAAGCATACTCCACTAAGGGTAAGTACTTCTCCCATTGGGATCTTTGATCTACTTCCGTTACATAGGCTTTTAGTAGATCGAGAATGGTTAGGTTAGCTATTTCACTTTGGCCATCCGTTTGTGGATGATAGGCCGAAGAGAAGTTTAGCCTTGTTCCTAAATTCTCAAAGAGACCCTTCTAGAAATTACTCGTCATTCTAGGATCTCTATCCGACACTATGGACATTGGCAAGCCATGGTACTTGAAAATTTGTGAAATGAAGAGGGTTGCCATTTGATGGGCTTTGATAGTCTTTTTGACAGGTATAAAATGAGCTTGTTTACTGAACCTGTCTACTATCGTCCATATTCCTGTATTCCCATGGATAGACTTAGGCAATCCAAAGATAAAATCCATGGATATGCTCTCCCATGGTGAATTAGGGATTGGCAAGGGTTGAAGCAATCCAAGTTGCTTCCCTCTATCAAATTTTGTCTTTTGGCATACCACACATTTAGAAACATACTCTTGTATGTTCACTTTCATGGTAGGCCAATAGAAATATGTTTCAATTCCCTTTAAGGTAGGTTGAATCCCTCTATGCCCCGCATAAGGTGGAGCATGAGATTCATACATTACTTTCTCACGTAGTGAGTTAGTAACACATAGTCTATTTCCATAGAGAAGATAATCATCTTGTAAAGTAAATGGTTCTTCTTTCTTCCCTAATGCAAGGGCTGAAATCACATCTCTAAAATAGGGATCAATAGCATACTCTTCTATCATTGAAGATAGATCATTGTGAGTTGCTATGGAAACCGCATTCACTCTCGGCCGTCTTGAGAGTGCACTAGCTACTTGATTATGCTTGCTAGCAATGTGAGAAATATGAAAATGAAATTGCGAAAGGAAATTTGCCCACCTCATTTGTTTGTCGAAGAGATTGGTCTGCTTCATGAAGTACTTAAGACTTTGGTGATCCGTTCACAGAATGAAAGGAGTCCCCAATAAATAGTGCTCCTATGAGTCTAAGGCATGTAGAACTACAAGGAGTTCCTTTTCATATATGCCTAGATCTTGCTCAACAGGGTCGAGCCTTCGACTCTCATAGCCTATGGCATGCCCTTCTTGGAGCAAAACAGCTCCAAGGCAATCACCACAGCCATCACATTGGACCTCAAATGGTTTTGAGAGATCCGGTAGTGTAAGCACAGGTTGAGAGATAAGATTTTCTTTAAGCTTTTCGAAAGCATTGTTCTCCTTAGCAGACCATGTATACCTAACGTTTTTCTTTGTTAGATCATGTAATGGTCCCGCAATTTGTGAGAACTTTTCTATGAAGCGTCTATAGTATGCACACATACCTATAAAGCTTCTTAGTTCATGAAGATTCCTTGGTTTAGGCCATCCTTTTATTACCTCTAACTTTGATGGATCCATTTGGATGCCATCTTGAGAGATAATGTGACCTAAATACTAAATCTCTTGCAAGAAAAATTCACTTTTCTTTCGATTAACATAAAGTTTATTCTCTCTTAAAACTTGAAATATTACCTGGAGGTGGTGCTTGTGTTCAGTGAAGGTTCGATGAGGCCTGAACAGCTTCTCCATCAAGCGGTTGAATGTGGCTGGTGCATTGGTCAAGCCAAAAGGCATGACAATGTATTCGTAAAGACCAAATGTGGTGTGAAATGCGGTCTTTACAATTTCTTGATCAACTATCCTTATTTGATGATAGCCACTTTTTAGGTCAATCCTACTGAAGTAGGTCAATCCTTGTAGCTTATCAAATAGGTCTTCTACCCGTGGAACGATAAACCTATTCTTGATAGTGCTCTATAGTCGACACACATATGATATGTGCCGTCTTTCTTTTGCACGAATAGCACAGGTGAGCAAAATGGAGATGAGGTAGGCCTAACCATGCCCTTCTCAACTAACTCATGCACTTGACGCATAATCTCCTCTTGTTGAGCTTGAGAAACTCTATAAGGAGGTTTGTTGGGCAGTGAACTTCCTGGAAGAAGTTCAATTGCATGGTCATCATTACCTTGTTTAGGAGGTAGCTCACAAGGGATGTGGTCAATAAAAACATCTTGAAATCCCTTAAGAAAATTGGATAACTCTAATTCCTTTTGGTTTCTTTTATTTTCTTTGCTAAAGCATTAGGTTCATTTTGAGAATCTTTAACAAAAATCATGTACACGGAAATAGAGCTCTTTCTTGACTTGTTGAAAGCTGGTGTATGTAAAATGGGGATAGTGTTACCCATTTCCTTAGCATCTATATACATGTCTTTTTCCCTGAACTTAAAGGAGATTCTCCTTTTAGGAAATTTAACATTGGCAGCCAGGCGGTCAAACCATGGCGCCCCTAGGATTACATCCTCATGCTTGAGAGGAGAGATAAAGAAGTCCTCTTTGTTCACATAGCCTTGGACATGAAGCCTCAATTTCCCGATTAAGGGAGTGACTGAAGGTTCTTGCCCCTTGAAGGCACTGTCTGCGGGTAGGACATCTCCCATCTCGTAAGCTTATATGCCTAGCTTGGTGGCCAACTCTATAGATATAAAATTGTGAGTGGAACCAGGGTCAAAGAGAATAAAAGCATCATGTTCTCTTACCTTTCCCCCAGCATGGCATAGAGGAGATCCTTTGTGGTGAGTTTGGTGACTCTCCTCCTCTTGGATTTCAACCAAGGAAGCTCTAGGAGGATCTTGGCAGTTGTTCTTTTGGGGACAAGCGCGGTACACTTGTCCTTGTTTGCCGCACTTGAAAGACCGGCTATCCTTGCGATAACGCTCAAGCTCTTCAGGAGAGAGTTTTTTTTTACCTTTGTAAACTCCCTTCTCTTTAGCTTTGTTGGAGTTGCCCTTAGGAGACTTTTGGACATTGTCCTTCCCCTTAGGCTCGTTGGAACCCTTGTTTTCCGTGGGCTTATTATTTCTTTTAGGCCCCGTTTGGAAATTGATTCAAGAGGCCACCATAGTATGGTGTATTACCACCAATATGGTACGTGGCCTTCGGCAGTTGACATACTCCGCCATTTCTTTGGTTAAGCCCGCACAAAATTGTTGCTTTTGCTCTCCAAAATCCAACTTTTTGAAGACAGTGGCTTTGAGTTGTAGGTCCCAAAACTTGTCTACATATTTGTGGATGGATTCATAGGGAGAGAGCTTTAAGCTTCGCCATTCGGTGAGTACTTTGTCTTTGGCATCGGTGGCCAAAACTGGCTTCATAATGGAAGCTCTTAAAGCTTTCCATGTTCGTGGAGCTTCACCGTTGGCTCGTAGGCTAGACCACCATTGCCTGGCGGACTTTTGAAAGTGCATAGCTACATGGCGTAGCTTAGAGGACTCCGTGAAGCCCTCATCTCCAAACGCCGCATCGAACTGTTGGATAAAGGCCAAGACTTTGTCCGTAGCACCAAAGGTGCCATCATAGGTAAGGAAAGAGATGCTCTTCCCTCCCTCTTTGAATTTCTTCAGGTTGGACGACCTCTTCCATGCGGCATAGGATTTTCTACGGCCTCTTTTTTTTTATGGTTCAAAGATTGCACCATCACTTTCTTCAGAAGGTGAATAATTTGAAGGTGGAGAAGAGGGTGACCTCTTTCTTGCCTTTTTCTTGTCTTGATCTTTGTCGTCTTCACCATCACTTTCATAAGAGGAAGAGGATGAAGAAGATGGAGAAGAGGGTGTCCTCTTTCTCGCCTTTTTCTTCTCTTGCTTTTTATAATCCCTCTTTGAATTATGATGTGGAGAAGGGTGCGATGGTCTTCTCCGCTTTGGTGGTGATGGAGAGCATTTAGCCTGCCGTCTTCATGGAGCCATCTCTGCCGAGGTGGTGCAAGACTCACTTCTTTCTCGTTCCTTTGGTGGAGGCTCTTGAGTTCTCCTTTGGGAAGGAGATGCATCATCAAGAAGTAAATTCTTGAGCCCCTCGTATGGATTCTCTTCTTCTTCTCGAATCGGAGAGAGACCTCTTTTGGGAGTCTCACAAGGAGGCTTCCTAGGTATTCTCTCGTCATGGTGGTGAGCTTCGAGAATCCTGTGAGCATGGAGCTGACATTGAACTTTACTTTGGAGAGATGGACTGCCCATGGCTTGTTGAAGCCTAGAAACAAGATAGTTAACAAGCATCGGAGCATCATTAGTAGCTTGCTCATTAGCAAAATCAAAGTTATCAACATTAATTTCACTCTCTTTACTATTGTCAGCCATTCTAACAACTTTTAGGTGTAAACTTTCTAGGTGTACTTTGGCACTTCAAGCCCTAGTTGCTACTCCTCTTTACCCCTTTAGAAAAAGCACTCAAGCTACTATACCCGTGGCTCGAATACCATTAATTGCAAGGAATAGAAGAGAGGGTCTTTCAACACCAAAACAACACCGGCTCCTGTCAAGCTTCTAATAGCTCAATAGTGGTTAAGCCGTAGGCAAGCCCCGTAAGAATCCACTATTAAGACCATAGCTCTCGACGGTGATTCCGCGTTAACTGCACGAAGGCAGGCGCACTGCAAGGCTGAAAAATCCCTATTCTACTTACTCACAGCCAATTAATAACACCAACCATTTATAGCTAGCTTGAGGACCTCCCTTCTTAAGCAAGAAAAGAGAAACCTTGTGCTCTGATACCAATGTAACATTTAATGGCCTAAAAACTTGTGTGTAGCGGAAATTAGCATGAACATAGTGGGCATTTCATTAGAATAGATTCCTAATGAGAATTATAAGCAACAAAAAGCATGACACCTAATTAGATAGCATGAACAATACTTTCAAAAGAGAGAGAAATTAAGCTATTGACAACAGTTGAGGACCAGATTTACATGGATCCGGTCCCCCCTCCAAAAGGCTTTGTATTATGGTTTCTCCCATCAAGAGAGACATTGTACAATACAATTGTTTGTGTTCCTTCAAGACTAGCTAGTGCAATGAAGATGAAAGCTTCATGCACTAAGCAAAACACTTAGTAAACACAACATCAATTGTCCCCGGTCTCAGACCCAAGACCTCACACACCTTCAAAGATGGTGAGAGCTAGCAGGGTATGAGAGTAGATTGAGAGGAAGAAGGAGTATCTTACGAGAAAGATGTACATCTCCTCACATAATCACACATATTAGCATAGCTTAGCTTAGTAATTAGCATGGTAGAGGAGATGAGCATGCATTGAATCTTGGATCTTGGTTGGATTTGCATCCACATGCCAAGAGTGTGTCAATGTAGGCTTCTATCTCACAAGCTTGGAGTAGGTGATGAGATCTCCATTAAAGCTTGGGAAGAGATAGTCTTCTCTTTCTTCACACATGAGATTGTGTGAGTGTGTGTGTGTGTGTGTGTGTGTGATAATTCCTTGCAAAAATCATCCCCCTCTCTCTCTTGGGCAAGCCCTCTTGCTATTTGCTCTTCCTCCACCCTCATTGGACCTCCCCAGGTCAAGCCAATGACTATTAAGCAGCATAAGTGATAGCCTTCTGACATGTGTCACCCTTTTCCCTTTTGTGAGAGCTTTAGGTAGTTTAATAATTCAACTAAACTCTCATTGGACCCCTTTGCCTCCTGGCCAATAGGAATCAGGCAAGCCATTGGGCTATTGAATGCTCATTGGACCCCTTGGGAGACTATCCAATAGTCTTCTAGAGGACTTAATTCTCATTGGTTCTTTTATTAAGTGTTTTTAAATTAAATAAACTAGATTTACTCTAGCCTAATTCTCATTGGTCCACCTCCAAGGCCATCCAATAGGAATTGGGTACACCTTGTGGGCATCTGGCCTAGGGAGCTGACATGTGTCCCTCATTCCCTTTGTGTAAAGGGAGCTTGTGTGTGTGTGTGGATTTCTCTCTCATCCCCTACAAGAAAGGCTCGCCCCCTCCCAAGTAGGGATTGCAAAGACTTTTTTGTTCACACACAAAGCATCCAATTCCCTTAAGGTTGACCTTTGGACACAACCTTTGAATTTTGGAACCTTAGCAGTTTGGAAATCTTAATGGGATGAACCTTAGGGTCTTTTTAGCCTATTGTTGCACATGGATCTTTTGCAGATGGCCCCCATTTTTGGATCCCTATTTTCCCTCCTTTGGATCCCTTTAGTGGCCGGTCTGCAAGCTTAACCAATATTCTAGATTTTTCTCCCCTGGCACTTCCCCACATTAAATGATCAGTTTAATATGAGAAAATCATTTAGGAGAATTAGATATTGATTATTATGACAAGTTCTACAACTCTATAGAACACTTGGATCTTCAAGAAGATGCCAACAATGAAAAACCAAATGACCCAGCAGGTGACAAGAACTAAACTTTAATTAATGCACTGTTTCATGATTGTCCAGATCAAATACCAAGGAAACTATGCCACCGCTACAAGAATAAAGTGCATCAAAAGTGGATTCCAAAATCTTTGGTGGAAACAAAACTGCAACAAGCATCCTCATATGTGGCTCCCATACATGAAGACAAGACTCAGCCAAGAAGACCACAACCATGTCAACGAGCTACCAACGCTCTAATCTAGTGGATACCAAAGTCATCCCAAAAACTACAACCCAAGAGCAAACAGAGAGCAACTTTTGATAACAAGCTAAACCACAAAGGGAAAGTGCTAGAATGCAACCTTGCAAAGGATAGCAGTGATAGTGATGATTCTTTTGAAATTACCTACAAGAAACTAAGGTCATCACCATCACTAGCAACTTCTGTCACAACCAAAGAAGGCCAAAAGCAAAGAACAACAAGTTTGAACCAAAAAGTTTGACTAATCTGGATACCAAAGAGCTAGCTTGGCCAAAAGTGAGTATGGATCAGGAAGAAAAATATCTTTGATGAAAAATCACAAGATCCAAAACCAAAAGGAAAACAGTCGAAGTTTGTAAGAATGGCTAAGAAAATACCAAATTCGCAAGCTTTTGAAACTCAGATTTGGGTTTCAAATAAGTTGACTCAAGCACAAAGAGGTCAGGAGTTCATTTGGATTCCAAAATGGTTGAATTTTCAAATCCCCAAGTATCAACTTTCAAAGTCTGAATCTCATCGCCAACCAAGAGTACAAGAGTTGAAGCAAAGACCACTGAAGACTCACACGAAGACAAGGTGGATCCCAAAGAAGTTTCTTCAAACACAAACAAAGCAGGGACAAGTATCGGTTCCCAAAAGAGCAGCATCAATGCACCAACCAGTAATCACAAATAAGTGGGTCCTAAAGGAAACCAATAACACTATTGTTACTTCAGTGCTGCTTGAATTCTTTCATTCCTCCTACGGGTACAATACAGTTAGAAGAAAATCCACTCTAAAGTAAAATGCCAAATACAAAAACCAACCACAGGGTTAAAATGAATCCCAGAGAGGCATCAAACAGATAAGTAATCCTTTGAAAAAATCTCTACAACCTTCCATCAAGCGAACGACACAGGAGCTTCAACGAAAATCACATTGTTTAGAATAGGAAGCCTCGCCAGCAAATGCTAATAAGCAAATTTCTTATACCCACATCTTGCACATCGTAAATATTTTCCATGCATAGACTGTGTATGCATAATAGGGATACATTACAAGGCCTGCATAGACACATTTTTTTAATTTCCCAAGCACAACACATACCCTTGGTGATACCCTGTCGTCAAGGAGGACTCCAAGTAGAAGGGGGGGAGGCATTCTAAATGTGGACCTAATATTATGAATATTAGAGGTCAATGTTTTGTGAGTTGTATTGAGTTTTTGCATTTGATATTGCAATAATGTTTTGACAAAATTCAGAGTATATGCCCTCATAGTAGAGTTACAAGAGGAGTACGGGGACAAAAGCCATATATGAGCCCCTAGGGACATGTGTAAAATGTACATAGCGTTTAGATTTCTATTAACTTCATTTTCTTTTTGAGTTGAGCTGATTTTTTCTTTTATTTTGTTATTTTTGAGATTTAAAAAAAAAACCATAATCTAGATGAAGAAAAGACTGAAGAGATTTCAAGCAGTACAAAGAGAATCAGGCACAGGAAAATGACAAAACTTCATGAGTCATGCCTCAAAAGTCATCTGCACAAGTCTATGATGTTAGAGGACGGACTACAAGGACAAAGACAGTTGGCGATGTGACTAAACGAGCGCACCCATCAAGTGTAAAGTTGCCTATTAGCCACTTCATGCGACTACAAGGCCATAATTAGGAAGTAGATTTTTATACTATAAATCCTCTATCTTGTATGTGCTTAATGAAGCCTAACAAACAAAATGGACTAACAATATTGACAAGAACAAAAGGGGAAAAAATGATAGTTCAATCATTTATCATGATGGAGATCTGCACGAGCAACCAAGAGTCAAGCCAAATTTTGATCATCATCATTGGTTCTACATGTGTTTGGTAATGAGAAGGTGCCAGAGATGCCCATCAGTTACTTTTGAGACAAAAGTCTATAAAAAAAACCAAATGCAAGTCTAAATCAAGCTAAACTTTGTCAAGAGTTTATGCATAGAGAATACAAGCGAAGATTTTTCAAAAAAGAAAAGAAAAAAGAAAAGAGTCTTACCCCTAGCCATAGCTTTCAAAGCTAAAGCCATGAAAGCCATCTACATACCCTCTACATCATGTATATGTGTTTTCGAGACAAATGGACTATGATAACTCATAGATGGGCATCTATCACGAATGATGTCAAATAAGGCCCTTTTGATGCACTAGTTGTTTGGGGATGTCGTTGGACTGCTTTCTGTGTTTTTATAAGAAAAATAAAATGTGGCGTATATTACAAAATGAAGGTCTTGGATACCTGGATAAGACTAAAGGGAAAAACCTAGTGGGAAAAAATGACTTTAGTCACAATTAAATGTCAGGCTATATGTACTTATGTACTGATGTAACCGAGTTTTGTTGAGTTAAAGTACTTATGGCCGTATGGCTACTATTATTGACTAGATATACATTGGATAAGTGTTAGTAGCTTGAAGTCAAAGTCGTTGTTGTTGACAAATTGCTTATGAAACCTATTACCGCTTCGTCGTCATCATTTTGTTGTGTAAGTTCATGGGTGGAACACAAATCGTGTCAAATACAAACTTCCAGTGATGGGACATTGTATATGCTTGCACAGATAGATGCATGGGAAACAATATGTTGTGCGAGAAGAGTTTGAATGGGTGCTTCTAGGAGTGCACGTAGCTAGAGAAGCAAAAATATATTTGACTTCAAGAGCTGCCGTTACTCACAAGAAGGGTTTTTGTCGACAAGGTTTTTTCCGCTCTCCTCACTGTGTTCATGTGCGTGAGTGTTTTCTGGACTACTCTGCCACTCCACCATTTAAAATAGTAGTCTTCGACTCTTATGCTCATCTATCCAGCATGAGCGACCCCATTTTACAATATGCTCAACTCTTCCAGCTTGAGCTATAATCTAAATATCTAAACTCATAGACCACAAAAAATATTAAGACATGAAGCTTGGGTCTGACACTCGCTCATTTAGTGGCTAAGCTGCCCGACTCTTGACTCTTATTCCATGTTTTTTATGGCGACTTCACTTACTCATGGGATCTTTCAACCAAGAATAGGTTTTGAAATTAAAAACTCCCATCCTCGAAGAGAGGATTTGTAAAGGACCATACTGGAAATATTGGTTTCTTTTTCCACACCTAGGTGACCTCGGTTGTCAAAATTACTTTTTCTTGTTGTTGGTCCCTTGGTTGAGAAGATTGGCTCGCTCCATTCTCCGTAACACTTTGTCTATCCTGTCTTGACATTTCTTGAGAGCTAGAGATGACTTCAATATTCTTCGTTATGTTTTGTTCTTTTGGCACCCATTTGTATCTGCATCGTGTGATTAGCCTGTATTTGCAAATATCCTTTCCATTGACTGTGACATTGTCCTTGATTTTGCCTTCTGTGAAATTGCGATTATTTCCAAGCTAAAGTCGTTTGATTGAAGAATGTTTACCTTACATCTTTGGTATAGCCAGATTCTCCGATTTCCTTGATAGTAACCTTGTGCTTGAAGAATTGTAGATGGCACTTCCCATGATGTTTTTGATGTCGTATTGAGATGTACAAGAGTGCCATTTTTGGGATTATTTATCGATGAAGTTTTATGTTGGTATGAAGGCCAGCTGGATTTGAAATCTCCTGCGTCCCTTTGGCAAGCCTTGCTGGTTGGTCTCCTTTGGCGATATAAATATGAGCTTTTTTGCTCTTGGGGACGCTTTTTGAAACCTTTATCCACCACATAATCCGAGGTCTGTGGTTTTGGTAACCAAAGTTTCTTTTGACTCTCATAATATATAGCCTTGCTCTGCTAAGCTGTCGTGGGAGGCTATCCATCCCATGTGTTTACCTTTCGTCAATTGGCTAGGATCATTTACCCATATTGGGTCCTTGACCTTTATTTCTTCAGCTTTAATGTAGACCTTTGTTGACGGTGATCTCGCAGTGTAGGATATTTCGGTTGAAAGACTTTCTTTGGAGTCTGTCTTTCATGTGGAAGCATGTGGTCAGTTGATGTTGAAGCTCTATCTTGAACTTTTCTGGGCTGGATTGAAGACTCTGATTTAAGGGGCTGCTTCTGTTGGTAGGATATTTGTGGGCTCATTTTAGTTTTTCCTTTGTCGGAAGCCGATAATCTTGAAGCAGTAGTAGGCTGGATTTCTTGAGAGCTAGTCGCGATGACCATTGTTGCAAATTCAGGTTCTTCTGCCAATGTTTTTGCCCAATTCTTGGACAAAATCAAATGTGTGCTCATTTTGGAGGAATCCACCACTAGGAATTTGTCTTTGATTACCTTTGACCGTAGTGTAAGGGTAGCTTGTGCAATCCCTAAACTTGTGACAGCTATTCCATGTGATATAGGAACCTGTACCTGAATTTCATACAGTTCTGGCTTACCTAGAAGTAACCACAGCCCATAAGACATGACATTAGTCGTGGCAGTGCAATCTATCTCTCCTATAAAATTGAATTTTAGTTTCTCATGCACATCCAACGAGAATTTAATCTTCTTGTTGGCTGCCAAGTAGCTGATGTCCTCTTTGCTTTTGGTACTTGTCTTGGACTTTTGTGCCTTGGAAGCTTTGTCATCCTCTTGTATGTTGAACTTCTTTGTCATTTGAGTGGTTGTAGCATGTTCCAAGTGCTTACTATTTTGTGATGTAGCTGCTTGTTGGTGTTCATTGCTATTTTCTGACTGTGACGCATTGATTCTTGATTTCAGAAGCTCTTTGTCACTATTTACTTCTTCTAGCACTTGAAGGTCATTCAATGGTGACTTTTCTTCTTGGAAATGTTTTGAAGCTTGTGTAGCAGGATGTTGAGGTTGACTCTCTTCTCCTGATGCAATGGTCGGCGTGGCCTTTGGTTTCCATTGTTCCATGGGTTTTTGTAGAGTCTCTTCTCGAAAATATTCATTCATATCCTCTATTGCTTGTCCTTGGTAGTCAATCTTGGACTCAGTCATTTCCCTTTCTTCTGTGCATTCTATGTCTTCACTTACATCTTCTTTTAGCTTCTCATACTCTTTGATTTTTTCAATCACCAATGAAGAGTCCACAATAGAAAATTATTTGGTAGAATTTGAGCTTCATCCATTGACTCTATTTGCATGTCTTCCACTTGTGGCATGGCACTAAGACTTTTTGTTACCTCTACCACCTCTTCTTGTGTTGGATCACTATCGTCACAATCTTGGCTTCTTTTGCTCTCGAACCTTGAACTACGAGCTTCATCTTCATCACCTTGTGGATGCTTTGACTTGTCCTCACTGAGGTTCGTTAAACGATCTTGAATCAGCTGATTCAATTGATCTTTTCTGAAAGCCTGATTCTCTATGATAATGTTGTTGACACCCTTGACTTCAAGAAACTGTGTCTTGAGCCTATCTTTTGTGCTCTGCGACAAGATCTGCTTCTTTTCTGGAGATCTTGTTGGGGATTCTTTCTTCCGTTTCCTTGTTGTCCCTGTCTGAACTTTGCTTTTGGCTTGTTGCTTCTTCTTTTCCATGTAGAGCTTTGCTGGGCAGTCCTTCACTAAATGACCAATGGCACATTGGTCGCACTATGTTGTTATCTCAACATGTGCACCCTTTGGACGAGGCAGCTCTCCATAACACTGTTGAAAATGGTTTCCTCTGGTATCTAGATACAGATATGACCTCTTCTTTGCATGCATGAACCTATAGATTACGACTGACTTAGGTGTATCCACTCGCTTTGTCTCTGTATCCTTCATCATCTTGTCCTTGAGAAGCTGAAAATAGCTTCCATTATTGCTTTCATACAAAATCAAATCACTATCCATGCTTTCTAGCAGTTGTAATGCTAGTTCTTCTATCAGTATATGGTCTTTGACGTGGGGCTTCTGCATAGCCTTAGGGCTATGTTTCCGAGTTGATTTTGGCGAGTTCTGCGCCGAGGGTGAAGATCGAACCGAATCTTTGTTTTCCGTTTCCCTTGATGGTGCTTTTGGACGGGATCCAAGTATGTGACTTACAGGTTGCCCACAATTGCTAAACTCATCCATATTTTTCACATCGGCTATTTCATAGTGCCTATCATCTTTGTCGACCACAATGACATCTTGACCTGACCTTCTACATTGGGCATTGTGAATTTCCAGTGGTCTCTCCTCCAGCTTGGCATCTTTCAATGCTTCTTGAAATTCCACTTGGACTCCTGAAAAGGACACTACTTCTTGTAAAATTGGACTTCTTAATCCCACTCTTGAAGATATAGGGTCTCTTTGTTGAGTTTGAACTCCCCCCATCCGAGAGGATTTCATATCTGATGTTGGCATCTGTTTAATGCCTGATGATATGACTTCTTGTGCTTTGTTAAGTAGCTCTTGAGACCGAGCTAGTTCTTTTTGAAGTTGTGCTATCTTCATAGGTCATACCTCCGGCGTATTCCCTGTTTGTGCAATTTGGTGTGTTTGTGCTTTGTCTACAGTCCTAAAATGCAAATTTCTTTGGCAGTAGTATTCCCTATGCTCTATAGAGCTCTCAGCAATAATCAGAGAAAATTTTAGACTTCAAATCATCTTCTAAACACAATTTACCGTCTTTCCTACTTAGAGTTTTCCACTTCTCTGATGAGCCTAACACCAAATAAGACATGCATAAAGTACTTACTCTACTTCTACTCATCAATGTGAGATGGTGATTTTGATGTCTTGGTTGCTTCCTAGCCTCACACGGAGTCTCAAGTCAACCTACCACCACATCTACCACTCCAACTCCTACTCTCTACACCACAACCTACTACTACCTAATACTACCTAAGACGAAGGATCTAGGCCAGGGCACACACTCCCTAGACTCCCTCTAAGACCAAAAGAGTCCACCACTCTCTGATCCTATCTAAAAGAATGAATATACTCTGGCAAGCCAGAGGGACCTCTATCATCAAGGACTAGTCTCGGTCACCTACTTAGGGCCCTCTTCCCCGACAGCGGTGCCAATGTTGGACGGATACGCCGCGACGGATGTCAGCATAGCGAGAACTCACCTAACATATAATGTCAACTGAGGACGAAGCTCGACCCACACGCACGTGGAAGCAAGCAAAGGGTGTCAACCTCTACTCGACCGACGAATGACTACTTCCTACAGAGATATCAAATCTACATGCCATCGGTTCTGTGAATGTGAGAGTGTCCTATAATGCTACCGCAAGCCAAAAGCCCATTAGACGTTCTCGAAATGTTACGAAACTTGAGGGATATCCTATCAACACCAATAGGCCACTCTCCCTAAGGTCCATGACCAAAAAACCTACCCAATACCCTCCGTGCAAAAAACGCGTAGGATGTCTGGCCAGTTTCTGCAGGTCGACGTTTCCGAAAACTAAAGTGCCTAATGTGTAGCTCTACTTGCTCTGATCGCGTGGATATGCTGAAATGCAAAAACAGACAACAGTTACTCATCGAAACTCCAAAAGTAGCTTGTGGGTGAATCTGCCAAAACACATACGAACGCGCGTGATGTAAGCATCAACGCATAGCTCTCCTCGTGGGCAACACACTGCTGCTCTCCATTTGCGATTCCGACCACCGTAGCTCCTGTAGCACACACACACACTCTCTCACTCTCGCAGTCTCCCAACGACATAGAAGATCAGATTATTAGAAGTCTCTTACAAAGCTTTAGGTTTTGGCTTATATACTAAGCCTTAGAAAACCTAATGTCCGACCAAAATGACCTTATTTGTCCCTAGGCTTCTATAGAGCTTAATTGCAACACTGTGAGCTGGCTTTGCTCATCCAACAAGCATCTCTGACCAAAATACAATTGCCGACTTAAAATATGAAGTTCCCGTAAACATTACAAAAGTGGCCATAATGGCTCAAAATAATAATAACGGGATATTTGATGATGTCCATGAGCTTGTATCTTAACCTTACAGCATCCATCTTTGTCTTCATCACTTCATCAGCATCTTTATTTGAAATCTTTAGAGAATCTTTGAGGAATCTTCATGGAATCTTTGTGGAAGCGTTATGGAATCTTTGTGGAAGCGTTGTTGAAAGGTTGACCTTTCAACAGTAGCAAATGCACCTTCTTTACTGACAAGGTGGAATATCTAGGATTTATTGTATCCAAGGATGGTGTTTCTATTGATCCAAGTAAGATTGAAGCTCTTATAGCTTGGCCTACACTGAAATCAGTATGAGAAGTACGTAGCTTTCTTGGTTTGATAGGATGGTATCGTACATTTGTTGAAGGTTATGCTAAGATTTCATCTCCATTGACCAATACGCTTAAGAAGGGTAAAGTATTTACTTGGAATGAACGTGCTCAAGTTAGTTTTGAGAAACTCAAAGAAGCTTTGGTGAATGCTCCAATACTATAGCTTTCAGACTTCTCAAAGACATTCACTGTGCTCACTGATGCAAGTGGAAAAGCAATCGATGGCGTTCTGTCTCGAGAGGGAAAACCAATAGCTTGAATCTCATAAGTTACGTATAAATGAGTTAAATTATCCTACACATGACTTGGAATTATTGGCCGTTGTGCATGCTCTTAAAGTATGGCGACATTATGTTCTTGGAAGGATATTTAAACTACCTACTGGTCGTAAAAGCCTGAAGTGGATTTACACCCAACGTGGCCTTAATAAGCGGAAACAAATATGGATGGAGTTGTCATGCGAATATGAATTTGGAATTGAATATAAACCTGGGAAGGAAAATCTTGTGGCCAATGCTTTGAGCAGGAAGAGTTTTGTAGCGGCTATCACAACATCTACTACTTCTTTAATTGACCTTATTTTGAGAAGGTATGACTAATGACCCGTATTACATAAATATCCACTAATTAATGAACCTAAATAATCTCACAGAGAAGCAAGAAAGGCAAATCAAAGGCTTTCGCATTGAAGGTGATGATATTTACTTCGGTAATCGTCTTGTATTCCAAATCAGGGTGGAATCAAACTTCAGATTTTACAAGAAGCTCACGATATACCTATAGCAGAACATCCAGGATACATTAAAACTTACTCTAATGTAAGAAAGAGTTTCTTTTGGCCACGACTATAAGTGTGATGTAATGAACTACATTACAAGATGCTTAACATGTCAATGTATTAAGGCTAAACGAATTCAATACTTTGATAAGCTTCAACCTATTGATGCTCCACAAATAAAATGGGAATGCACATTCATGGAATTTATTAGAGGACTTAATACGTCTTTGGGATAGGACTCTATTTTTGTGGTTGTTGATATGCTTACAAAAATAACCCATTTATTTCCAGTCAAGACAACATTTACGGCTAAGGATATAGCTCAAGTCTTCATTAAAGGTGTTTTCATGTATCCCGGTTTACCTCAACAAATAATTTATGATCGTGATGCGAAGTTCACCTGTAATTTTTGTAGAGACTTATTCTCAGCTACTACAAAAACCAAGTTAGCCTTTAGTAGTGCTTATCATCCTCAAACTGATGTTGGAAGACAAAAAGAACAAATCAAATCATTGAAGACATGTTAAGAGCTTATTGTATGCATGAGCAGAGTAAATAGACTCAATATTTGTATTTGGTTGAATTTGCTTATAATTCCTCATTCCAACGCTCAATTGGAATATCTCCGTTTCAAGCATTGTACGGACAAGAGTATCTTACTCCACTCAAATGGACAGACCCTCTCATATGAGCTCAATCATCCAAAGAAATGTTGGATGAAATGCAACTACAAACCGATCTTATACACTAGGATATTAAAACTGCTCAAGATAGACATAGGAGTTATGATGACCCAAGACGATCTGTTAGACTTTTTGAAGAGGGTGGTATGGTATATTTGAGGGTGAAACCCAAATGTAGTTCTTTATCAATGGGTAAGTATGAGAAGCTAAGTGCGAGATATTGTGGAACTTTTGTACTCACAGAGTGGATTAATGATCAAGCTTAGAGACTCTTGTTACCACCACACATAAAGGTACATGATGTTTTCCATGTCAGCTTACTCAAGAAGTATGTACCTAATATGCAACATATTCTTAATGATTCTCTATTATCTACATGTATTGACGGAACTTTTGAAGTATATCTCAAAGTAATACTTCAGAGCCAAACCAAGCCTCTACGTAATCGGACTATTATTGAACACCTTGTTAAATGGTCAACGTATCCTCAGGAAGATGCCACTTGGGAACGTGACGATGTAATGAGCCTAAAATTTCATGGGACAATCAGTGACAACAGCAGATGGTCCTTCTTCACTACAAAAGGTCACTTAAATTCCGGTGCCAAATTATCGGCATCAATGGCGGGCGTCGGTACATGTATAGGAAAGTATGGAGGGAGATGCAGTGTAAAAAAAATTCATTTTTAGATTTCAGACGCCCAACTGAAGTATTTCCTGATGCCTATACGGATACCTGTTTTGACGCTTGTACTGATTTTTGTATCGTCGGACCCTGCAAAAAACAAACCCACGGGCTTTCCCTTCGCATTTCTCTTATTCTTGCACATTTTCTCTTGCTCTCTTCCTCCTCATCCTCTTATAGATCTGGTGTGAAACAATTTGTCCGAGGTGCTAATCTTGCTCGTGGACTACTCCATAGCACTAAGGTGAGATTGTTTTCAAGTTTACTTGTAGTTTTAGGGTTTAACATGGTGTGTGTGTGTGTGTTTTTGCAGGTTGAAGGATGTTTACAACACCTTTTCTTGCTCAAATAGGCCGCATGTGAGTGCTTGAACTTTTAATGCATATTAAATTTATTTAAATGAATTTGTATATTCATAAAAGAAAATTTCATGCTTTAAAAGAAACTATGATTTGTGTTGTGAAATTTCGTTTTGAATTAGAAAAAAAAATTGTTTTGAAGAAATTTCGTTTTTAATTATGTCGTTTTTGAGATTATGCGATTGATGAGGTTTAGGTTCTAGGTTTTAGTTAGGTTTAGTTTAGGTTATATGTTAGGTTTGGATATATATAGGTTATATGTTAAGTTAAGTTAGGTTATACGTCAAGTTATGTTAGGTTAGGTTAGGTTATCTTATAGGACGTTAATTATGTTAGGTTAGCTTAATTATAGGTTAGGTATAAATTAAAAGTTAAATTAAGTTATAAGCTAGGTTATAGGATAGGATAGCTAGATTATAGGTCACGTTTAGGCAACAAGTTAGGTTATAGGTTAGGTTATAGGTTGTACGTAAAAAGTTAGGCTACGTTATATTCTACTAGTATGTGACCCGTGCGTTGCTGCGGCCAAGGAAACATGGCATGTATTCTCATAGTGCTATCTTATGCTCCAAATAGAACATTATCAATACTTTCTTTCTACATGTATATTCTATTGTCTTTCTAAAAATGATGCATGACACAACCTCTTGGTAGATTTTAACAAACATTAATATGGAGTGCTCTCCTTCTATTGGGGTGGGTGTGTGTATATATATATATATACAGATAGAGATAGAGAGAGAGAGAGAGTCCTCCTTTTGGTCTATCTTGATCTAGCAATGCTACCAAACTTAATGATAGAGATTAGATAAGTTAGCATGGTGTGAAGAGATGAATGCTAAGAGAAGTCAATGTGAATAAAACACTTTTTGAAAACGGAGTGGGTTCTAGAATTGGTTTCAATGATAGGAACACACTTGAATTCAATGTCTCTACTCCACTATCCTACTTGATTCTATCCTTGCATCTTTCTTATGAGCAAGACACGGTAGTAGTGCACATAATAAAAACCTATGTAATAAGGGTGTCTTTCCCTTGGTCTACTTAGGGCTGACAAAAGTGATAGCAAGTCAAGAAGTATAAACTGGGTAAGCTACCAAGTTGTTAAAGATCAGGACCAATGACTTTCTACATTGTGTAAGAAAAGATTAGGGCTCATAGTGTCCAATGTACCAAGAAAGTTTCAAGTTTCAAAGAGATGTTTTGGCTTTCTATTAATATTAAGAATGTGATTGACCCTTCCATCTATTTTTCTCTCTAGATGACTCGCTTCCATCTCTATCTATGTTTTTTGCACTGGCATAGTAATGGTTCAAACCATCACCTAATTACAATAATGCATAAGGAGCTTAATACACTAAGGTTCACATTATTTGTTCATTTACACTTTCATGTCACTTGCATCTTTAAATGTGATAGAATTGAAAGTAGAATAAGGTTACTCAGTTGTTTATTTTTGTAAAGAGTTTTGGTTAAAGTGAAGGATGTGGTGCAAAATGAAGTCGATGATTTGAAATCATGCATGCCATTGGTTTTTCTCTCCTTCTCTCCTTGAGTTACAGAAGCATGTTCCTCTTTGTGAGAGCATATTGTATTCAACCATTTACATGCTTGAGACTACTCCCTTATGCAGAATCTATATCATACAAACCATTTGGCTTAGCTCCTTAGCTTTTGCTCCCTTACATGTGAGACTGAACATTGAGGCAATGTAGGAGAGCATATTTTTGTATGCACATTATATCCTTTGAAAATTTGAGAGTACAAATATCATACCCTACTTTAGTATTCAGCTTTTGACCATGTCAAATTTATTTTGTTACATTTTAGCCTAGATCACTACTTACATTTCTTTCTCTCCTAGAAAGTTCATGGACTCACTTTGTTAGTCGCCACCATTATATCCATAGTAGGGGAGCATCTTCTTTATGGGAACTTTAAAGATGCCACCAATAAAGACGTTATAGAATATTCTAACATCATAGAATAAAACTCAGATTATTTCAAAGATTTGAAGCATCAAATAAAATTGGAATGATATAGAAATGATACACATTAATCTCTCTCTCTCTCTCTCTCTCTCTCTCTCTCTCTCTCTCTCTCTCTCTCTCTCTCACACACACACACACACACACACACACACACACACACAACGTGTGCTTGAGTTCAAGACTCTATGAACACATATTTCATTGAAATAGAGATTGTTTTTAAGAGCACACACACACACACACAAATATATACATATGCATGTGTCTTTGTCTATACTTGACTTACTCTTGGGAGCTTTCAACCAAGAATAGGTTTTGAAATTCAAAACTCCCATCCTCGAAGAGAGGATTTGTAAAGGACCATACTGGCAATATTGGTTTCTTTTGCCACACCTGGGTGACCTTGGTTGTCAAAATTTCTTTTTCTTGTTGTTGGTCCCTTGGTTGAGAAGATTGGCTCGCTCCATTCTCCGCAACACTTTGTCTATCCTGTCTTGACATTTCTTGAGAGCTAGAGATGACTTCAATCTTCTTCGTTATGTTTTGTTCTTTTGGCACCCATTTGTATCTGCATCGTGTGATTAGCGTGTCTTTGCAGATATCCTTTGCCTTGACTGTGACATTGTCCTTGATTTTGCCTTCCGTGAAATTGCGATTATTTCCAAGCTAAAGTCGTTTGATTGAAGAATGTTTACCTTACATCTTTGGTATAGCCAGATTCTCCGATTTCCTTGATAGTAACCTTGTGCTTGAAGAATTGTAGATGGCACTTCCCATGATGTTTTTGATGTCGTATTGAGATGTACAAGAGTGCCATTTTTGGGATTATTTATCGATGAAGTTTTATGTTGGTATGAAGGCCAGCTGGATTTGAAATCTCCTGCGTCCCTTTGGCAAGCCTTGCTGGTTGGTCTCCTTTGGCGATATAAATATGAGCTTTTTTGCTCTTGGGGACGCTTTTTGAAACCTTTATCCACCACATAAGCCGAGGTCTGTGGTTTTGGTAACCAAAGTTTCTTTTGACTCTCATAATATATAGCCTTGCTCTGCTAAGCTATCGTGGGAGGCTATCCATCCCATGTGTTTACCTTTCGTCAATTGGCTAGGATCATTTACCCATATTGGGTCCTTGACCTTTATTTCTTCAGCTTTAATGTAGACCTTTGTTGACGGTGATCTCGCAGTGTAGGATATTTCGGTTGAAAGACTTTCTTTGGAGTCTGTCTTTCATGTGGAAGCATGTGGTCAGTTGATGTTGAAGCTCTATCTTGAACTTTTCTGGGCTGGATTAAAGACTCTGATTTAAGGGGCTGCTTCTGTTGGTAGGATATTTGTGGGCTCATTTTAGTTTTTCCTTTGTCGGAAGCCGATAATCTTGGAGCAGTAGTAGGCTGGATTTCTTGAGAGCTAGTCGCGATGACCATTGTTGCAAATTCAGGTTCTTCTTCCAATGTTTTTGCCCAATTCTTGGACAAAATCAAATGTGTGCTCATTTTGGAGGAATCCACCACTAGGAATTTGTCTTTGATTACCTTTGACCGTAGTGTAAGGGTAGCTTGTGCAATCCCTAAACTTGTGACAGCTATTCCATGTGATATAGGAACCTGTACCTGAATTTCATACAGTTCTGGCTTACCTAGAAGTAACCACAGCCCATAAGACATGACATTAGTCGTGGCAGTGCAATCTATCTCTCCTATAAAATTGAATTTTAGTTTCTCATGCACATCCAACGAGAATTTAATCTTCTTGTTGGCTGCCAAGTAGCTGATGTCCTCTTTGCTTTTGGTACTTGTCTTGGACTTTTGTGCCTTGGAAGCTTTGTCATCCTCTTGTATGTTGAACTTCTTTGTCATTTGAGTGGTTGTAGCATGTTCCAAGTGCTTACTATTTTGTGATGTAGCTGCTTGTTGGTGTTCATTGCTATTTTCTGACTGTGACGCATTGATTCTTGATTTCAGAAGCTCTTTGTCACTATTTACTTCTTCTAGCACTTGAAGGTCATTCAATGGTGACTTTTCTTCTTGGAAATGTTTTGAAGCTTGTGTAGCAGGATGTTGAGGTTGACTCTCTTCTCCTGATGCAATGGTCGTCGTGGCCTTTGGTTTCCATTGTTCCATGGGTTTTTGTAGAGTCTCTTCTCGAAAATATTCATTCATATCCTCTATTGCTTGTCCTTGGTAGTCAATCTTGGACTCAGTCATTTCCCTTTCTTCTGTGCATTCTATGTCTTCACTTACATCTTCTTTCAGCTTCTCATACTCTTTGATTTTTTCAATCACCAATGAAGAGTCCACAATAGAAAATTATTTGGTAGAATTTGAGCTTCATCTATTGACTCTATTTGCATGTCTTCCACTTGTGGCATGGCACTAAGACTTTTTGTTACCTCTAACACCTCTTCTTGTGTTGGCTCACTATCGTCACAATCTTGGATTCTTTTGCTCTCGAACCTTGAACTACGAGCTTCATCTTCATCACCTTGTGGATGCTTTGACTTGTCCTCACTGAGGTTCGTTTCAGACGCCTATTCCGATGTATCTTTCGACAACTGAAGTATTTTCTGATGCCTATACGGATACCTGTTTTGATGCTTGTACCGATTTTTGTAACGTCGGACCCTGCAAAAAACAAACCCGTGGGCTTTCCCTTCGTATTTCTCTTATCCTTGCACGTTTTCTCTTGCTCTCTTCCTCCTCACCCTCTTATAGATCTGGTGTGAAACAATTTGTCCGAGGTGCTAATCGTGCTCGTGGACTACTCCATAGCACTAAGGTGAGATTGGTTTCAAGTTTACTTGTAGTTTTAGGGTTTAACATGGTGTGTGTGTGTGTTTTTGGAGGTTAAAGGACGTTTACAACACCTTTTCTTGCTCAAATAGGCCGCATGTGAGTGCTTGAACTTTTAATGCATATTAAATTTATTTAAATGAATTTGTATATTCATAAAAGAAAATTTCATGATTTAAAAGAAACTATGGTTTGTGTTGTGAAATTTCGTTTTGAATTAGAAAAAAAAATTGTTTTGAAGAAATTTCGTTTTTAATTATGTCGTTTTTGAGATTATGCGATTGATGAGGTTTAGGTTTTAGGTTTTAGTTAGGTTTAGTTTAGGTTATATGTTAGGTTTGGATATATATAGGTTATATGTTTAGTTAAGTTAGGTTATACGTCAAGTTATGTCAGGTTAGGTTAGGTTATCTTATAGGACGTTAATTATGTTAGGGTAGCTTAATTATAGGTTAGGTTCTAGGTTAGGTATAAATTAAAAGTTAAATTAAGTTATAAGATAGGTTATAGGATAGGATAGCTAGATTATAGGTCAGGTTTAGGCACCGAGTTAGGTTATAGGTTATACGTAAAAAGTTAGGCTACGTTATATTCTACTAGTATGTGACCCGTGCGTTGTTGCGGCCAAGGAAACATGGGATGTATTCTCATAGTGCTATCTTATGTTCCAACTAGAACATTATCAATACTTTCTTTCTACATGTATATTCTATTGTCTTTCTAAAAATTATGCATGACACAACCTCTTGGTAGATTTTAACAAACATGAATATGGAGTGCTCTCCTTCTATTGGGGTGTGTGTGTGTGTGTGTGTGTGTATATATATATATATATATATATATATATATATATATATATATATATATATATAGAGAGAGAGAGAGAGAGAGAGAGAGAGAGAGAGAGATAGAGAGAGAGAGAGTCCTCCTTTTGGTCTATCTTGATCTAGGAATGCTACCAAACTTGATGCTAGAGATTAGATAAGTTAGCATGGTGTGAAGAGATGAATGCTAAGAGAAGTCAATGTGAATAAAACTTTTTTTGAAAACGGAGTGGGTTCTAGAATTGGTTTCAATGATAGGAACACAATTGAATTCAATGTCTCTACTCCACTATCCTACTTGATTCTATCTTTGCATCTTTCTTATGAGCAAGACATGGTAGTAGGGCACATAATAAAAACCTATGTAATAAGAAGGATGTCTTTCCCTTGGTCTACTTAGGGCTGACAAAAGTGATAGCAAGTCAAGAAGTATAAATTGGGTAAGCTACCAAGTTGTTAAAGATCAGGACCAATGACTTTCTACATTGTGTAAGAAAATATTAGGGCTCATAGTCTCCAATGCACCAAGAAAGTTTCAAGTTTCAAAGAGATGTTTTGGCTTTTTATTAATATTAAGAATGTGATTGACCCTTCCATCTATTTTTCTCTCTAGATGACTCGCTTCCATCTCTATCTATGTTTTTTGCACTGGCATAGTAATGGTTTAAATCATCACCTAATTACAATAATGCATAAGGAGCTTAATACAGTAAGGTTCACATTATTTGTTCATTTACACTTTCATGTCACTTGCATCTTTAAATGTGATAGAATTGAAAGTAGAATAAGGTTACTCAGTTGTTTATTTTTGTAAAGAGTTTTGGTTAAAGTGAAGGATGTGGTGCAAAATGAAGTCGATGATTTGAAATCATGCATGCCATTGGTTTTTCTCTCCTTCTCTCCTTGAGTTACAGAAGCATGTTCCTCTTTGTGAGAGCATATTGTATTCAACCATTTACATGCTTGAGACTACTCCCTTATGCAGAATCTATATCATACCAACCATTTGGCTTAGGTCCTTAGCTCTTGCTCCCTTACATGTGAGACCAAACATTGAGGCAATGTAGGAGAGCATCTTTTTGTATGCACATTATATCCTTTGAAAATTTGAGAGTACCAATATCATACCCTACTTTACTGTTTAGCTTTTGACCATGTCAAATTTATTTTCTTACATTTTAACCTAGATCACTACTTACATTTCTTTCTCTCCTAGAAAGTTCATGGACTCAGTTTGTTAGTCGCCACCATTATATCCATAGTAGGGGAGCATCTTCTTTATGGGAACTTTAAAGATGCCACCAATAAAGACGTTCTAGAATATTCTAACATCATAGAATAAAACTCAAAATATTTCAAAGATTTGAAGCATCAAATCAAATTCAAATGATATAGAAATGATACACATTAATCTCTCTCTCTCTCTCTCTCTCTCTCTCTCTCTCTCTCACACACACACACACACACACACACACACAATGTGTGCTTGAGTTCAAGACTCTATGAATACATATTTCATTGAAATTGTGATTGTTTTTAAGAGCACACACACACACACACAAATATATACATATGCATGTGTCTTTGTCTATAAATAAATAAATAAAATTATAAGATATTGAAACGATACACATAAGTCTCTCTCTCTCTCTCTCTCTCTCTCTCTCTCTCTCTCTCTCTCTCTCTCTCTTGTGCGCGCGCATGCGTGCGCACACACACACACTCTCGGGGGTTCACTATGCGTAAAACTACCATATCACGTGCATTCAAGACATGTTTGTAAAACCCCTTATCTATGAATTTTGCTAGGAATATAATGCACCCTTTTCTTTTAAAATCTGTAATCTTTCTTCAAATTTGGAAAAATAATTCCCTTCTGTATATATATTTCTGTAAGTTTAAAGAACTTTAAATACGCTTCTGTTGAACTCACGTGATAGGTTACATTTTGATTAGGTGACCTCCCCGGACACACACACACACACGATTGTGCTTGAGTTCGAGACTCTATGAAGAGATATTTCATTGAAATTATGATTGTTTTTAAGACGTAAATCTTTCTCTTTGTATATGTATATGTGTGCGTGTGTGTACATACATACATACGTATGTATACATATACATATTATGTATAAAAATATTGAAGCAATTTATCTCCAAAACCTACATAACCAACTCAAATTCTAGTTTTAGCTTCTTGTATTCAAAGATAACCAGTCTTCTTATGAAAAACTGCAACGTTTTTTATCGTTGGAGAAATTTAATCTCACAACCAAGGGTATTTTGGGAATTTTGAAAAATTTAAAGGGAATTTTGGAAATTTATGAAAAAATATTTGGGGTATTTTTTGCTTTTTGAAAATTGAGGGATATTTTTAAAATTTCCACAAATTAGAGGGGTATTTTGGTTGTTTTTTGTATTATATAAATATATATACACAAATACATATATACATATACATATACATATGCATGTGTCTATGTGTGTGTGTGTGTGTGTGTGTATGTGTGTGTGTGTGTACATATGTATGTATGTATCTATGTGTAAATAAATAGTTAAATATATGTATATATGTGTCTGTGTGTGTGTGTATATATATATATATATTAGGCTTGAATCAGAGATTTTCCATATAGGTCTTGAGGCCTCCTGCTATTGTTCTAGTAAAGTAATTATGACATTCAAAATTTCTATGCTCCCTCCTTCCCCCCCCCGCAACAAAACCTCTCTCTCTCTCTCTCTCTCTCTCTCTCTCTCTCTCTCTCTCACACACACACACACACACACACACACACACACACACACACACACACATACACACATGTTGGGTCGATAGTAGTTTGCGTGGACTATGATTGGTCGGCCTCTCTCTCTCTCTCTCTCTCTCTCTCTCTCTCTCTCTCTCTCTCTCTCTCCCCCCCCCCCCCCATAGATATTCGCTTTTGTTGAAGACTCGTGCAAGGCTGATGAGTGACTCTCGATGCTCCAAAATTGTAGTGATGAGAGTCGCAATGGAGAGCCCACACATACTACATCACATGTAACTTTGGTCCCATAGGTCATATTTGACCTCCGAGGACGATAATAAAATCTATCTATCTATCTATCTATCTCTCTCTCTCTCTCTCTCTCTCTCTCTCTCTCTCTCTCTCTCTGGGGTTGATTTTTAATAGTCACCCTTGCGTGTCAAAATTTATATAATTTATACGTTTTTAAGGATGTCCCACATTTTAACTCTTAAAAAGAGAAAGGAAAAAATATTGGAGAACTAGTAAAAGGTCCGTCAATTGGGAAATCTCGCTCCTCATTTGGGGTGCCAATGTGAAGGTTGGTTTTTATTAGACATTTCATCCATTTTCTACCGATAAAAACCATTAGCTATCCTTTTGAAATTACACTATAATGCAAAGAGAACCGTAAAATATTGGAAATTAGAAGGGCTTGAAGGTTGCCCTTGGTGAGATATAGTGCATACGAGCTCAATGATAAAACTCTCTCTCTCTCTCTCTCTCTCTCTCTCTCTCTCTCATAGTCAATAACATGGATCGACCTCAAAGCAAGACAGTACGAAGTCGACGTGAGGCAAGATTTTTTTTTCTTGATCTCTTCAAAAAAGACAAAATTTTAGAAATCTCTGAAAAATATCAATATTGGTCTTGAAAAAAATCCCTTGAAAAGATAAAGCCAAATATATATATTCAAAAATTAAACTCTTAATAAATAATAAAATCTTCACTAAAATTGTCCCTATTTTGTTACATACATCTAAACTAAAACATTTATTCTATGGAAAGTAGAAAGTCAAAAGTCTATTGAATTTACATTCTAAAAGAACTATCACTTCTTACAATGTTACCCTTTACTTTTGAGTTTTAAATATAACTCTTCACTTTTGTTTTGCAATGTTTTCTCTTAAGTGAAGCAGTGAGTGACACATGGAGGGTCTCTCCTTCCTTGAAAAATTTAAGTTACTTCATATATAGTATAGAATTTAACTCATGTTTAGGTTATAGATGGACGTTGTGTTCGGATAGTTAGAACTTATGTACCTTTATGTTAATCTAAACACTTATCGGTGAGACGTCCAAACACGACCATCTACCAGCGTCTATATAGTAACCCTCTTACCCTATTAGCACACTGAAATGGCCAAGCGCTACACTAATTGGATTTGGAGCGACCAAATCAAAAGTTACCAAACCTAAGCGGATTTACATAGCCTACCCTAGCGCTCCAAATATAGTAATGTATTAGCGGCCAAAACAAAAGTCGCTAATCTAAAGCCGATAACCCTTAGCAACTATCCCTAAGCAGACTAAATAGTCTAACGATACCCTAATATGTTTTAGAGTGCTTTACCTTAGCGGCTTTACATAGTGTGCCCTAATTAACTCTCCGAACACGGTGTGTTATCTTTTAGCGGCCAAACCAGAATCCATAGAGCCCTAAGTGGCTAGCCCTAAGCAGATTATAATGGAAATATGCTACACTAATCCAATTTGGAGATTCCAAACCTAAGCAGATTTACATAGTGCACCCTAACACTCCAAAATACAACCATCTATTAGCGGCTAAACCAACACTAGTCCTATGACTCTAACCCTAGGTGACTAGCCCTAAGCAGATTGAAATGGCTAATTACTATCCTAATCCAATTTGGAGCAGCTTAACATAAGCGACTATACACACTATACCATAATTTCTAACTGTCTGAACACAACGTCCATCTATTAATGGCCAAACAAAGATGACTTGTGTAGTTCTAAAAACGCAGACGGACTTCAGTTAGATTGGGTTATAGGTAAGGTTAGGCTAGGTTAGGTTTAGGTTTTAGGTTAGGTTAGATTATAGGCTAGGTAAGAGCTAGCGACAAATAGTAGAAAAAACACAAACGGACTTTGTGGATGACTCGTGTACTTCAAAAAACGCAAACGGACATCTGGTTAGGCTAGCCTATAGGTTAGGTTTAGGTTATAGGTTATGTTAGGTTAGGTTAGGTTTAGGTTGTAGGTTAGGTGAGATTATAGGTTAGGTTAGAGCTAGCGGTAAATGAATAGTAGAAAAAACACAAACGGACTTCGAAGATGACTCGTATACTTCTAAACATGCAAACGGACTTTAGTTAGGTTAGGTTTAGGTTATAGGTTAGGTTACATTAGGTTAGGTTAGGTTTAGGTTATAGGTTATGTTAGATTATAAGTCAGGTTAGAGCTAGCGGCAAACAATATAAAAACCGTAAATAGACTTCAAGAATGACTCGTGTACTTCATAAAACACAAACAGAATTCGATTAGGTTTTGTTATAGGTGAAGTTATAGGTTAGGTTTAGTTTGGTTATACGTTAGGTTATAGGCTAGGTTAGGCACACACAAACTTCAAAAACACTAATATATAGTCATTGACCCTCTTGTCCTAATCTCTATGCACCTCTAGACCAAGGTGTGCGGGGATCGAACGTGAGATTGTTAGAGCTCCAGCTAGCAACAAATAGTTGAATGTGAGATTGTTAGAGCTCAAGCTAGCAGCAAAGCGGACTTCCAAAGTGCACATAGACTTCAAGAACCTTAGTATACAGTCATTGATGAATAAAAATGAGATTATTATCTTGTGGTCCTAATCTTTGTGCACCTCTAGACCAAGGTGTGCGGGGATCGGGCATGGCTAGCGAATGTGAGGTTGTTAGAGCTAGCAACAAATAGTTGAAAAAATGCAATCGGACTTCCAAAGTGCACAAATACTTCAAGAACCTTAATATATAGTCATTGACCGATAAAGACAAGATTATTACCCTGTGGTCCTAATCTCCGTGCACCTCTAGACAGAGGTGTGCCGGGATTGGGCCTGGCTAGAGAATGCGAGGTTGTCATGTGCTTAGTAGTGTGTAGCTATAACAACTAGAGTGTTTTAATTATTTGTTGCATCATTGGTAGATAAAGTATGGACAATAGGATGGCATGTCCTTCTACGCATTGCAAGCATCAGATCTTTCAAAAATGAAAAATATGTGACCAACATATACGCAATCACGGTCTTTTTCCAATTAAGTAACTACAAGACCTACGTTATCGATCTTATGGTCTAGAGACTGAAGGTCAAACTCCGCAAGTAGATATTGCTCCAGCTTCATCCCACAGAATACGACTTTCAAACACACAACCATTGACTGAGTCCTCCCAACCAATACCTGATGTGGCATTTCAAGAAGTAGAGATGGAGTAGGTGTTGGACGTGTTCTTTGACATGGATCCCATCATTGAAAACATAGAAGATGACAACATTGAACGCAATACTGTGGACCCAACCTCAGTCATCCGGTTCATATCGACGACATGTAGCAACAATAAAAAGGGTGAGATGATGCAAAGTCTTGCATGCATGCCGCTTTATAGTGGTGCAAAGATCTCAGTTCTCCGTACCGCATTGGCAATGCTTAATTTGCAGTCTCTCTATGGTTGGTCTGATGCCTCAGTCAAGCTTTTCAGGTAAATACATATTGGAGCTATATATGGCTCACTCTACTCAACTTGGTCTCACCTATATATTTGTATCTTGTCCTCAATATGAATCAATCTTTGAGAGTGTACATGGTGTGTCTCTTGTCTCGTCTCTCTCTTTTTCTCTACATCTCAACTTGGTATCAGAGCGATAACGATCATGCGTCGATTCAATTCATGGTGACAAAATAGTATATGTATGCGTTTCGCATGTAAGATTCAAAATTGCTACATATTTTATTTTTTGAGGATTGATTCTTGTTAACTGTGGTTGCTTTATGTTAAGAAGAATATGATTAGTGTTTTCTGCGGTGTTTATTTCTAATCGATATAATGAATCGTTGATTAAGTTTTCTTGTTGATTTGTTGTTTGACACCATGAAATTCATCTCACTGCTCAAAATTTGGAGAAACGGGAAAAGTGCAATGGAGTGTAATATACATGGCACTTTCTATCCAAAACTTGTCGTCTCCTCGAGCTCTTCGATTTGAGTTCTAGGTTTGTGTCCATTGGAGTTCGCAACAGAAAGTTATGCTATTTTTACTGCAATTGAGCTTGATGTAGCTTTTGTCCTCGTGCGTCCTCGTGAAGCGTCCGTGATCATTTTTCTAAATTTGGCGTCAACTTTTTCGAGAAAATTTAGTTTTTTGCTATTCATATTATGGCCGTCAATCTTGCATCTCATGTCACTCTATTTTGAGGACTCTTTTATTATTAACGTCTCATTTTTTCTACTTTTTTGGGTGATGTCTCTCAAATCTTTAGACATTTATTAAGCATCCTTCTTGCATTTATCGTTGACAGAACACAGTCATCATATTTCTCTCATCTTCAATTGCAACCTTTACCATATATGGTGTGCAGAGTCCACGATCTTATCTTATACTTCTTATCGCAATGGCTATGACTATTCTCGTCAACAACTTTCCTTCTGGCCAGCATTCTGTTCCTCCTTTCCAAGGCCAAGGATTTCTAGGTTGGAAAGCAAAGATGTTGTTAATTCTTGAAGGCGATGAACTGTTTGATGTCGTCCTTGGAAATCGTGTTTGTTCGCCTGAGTCTGTTGATACGGATCATGATAACGTGCTTATCATATCACTGAAGGACCTATATTTGAAGATTGGAATGTTACGTATATGGACTGGCAAAGATGTGATAAAGCAGCTCGTTGGTATATTTGTTTTTCTCTTACTGATTCCCTTTTGCTTGATATGTATGAACTGCCTACTTCCCACGACGTATTGAAGTACTTTATTGCAAACTTTCAGAAGAAATCTATTACAAAAATACTTTATTTGAGAGGTTTGCTTAACAAGTTACAATATGAAGTTGGTACTACCATGACGGGACATATTGAGTCTTTGAAATCTATTAGTAATCAACTTGCTGCTCTGCCAGTGATCCTGTTCCACAAAAATAACTGAATACACTTCTCCTTGATACTGTGAAGGACTCTTCTTACGATAACATTGTTACTATTCTCTCTAATAAAGATGGTCTTGATTTCGACCAAGCTTGCATGTCTTTAATTGAATACTCTCAACGTCAAGAACAAGGTAATCATGGTCATGATACAACTATGATTTCACAAGAGGAGACTGAGTCACAACAGATGGAACGTGCTTTTTATGCTCAAAGGCATCCATTTCAACGAGGAAGCCGCAGAGGTGGCCGTCGTGGTAATATTTTCTCTCGTTTCAAATTTTCTAGTAAGCAATGTTCTTACTGCAAAACAGAAATGGCCATACTGAAGATGATTGTTGGGCACGTCAATATGATGAAGAACACAATATTACCACAAAACAACCACGTTTATCTAGAGACTCTTCTTCTTCTTGTTGTGAATATTATGGACGATCTGATCATCCCAATCATATGTGCTATAAGCGTCTATTCAACATAGATTGTAATAGAGCATATGCTACTAAACATCGAAACAATATTGTACCAAAAACAAGCTATGTCCTATGTTTAGTTGCTCCAGATAGAATAATCCATGTATGTGATGGATTACTTTTTATTGTCGATTTTGGTGCCACAAGAAATATGATATATCAGTCTAAGTGGCTCCATAACTATCATCCACTACCAGTTCAACTTCAAAGGGTTCACTATGTGTAGAACTACCATATCACGTGCGTTCAAGACATGTTTCTAAAACTCCTTATCTGTGAATTTTGTTAAGAATATAATGCACCCTTTTCTTTTTAAATCTGTGAGCTTTTTTCAAAATTTGAAAAATAATACCCTTCTGTATATATATTTTTGTAAGTTTCAAGAACTTTAAATACCTTTCTGTTGAACTCACGTGATAGGTTACATTTTTATTAGGTGACCTCCCCAGGAGTTCAACGTGTTGTTTATCTTGCGGATGATATGATTGGTCAAGTAAAGGGTATCGGAGATTTATATCTTGGTACCTTTATCTTCTTCCACTAGAATTTTTTGAGGAGTATGACATGTACTACATCTTCAACGTAATCTTCTTTCAGTTGCTAGACTTGTTGATCTTGGTCTCTTTGTTGGATTTGATCATACCAAAATGCCAAATTGAGAAAGATGGAAAGACTATAGCCACTACTCCTCAAAATGGCAATCTGTTTGAACTCTCTAACAATGATGCTGTAGCAAATGTTTTCACTAATCGAGGTGATTATGATTGCAAAGTATAGTATCATCGTTTTATTCATGCTGATTTCTCTAAACTCCTTGATCTTCAGCGTCGTGATCTTGTTCATGGCATGGATATTAAAGCTCATCCCCATATGGGAATTTGTGAGTTTTTTGCTCTTGGGAAACATAATCATAAACCCTTTTCTCTTTCAAATACAACTCATTCTCATGACATATTGGATCTTGTTCATACTGATATATGTGGACCTCTACCTTCTTCAAGATCACAATATCGCTACTTCATTACTTTCATTGATGATTTCTCACGGTATACAACTATATTTCTACTTAGACAAAAATTTGAGGCCTTATCTGTTTTCAAACAATTCCACAAGGCTGCGGAACTTCAAGTTGGTCGTCGCCTTGAAAAGCTTCGTAGTGACAATGGAGGCGAATATGTTTCTCGAGAGTTTGTGAGTTACTGCGTTGACAGTGGAATTCATCATGAACACACTATTCCATATTCACCTCAGCAGAACGGCGTTTCTGAACAAAATAATTGCACTATTCTCAATGCTTTAAGATGTATGCTGATTCATTCTGGTTTATCTCATGTTTTCTGGGATGAAGCTACTTTTACAGTAGTATTTATTTAGAATCATCTTCCTACTACTACATCGTCTGGTAAGATACCCACCACAGCATGGACAGGTGACATTCCTTCTCCATCTCATTTTCGAACCTTTGGATGTATTGCTTATATTCATATTCCCAAATAAACTTGAACAAAGCTTGATGCTCTTGGTCTTAAAGCTATTTCTATTGGATATTTCTAACACTTTCAAATGCTACAAATTCTATGACCCTTCCTCCAAGAAGGTAATTGTGAATCGTGATGCTACTTTTAATGAACATCTTATGGGAGGCTCATGGTCCATGGATGATTCTGATGATACTAAATCATTGCTTATGGCTTTTCCATTTCTTCTAGATGATGAAGCTCTTCGTATAGAGCAACTTTCTTCTTCACAACCATCCAGTTTGAATGTTGCCAATGATGATATTGATATTTTTATTGATCTGCCTATTGATTTTGAACATGGCTCATGTCATGTTTATGATGACGATATTGTTGATAATGCTTTATCTACTACTGAAGATCCTGTTACTTATGATGAAGCTATCTCTTCACCACAAAAGGATCAATGGCAACAGGCTATGGAAGGAGAGTACGATTCTCTTATCTCTAAAGGTACATGGATACTAACTGAACTACCTCCTAGTCGTACATTTATTAAGTGTAAGTGAGTGTATAAGAGAAAAGTAAAAGCAGATGGATATTTTGACAAGTTCAAGGCACGTTTAGTTGCAAAAAGCTACTCCCAAGTAGATGGTGTTGATTATCAAGAGACCTTTTCACCAATTGTTCGCATTACAAGTGTTTGAGTTTTATTGGCATTTGCTGTTTAGTTTGATTTAGAAGCTCATCAAATGGATGTGCCGACTACTTTTCTTAATGGTGACTTGGAAAAGAAACTTTATATGGAACAACCAAAAGCGTTTGTTATTCCAGGTAAAGAAGACCTTGTTGCTCAACTTCATAAGGCACTATAAGGTCTCAAACAAGCTTCGCGAGCCTGGTATAAAAAAATTGATCTTTTCTCACCTCTAAAGGATTCATCTCTTCCTCTTCAGACCCCAACTTTTACATAAAACACCAAGGTAGTAGTTTTGTGATTCTTGCTCTTTATGTGGATGATACCATTCTTGTTTCCAATGATTTGGGATTTCTTCAGCAAGTCAAAAGGTTACTGTCGTCTGCATTTGATATGGTGGATCTTGGAGAGACTCACTCATGTCTTGGCATTAAGATTCAACAGAACCGTACAAAAAGGTATTTTATTCCTTTGAAAATCAAAGTTTATTGCAGATACTATTCAAAAATTTGATATGGAATTTGCACATTCAGCCAACACACCTTGTCTTGCAAGCTCTCCAAAGAACACTTCTGACAATGGTGGTCTACTCGTCACAAATCAACCGTATGCTAACTTGATTGGATGTCTTCGGTTTGTTGGCATCAACACTTGTCCTCCTGATATTCTGTTTGTTGCTAATTATATTCGATAACATCTTGCACGTCCTTCTCTTAAGCATTGTGATGCAAGGTTTTTAGGACCCCTTCTGAAGATGCAATAAAGGCACAGTCAGTTGTTGGGGAGATGAGGATGCTCTAGTCCAAGGGATCTCGAAAGAGAAGAAAAATCTACTTCACAAGCACCAAAGAGTAAAAAGTGCCATGGACAGAAGATACGTGGGAACGAGCTCTTATGCATGCCTACAACCTATATCTTACAGAATAGCCCATTCTAGGTGTGAATTTCTAGTGAAATTTACACGAGGATGTTTGTGTGGACTCACAGCACAGCATACTCCGTTTTCACTTTTTTACCACAGTAAATATTTTTTACCTACATTAAATATTTTTCACCTACATGGTAAATACAAATCACTTTTTACCTACAGTAACTTTTTTTACCCATGGTAAATATTTTTTATTGCACCATAAGTATTTGGTAGGTAACAGTTCACTGTTACTAGAAGCAGTGATTGGGCATCAACAATGCAGTTACAAGAGGAGAAAAGGGAAAAATCTGCTAAAGGTGAGTCAACAGGGATAAAGACTTTTGAGTTGAAAAGAGACATGCTGATTTTTTCAAAGAACACGTGTCAAAAGAAGCCATGGTTGAGGATTTTTTGAGAATTTGATATTCAGGAGGACTCAGCTGCCACCTCCCCCCCGTAGGTCCCCCCTTGACATGTGCAGAACCTCCAGTTTCAACAGCCACCTTACCTGCTCTTAAATGCTGGTCAAGGCCTTATCCCCATGTGTCACAATCAGAAAAATCAGCATTTACCCTCCCCTCTCACATCACTCTAGAGAATATCTTGATGGTGACATATCAGGTGACCTCAATCTGTTGACCACCCTAAGCAAAAAGTAACCCCAATCAGTGGATTTAAGCATGTTTATCCCTAATCCTAAACCCTCTCAGAAACTTTTATAAGGAGGCCTTCTCTCACTCAAAACCAACACTTCACCCACTTCTCCAAGCAACGAAGCTATGGCGACATTGCTCACAACGAGGAGCTATGGATGGAGCTCTACTCTCTCTCCCTCTCTCTCTATCCCTCTAGTATGCTACATTACTAGCCCTAAAACCTAAATAAGGAGTCTTCTCTCATGCTCCATGGCCACCATCCTCGCCATCATTCTCTAAGGTATTGATGTGTTGCTAGTAGGATCATACCTACTTGCTGGGTTGATTGTTTTTGACAAGGGGTTATGCCATCCTAGGCTTGCTTCTCTATATCCTTGTTATGTATGATCAGATGCCATTGTATTGTTAAGCTTATGTATTGTGTATATATATGCTACATAAGGTCCCTAAGCTTCGTTTCTATGTGTTTTGCCATATGTTTTGATACCATCATAATGCCAGAAGTCTCACTTGCCTATGTGCACTATGTGTGAGGTCCCTAAACCTCTTAATTTAGGGTGGTGCCCCCCCTTTGTTTTGTTCTTTGCTTGTTTGCATGAGGCGTGGTTTGTGGAGTGTGCACGAGTACAGAGGCCACCCGATTGCACTGCTCTTTTTTCCGCTATCATTTTGGTGCCCCCATGGAGGAGGGCTACACAGACCTTCAATCCACAAGCAATGAAGATGTGCAATCTACAACATGGACGAATGGCGTGAGGAGTTTGCAAATTGGAGAACAGAAGAGGAGGAGGCTTTAGAGGCTTTAAAAGCTTTCATCGAGGTCTTGTTACCAGGTTGCAGTGTCATTGAAATTCAAGAAGTAAGTTCTTCTACATGCCTTGTTCGTGATCGTCGCCAACGAAGAAGAGTAAGAAGAAGAGCTTGATATAACTCTCCTCTCAACCTATGAGTGCTCCAGAAACCTCCAACGCACACGAGCTTGAAATATTCTACATCAACATACACGAAGGTACTGTGACACACATAAAGGGAAGAGAAAGCATCACCAGACCTCTCTTTCCTGAGGAGCTGACTAAGAGGAGGAAGATCACCTCTACACCTAAGTGGCCCAAGGCCGCAGCGCGTGCTCAAGCGTAAGGTAACATTTGGCTTAATCTCATTAATAAGGGATTACATGACCACTACAGGCAAGAAAAAGGCTAGTGAGCAACCAACTTCAACCTCCAACTTGCAACCACGACTCTCACCCCTAAATCCTCCTGAAGCAAAGAGGCGAAGGCTTGCCTACAAGATTGCCGCCCGTCTGCGAGTGCTCCCAATGCACTTCGTGAATCCAGACACCACCGATCCCAAGCCAAACTCCTCTCCGCGTGAAGATTACTTTGGATATTGTCCAAAGTGCTTTGGAGACCGGGTGAAAAGCCTCCCTGCCCTACCTTTGCTGCTAATTTTCAAGAAGTTATCTCAATCTAAGGAAACTATCTTAGTTGATGATGTCCTGCACATTAATGGTGTCACTTTCATTCGTCATGATGATTATGGTAATAGCATCCAATTGTTGCTTGCTAAAAGGCTCAGCATTGTACAAAGTGTTGCCATCACGCCTTACGTCTTCACAGATGCATCAGGAAGAGTCGAAGTGATCCGAGGTGCTGACCTTCTATGGCTGATCAGGCTCATTGGTCCCAAGGTGGTGCAACTAAGCTAGACTCTTGTGTGTAAGTATGGATGCCAATAATGAGAATGATGATCCCCGCATGTTTCCTTTCCATTTTGTGTGTCATATCCGTGTGAATATTTGTATTGATAGAAAAATCTTTTATCAGCAAAGAATAGCCCTGTTGTTTGGAGCCGAGAGACTTGGGGAAATCTTGCGCTCTCCTCATCCTGTCATTCTACCCTTACTAGACTATTACCATTCCTTTGATGTGTCGATCTTCATCCTATTTTGAGCTAAGTTGTGCTAAAGCTCCAAATTGTAATTACCATACTTTATTTTAAAATAAATTGGAGCTGTTTGTGTAATTGTTTACTCTCTCACTTATGGCCTTCCCTAATTTTTATGGTAAGCCTGGGGAGGTTGCTCCAGACTTTTTGGATAATTTGGAAATGGCCTTTCTGGTATCGGGAAGGGATGACGAAGCTACTAAGTTAAGGGCCTTTCCTTTGGTCTTGAGGGAAGGTGCAAAATTATGGTATCAAAATTTGGCACCTGAAGAAAGAAGAGACTGGGAGTCCTTAAAGATGGCCTTCATCGAAGAATTTCGCCGCCATGAGCCTCCAGAGGAGATATGGAGACAGCTCTTAGAGCTACGCCAAACATCACCCAATGACTATAGAAGCTATGAAGGAAAGTTTTCCAACATGTGGGAGAAATGGTGTGCATCACTAGGTGAAGGAGAAAGGGCGCCAGAATGCCTAAAGAAGGACTGTTTCTTGGCAGGGCTTTACCCCATCCTTCGAGAAAAGGTAAAAGGTAAATTCCTAGATACCTTTCATAAAGCTATGACTTATGCAAGGGAGAAGGATAGGAAGTTAAAATTCCAAGCTCAACTACAAGGGGGAATGGAGCCTCCACCGCTAGCTCAACCTACGGCAAGGGTAGTAGCAGGGACAGGAGCAACAGACCAAGAGTCCTCTCAACAATAATTACTTCAACAAATCACCAATCAACTAGAGAGCCTGTCCATCAATCTGGTTCAAGGTGTAAGGGCTCCCCAGCCAGGAAATGAACGAAATAGACAAGAAGGACAAAGGCAAGCACGTGAGTACATTTGCTAAAACTGTGGAGAGGTAGGTCACGGCATGTATTATTGCCCCCATCCACGACGCTATCAAGGAAATGGTAATCAAAGACGGCCTCCTCGCTAGCAAGTCACTCCTCCTCGAGCTAGGCCACTAAATGGACAAAATGCACACGTGGCTCCACCAATCCAAATATTGAGACCCCCTCCTCCACCACCACAAGCACCAGCAGAGATCCCTCCACTACCATCGGGAGGGGAAGACAGAGCTGTCTCTGTTATAAGTCTTGACAATGGGAAGGATAAAGGGAAAGAAAAAATGGAGAAAGCTGTTGCCATGCCAATAAAGAGAGTTAGGAGACAAAGAACTGATGAAATGGAAGCTTCAGAGCCGGATAAAGGGAATGAGGGTTCCTCCCAAGTGATAGGAGACAAGAAAAGGAAGAGTAGGTCAAGGAGGCACATAGGAGTAGAAGACTTTCCACTTGGGGTAGGATCCATACCTTACGACCTGGTAGCAAATGTGAGTAAGCAAGGACCAAAAATTTCATGGCAGAAACTCCTCCACCTTTCCCCAAAGATGCGTAGAACCTGGTCTAAGATGGTCAGCACCAGGAGGGCTAAGGCAAAGTCAGTTGGGTCTATTAGTGCAAGAGGCATGAAGGATATCGTGCCAGTCATTGATGCAGAGATTAAGAGTCAGCGAGTCTCCAATGTGTACGTAGATGGTGGAGCCGAGATTTGTGTTATGAAAGAGAAATTAATGCACAGGTTGGGTTTGGAGGTAAACGAGCAAACTTCCTTACAAGCTAAGATGGCAAATAATGTAAGGGTGGCTTGTGTGGGAAAGGTTAATGGAGTGAAGGTTTCAGCTTTTGGTGTGGCAATCTCAATTGATGCTTATGTGATCCCAACTAAGGGGGAGGGCTATCCGCTAATCCTTGGAAGACCTTGGCTTATGGCTATGAAAGCTAGGCAAGATTGGGAGACAGGTTCCCTTGAGTTGCGACCAAATCATAAGGTAGGTGGCAAGCAACAAAAAATTGTGTATGACATGAAGCAGGGTAGACAACAAGACCTAGAGATGGAGACTTCTATGGATGAATGGAGCACAAGCAGCTGCTCTTCATCTGAGGATGAGTCATCTGAGGAGGATGCTAGCTCTTTGGAAGTCATGGGTATAATACTGCGAAACCCAGAAGGAGAAGGTGGTCAAGACTCTCTAAACAAGGAAGAAGCCACAGGCTTAGAGGAGATGCTAGCTAAGGACCTACTAGAAGAAGAGAGAGAACCCTATTTGCAGGTACTAAAGAATCATGCTGGCCTCTTTATAACTGATTACGAGCACATTAAAGGAGTGATGGTAACCCAACACCATATCCAATTAAAGGAAGGTGCCAAACCAGTGGTGCAAAGGCTAAGGAGATTAGGGCTAGTGCAACAAGATGCACTCTTAAAAGAAGTAAAAAGATTACTCAAGGCAGGATTTATCTACCCAGTGGAAGATTCTGAGTGGGTGTCTCCAGTTGTGGTAGCACCAAAGAAAAATGGGAAGTGGAGGGTATGTGTGGAGTACAAGCCTCTAAACGCAGCCACAAAAAGGACCATTTTCCTTTGCCTTTTCAAGATGAAATACTAAATGAAGTGGCTGGTCATGAAAGGTACACAGTGTGTGATGGGTACTCAGGCTACTTCCAAATCAGAATTGCAGATGAAGACCAAAGAAAGACTACCTTCATAACACCTTGGGGGTGTTTTGCTCATAGAGTTATGCCTTTTGGTTTAACTAATGCCCCAGCTACTTTCCAGAGGTTTATGAACTTGGTGTTTCAACCTTACTTTGGTAAGTCCATACGAGTCTTCATTGATGATTTTTGCATTTACAGCTCTAGGGAAGTACATCTGTCCAAGGTTGATGAAGGTTTCACCCGTCTGGCCCAATTGGGTGGGCAATTGAATAAAGACAAGTGCCACATAGGTGAGAGCAAGGTCACTCTACTAGGCCATGTTGTGTCTCAAGATGGTATTGAGGCTGACCCTGAAAAGGTAAAGACATTGTTAGCTTTACCTACTCCTTCAAACGTGAAGCAACTAGTCTCCTTCATTCAAAAGGTTCGCTACATGGGACGATTCATACATCTCCTTTCTCAAGCAATCTATCCTTTGCAGCAGCTCACTAAACACACTACATTGACATGGAGTGAGGAGGGTGAAAGGTGCTTTCAAGAAGTTAAAACCATTTTGAGCTCATTGCCTGTCGTCCTACAACCCACATGGGGTGAATTATTCTATGTAAATCCTAGTGTAGGTCCAGAAGCTCTAGGAGCTGTCTTGATGCAAAAAGACCCAAAGACATCTCTCAGGAGACCAGTCTACTTCTCTAGTAGAGTGATGACAGCTGCTGAAAAGGGTTTCAGCGCAACTGAGCAATTGGTGCTAGCTCTTAAGTTTGCAGTGGAGAAGTTTCGGGCTTACTTACTTCCGAGACAATTTGTGGTGATCACAACTGAGTAGGTTCTTCCATATGCCCTACAACACATGGAATTGTCTCAAAGAATAGCAAAGTGGGTGGTGCAGCTTCAAGAGTTTGACTACACACTACAAGTAGAGGATTCCACCCGTGCTTGTTTGGCAGATTTCCTCACACAAAGGTGTTATGAGAAGGCCAAGAAAGAGGCACCTAGTAAGGTACCGCCTATTCCGGAGCCTGAAGTTCTACTGGGAGCACACAGTCTGTATTTTGATGGGTCTTACAAGAGGACCAAAGACAAGGCATCAGCAGGCATAGTAATATTAGGTCCAGAGAAGGAGAAGATCTTTGCAAAAGGGTTTCATCTAAAAGAGGTTCATTCTAACAATGAGGCTGAGTACCATGCCCTTGTTTTAGGGTTGCAATGTTGTCTTTCTCAGGGCATCACAAAGCTAAATGTTTTTGGTGACTCCATGTTGATTGTTAAGCAAATGGTTGGTGTATGGGCCTGTAAAAATGACAAATTGTCTGTTAAGATGAGGGAAGCAAAGTCCTTGTTGAAGGGTTTTAAAGAAGTTCGAGTGCACTTTGTACCTAGAGATCAAAATCGAGAAGCAGATGCCTTAGCAGGTGAAGAACTACAAACTCTCGTAGTAGGTGCTATCCTTGTGAAAAGTCCTTTATACCAGCGAAAGGAGGAGCTGCATGATTTACTTTACTTTCTTGAGCATTGTGAAGCACCCTCTGGTATGAGTAAAAGTGAATGTAGGTGGTTGGAAAAAAAGACTACCAGCTATAGCTTAGTGAATGAGGACTTGTATTGTAGAGGGAAAGATGCTGTCTTAAGGAGAGTTCCTGCATCCCAAGAGATAAAGGATATTTTGTTTAGTTTTCATGAAGGTGTGTGTGGTGGCCACTTTGCACAAGAGATTACTAGCAGAAAGATTTTACAAGCAGGGTTCACGTGGCCAAGCCTCCATCGAGATGTACAACATTGGTGCCGCACATGTGAGGTTTGCCAAAAAGCTGGACCAAGGCGTCTTACCCATGAAAATCAGCATCCAATCAAAACCTAAGGGCCATTTGAAAAATGGGGGATAGATGCAATAGGGCCACTACCTTGCACTCAATCAGGGAAGGAATACATCATTATGGGGGTGGAGTACATGACCAGATGGGCAAAAGCTCGTCCCACAAAGCGCATCACAGCCAAGGACGTGAGTGATTTCATTTTTGAATGCCTTTGTTGCCGTTTTGGCACACCTTTGGAGATTCTCTCGGATAGGGGACCAGGATTTCGAGCTGATTTAGTCGGGCAATTGATGAGCAAGTTAAAAATCAAGCGCAGTCACTCTACACCATACTACCCTCAGTGCAATGGTCTTGTGGAAAAGGTAAATGGTCTTATATGTAAAATCATCACTAAGCAAGTGCATTTACATCCTAAGGCATGGGACAAACACCTAGATGCAGCACTTTAGGCCTACAGAACATCCTTTAAAACATCCTTGGGGTATACACCTTTTCACTTGGTTTACGGGCAAGAGGCACTATTGCCTATAGAAGTGGAGCTAGCGAGCCTCCGAGTTCTAAAAGCACATCAAGAGGATAGTCAAGAGAAGCAGGTGGAAGGAAGAATCATCGATTTGGAGAGGTTAGGGCTAGATCGAGAGTCAGCAGTGAAGTACTATGCAGCCCAGGCAGAGAAGAAACGAAAGAAGTTCAATCGCAACCTTGTCAAGAAAGGTATCAAGGAAGGTTCTTTAGTGCTCAGATACGACAATCGCTTTGATCGCAGGAAGGATGGTAAGTTCTTGCTTAAGTGGGAAGGCCCTTTTGTAGTGATACAGAGGTTCTCAAATGGTAGTTACCAACTAGGTGACCTAGATGGTAAGGTACATCAGACCCCGGTAAATGGTTGGCGATTGAAGGCCTACCAATGTCGTCTTTCACAGCCATATGCTGGTGAAATTAATGCTAAGGATGGTTCAGAGGAGAGCTCATCATATTCGAGCTCCAACTAAGGTAGCAATCATGTACATAGTCGTTTCAAAAAAAAAAAAAAAAGAGAAGAAAAAAAAGAAAAAAAGAGAATGCTACCAGTGAAAGTGGATAATAACAATGGATGGGGTATGGCTTTCAAGGGTCCAAGAGACCAGTTGTTAGTCATGGATGGATACAATTATTCATCAGAAAGGACTAAACAGGATGCATCAGCCAAGAAAGCCATAACATGGCAAATTCAATTGGTACCAGGTGGGTAAGTATTCAAGAGAACCCTATTGTATCAGAACCTACAGCTAGAGGCATCAAATACCTCTAGCTTAAGGGGGAGGGCTATATGATGCAGGGTTTTTAGGACCCCTTCTGAAGATGCAATAAAGGCACAGTCAGTTGTTGGGGAGATGAGGATGCTCTAGTCCAAGGGATCTCGAAAGAGAAGAAAAATCTACTTCACAAGCACCAAAGAGTAAAAAGTGCCATGGACAGAAGATATGTGGGAACGAGCTCTTATGCATGCCTACAACCTATATCTTACAGAATAGCCCATTCTAGGTGTGAATTTCTAGTGAAATTTACACGAGGATGTTCGTGTGGACTCACAGCACAGCATACTCCGTTTTCACTTTTTTACCACAGTAAATATTTTTTACCTACAGTAAATATTTTTCACCTACATGGTAAATACAAATCACGTTTTACCTACAGTAACTTTTTTTACCCATGGTAAATATTTTTTACTGCACCATAAGTATTTGGTAGGTAACAGTTCACTGTTACTAGAAGCAGTGATTGGGCATCAACAATGCAGTTACAAGAGGAGAAAAGGGGAAAATCTTATGCTAAAGGTGAGTCAACAGGGATAAAGACTTTTGAGTTGAAAAGAGACATGCTGATTTTTTCAAAGAACACGTGTCAAAAGAAGCCATGGTTGAGGATTTTTTGAGAATTTGATATTCAGGAGGACCCAGCTACCACCTCCCCCCCGCAGGTCCCCCCCTGACATGTGCAGAACCTCCAGTTTCAACAGCCACCTTACCTGCTCTTAAATGCTGGTCAAGGCCTTATCCCCATGTGTCACAATCAGAAAAATCAGCATTTACCCTCCCCTCTCACATCACTCTAGAGAATATCTTGATGGTGACATATCAGGTGACCTCAATCTGTTGACCACCCTAAGCAAAAAGTAACCCCAATCAGTGGATTTAAGCATGTTTATCCCTAATCCTAAACCCTCTCAAAAACCTATATAAGGAGGCCTTCTCTCACTCAAAACCAACACTTCATCCACTTCTCCAAGCAACGAAGCTATGGCGACATTGCTCACAACGAGGAGCTATGGATGGAGCTCTACTCTCTCTCCCTCTAGTATGCTACATTACTAGCCCTAAAACCTAAATAAGGAGTCTTCTCTCATGCTCCATGGCCACCATCCTCGCCATCATTCTCTAAGGTATTGATGTGTTGCTAGTAGGATCATACCTACTTGCTGGGTTGATTGTTTTTGACAAGGGGTTATGCCATCCTAGGCTTGCTTCTCTATATCCTTGTTATGTATGATCAGATGCCGTTGTATTGTTAAGCTGATGTCTTGTGTATAGATATGCTACATAAGGTCCCTAATCTTCGTTTCTATGTGTTTTGCCATATGTTTTGATGCCATCATAATGCCAGAAGTCTCACTTGCCTATGTGCACTATGTGTGAGGTCCCTAAACCTCTTAATTTAGGGTGGTGCCCCCCCTTTGTTTTGTTCTTTGCTTGTTTGCATGAGGCGTGGTTTGTGGAGTGTGCACGAGTACAGAGGCCACCCGATTGCACTGCTCTTTTCCCGCTATCACATTGGTCTGTAGCAAAGTGTGTATTGAGATACTTGAAAGGCACTACAAATTTTGGATTGGTCTATCGACAACAACTCACATCGGATTCTATGAAATCTCTTTCTCTTTTGGGTTACACCGATGCATACTGGGCAAGCTCACATTTATCTATGCGATCTATTAGTGGAAATTTCTTCTTTATAAATGGTTGTCTTATTTCTTGGGCCAACAAGAAACAACGTTGTGTTGAAGTTTCTACGACTGAGTCAGAATATATTGCGGCATCACTTGCAGCTCGTGAGTTGATTTGGATTGGACAAATGCTGGTTGATATTGGTCATTATCCTCTTTCTAGCACATCCTTGTGGTGTGACAACCAAAGTGCTATTAGTCTTACAAAAGACTATGTTCAACATAATAAGTCAAAGCACATTGCTATCCATTATCATTATGTCAGGTATGAACTACACAAAGGAACCATTATGGTTGAACACTGTGCAAGTGACCAGATGATTGCAGACATTCTTACCAAATCCCTCAACGAGTCATGTTTCATCCTCTTGCGCTCGAAGCTTGGAGTTGCTTCGGCCTCACTCTTTCTAGATTAGCTTCCATGCTATTGTAATAGCTTTGTCCATATGACATTGTAATCTTATAGGTACCATGCACTATGCACACTCCACATTTGCACATTGTGATCTTTGAGTCACTTGTATATTTTTACATAGATACACAATTCACTTTCACATCATCATCACTGCTTCATATTTTCACATTGTATAGGGGCTTGGGTTTCTCCCTTGAACTCCCCAAGGGTTTTTTTATCCAAATCTTGAGACCTTTGTTTGAGTGGGGGTGTTGGAGATATATATGGCTCACTCTACTCAACTTGGTCTCACCTATATATTTGTATCTTTTCCTTAATATGAACCTGTCTTTGGGAGCATACATGGTGTGTCTCTTGTCTCGTCTCTCTCTTTCTCTCTACATCTCAACTTACATTGTATCCTAAGCATGATAAAGTGCAAATTATAGTTCAATAATGTGATCAAGGGGCTGACTTGTTCATGAAATGACAGGTTTCTCAATGAGAAAATCTTGCCAAAAGGGAATCACATACCCCCTACCTGTCCACCCGCTAAAAATCTTCTTACTAATTTGGGCTTCTATTATCACAAAGTACATGCATGTCCTAATGATTGTATACTTTTTCGCAATGAGTATGCAAATTTGAAACAGTGTCCCAATTGTGGATCAAACAGGTATAGGGAGGACACACAAGGAAAATTTATCCCTTGTAAACGTCCTTCGACACTTTCCTATTATTCCAAAAATAAAGAGCATGTTCAGGTGCAAGTCCATAGCCGCTTTGATGACATGGCACTCAAATACTAGATCGAGAGATGATGTGATGTGTGTACCTGGTGACTCTCATGCATGGAAGAACATAGAGGAAAGTTCACCTACATTTAAGAACGAGCCTCAATGTATTCGCTTTGGTTTGGAAATGGACAAAGTAAACCCATTCGGATTATGGAGTTCGTCATGGATCACATGGCCTATTTGTCTCTAGTTAATTATAATCTTCCACCATGGTTAGCTATCAAGAAGGGCCATCTGTTGTTGTCATTGCTCATCCTAGGAAAGTACAAAGCAAAGAACATGGACGTCTATCTGGAACCACTTATAGAAGAGCTCCAAATCTTGTGGACAGGAATCGATGTGTTTGATATGTCCCAACCAATTGGACGATGGAATGTACATGTGCAAGGCATTCTCATGTGGACAATTCATGATTGGCCATGCTTTGGTGAGTGCTCAGGTAAGTGCCTTTGAAACCCTCACACACATATGATTCATGGCTATGCCAACGCTTTTAAAATTTAATTTTGTGATGTTTCAGGCTTGAGTTAATCGGGCAATCATGCATGTCCAAAACGTGGTCCTCGACTTGGCTTTCGCGGCTCTAAGTATTTGAGCAAGACAATTTATGAGGAGCATGGTAGATTTTTGCCTGAAGGACATGAGCTACTTGGACCAAACATATGCAAGAATGACATGCATCCACTAAAAGCGAGCAATTGGAAAAACATGTGGTTGGAGAGGGGATATTGGATGCCACCTGGAATGAAAAGACTTTCTATTTTCCATCAACTCCCGTACTGGAGTGACTTGCTGATTGATCATTTTCTTGACCCAATGCACATCTTCAAGAATGTGGGGGAGATTATATGGAAAACCATCACTGGAAAAAGGGAGAGCAAGGCCCAAAGAGATGACCTACAAAGTGTGGGGCGAATGCCAGATATGTGACCTCGACTTAAACCCAATGGAAAGTTTGCTATACCAAAAGGTCCGTGGGTTCTAAGTCCTACAAAATAGCAACAAGTGAAGAACGCTATATCTTCATTCAAGACTCTCTCAAGGTGCATGTGATGTTTAAAAACGGCTTTTACTAGAGATGACAATCTCAGTGGTCTTGAGTCCCACGATTGGCACAATTTTTTACAGTCCATCTTACCAATTTCCATAAAGGGTTGTTTGGTAGATGAAATTTAGGAGAACAGTCTACAAAGTCAGTGAGTAGGTACGCTGGATCAGTTCAAAAGAGATAAGAGAAGACAACATCGATGCAGCACACTTAAATGCTAATGAAGTAGTGTGCATGGTTGAGAAGTACTTTCCAACAAACATTCTTACCATCCAAATGCATGTACTTGTGCATGTGATCAATGAAGTTGTAGTTGCTGGGGTGGTCCATAGCAGGTGGATGTTCTTCTTGGAGAGATTTATGAAGACTTTAAAGGGGTTTGTTTGTCAAAGGGCTCACCCCGAGGGTAGCATGGCTGAAGGATGGATTGTACAAGAGTCTCTTGTCCTCATCAGGGAATTTTTTATCTCAATTGATCCAGTGATGCCCTGAATGTGGACTACTGAGGTCAGCTTCAAGGTGACATGGGACAAGAGGTAGGGACAAGGCATCGTTAGGAAGATGGACATCACAATGCGAGAAAAGGTTATGAGATTTTTCCTTCTCAACTTAGACATCATGCAAAAGTGGCTAGAGAGGTACAAAGGGGAAAATCAACAATGCCTCACAGATTGCTTGCAATTCAAGCACAACCGTGCCACTAGAAACCTTCCTTTTTTGGATCATCTTCAAAACTTGCCTGACTTTCCAACTGGGTGGTGGTTAGATGCAACAATCTCAAAGGAAAAGAGGAATGGAGTGTTGATTAAGAGGAAGAGGATATGGGTTGTGATTGACATGTATATTTTCACAACTCCCTTTTCGAGCTCCACATGATCACATTGCTTTAATAACTTTTAGTCTGTTTCAATTTTGTGGCTACAATATCACAAATATGGAGCTTTGTGGTCGCATGGAAAACACTTCAGAGTGCAACGGATCGACTAACAAAGGGTCACTTTTGACAGTGGTGTTAGGGAAAGCTTCGTCCAAGAAATATGAGTAGTGCCAGGAATGAGAACACAGAGACTAGCCAACTTAAATACTTTGGCTATATCCAAGACATTTTGAAGACTAGATTAAAAAAGTTTGATATGTTTATCTTTGATGTGAAGTGGTTCAAACTTATTACTAGCGGCCCTAATGCAACTGCTCATAAAGACAAGAGTGGATTGATTCAAGTGAACTCTAGGCGGGTGTGGATAGATGTGCGGGATACATTCATACTTCTGCAGCATTGTGAACAAGTTGTGTTCACACACGATCCACTATGGAAAAAAAAAGATGAGAATGATCTGTCTAAACCCTACTGGCTCTATGTCATTCAAGTTGCTCCACGGAGCAAGCAAGTGTGTGAAGAATTGGACGTTGAGGTCGAAGAGGTGATTAACGAACAAAGTGCAGGAGAGATGGAAACTTAAGTTTAGATTTTGAGGTGGATGTCAGCAGAAGCGAGCAATTGTCTGAACCTAGAGATGAGGTGTCCAATATTGAAGCTGATACGGAGAGCAATGAAGAAGTAGAGTTTGATGATGAAGATGCAGAAGTATAGATTGAGATAGACATCTTTGGTGCATCAAATCTCATAGAGGATGAGAGATTAACTAATGATTTTTACTAGGAACTCTTCTGTAAAACTCTTTTTATTAGTCTACAATACACTTTAGATTCATTCATTTGTGTTGCAGATTCGTTGATTTGTCATTTGTATTGATTAAGCATTTCTTCTATAACTAGTGTATTTTGTGGGTGTTATTTGTGTATGATTAGCCATGTCCGATGATGATGAACCATACTCTCCTAGTTTTAGTTTCCCTATCACTCCGGCCAGCATGTCACTCAAGCAGATGGGCTCGTTTTTGTCTCAGTTCACACCAGAGAAGATCGTGATGGCACAACACCTTTGACTAGCAGGTTCCTCTAGACCTATTATGGCCGACCCTACGCCCGGGACTAGTGTGGTCCCTACACTGATCGGCCCCACACCTTACTTGATTGTGCCCCCTAAGACTAGGACTCATATGCCCCCTACACCGATGGATGGTTCATCCTCAAGAAGAGGTAGGCGTCGTTTTGGAGGTGGTGGTTGCAGTGGTAGCGGTTCTACCGATGCGTCCACACCACCGAGAGAGTGTCCACCATTATCTTCAGTAGATAGTTCACCAATTGGCACACCATGTACACCTTGGGGATCACACGAGCATGATCCTAGCAAGGTGTACAAGAGCAGGGATGGGGCTATTGTGGTGGATAGGATCGGAAAGTCCATGCGACAGAGGATTTGGTAGCTCTATACGATTCAATTTGGTCACTCTGTGATGGAGGTTTGGGATAATCTTGATCTTGAAAGAACGAATTACATCATCGAGGCCATTCACAGAGAGTACAGGCTAGCAGAGGGGTACAATCCAGTCTCGAACCCCTGGAATTTGAGCGTGGGGAAGTCCACAATGTCACAACGTCGGTTAGAGGCGAGATATAGGTACAATGCTAACAGAAAGCCCGCATGGTTGGACGCAGAGGAGTGGGCGAGGATTGCATGAGGGACACAAGACGATTTTGAGAGATTTCAACAGCAAAGAGATGTGGGCAGCGCACGTTTGGAGTGTGCTAGAGGGTCACATCTTGGGAGTGGAGACTACGATACGCTTCGACATGAGTTTTTAAGTATTATACGTATGCTTTAAATCATTGAAAATATATGTGTTATTTGAAGATTTACCTAATGATTAAACCCTAATTTTGAAGGAAGTTGTCGTGAAGTGCCCTCTGACATGCCGAGAGGAGAAGTATGGGTACAAGCACAGACTTGTGGCCCTTTTGACCCAGTTGTAAGAGGAAGGAGAGGATGTTGATTGGGAGGAATTAGCGTGAGGGTCTTCTTGATACAGTTTTACCCATTCATCTTTATTCAGTCTTCTTGGTACAATCTTTTTTGTAGTTGTGGTCTTCTTGATACAGTTTCACTCAATGATTGTTTGCATATGTACAGTTTTGTAGTGCTTATGTTTATGTTTATGCTATGGCACATATGTTAGGTTTAAGGTTTGACAACCAAGTTAAGGTTATGGTTTTGCTATGATGATAGGTTATGATTATGGTTATGGTTATGATTGTGCAATGATGGTATGGCTGTTATGGTTATGGTATGCCAAGCAAGTTATGATAATGGTTATGGTCTAGCAAACGAGTTATGTTTATGGTTTTGAAATTTTTGGCTCATGTTTTAATTATGGTTATAAAATCTTTATGCCGTTATGCCATGATCAAGCTATTGATTTTGTGGTTATGTTATTCTTACAATTTTGCTAATTGCCATACACTCCCTCTTTAGTGTCAGCTTGTAGGTGGAGTGTGGTTGCTTGTGCACTCTTCCTTTGGGCAGAAAGGGCCGTTTTCTTTTTCTTTTAGCACATGCAGCATCAGTTCCTAAACCTCTTTGCCATAATTTTTTTTTGTAGGTCTGGTCGTCGGTACAGAGTACGTAATAGGTGCCGGTATATACCTCAGAACAAGCATCGGAATATGCTTTAAAATTTCTGGTAGTTATTTCATAGCGTGTTCCGAGGGTCATTTCATAGTTTATTCCGATGCAATATGGTACTTATATCGATGTCACGAAAATGGTGTCTCTCTTGAGGCTTATTTCAACGCTTTTTAATTCTAAAACTAACTTTATTTCGTCGATATCTATGCCGATTTCTATGTGACGTGTTGTAGTGCTTGATAGTTAGTCATGGTGGAAGATTATAATTAACCAGATAAATAGGCCATGTGCTCCATGACGAACTCCGTAACTCGAATGAGTTTACTCTGTCCATTGCCAGACCAAAGTGGATACATAGAGGCTCGTTCTTAAACGTAGGCCAACTTTCCTCTATGTGTTTCCATGCACCAAAATCAGCAGAGGTACCCGCATCACATCATCTGTCGATCTATTATCTAAGTGCCATATCATCAAAGTGGCTATGGAATTGCACATGAACATGCTCTCTATTCTGGAAATGATAGGAAAGTCTCAAAGGACCTTTTTAGGGATAAATTTTCCTTGTGTTTCCTCTCTATACTTGTTTGATCCACAATTGGAACATTGTTCCAAATTTGCATACTCATTCCAAAAAAGTATACAATCATTAGGACGTGCATGTATTTTGTGATAATCCGGGCCCAAATTAGTAAGAAGCATGTTTTTTAAAGTCCACAAGTAATTCTTGAAATCCGTTTGGGTTTTTTCTACTTTTTGCCGCTAGCTCTAACCTAACTTATAATCTAGCCTAATCTATAACCTAAACCTAACATAACCTAGAACCTATATAACCTAACCTATAACCTAACATATAGCCTAAACCTAACCTATAACCTAACCTAACCGAAGTCTGTTTGCGTTTTTAGAAGTACACAAGTCATCTTCGAAGTCCATTTGCGTTTTTTCTACTATTAATTTTTTGATAGCTCTAACCTAACATATAATCTAACCTAGCCTATAACCTAAACCTAACCTAAACTAACATAACCCTAAACTTAAACCTAACCTATAGGCTAACCTAACCAAAGTGTGTTTGTGCTTTTTGAAGTACACGAGTCATCTTCGAAGTCCGTTTCTGGCTTTTCTACTATTAATTTTCTGCTACCTCTAACCTAACCTAACCTATGACCTAAACCTAACCTACCCTAACATAATCCTAAACCTAAACTACAATCTAAACCTAACCTACCCTAACATAATCCTAAACCTAAACTACAATCTAAACCTAACCTAACCAAAGTCCCTTTGAGGTTTTTGAAGTACACTAGTCATCTTCAAAGTCCGTTTGCATTTTTTCTACTAATAATTTGTCGCTAACTCTAACCGAACCTATAATCTAGCATAACTTGTAGCCTAAACCTAAACCTAAAACTAACTAGAATATAACCTAAACCTAAACCTAACCTATAATCTAACATAAACCTAACCTATAACCTAACCTATTCAAAGTTTGTTTGCATTTTTTGAAGTACATGGGTCATCTTCGAAGTCCGTTTGCATGCATTTTTCTACTATTAAATTGTCGCTAGCTCTAACGTAACATAGCCTATAACCTAAACCTAATCTAGCATAACCTATACCCTAACGTAAACTATAACCTACCTAGCCTATAACCTAAACGTAACCTACAACCTAACATAATCAAAGTCCATTTGCGATTTTTCTACTATTTCCCGTTAGCTCTAACCTAACCTATAACCGACACAATCTTGCATGGTGAATGGTGTGTATTCTAATCCAACCATTCCTGTCAAGGTGTTATCTTAAATAGATCTTCCTTTGTGAAACCTTGTTGGTGAGGAGTGATACCCTTATCTAGAGTGAGAGATAGTCTTAGGGAAATTGACTTGGCAATAATTTTGTAAGCTATTGACATCATGGTTATGGGCCACCAATGTTTCAGTTGAGAGCATCATATTTTTTTTAAACCAAACCTATAACCTAAACATTAGTTAACTTAACCTATAATCTAACCTAACCTTTTACGTATATACAACCTATAACCTAACCTAACCTAACTTGTTGCATAAACCTAACCTATAATCTAACTAACTTAGACTATAACCTATAACTTAAACCTAGCCTAGAACCTAATCTATAAGCTAATATAATCTAAATAGCGTCATATAATCTAGCCTAACCTAACTTATAACCTAGCATAACCTATAACCTAACCTAACTTAACTTATAGCCTAAATCTATGACCTAACCTAGCCTAAGTATAATTAACCTAACTTATAACCTACAGTTTAACATATAACCTATACCCTAACCTAACCTATACCTTAAACTAAACCTAACCAAAACCTATAACCGAAACCTCATCAATCGCATAATTTCAAAAACGACATACTTCAAAACAAAATTTCTTCAAAACATAATTTCAAAACAAGATTTTTTAATAGCATAATTTCAAAAAAATATAATTCCAAAACAACATGACGAGATGATAACTTAATTTCATAACATAATTTCAAAGAATAATCTTGAAATAAAATTACCCCAAATCATAATTTCACAACACAAACCATAATTTCAAAACAATTTTTTTCCAAAGCATTATTATAAAAAAAATGGCATAAAAACTTAAAGCATGAAATTTTATTTTGTCAATATACAAATTAATTTAATATGCATTAAAGTTTCGAGCACTCACATATGGCCTATTTAAGCAGTAAAGGGTCTCGTAAACGTCCTTGAACGTACAAAAATGCACGCACACACACACACACACACACACACACTAAGTTAAACCCTAAACCCTAAACCTACAAGCAAAGTTGAAAGTAATCTCGCCTTGGTGCTAGAGAGTAGTCCACAAGCAAGATTTTCACCTCCGGCAAGTTATTAGGCACCATATCTGCAGTAGGTGAGGAGGAGGAGGGCAAAAGAAGAGGTGCAAAAACTAGAGAAATATGCACGGAAAGACTCAGGGGTGTTTTTTTTGCAAGTTTTGCCAGTACAGGCATCGGTGTAGGCATAAAAAAGTTCATCTAAACAGGCATCAGAAGAAACCTCGGTATAAGTGTCGGAAGACACATCGGTATCTGCGTCAAAATTTCAAAAATGAATTTTTTTTAAAAGTCATCTCCCTTCATACTTACCTACACATATACCGACGCTCGTTGTTGACACCGAAATTTAAGAGACCTCTTGTAGTGATAGCATGCATGTTGGATGATGATTAATATCTTTATATTTTTAAGATGTACGAGATAACTTCCACATAATCACGGACAATTAAGCATTGGAAATTTTTGGAATTAACCATTCTATTCAAAGTGGCATTATACTTCTCTAAAAAGAATGCTCTTCTGAAAGGTTCACAAGTTTTTCTTTCAATTTAAGAAAAAGGAATTTTCTTTTTGAAAGAGAAAAAGAGCATGTGTGTAGGATTTTTTAGTGATACCATTAAACTTAATACTAATTCTTTCAAGGACAGTTAAGTTTTGAAGTGTAGCCAATAATTAAAGGAGTTTCTGCTTGGAAGTGGGATTTTTCTTCCAATTAAGGTATCCCGTCCTCTTATCAATTGGAAAGTCCCAAAACCATAAGCCTGTTCTAGCTACATAATCAACCCTCTCCACGGTAGCAAAGGTATGCCTAAATCCATTCTTAAAGAATAATTTGTTAATCATTCACACACTATTACATGAGAATTTTTTCACTATAGTATCTCCACACTTAGGAATGTTGCATTTTCACTCTTGTAATACCATGCATGAAAGGGTTTCACTCTTGCATAAGCACTCAAAGGAAGTTTCTTGATTATTTGCCTCAAGACTGCAAGTTGGTGCATTCCAAAGTTTTGTGTTTACCACGCATAGATCATACCAAAGAAAAACTTATTGTAGAAAGAATATCCATTGTTCATTTCAAGTTTTTTTAATTTCAAGTTTGTTTGCAAACTCGAAGGGAGAAGTAAGGGGATAACTTCAAGGATGTCGTGATCGTGTTTCTTGAACATAAAACTCCCATCGCTTCCATGGAGATCCCATGGATGGAAAATTATGAAAAGGGACAAAAATGGGATTTGTCAAAGTCGGGGTTAACTTGAAACTTACGTCGAGACAAAACCTTAAACTTCCAAGATACTCATTGTATTTCTTAAGGTCTTGTTTTATTAACGATTAAAATGAACAAGGAACTAAGAGATTATAACTCAAGTAACTTAATCTAAATTTAAACTAGGATTAAAACTTTACCGAGAATATTTGGATTTAAATTAGAATTAAAACTTTACCAATAATATTTGGCATGGATAGACCTAGTATTACATATAAGATTTAAGTGTGAACTTTGTCTAACATTCTTGGAAAAGACCGACGCAAGTGTTTACCTATGGGATATAACGGGGGATGGTACTTTTTGGCTAGGGTTGATAACCGTTGGTCTATGTTTTGAGCCCATTTTCATTCAATGTCCTAGAAATGGGATTGAACGGGAGTGAGTCCCGACCGGGTGATAGGGATCCGTGGATGTGTGTGGAAATTGCCCTAGTCCGGGTAAGCCTAAAGCCAATGAAGGGAGCAAAGCGAGCCCCGAACCCCCGACGGCCTCTAAAACACCGGGGACCGAATGGCGCGCCTCGAGCCTGTCATGGTAAAGCAAACAGGGGGCACCACCTAGCTTCAGCGGCTAGGACGCAAACAACACACCACCATAACAAAGTTTTCATCCAAGAGAGATGGATGCTTGGGAGTAATGATGAAGAGGAAAGGGAATGAGATCAATTGAGAGAGAGAGAGAGAGAGAGAGAGAGAGAGAGAGAGTGAGGGAGGGGGTATAGCGGCTTAATACTTAGGCACCACAAAAGGATGGCGAATCCACACACCCTTCACACATACACAAGCTCACTCCAAAACACAAGACTAGGTGGCGATTCCGCACACCTCACATGGGCAAAACATTGCAAGAAAACATACTCACAAAAACTCAAGCTTTATTTACAAAATTAGGCGATGAAATGGGGAGCATGGGGTAGGGGACTGAGAAGGGAGAGAGTGGTAGAGCACATGGCGGATAGGTGGGAGTTGATGGCGAAGACTCGCACGAGGATTATGGCCATCATCGTTCATTTAGTTGCCCTTCATCTTCCATAGCCAAGGGTGTAGAGGTCATGCTCAAGACAAGCATGGTGATTGCGGTGATGGTGATGGTGATGGTGATGGTGTGGGTGTGTGTGTGTGCACTAGGCACACACAGTACATAGTGTATTCTTTGGTGATGTTGTGTCCTTAGTGTGATGGTGACCCCTCTTTATATAGGAGAGGAGGGGGGAGAAATTCTAGAATTTAGAAATGAAGAAATCATTATCTACATAGGCCATGTGACTGTGGGCCCCAATTGTCTGGCTGTGTGTATATATGCTAGAACAGCAGTCTCATGAGAGAGAGACTAAGAGAGAGAGATGGGTTGATGAAAAAAAGTGAGAGGTGACATGGAGAATAAAGTAATTACAAGAGGGGAGAGAGGGGAGTGTGTTCAGAGGTGAATCTGTGTGCAGATGTGTGTGAACACAAGAAAAATCAGGTAACTACCGGGTGGGGATGGGTCTGTGGGCACCTTTTTCAGTGAAACTGAGTGTGTGTGAGTGTGGGGGAGGTTATTTAGCTACAAGACAAGAGACATGGCGCCCTTTAGAGAGAGAGGGGGATATTTGGGTCATGGGTATGATAGGAGAGAGAAAGAGGGGCTGGGGTATACTATTTTGGAAGATAGGGTAAGTTGCATGTGAGTTAGGGTGCATTATTGGTGAGTTATAATGCATTATTGGTGAGAGGTGGGGTAGCTTGAGGGGAGAGAGAAAGGAGAAAGGACAAGGGGAAGAGAGAGGGGGTTGACCTTTTGAGTGGAGGAGAGGAAAAGGGACACACGGCGGGGCAACAGTGAAGAAAAAGCAGGCAAGGTGGGGATGGGCTACCCCGCAGGCATGAGGTGGCCTATTTTACCTTTCTTATATATTTACATAATCATACTTTATTTTTTCTTACTTTTTCCAATGATTTTTATCACTCCCTCCCTAAGAGGGGGTTTTCATGGGGTGGGGACGAGAGAAGAGGGGTATGGGAGCTTGGCTTGTGAAAAGCCCCCATCATTAGCCCTCCCCTTTTGGCTAGAGGCATTCATGTCTCTAGCTCATCTGTTTGATCATTATCGTCGGAGGTGGTGGCTGATGGTGTATTCTCATCTGGAATGTCAATTGGTGGAGCCTGGTCAAATCGAAGAAAATAAGGTTTAAGTCGCCAATCATTTACCCTGGTTTTATGAAGTTTTCCATCAGCCTCCATAAGCTGGTAGCTTCCATTGGCATACTTTTTCCTGTTGATGAAAGGGCCTTCCCATCGGAGTAGGAGTTTCTTATCCTTGCGCGTGTCGAAGTGATTGTCGTAGCGGAGCACCAACATTCCTTTCTTCAATTCTTTTTTCCGGAGATGCTTGTTAAAGCTAAGCCGTCTATGCTCTGCTTGTGTTGCATAATAATTTATTGCTTCTTCTCTGTCTAGCTGCAGTCTTTCCAAGTTGATGATGTGATCTCTCAAATGCATGTTGGGTTGTTGAAGCTGGCTTGCCATTACTCTGAGACTTTGTAGTTGCACTTCAATGGGCAAGATTGCTTCCTTACCAAATACTAGATGATACGGTGTGAATCCCAAGGATGTACGAAATGAAGTTCTGTAGGCCCAAAAAGCTGGTAGTAGATACTTATCCCAGTCTCTAGGATGCTTGTTTACCTGCTTGGTAATAATTTTAGAAACCATTCCATTTACCTTTTCAACTAGGCCATTACATTGAGGGTAATATGGTGAAGAGTGCCTCCTTGTAATGCCCAGTTTCTGCATTAATTCTCCTACCAAGTCTGCTCTGAAACCTGGCCCTCTATCAGAGATGATCTCTAAAGGTGTGCCAAACCTACAGCATATGTTCTCGTAGATAAATTTAGCTACCTCTACCACTGTGATTCTAGTGGTGGCTGTAGCCTCTGCCCATCTAGTCATGTAGTCGACCCCCATGATAATGTAGAATTTTCCTGAGTTGGCCCTAGGTAATGGCCCAATGGCATCGATACCCCATTTTTCAAATGGGCCATATGAGAGAATAGGTGTCTGTGGTTCAGACATAAGTGACCTAGTGCCGGCCTTTTGACACAACTTACACGTTTTGCACCAATGGTGTACATCACGGTTGAGGCTAGGCCATATGAAGCCTGCCTGCAAGATTTTCCTACTTGTTATGTCTAGGGCAAAGTGACCACCACAAACCCTATCGTGACAACTAGCAATTACTCCCGTGATTTCCTGAGAGAGAGGGACCTTCCTGAGTATTTGGTCCTTACCCTTACAGTACAAACCGTCATTGATGAGTCGATACCTTGTGGCCTTCCGCGTCAGCCATTGCTTCTGTCCCTTGTTAAATCTGATGGGCATTCCCCTGTTTCCAAAAAATGCATGATGTCAGGCAAGGCATCACTTCCTTGAAATAGAGGGAGCTTTAGTTTTATTGCTCCAAGCACCACTTCCTGTAGTCTTTCACTTGCTAGGGCATCTGCTTCTTGGTTTTGAGCCCTTGGGATATGGTGTATTTGAACTTCTTCAAACTTACCCAACAAGGTTTTTACACCACTTAAGTGAGTCCTTAAACTAGGATTCTTGCATGTCCATGCTCCATTTACTTGCCTTACCAGAAGTAGAGCATCCCCAAATACATTAAGGCGTTGTACACCTTGCGAGACGCACCATTGTAGACCCTTGGTTAGTGCTGCATACTCAACTTCATTGTTAGAATGTGAATCTAACAATTGGCCCAACGAAAATACCTTTGTCCCTTTGTCATCAAAGACCACTATGCCTGCAGCTGCTTTGTCGGACGCTCGCTTGTAGGCTCCATCAAAGTAGAGAGAGTATGCTCCTTCTACCATCGGTGGTACTGGAGGTAATCGGACTTCTCCTTCCGTAGATTGCTTCTCCTTCCTTTCAAAGACTTGGTAGGTCATGAGTCCCCCCAAACTTGCCCTTGTCGTGCTTTCTACCTGTACCGTGTAGTCAAACTCTTGCAGACGAACTAGCCATTTAGTAATTCTAGCAGACACATCCATGTGTTGTACAACATAGGGAAATATTTCATCCGTGGTTAGAATCACAAATTGCTTAGGCAGCAAATATGACCTAAACTTTGTAGTTGCAAATCTAAGAGCTAGGACTAAGTGTTCCACATGGGTGAAACCTTTCTCTCCTGCTGTCATCATTCGACTAGAGAAGTAGATTGGCCTCATGAAAGATGTCGTCATATCCTTTTGGAGTAGCACAGCTCCCAATGAGTCATCACCAACACTTGAGGTGACATAGAATTTTTCATCCCACTTAGGTGGTGAGATAGTTGGCAGAGTGGCTAAGACCTCCTTTACCTTGTTGTAGTGATGTTCGCTTTCCTCGTCCCAAGTCAAAGTTGATCTTTGAGTGAGTTGTTGCAGTGGTAGAACAAGTTGTGATAGTAGATGTATGAATCTACTTAAGTACCTCACCTTCTATAGAAAAGAGACCAGTTGACGTGCGGTCGTTGGTGAAGGTAGGGCTATGAGTGCGGACACCTTACTTGGGTCGGCGTTGATACCTTTTGCTGAAATTTCATGGCCTAGTAGAATGACTTTACTCTCCCCAATGTGGCATTTATCCACATTTAATTGCCCACCTAGGCTCTGCAACCTGGCCAAACCTTCAGTTACCTTTTCTAAATGTGAAATACGGGAGCTATATATACAAAAATCATCAATGAACACTCTTATGGATGTTCCAAAGAACGGTTGAAAAACATATGTGACATATCTCTGGAATGTGGCAGGTGCATTTGTGAGACCAAATGGCATAACCCTGTATGCAAAACAACCCCATGGCGTGATAAAAGTGGTTTTTGGATGATCTTCCAAGGCTATGCGTATTTGAAAGTATCTAGAATAACCATCACAGACGGTATAGCATTCAAAACCCGCTACTTCATTCAAAATTTCATCCAAGAAAGGGAGAGAAAAGTGGTCTCTCTTTGTAGCTGCATTTAGTGGTTTGTAGTCAACACAGACCCTCCACTTACCATTGTTTTTAGGCGTCACCACTACGGGTGACACCCATTCTGAGTTTTCTACAGGATAGATGAATCCCGCCTCCAGCAGTTTCCTTACCTCGGCCAAGAGTGCCTTTTCTTGTATGACCCCCAGTCGTCGTAGCTTTTGCACAGCTGGTTTTACCCCTTCCTTCAGCTTAATATGATGTTCCACCACTGTAATGCCTGTGATTCTTTCATAGTTGTCAATGAACAGGTTAGGAAATCCCATCAACATTTGCAAAAAACTATCTTCCTCCTCAAGTGTTAATTCCGTAGACAACATACCCTTCAACCTACTTCCTCCTAGGCCAGGTGATTTGCTCTCCTCTTCATTGGGTTGCCCTTTTGGTGATGGATCACCAGTTGTGCTTACCTTTTGTGGATCCTTCATAATGATACCCATCACATCAATGGAACTGTCACTTTCGTCGGTGGAAGTGGTCTCCTCCTCATAACTGGAAGATTCGCTAGTGGTTTCATCTGTCGATGTTTCCAGATTCATTTGCTTCTGCTTGCCAATCCTCATGTCGTAGTAGATTGTCTCCCCTTTCTTACCGGTCATGCGTAGAAGGCCAGTACCCCAGTCCTGTTTTGCCTTCATGGCCATCAACCATGGCCTTCACAAAATTAGTGGATAGCCCTCCCCCTTAGTAGGCATCACAAAAACATCTACCACTACCTCAGTGTTGAAAGCTTTGATTTTCACGGCACTTACCACACCCACACACTTAACTTTTGCGTTGTTTGCCATCTTTGCCTTGCATGGAGAAGGCCTGTCAACCTCGAGCCCTAATCGAAGCATCATAGCTTCGCTCATTACACATATTTGTGCACCTCCATCAATGTAGGTGTTTCCAACCCTGTTTCCTTTTATGTTTACGTCGACAATTGGAAGGATGTCATCCATGTTGCATCCCGAAATTGCTCCGGCTACCTTTGTTTTGGAGCGTCTTGTACTTACCATTTTAGACCATTGTCGCCTTACTTTAGGTACAAGATGTAGCAGCTGTGGCCATGTAATCTTCGGTCCTTGCTCTGCCACATCCAATGTTAGATCATAGGGCTTAGAAATTTCCCCTAGCTGGAAGTCGATGATGCCCAATTTCCGTCGTGGCCTGGATGGCCTCTTGCTAGTTTCTCCTCTCATGCTTCTCTCATCATCTGATTGTGTAGCTTTCTCCCTCCTAGCTCTTTTCAAAGTCATGGCTTCAAGTGGTTCTAAAAAGGTTACCTTCTCCTTACCCTTTTCCCTCTCCTTTGCTCTGGGTGGATCCACTACTACGGCTTTTCCTTTCTCTTCTAGCCTTATGATATTTACAGGGCGATCAGGTGGTGGGGCTGGTGGAAGAGGTGGGATGGATGCTTGTAGTGGTGTCTGGGGTGGACGTAGAATTTGTGTTGGTGGGGGTGGTGCTCGGGGTGGGGGTGTTCTTTCTCTAGGGGGTGACAATTGGTTCCTCCTACCTCCTCTATTATAGTTTTGTCGTGGTTTGGGACAGTAGTACATACCGTGACCGTCTTCTCTGTAGTTCTAGCAATGATACTCCCTGTTTTGTCGTCGTGCTCTTCCAGGGTCTTGATCTCTTTCTTGACTCCTCCCTTGCTGTATTAAGTGGACATACAAATTCTGCAGTTGGTCAGTAATATGGGCCAACATATCTTGTTGGTCATCTCTTACCCCAAGAGCCAATGGTGGTGGTATGGTGGTTGTCGTAGTTGTTGGTCGACGCGATGTTCCTGCTTCTATTGACTCGGTTTCTTTGGGTTTCATTCGTAGCTTCTTGTCTTTAAGGCGAGCAATCTCAACGGCTAACTCGTACGTAGCCAGGAATCTATCTTTCACCTTCTCCTTGAGAAGCGGCCATAAGCCATGCATGAACCGATCTTTTTTTAGGAAATCGGGTGCAGCTTCCCCCCTAGCCAGTGACTCAACCCACCGTTCCCACAAATCCACAAATTTGAACTCATAGGTGGCATATTCTAAAAGACCCTCTTGCTTCAAGTCTCTCAACTTGTCCCACAACTTTTCTGAAGTGGTACCTCCCCCAAAGCGCCTCTTAAAAGCGGTTTTTAAGGGTTCCCAGTCATCCTTGTTTGCTTGTGGAAGTGCATTGTACCATGATCTAGCTTCTAGCTTCATGAGATGCTTAAAGATTCTAACCCGGGATTCATCCGTATCTTTGTTGCTCACTACACATGCTACTTCAAAGTCGTCTAGGAAGTCTGTTACCAAATCCTCCCCCTTCTTTTCTTTAAATGTTGGAAATGCTACACTTGCCATGATTACTGAGAGAGAGCTAGAAAGACACACTGCTTAACTTGCAAAAGTTTTTTTCTTCTTTACAAGGAGGTGTGTATACCCTCTTATACTAGGACATAGATTAAAACTTCAAACGGTACATTGCCTTGTACCAAAGGTGAGACAAATGGTTGATCTGATGCCAGAACCTCCAAAAACCGCTCCCCACCCGGCATGGTGTCAATGACGTGCTGGTAGTGAACCTTCAAATCCAGTATTACCTTGATTGAGCGTACATGTGTTGGTATGTGTGATCTATCTTGAGGTAGGTTGTACTGATTCATGTGAAGCTTAGAGGTGCTTAGTCACTGTCCAAGCTTGTGGGAGAGGGTGGTGTTCTTTCCTGAAACAAACTCAGTAGATCCCTAGTTTCTCTAGTGAGAGTGTGAGCCAATGCTTCCGTTATCTGTGCTGCAGCATCAGGTGCGACCTGAAAACTGACTGTGGTAATTACCTCGGTGACTTGATTTACCCGATTCTCAAAGTAGAATAGTGTTGATTCTCTATTTTGTAGAGCTCCTTCCATTTTGTTGTTGTGGGTTGGTTGTAGGTTGCGGACATGGTTTTGACCTTCTCCTTCTTCTTCTTGGCACTTGGCCTATGTATATCCACTGGGTTTGGCGTGTTGGTTGACTCTCCCACTGCAAATCGATTACCGTTACGCCTGGTACACGAGCTTCGATGGAGATGCAGATTTCGTCTAGTTGTGCTTGGAGCTCTTCTTCTTCTGTCATCCAATTAGCAAATCCTGCTAGCCATTCATCCATTCACAATAGTTTAGGGGTTTTAGTCTTGTAAACTGAAGGTCTTGATTTCGATCCTTAGTGGGGGCACCAAATGATGGGAGCAAAGCGAACCCCGAACCACCGATGGCCTCTAAAACACCGGGGACCGAATGGCGTGCCTCGAGCCTGTCATGGTAAAGCAAACAGGGGGCACCACCTAGCTTCAGCGGCTAGGACGCAAACAACACACCGCCATAACAAAGTTTTCATCCAAGAGAGATGGATGCTTGGGAGTAATGATGAAGAGGAAAGGGAATGAGATCAAGTGAGTGAGAGAGAGAGAGAGAGAGAGAGTGAGGGAGGGGGTATAGCGGCTTAATACTTAGGCACCACAAAAGGATGCCGAATCCGCACACCCTTCACACATACACAAGCTCACTCCAAAACACAAGACTAGGTGGCGATTCCGCACACCTCACATGGGCCAAACATTGCAAGAAAACATACTCACAAAAACTCAAGCTTTATTTACAGAATTAGGCGATGAAATGGGGAGCATGGGGTAGGGGACTGAGAAGGGAGAGAGTGGTAGAGCACATGGCGGATAGGTGGGAGTTGATGGCGAAGACTCGCACAAGGATTATGGCCATCATCCTTCATTTAGTTGCCCTTCATCTTCCATAGCCAAGGGTGTAGAGGTCATGCTCAAGACAAGCATGGTGATTGCGGTGATGGTGATGGTGATGGTGATGGTGTGGGTGTGTGTGTGTGCACTAGGCACACACAGTGCATAGTGTGTTCTTTGGTGATGTTGTGTCCTTAGTGTGATGGTGACCCCTCTTTATATAGGAGAGGAGGGGGGAGAAATTCTAGAATTTAGAAATGAAGAAATCATTATCTACATAGGCCATGTGACTGTGGGCCCCAATTGTCTGGCTGTGTGTATATATGCTAGAACAGCAGTCTCATGAGAGAGAGACTAAGAGAGAGAGATGGGTTGATGAAAAAAAGTGAGAGGTGACATGGAGAATAAAGTAATTACAAGAGGGGAGAGAGGGGAGTGTGTTCAGAGGTGAATCTGTGTGCAGATGTGTGTGAACACAAGAAAAATCAGGTAACTACCGGGTGGGGATGGGTCTGTGGGCACCTTTTTCAGTGAAACTGAGTGTGTGTGAGTGTGGGGGAGGTTATTTAGCTACAAGACAAGAGACATGGCGCCCTTTAGAGAGAGAGGGGGATATTTGGGTCATGGGTATGATAGGAGAGAGAAAGAGGGGCTGGGGTATACTATTTTGGAAGATAGGGTAAGTTGCATGTGAGTTAGGGTGCATTATTGGTGAGTTATAATGCATTATTGGTGAGAGGTGGGGTAGCTTGAGGGGAGAGAGAAAGGAGAAAGGACAAGGGGAAGAGAGAGGGGGTTGACCTTTTGAGTGGAGGAGAGGAAAAGGGACACACGGCGGGGCAACAGTGAAGAAAAAGCAGGCAAGGTGGGGATGGGCTACCCCGCAGGCATGAGGTGGCCTATTTTACCTTTCTTATATATTTACATAATCATACTTTATTTTTTCTTACTTTTTCCAATGATTTTTATCACTCCCTCCCTAAGAGGGGGTTTTCATGGGGTGGGGACGAGAGAAGAGGGGTATGGGAGCTTGGCTTGTGAAAAGCCCCCATCACCAACAAGAAAAGGAGGAAGGAAAATGGATCCATGAAGGGTTCAAGATAAGGGAAGAGGATGTGATTTAGTTAAGGAACTGTTCTAGTTGTTTGGTAAGAAGGAACCTTGAAAAGACTTGGAACCTAAATGGTCTATTTTGCTGCCCTCATTAGCTGGACCATTGCTATGCTTCTCGGATTATTGATTTACAAAGAATCTAGAGTAGATTATTTTTGTAACCCTTTTCCACATAATCTAAAGAAAAATAAGAATTGGAAATTGTGTCATGGTGCCACCTCCACATGTGAGACGGAGGAGACATGATACATAAGTCTCCTGGAACGAGGACAGGGATATGTCTGGAGGAGTATATGTGATTGCTTGAAAGATAACTAGATAATTTTACTAATACTAAAAGAAAAAGGAAGAAAAATCTTCTAAAAAGTAGAAGGTGGGAACAACCTGATAAATGCACATGGGCAAGGGTATGCAACAGTTTGCATGCTCCTTTCAAATGCTTGAAATGTATTATTGGTTTGACATGATTGGAATATGGTTCTCGAGTATCATAGTACTACCTTGGTAAGCTGCATTTTACCAAACGGTTTGGTGGGTGGGTGTATTTTGGAGGGTTAATTTGTTGGCCAAAAATTTGAACCCAGCCTTATGTTGTCCATTAAGATCTGGGGAAAAGGACCCCGATCTATGGAGTCGGGATCAAACTTGAGTACGAGGGATTTGTGTACCTAGTAAATACACTCATCTTAGGGGAACGTACTGACAATTGTGCTTGGTCATAGCCCAACAAAAAAGCGGAAGTGACCTTGGACCAAGGGTGAATTAGAGGACTCCTACTAGCCGATCCTGGAAGGATTGAATTCACATTTAGTCTGATGAATTTGATTGGAGTTCAAAGCAATAAGGAAATATATTTTGAGGTTAAGGTTTTGTAAGAGAAAAGTGAATGTTATCACCCCCTTGAGTTGGCATCGAAGAGCAAGAGGATTCTTGTCTTAATGTCGGTCTCAAGCGGGAGGGGATGTCCGGAATTGTGGTGTATCCATTTGGAGATGGTGCAGCTGATGGCATGGCTCTCACACATGAATGAGCAAGGGTGATTACATGTGCTTTTTTGTGAGAAATAGTTATACAGATTGCTCACATCTTCTCTTCATAGCCTTGCCCGCAAGAGTGGGAGTGAGAGCAGGGTCTAAGTGCTCTTCAGCTCACCAAAACTGTAGATTCCTTGCTTTGTTTACATGCCTATTTACAATCACTATCTGCTGCAGGCTTGGAATAGGAGGGCACTGGAGGCCCGGTGGGCATGCTCAAATCCTTTGCGAGCTACGGACATCACCATATATTCTCGGTGCACAAAATATCACTAAAGCTTTGCAAAGTTTATTATTGTTTTTTGAGCGCAGTTTTGCTTCATCTTTAGCATGCCGATTATCCGGATTAGTACCGAGGCACATGAAAAAAAGGGAATAAAGAAGCAAGTGTGTGTGGAGTCTTGGTGAAGTGCCTTATCCCCTCACTTGGTAAAGTGCCTCATCCGACACTCACTTGGTAAAGTTCCTTATTTGAGCTCCCTCTTGGGGACGGATCAAACCATTCCCTATCCCATGTATAGCAAGTTCAATCTTTCCTAAACCAAGGCAGTGAGGAGGGGCGCAAGGTGAGGAAAATCAATCATCACCCGACGGGTCAGGCAAAGGCCCTGAGGTAGTAATAGCCTCCCACAATCTGGGAGTCTGTACAGCATAATAGAGCTAAACAAGAAGGAGCTGAGAGGGTGGATGGCACAAATCAACAAAGAACTATCTAAGATTCTTGATGTGTTGTTGTTGAACAAAAGAACATTAGAGAAACTCATGGATGCAGCGAAGGGAGAGAAGGCCTATTAAGATCTAAAGAAACAATCCACAAATAGTAGACCTAGAGGAAGCCCTCACCATGGCGGTCACTCCCACCTTGATCAAAAGACAACTTGCTAAGCTTAATAAGTCTACATTGGTATTCAGTTTCATGGGTAGGGTGCCTTTCAAAATAGAGCTAATCAATTGGCATGAGATCCCTAACTTCCTCAACCAAGGCGGAGTAGTGTCCAATGCACAATATCCAGCAAAAAGATTCATTGTAGTGCAGTTCACCAATGAGGCATTAGTGGCTGAAGTCCTTGCCAAAAGCCCCTTATTCCTCTATCAAGCCTCTACGTGCTACCCTAGGATGATAAGCACCATAAAAGACCTAGCAATATCCCTCAATACTCCTCTTTTTATACCATCAAGGAAAGCAACAAGAATCACTACCAATAAGGTATATATATGGTGGAATCTCACGAAGTCCCAACCCAAGAATTGAGTGGTAAATGTAGGGGCTGGTCTTAAGATTTTCCCTCTAGACTTCGGTACTTTTTGGGTGCATGTTTCAAGTGCAACAAATTTGGGCACTTTGATAGGTCGTGTCCAACTAGCGTGGTAACGGTCCCATTCCTGGAAAGTGGAGAAAAATCCATGCCCTCAACGATGGATACTGAATCATCAACTCCCCCATAGAACGATAATGAGAAGTATTGACAAAATGAGTAGCCTGATACAAATAAGGAAAACTCAGAGAGTTCATAGAAGATCTTCAAAGCCACCCCAAGATATTGTTTCACGTGAGTCACCCGAGAAAAACCGACATCCACTGGTTCAGAAGATTGTTCTATCACCCACGTTTGGAAGGACAACCAAAGGATCACAGCAAGTCTCCAACATTTCATGTAGGCAGTACAAATACCAAACGTGGGCAGGTAGGCTAATAAAGGAAGCCCGTGAGACATTTGTAAAACCCTTTCATATATGATAATATTTCTTAGGCTCTTTGGGATGCCAACCCATAAAATTGGATGATAATACATGAGAATGGGAAAGGACCAAGGAAGGAGGATAGTAGGAAAGAGTGCAGAAAAGAAGAGTACCTCAAGGTAGAGGAGTTCATACCCCTCTCTCAGTAATGTATTATTTTTCTCTTCATTCTTGGAACGTGAAAGTGCTAATGACCCAAAAGAAGGGTGCCCTCTCGGGGGGTTCACTATGCGTAAAACTACCATATCACGTGCGTTCAAGACATGTTTGTAAAACCCCTTCTCTGTGAATTTTTTTAGGAATATAATATACCCTTTTCTTTTAAAATTTGCAATTTTTTTTCAAATTTGAAAAAATAATGTCCTTTTGTATATATATTTGTAAGTTTCAAGAACTTTAAATACCCTTTTGTTGAACTCATGTGATAGGTTACATTTTTATTAGGTGACCCTCTCGGGGGTGCCCTATTTTGGAAGGAAGTTAGGAAGGGCAAAGAGATTAACTGTTGGGCTATTCAAGAGCATCACCCGACTGGTGGCCACAAGCAGTAAAAGAAATCAAGCATTAGGGAAGAAGCTCATATTCTATGGAGAAGGTGTTGATGGGTACATTGGCGTCCTCACTATTGTTGATAAGGACCTAGAGCCTAAGGTTCTATTGAATCACCCCTCTAGGAGATCTCTAGGACTTGAGATCAAATAGGAATTTCAATTTATTACAATTGTCAATATTTGTGGACCTTGATCGGCAAAGGAAAGAGCAAATCTATGGAAGCAATTGGAAGAGATCCATGTTGAAGAGGAGTGGCTTCTAGTGGGAGAGTGTAATAATGGTGGAGAAGGGAAAGGACAGAACATGCTTATCATCCATACTAGCTGGATCTAAAATATCCAAATGGCTAATTCTATGTAACAAGTGGGCTCTGGTAGACATGTGGGAGGTGCGACCTTGGAATGACATGCATGGGTTCACGTACACCACTCTACAATATGCGAGAATGGCATCTCAATTGGATCATTGCTACTACTCTCATCAAGCCAACTAGATGCCATCATTCCTTGAGATGAAGGTGGTAACCTTACAATGCCTCTTTAATCACCTACCATGAAAGCACAAAATTAAAAAAGTGGAAGGAGACTGTCTTCAAGTCTCTAAAAAGCTCTTTTGGACACGGCCCAACATTGATCAAAGACCATCTGTTTAGAAGCTTGGACTTGAAATCAATGAGAAAGCTCCGCAATGATGTGCTTGTGGCAAGCCCTATGGATTGGTAAATATTTGCCAATAATATTCATCTTAAAAAAAAGAGCATAGAATGTGGCTGGAAGCCAAGGGAAGTTTGACCAGATACCAACTAGAGGAAGGCCATAATATTGTCCATAGAAAAATTCCTCTAGTCGGGGAGGCTAATGAAACTCACTTCTACAAAGCCCTCAAAGTAAAGAGAAATCAGGGTATGGTCCACTCGCTCACCGATGGAGAAGATAATGAGGTTAAGAACTTGGACAAGGGAGACATTGCTGTCTACCAACTGGAGGAGGTGAGGAAGGCCAAATTATTTTCCACAAAAACCTTCCTCGATCCGGAGGGGTCTGATCAAACTCACTTTTATAGAGCCCACAAAGTCAAGAGAGATCAAGGTATTGTCCACTCACTCACCAATGGAGAAGATATGAAGTTAAAGACCCGAAAAAAATGTCTCATCTGATGTTGATCACCTACAAATGATCATAGGATATCCTGAGGTGAGTTCCCTGGAAGCTGATTAAGCAAGAGCTATTCTTCTTGGAGTTGTCCAAAAAACAACTTCCATTTTGGACTCCAACCTCCTAGAGAAGGAGTTCACCGAGGAGGAATGCACTCTTGCACTCCAACAAAGAGGATCCCCTGGGTGGGACATCATGACTGCCAAATTTTTTGAAGAGTTCTAGGAGAAGGTGAGGTCCCCTATCACGATATTGTCCAATCACGCACTGATTGATGGTGTCTTGGACTCAAGTATTATCAAATGGATCCTGAAAAAAGTGTGTTGCTCCTAGTTGAAACACTAGAGGCCCATCACCATGATGTTAGTAGCCTACAAAATTGTTTCCAAAACGGTTGCCCTCATGCTTTCTCTCCTTCTAGACAAAGTTCTCACCCCACACAAACATTAATTTATCAAGGGAAAATAAACATATAACAACATTATGGCATAGAGTATGCCGGTTTCACTAAGTAAGAGTGTATCTTGCTCTAGTTGGATCTAGAAAAATCTTATGACTCGGTCACATGGTCATTTATTAAAGATGTCATGAAATCTCTTGGCTTTGGGCCTTGGATGGGCAGGCTGGTGAGCGCCTTTGGTGCTAGTAACCAATCATAGCTACTATTCAATGAGACAATTGTGAGAGAGTTTGAGGTCAAGAGATCCATCAACCAGGGGTTCCCTCTTGCCCCTCTTTTATTCTCCATTGGATCTCATCATATGGTTACCTTACTCGAGGATAGTGCTACAACATTAGGAAAAATATGAACCCCAAAAGGGCCCTTTGGGGTCAAATATGCTTTTTGCATATATTGTCTATACCAATGAGAATGGGCTTGTGGCCATGGTCCCACCAAGTTTTTCATTTTTTTGAATGGCCATAACTTGAGCATGTACATGGATGTTCTTTTGTGTGATGCCCAAACTTGTTCTAGCCCATTTGATTGAAATCATGTTTAATTTATGCCATCTAGATATGGTAAATACAATAGAAAGTATAGCGCTCTTTCAAATTTTGGACAAAGAATGGCTTGAGTTCCTCAAAGGACCAAAGTGAAAACTTCACCTCCGGATACATGCTCTTCAATCTTTTGTAGATCTCCACCTATAAACAAAAAATGATCCACATTAGAGCTTAGAATACTACAAAAAAAAAGAATAAAGCACCAAAGCAATGTACAATACAAAATTTGGCACTATAAACCAACAACTCATTCTAAAAATAACAAATTTGGCACTATATTCCCAAATATCATACTATAGTGCCAACTTGGGTGCAAAAAAGTACCAAATTGGGATTCTATGTAACCTATGCAAGTACTCTAAAAGTAGCAAGTCTGATTTTAAAACCGAATTTTTTACTATACTACCTAGAGTGAATGGTGCCCACAAGAATTAAATTGCTCCACTATGTATATAATCTTCGGTAGTATGCTACATAAAAGAACCAAATTTTGTACTATGGATCCCCTACATAGTACCAAACTAGATCCATAGTACCCATTTGGGTACTTTTTTGTACATTGCATAGTACCAAACTATATCCATAGTACCAAACTTTGTTTTTCTTGATATAGAGAAGTGTCAAAGCTGGTACTATTCGTCCAATTGGTTACTTTGCAAGATACACTAAAAAAAACCAAATATTTTTTTAAACCCAATTTTATATTGTACTACCAAGTGTGATTGGTGCCCAAAACACTATGAAAATTTGCATACGTTTACTGTGGATCTTTACTGTGGTTTGTAGAGAGAGTCCAAAATGGCTTGCCAAAGAAGAGAGAGGAGGGTGGAGGGAGAAATTTTTTAGCTAATAATATTATTGGGAGTATTACCGCACATACTAATGGTGACTTTGTTGCAAATATTGGGAGTATTATCGGAAGCGGAGGTTTGGCGCTATGGCATTCAAAGTTGAGTTTCCCTCTATCTAAAGAATCTTGTTAATGATCTAATTTTTAAAACATGATTTACCTCTCTTTAAAAATGAAAAAAAAACAATATCAAAACTTGAAATGATGACTATGTGAATAAATATGAAACTACAAAGAAAAATCTCCATGTCAGAAGCACTGCCAGAGATGAGAAGCCAAACACGGAAAGCATCCTTTGCCGAAGCTTGCTATGTACACCTTCCAAGCTTGGTTATGGCGTGCTTTTGCGATGGACCACAAAGGCCTCCATTCAACAAAGCATCCTTGCCTTGAGAGAAAAATATCCTGTGTTTGATCAAGTACCCCTTTGGAGCCCACATTTTTCATTTTTCAAAATGATAGAGTGAAGTGTGCCCACATTTTACCAGATGGGAGTAGCTATGTTATTTTCTTCAAGCTCTATCTTTCCCTTCAAATAGGAGCTATGCATTTCTATCAATGGATTTGTAATCCTCTGCCAAGTGGGCTCAACATTGACCGCCTTATGACAGATTATATTCGCCAGCTCTCTGACTTTACCTTTGCACACCAAGATAAAACTTAGCGTTCTTGTCAAAATTAGAAAGAGAGATAGAGTGGGAATTGAATCATGGATCCCTCTACTACCTACTGCTTTGGATGGGGGGGGGGGGGGGGGGGGGGACAAGGGACAAAGCTAGTGACATTATTATTATGTTACAATCAAATAAAGATAAATAATTTCTACACTCACCTTCTCACAATTACGTAGTAAAACTAAGTTACCATACCTCCCCGTGTGATACACACTAGAGTCCACCATGTAGAGCCCATTCTCATGGCATATCACACATTTTCAAACCATTTGCACTCAAAGATGAAGGTATTAAAGGTTCTAAAATTTACCTATCCTTTCAATAGTCCCATGGTACCTGGCCTCATCACCATTTGTATCAAAGTTTCACATGACGCCACAATCCATGGTGGTTTGACGCTTGTCAATGTGGCGTGTACAAAAGTGTCAACCCTTTGACCACATCTAGAGTGAAAGTAAAGACACTACAAAACAAAAATGATTATACAATCAATGTGATATCTAAAATGAAGAAAGACCTAAATGAAATGTGGTTTAAGTGTATGAGTACTTTACCCTTGGCACACAACCTCATTCATACTCCAATTATTTGTCAGCGATGTCCTCTCCACGTGCCAAAGCTTTGGTCATTCTTTCATGAATCCACTCGCCACGAGTGAAATCACAAAATCATGTAAGGTGTTGAGTAATTAGGGGTGCCCTTCTATTTCCATGGGCTTTCTTCTATGCTTTCTTCTCCTGCATAAGAAATGCCTTTGCCATTGCCCACAAGTCCACCCACTTGGTCATAACCTTTGCATTGTGGATGGAGAAGTTTTCAATGATTTGGTGTAGATCCACATCCATGTTAATTAGTTATCCCCCCCCACTCCACGTAAGTGTGAATTCATCCTGGGATCCTCCTCATCTCACAACATGCAAGGCATTGAAGGATCAACTTGTCCCAAATAATATAAAATGTAAACAAATTCCTCTCGTGCAATCCATCGTTCGGCCATGCATGCCTTTGGTTGGTCCTGTAGTCACACAAAATCTTTGAGAGTCTTTAAAAACCTCTCTAAACAGAACATCCATTGTGCATGCACTAGTCCACATATAGAGATCTACTCAACCACATGAACCAAAAGGTGTTCTTGACTAAGAAGAACGGATCAAGGAAATGCATCCTTAATGGCACACACTGTTTCCATGGCAAGCGTTTGAGCAACAAGGATGGCATCTATTTCAATTTCTTTGGAGCTCACAAATCTACAAGATAACACACAAGAGAAAATTAAGAGAACACACAAGAAGATATAGTTTATATAGATAAGTTTAGTTGAATAGAAATATGACATACCTTGCTAACTTTTCAATTTTGAAGATAACTCTCCTCACTTTCTTGTCAGGCATATGCACATACTCCCTGGAAAAATAAGCTACAATGTCAAAAGCTTAGAATACCACATGATAGTAGGCATGCACAAGATTGAATATCTAAAAAATGACAGAGATGACTAAAATTGACGAAAGAATTACTTGTATCATATTCTGCTAGTCATGGGACTTCAAGCCATACAATTAAACACTTCCACCTTTCTTTGCCTTTGTGAAAGCTCCCTTTAATGACCTCATGTATCCCATTCGTGTGAGAATAGATACAATGGATCCCTTTACTTGAGGTAGCTCACCTTTGGCTAGAATCCATGGTGCTTTAGGGAGCACAATCTTCCCATTAGGGGTTGTACGTAGAGTGGCGGAGGAGAGAAGACACCTCAAGGCCCTCAAATCCTCCCTAGCCCCCAAAGAGTCTCTTTTTCCCGTAACGTGGTCCCATAGTGTGTGAGAAAAATTCTCTAAATATGCGCTTGGGATCAAAGAGGTGTTGTATCTTTAAGTCCTTGCAATAGAGAAGCCTAAAAAATATGGAGTACCTTGACATACCTCTTGGAGGATTACACGGGGGTGGATCTCTATTGTAATGATCTTCCCATATGGTTTCCCAATTTTCCATTGTAATCTTCAAAGACATCGTTCCATTGGTTGGAGCCTTGTATTTACTATGAATTTGGGGTAGGAAATGATGGTTGTTTGGATAGGTTAACCTGTGCAAGGCATCGGGTCGCTCCGTCACCAATGATGGTCCACAAGTGGGACATGCATAATGGCCTGATGTGGACAACCCTGCACTCATATAAAATCTTTAGAGGAGGGTAAAAGATTTTAATGGTGAGGAGGGAGAGAGAATGAGCACAATATACCAGAAATCTCTCCAAGGCTAGGGTAGTCGTGCATAGTCCACATAAGAATACCTTTCAGAGTAGCCTCTCTTCTCTCCCTTGGGAGTGAAACATAGACAATGGGGATACCCTTCCAAAACTCCTCCTACTCCTCAATGAGGGGTTCAAGGTAGACATCAATTTAACACTTTATACTTCCCTGGCACAAGCAAAGAGAGAAATATAATTCTCTTCTTTGTTGTCTCCCATGGTGGAATATTGTAGCTGAAGATCACCCTAGGCCAAGTGCTCCATGATGTATACTCAGTGCCAAAGGGTTTGACACCATCACCTGCTAACCCAAGCCTCAAGTGTCGAGGCTCCAACACAAAATCTGGCCACTGAGTTTTGATGTGTCTCCATGCAATTGAATCTGTGGGGACATGCATGGTTCCATCGTTTGAGTGATGGGTGGCGTGCCATGTGATAAGCTCCATCATAGACCTTCTTTTGAGCATATGTTGACTCTAAGGGACAAGTGGAAAATGTCTTAATGCCTTGCTGAGTAAGGGAGCCCCACTCACACCGCTCTTGTAGCATGATTCTCCACAAACAGGACATGAAGTAGAGATTGCATTCTCATTGCGATAGAGTATGCAATAGTTGATGCAAGCATGGATACACTTGTACTCCATGCCAATAGCAGCGACTTACGACCTTGCTCCTCAATTATCTGATGGCATGTGGTGATTTTTTGGAAGCATCTTGCCCATCAAACTACAACAAACTAAATAAATAAATAATGCAATTGCTAGGGGGCTAAAGAATTAATTAATACAAATGCGAGGGGGGGTAAATAATTAAATAATACAAAATTTATTTACTTGAGCAGTTTATCGACACTTGTATTGCTTCTACCAGATTTTTCTTGCAAGTTGAGGACTTCAAACAATGATTGAACCATTGCGTAATGTGCACCATCATAGAGGGATGTTTGGGAACTCGAAAAAGACTTGCCCTCTACTTTTGTGCGTGAGTAGTACATGGTATGCAATTTTTTTTTCACACATTTTCCTCATGTGTCAACAACTCATCAACCATATAAAAACTTTGCTCATCCTCAAACTCAGAGTGTCCCACAAGTGGGTTTTGAGGAGCTACCGAGGTAGAACCCTCTTTGTGCACCATGGGTTGGGTGAATCTCTCTTGTCGTTGTCTTTTGGCCTTTTGTGCCATTGCATCACCACCAAATGCCGACCAATGGGGAGCATCATCCAGTGAGGGGAGCAATGCTCCCATCAGTGGCTCAAGCACTCTGCTGAGGATCCAAAGCCCCTCCTTCTCAACATGCTCTAGGGCAATGCGTTTCACACAACGGGTTGCCCTTCTGCACTTATTGCAAGGTCAAGGGAGTTTGTCCTCGAGCCAACGATTGTGGTTCAAATCGTGCAGAGGGCCACGATCGTCCCGATTGTACTCCACATGCATGAAATGGTGTTAGGTTGTAGAATCTTCGTAAAAAATGATAGGACCTACAAAAAATTAGTATGTAGATTTTATAACACCTAAATTTTCAATAGTGATAGCACTAAATGAATATTTAGAAATAGATAATTATTTATGAGTACTACAAATAAATTAGTTTTTAGAGACCCTAACCCCTGAATGACTTTGTGATTATTAAAGAAGAAATGATAAAAATGAAACAAAAATTTATTTAAATGAGATTAAAGGTGTACAAAGGGACGTTGAAGGGATTGGAGGTTGGAAAAAAGAGAAATCTGCAACATCAAATATTTGACAATGTCCCTTTTACTGTAAACAATAATAAATGCAGTAATGGACGCGATGATATCTGTAGTAATATCTAGCAGATTTAAAACGACTAACATCAAGGCATGCCATTTATTCTGCATGCACTATTGGTCTTCCTCTTTCCCCTCCATTGTTTGTGATCTTCACATTGCCTCCCCTCCCCCTCCTCCTCTCCAACTCCTCTCTCTCTCTCTCTCTCTCTCTCTCTCTCGCATGCGCGGACACACATTTTGAAATATTTTCTTCTTCGTCTTTGATCTTAGGAGAAGGGTGACAAACACCAGCTTTAGGATGCTCAGCCAATAGAAGACCCATCCAAGGCGCCTATACAAAAGGTAAGTTTTTCTATCTCTCCCCCCCCTCCCCCCTCCTTCCATATTGTTTTCAACTCTCTTTTCCAGGAAAGTAAACTCAAAAACCACAAATCTTACCTCTTGCATGGTTATTGCTTGTGATTGGCTTTCGATTTGGTGTCTTGATTGCTTGCGGTGATAATGCTTCCAATTTGATTGCTTCTATTAGTTTTTTGCTTGCGATTATTGAGAAAAAGAGAGAGAGGAAATGAGAGGGAGGTGTGTTTAGAATGCATTAGTTATATTAATAACGAAGTGGGTTAGAAAAAAAAATAGTTAATTTGTAAGTAATGTAGATTGTTTGTAGGAAAGATAGTGAGAGGGGGAAAAACATTTAAGACAATAAAAGAGAAGAGTATAAAAAAGGAGTGACAAAAGATAGATTGTGTGTAGGAAAGATAGTGAGAGGGGGAAAAACATTTAAGACAATAAAAGAGAAGAGTATAAAAAAGGAGTGACAAAACCACTCTTTAAAGTTTAAAAATATTTTATATATATATATAAATTGGGGGGTGAGGTTGAAGTAAAAGATACTTCCATCCAAAATCTTGTAACCTTATAAGCCTCTTGGTCTAAGCTCTAATGTGTGCACTAGATTAGTCTTTAGGGGTGGTTTTTGTGCTAGTGAGAGAGACCCTCCTCCACCCGCACTAGTAAGGATGAGGATTTGTCCCAAAAGAGAGAGAGAGAGAGAGAGAGAGAGAGAGAGAGAGGTAGAGAGAGGAAAAAGATAGAGAGGGGGGGAAAGGAATAGTGAGATAGAGAGAGGGAAATAGATAGAGAGGGAAGTGGAAGAGAAAAGGAGGTAGAGAAAGAGAAGGAAAGAGGGAGAGAGGTAGAGATAGAGAGGGAGGAGGGAGGGAAAGGGAGAGAGGTAGAGACAGAGAAAGAGGTAGAGAAAGAGAGGGAGAAGAAAAGATGTAGAGAAGAGAATGTACGAATAGGTAGTTAGTGAATAGAGCTTAGGCTTCATTCTTCTCTAGCTAAGCAGAGATTCACTCCTTTAATCTATATAAGGTTGAAGTTGTTCATTGCAGTAGAGTTAGTGGGGTTGGGATTTATTATTTCAGTTGGCATGCCTGTTTACAGGGTTTGGGGGACACCATCAAGAACTGTGGTCTTAATAATGGAGTCTTTTTAGGCTTAACCATTATAGAGATATTAGCAAGATTGATAGCAACCAGTGTCAAAACCCACTCCACTACTCTTTGCAATAAACAATATTCTAAACCCCATGTGTAGGAAAGAGAGTGCGTTTTTTCTAAGGTTGAGAGAAGGAGTAACCAAAACTTTACTCTCTGTCTATCTCTACCCTCTCTATATGTATGTTTGGGTACAAAGAGAGGATTGGACATACGCATGTAGCAGTATGCAAATTAGATATAGCGTTGGTGCAACCAAAGTTGGTCTAAGATAGGAAATGGTCTATGCGAGGAAGAGAGAGCAAGAAAATGTAGTTCAAAAGGCTAGGGCAGGTGCAAAAATCCTGGGAAACCAAAGGATACAGGAAGTGTATGCTCCATGCATTTTTTTAGCCCAAAAGAGCTGCGGGGTGGTCTAGATGGGATGGCAAATGGAGGTGCCCAAAATGCCAAGTCAGTGCTCTTGGATGTAGTGTTCAATATCCTCTAGAAGCCGGTCCAGACAGCTCATCAAACGGAGCCCCAATGTGCAAGATACTAAAGTTTAAAGGTAGAGTGTGTAGCAGATCCTCGACGGACAGGGCAACTGGGGAAAGGTGGCCCAGGCAGGTGTCAGTGGATGGATGTGTAGAGCTCAAGTACGGGGCATGCTTGCTTCTCGGATTGCAAATCAAAGCTCTGGTTAGAAAGATATGGTCAGTTGAAATTTTTCCGGGGCTAGTTATGAGCCCACTTGTCCGCATTGAAAAATGTGCCATCTGGTGTTATGTGAAGCTCCCAAGGTGTCTGGGGGATGGTGCACTATGTGGAGCTAGTCAGAGTCGATGGAATGCCATTCCGAGGTTGGAGCGCAGAGAAATGATCGATCAAAGTTGACAGTGGATAGTGCAAGGGCGACTGCAGATGAATTTTTTACCGTTTTGGAGGCCTTGATTCGAGGGTGCCGAGGGACCGAAGTACTGAAACAGCAAGTGTAGAGGGAGCCTAAAATGCGGAGTCTCGATAGGTTTTACCGCTTGGAGATCCGACCCTGGGGCAGTAAAGGGGAGCCTGGAGAAGAGGGCCAAAAAAAGGGTTTTAAATATTTACTTTTGAAAGTTTTTTGTGAGTTTAAGGGACCATGAGGCCCATGGTTGCTACGTGGCAAGAATATAACCCATATGCAATGAAGTGGGAGTCGGACATGTGGTATTTGAGCTAGGTCTAGAGCCTCTTAGAGAGCATGGAAGCGAGAGAAGGAGCTCTCCCTTTTTGTGAGCTATGGCAGATGTCGGGCGGCACTGTGTGAACTAGCGCAGGTGGCGTGGGGCGTTGCCTGAGGCGGTTTTGGTGGTCAGTACAGGAGGCGCGGTGGTGCACGCCCACATGAGGAGGGTGGTCGGCGGTCATAGCTGATGACATGGAAGTGCATAGGGAAGCAGTAGTTCCCGCGGCCCTTGCAGCCCTCGTTTTTTAAAGAAGGGGCCACCCCCCCCAATAGCGACCTCGCTATTGCTAGCAAAACGGTAGGGTCCCGCAAACAGTGAGCATAGAGAGACAGAGAGAGATAGTTCGAGTTAGAAGTACTAAGGCAAGTGGGCCACTCCAAGGCTAGTCAAAGGCAAAGAGCAAAGGCCGGGCACGGGGGGGCCAAAGTGAAGAGAGAGAGAGAAAATAGGAGAGGAGTGATCAAAGGGCGCCCAAATCGGGTCAAGTGTAAAGGAGGATGCCACCATGTGTTCAAACAAGGGCAGTGGAATGGCCGAGCAAGTGAAAAGACAAAGAGGGAAGGCCAAGACCAAAAGGGGAGAAAGAGAAGAGAGAAATAAAGGGAGAGAAGGCAGGGATGAGCCGAGAGAGGTGGTCAAGAATGAGCCAAAGGAGCAGTGTAAAGTGGGCCTTCCCAAGGGTGACAAAATAATGGGGAAAAAAATAGAAATAAAAAAGGCTAGTGGCAATAGCAACATCGCTATTGCACACCCCCCCCCCCAAGTGCAAGGCGATGCCCCCTTCCCAAAGATCCCAAATTAGGGTACCAAATGGACCAATAAGAGGGCAATTTCCCAAATTAAACCCCCCCCCATAAAAGTCAAAATTTCATCAAACCTTTTTCCCGGGCCTTTTTATGTCGTTTGAAGCCTTCAAAGTGGATCTCTCTGACAGAGGAGTGTGCCTGTCAAAGCCCTTTGTATTTTTCTTGTGAAAATGGCAATAATGATGGCAGTGTGAACCTGTGTACATGCTTTCTGAAGTGCAATCGAGCCGTTGTTGCCCGTGTTGTTGTTGTTTCCCCTTCCCCCCTTCTCTTTCTCCTGCTCTAGTGTCGACAGTGTGGATGTGTGTGCCCCCAGGGCCAACGGTGTTTTGTGTGAGAGAGTGAGATTGAGCACGCTGTGAGCGTGTGTAAGGGTGGAGAGAGACCGTGGAAGCAAGTGAGAATTGTGTGGTGGATTTGTGGAGTGTGTGAGCAGTAAAAATTGGGCAGGTGGTGGTCTGCTAGGGTGAGTTGTGTTTTCGAAGGTGTTTTCCGAGAGAATAGGGGTGGTGTGGATACTGTAAGCTATAGAGAGGCCCTTGTGTTTGTGTCGGGCGTGTTTCCCCATTCCCCCTCTCCATCTTCTGGTGCCCCCACTAAGGAGCATGCTGATTGCTCCCAATTGATAAAAAAGAAGCAGTTTTTTGCATTGAAAGTCATGGCAGCTAGAAGCTATGGGCTGATTTTCATAGGCAAAGAGTTCCCTGACGAGTGGATGTTCGATTTTGAGTTGTAGATGCTATTGTTGCGTATGCCAAACGAGGATAGCAAGATGAACACTTTTCCGTTGGTGATACGTGCTAAAGCTAAAGTATGGTATGAAGCGTTGTAAGGCGAGCCAAGGCAAGCATGGCCGGCTCTACGGGCGAGTTTCTTCACCACTTTCGGAAGGAGGCGTCCCCAGTGGAGATGGATGCGAAGCTGAAGGTGCTTAAGCAAGATGTAAGTGAATAATTCAATCTGTTTTTAGGTCATTTTGAAGAGTGTTGGGCAAAACTAGGGACAGCTCGAGTTGGCTAATGGAGACTACTTCAAGCTAGACAAGTTCATGGCATGTCTACCCCCCAAAGTGAGAGAAAAGGTCGATTTTGAGAGTCCAGAGAATTACAATAGTGAGGTAGCCATTGCCCGATCAAAGAGTAGGAAGATAAAGAAGAAGATAGAGCAGGGTGTGTCAGGCTATGAGACAATGGACCATGTTCAACCGCAAAGTCCGAGGGAGGCTATACACGAGGAAAATCATGGAAACCGAGGTGTAGCTTTTCTGTCGCAAAATTGGGTACTCATGGTGCAAGATTTATTCAAGAAGATGCAGGAGGTGTGGCTTAGTGTTATGGATAAAGGACAGCCAAGAGGGGCAAGACGCTGGCTAAGAATCATTGTTAGATCTCGGGTATGACCCAACTGTTGGCATTGTTGGGGTGCTTGTTCTTAAGATCAAACAGATCCACCTAGTGGAGTACACATCGACGTGAATGGACAATCAAGAGTCTTGTCATTACGGATGTTTAGGGTGCCATTTTTGCACTACATTTTTTGAGTGCGATGCTCAAGTTGCGTTTTTGGATGACCATAAACTCACATCAGCTGATCTCTACCACGGATTCTCGATGCAACAAACCACTGCGACAACATGGCTATCCATAAGAGCTAGGCCTTTCACTTGCGTAGATCTCCTTCTCTCTCTATAGAGCTACGAGTATCTATGGACACATTGTTTTGGGGTAAGACCCCACGGGTGCTTACGAGGTCATGCCATAGGCATTGAGGATCACAATTTGATATATTTTTGTTGTACTTTCAAGGAAAGAAGTCTGCAATCTACCAGGGGGTAGTAGACAACTTCAAATTTTCAAGTTGATTCTCATCATTTTGTACATGCTTGACTATGTTGGTTACCATTACCTGCTAGTTGAGCAGTTTCTACAAAGTGTCTTACCAAGAGGTTGACTACATAGATTCTACCCAACGGGTTTGGATTGCGAAGGAAACACCCAAGTTCTCCATTGCAAGGTTTCTTAGTTTTTCACACGTGAGATACGTACTTCTGTGCATTTGAATACGGGTAACTGAACTTTTAGTTCAATCCCCAGGGCCATGCCAAGGGCATGTCGAAACAAGTATTTTGGGCGGTAGTGTCCAATGTACATTATGCTCTTATGAATCCACTTGTAGGATTCAATTTGGCACATGTTGTCACATGGGATACAACATGGTCTAGGGACTCAAGGAGTTCGGTTTAGCCAGTGTGGAGCAATGAATGAGGGTCCCTCTTACTCTTCTCGTAGAGTGTTTAAAGTTACCTCCACCCACAAGTATATCTTGTACTTGAAGGATGTTGTTTTTTACACATCCGTACCTGAGACATATTCCACATGTGGAAAATATGATTCTTTGGACTCACCGTGGCGCAATTATTTCAATTATGTGTCACGACAAAGTGCCTAGGTGCTGGTCAAATCTGTTTTTTAGACCATTTGCAGGACGACATTGGTGCAACCAAAGTTGGTCTATGCCAGACGAAGGCTGCAGGCAGATGCAGTGCAAAAGGATAGGGTAGGTACTAAGGTCTAGGACAGGCAAGTGGAAATTGACAAGAATGCTTAAGATGGTTTTTTAGGCCAAGAGGGACCTCCGAAGTGGGCTGATTGAGACGGCACATCAAAGTGTCCGAGATGCGAGGAATTTGCCGTAAAATGTGATATTCAAGATGCACTAGGATCCCGTCAAGACGGCTCATCAAACAGAGCCACGATGGGAAAGATACGCTAGTCCGAAGTTAGAAGATTTTGTAGATCCCCGACGGGCAAGGCAGGTACAGACAAATGTCCAAAAATGGGATCAGTGGGTACGCTTGTAAAGCTCCAGTTGTGGAGCATGCCGGTCTTTTTGGATTGCCAATCGGAGCTCAAACGGGCAAGTTATGGCCTAAGGAATATTTACCGGGGATCGCATATGTGCTCATCGGCCGCGTTGGTAGGCAAGCATGGCGGAAAAGGGATCATGTGGTTTTTCCCGTCCTTGGACGTTTTTTTTGAGGCCATGGCACAGAATGGTGGAAAAACACGAGGATTTTTGGGCCGACAAGTGGAGCTCCGATGCAACACGGTCGGAAAGTCTATATGGCAAGTCTTGTGTATGTGTTGTAAGCACCGAATGCATAGGAAATGGGTGTTAAGACCCCCTTGGTTGCAGATTCAAAGCAAAAATCTTGGCTGGAGTTGGAAAAAGAAAGGAAAGGAAGGTTGAGCTTCAAAACTAATGGCCAAGTTACAAAAATTAAGAAAAAACAAACTATAAGGAGCTACAAAACGCAATAGCGCCAGGTGCTATTGCTGGAGAAGTTTCATTTAGAAAGAGAAAAGTAAAAAGAAAGGCGAGCAGCGGTTTGGGAGGCAAGAGGGTTTTTTCTCCTTGGGCTTGGGGGAAGAAGAAGAAAATGGGAAGAAGGAAAAAGATGAAACGCTTCGCACGCTCGGCAATCAAGCCCGGCATGCATGGTCCATGAAGCGGCACAAAAAGCGCGAGGGCTTGGAAGAAAAGAAAGCCAGCCAGGGCTGCCAAGGGAAGTAGCTTCTCTCGAAGTGAAGCGAACAACGAGTTTTTCTCGTGGAGGTGGGTATCGATGGGAGTCGAATTTGGAGGGAGGCCTGTGTCCCTTTGTATTTTGTGGTGATGGCCATGGTGCAGCCAAGAGCAGACTACATGGGTTCTGTACGTGTGTTTTATTTTTGAAGGAGAAGCTTTCATTGTCAGTTTTGGCATCGTCTCTCCCCCCTTTCCCCCCTTCTTCTTTGCTTGTCTCTAAGGTGTGTGGTGAAGGTGTGTGTGAGCGTGTGCGTCCCCGCGGGCCCCCTGTGGGTGTGAGAGAGAAAGAGAGAGAGGTGTTTAGTTGTGGAAGAGCTGTAAGCGGACAAGATCGGTGTGATTGTTGTCTGAGGATTGTGCAAAGCGTGTGTGTGTTGGGTGAAGTGCAGGCGAGGCCTTGCTAGTGTGAATCATCTTTTTTGAAGGTGTTTTCGAGAGGACAGGGGTGCTGTGAATACCCTGAGCTATATAGGGTCCATTGTGTGTGTGTCGGGTGTGTTCCCCATTTCCCCTCTCCATCTTCTGATGCCCTAAGTGAGGAGCACATTGATGCTCCTGTTTGAAGACAAAGCGATGATTTTGGTGATGCCAAAGGTGTGGCCTTTCAAGAGCAGGTGCTGCTAGAGAAGTAATGGCTTGGACGGGATTTCCAATTTTCATTGGGGTCGAAGATGTAGGAACCTGGCTCCAAGACTATGGGTTGTTCGTGCTAGAAAGTGGTTTGTCAAGGGAAGAAGGTGCGGTACAGGTGTTTCCACTCATGGTTCGTGGTAAATCAAGGTTATGGTTGGATGGCCTGCCTAATGACAAAAAGATGGATCATGAAGCAGTGGAAGCGGATTTTTGAAGCAAATGCAGCAGATGCGCAGTTGGATGAAGTAAAGAGAAGGCTGGACAATTTGGAGCAAGGCTTGGAAGCGAATTTTCAAGCGTTCCTACGGGATTTTGAAGTCCTTTGAGGAAAGTTGATAAAGGTAACTGCTGCTGAGAATGTTGGGTTTTAAAAATTGAGCAAGTTTTTGGATTACCTGCATGAAGACAAAGTGGAGATAGATGGTCTGGTGTCATACGAGGAAGCGGTGGCTCTAGCAAAAGGGCGGACCAAGAAGATATTGAAGAAGCGCGAATCTAGGCAGGGTTTTACACGTGTTGTGATGCCAAAGCAGGTTGATGCGGTGGTAGCCGAGTCAATATTGGTGCAAAGGGAAGTGCATGTGCGAGAAGAACCAAGGGTTCTTTGGCTACAGAGAGATAGAGTGGTTCCTATGCCGAGGATGCCGTCTAGACAGGCTCCAGTTGTGGAGGACGCACATGTGATTCCAAATTGGGCAAAGGATGTGCTACCAAGCTCAAGTGTGACTGTAGAAGCTCCATCAGAGGGTGGTAAAGGTCAAAGGGTTCGGTTTGTAGATGAGATCAAAACGATGAAGCTAGGGAAGATTCCCGAGCTTGAAACAGAGGGCGAGGTTGAGCCAAGTGAAAGTAGCTCTTTGGATGTTGACACAAGTTGGGAGACCGAGTCGTCTCAGTCAAGGTATGATGAGTTTGATCTCTTGCATGTGAGTATAGGTATGAGGGATGTGTGTGAAGAGTAGGGTGAAATGCAAACCGATATGTTCAGTGAAGACCAAGTGGAGGAACCCGAGCCTATAGGTGAATGTGATGGGCGGTGCCATGTTAATGGCCATGCTGATGAAAGTGGCAGTGGAGTGTGCCATGGTGGTGCATCAGGTACAGGGTTTTGCCAAGAATGACGAGGTGGCCTTGCTTATGGATGAAGATCAAGATGAGGATAATGCGATAGAGAACGAGTTTCTCTCTTCCTTGATGGAGCATGATGCAACAGTAGAAGACATGCTTGAAGAGCAGGTGATCGAAGCCGACAAGCAAGCGGTGCTTATCGACCTTGAAGGGACGATTGATGAGGGAGATCTTGATGATGTTGGAGTTGAGTGCATGGCAGGTGACAAAGGCAATGTGGAGCCAAAGATAGAAGAGTTTCCTTTGCATTTAGTGCACTCTCTGGCAGGTGATGCGGATTCCCAGATTGTGTCCGAGATTTCTAAAGGGGTTTATGAGTGGTGGTTGAAGGGTATGCTGATAAGCGCATCTGTGCAGTGGAATGTCGAGCAGGTACGAGATTTGCTTGAGGAGGATCTTGCATTATATGGTTGGGAAGGAGGGCATGGTATGTTCAATGTGAATGATGATGTGCACTCAGAGAGTGGTGATGCTTTTGATGGTGTTTTTTTGGAAGCGGACAATATGCCAATGAATGTTGGGAGCAGGGGAAGTATGCCAAGGGCATGTTATGTGGATGATTGGCTGTGTGATGGGATGCGGCACTATGGGACGCCGTTGCAGGTGGATGGAAGTGATCAAAGCTACGTGTTTGCCCCAGGTGGATGATGGCAAGTAAAGCAGGGGGTTGGGCAACCTGCATGAACAAAGGCAGTGGGTAGCAAAAATGCCAAGTTTTGTACATATGCTAGGTGGTTTTGTGATGTGCAGAGAGTTTGTTTTGGTGTGGTATTTTTTTTAGTACAATGAGCGTGTTTGTGGTTGAACATAAATGTTCAACGAGGGGGTGGGCAATGATGGTGCAACCAAAGTTGGTCCGAGCTAGAAAGTGATCTATGCCAGACAAAGGCTGCAGGCAGGTGCAATGCAGAAGGATTGGGTACGTACTAAGGTCCAGGGAAGGCAAGTGGAAATCGAAATGTATGCTCAAGACGGTTTTTTAGGCCAAGGGGGGTCTCCGAAGTGGGCTGATTGGGACGGCACGTCAAAGTGTCCAAGATGCGGGGAATGTGTCCTAAAATGTGATATTCAAGATGCACTAGGATCCCGTCAAGACGACTCATCAAACAGAGCCACAGTGGGAAAGATACACAAATCCGAAGTTAAAAGGCTTTGCAGATTCCCGACGGGCAAGCCAGGTACAGACAAATGTCCAAAAATGGGAACAGTGGGTACACTTATAAAGCTCCAATTGTGGAGTATGCCAGTCTTTTTGGATTTCCATTCGGAGCTCAGACGGGCAAGTTATGGCCTGAGGAATATTTGCAGGGGGTCGGGTATGTGGTCATCGGCCGCGTTGGTAGGCAAGCATGGCGGAAAAGGGATCATGTGGTTTTTCCCGTCCTTGGATGTGTTTTTTGAGGCCATGGCACAAAATGGTGGGGAAACATGAGGATTTTGGGGCCGACAAGTGGAGCTCCGATGCAACATGGTCGAAAAGTCTATATGGCAAGTCTTGTGTATGTGTTGTAAGCACCGAATGCATAGGAAAAGGGTGTTAAGAGCCCCTTGGTTGCAAATTCAAGGCAAAAAGCTTGGCTGGAGTTGGCAAAAGAAAGGAAAGGAAGGTTGAGCTTCAAAACTAATGGCCAAGTTACAGAATTTAATGGAAAAAAAAACTATGAGGAGCTACAAAAGGCAATAGCGCCGGGCGCTATTAGTGGAGAAGTTTCATTTAGAAAGAGAAAAGTAAAAAGAAAGGGGAGCAGTGGTTTGCGAGGCAAGAGGGTTTTTTCTCCTTGGGCTTGGGGGAAGAAGAAGAAAATGGGAAGAAGGAAAAAGATGAAACGCTTCGTACGCTCGGCAATCAAGGCCGGCATGCATGGTCCATGAAGCGGCACAAAAAGCGCGAGGGCTTGGAAGAAAAGGAAGCCAGCGAGGGCTGCCAAGGGAAGTAGCTTCTCTTGGAGCGAAGCGAACAGTGAGTTTCTCTCATCGAGGTGGGTACCGACGGGAGTCGAATTTGGAGGGAGGCATGTGCCCCTCTGTATTTTGTGGTGATGGCCATGGTGCAACCAAGAGCAGACTACATGGGTCCTATACGTGTGTTTTATTTTTGAAGGAGAAGATTTCATTGTCGGTTTTGGTATCGTCTCTTCCCCCTTCCCCTCTTTCTTCTTTGCTCGTCTCCAAGGTGTGTGGTGCCGGTGTGTGTGAGCGTGTGTGTCCCCTGTGGGTGTGTGTGTGTGTGTGTGTGTGTGTGTGTGTGTGTGTGAGAGAGAGAGAGAGAGGTGTTTAGTTGTGGAAGAGCTGGAAGAGGACAAGATCGGTGTGATCGCTATCTAAGGATTGTGCAAAGCGTGTGTGCGTTGGGCAAAGCACAGGCGAAGCCTTGGAATCGTCTTTTTTGAAGGTGTTTTCGAGAGGACAGGGGTTTTGTGAATACCCTAAGCTATATAGGGGCCATTGCGTATGTGTCGGGTGTGTTCCCCATTCCCCCTCTTCAACGTATCAGGAGCAATTTCAGAGGCCAAAAATTGTCGGATACTTAGAATGACTTGTTCAGCTACAAGTATTGCTAAAACAACATTATAGATGGTTGTTTATACATATAGCAAGGCTCTGAGTGGTTAATGAAAAAGTTTCATTGGTGTCCCTAGAAGTGATTAATGTTTCGTCTTCTATTTTGGTTTAAACATTTCAGCAAGGCTTGAAAATGATTACCACTGCTGCAAGTATTTAGTTTATTTTTGGTACTATTTACATTCCTCTTTCTTTGTGCTACGCACATCGATTTTCCGTGTTTGGCAAGCATATCTTTTCAGCTTTTGTCAAACTTTTCTCGCAACCAACCTGTAACTCCTTCAAATAATCCTATGTGAACTTGTGTCCAATCTTGGCTGGGTCAGGAAGGCTAGGTTGCAAAGCAGCTTGTTCCATCTTATCCGTACAGTCCTTTGGTAGAGGTAATGCCACTGGTTTCACTTTCTTTGCCATAGAATTATACTTGGTCTCCACTCGTGCATCAACACTTTGAGAATTTTTAAAATCCTCAATGACTTTGTACATTTCTATTGATCATACTTTCACGACCTCACTTCCCATATGCAAATTGCAATCCACTAAAGACTCCAAATCTTGCATAGTTTCCACAAACGAACACTCATCAAACAAACCTGCAATGCATTCATCATCTTCTAGCAAACCATTCATCTTCAAACCTCTTTGTACACTATTTACATGTTGTCATTCACCCCGCTTTAAGTCCTCACACTCTGTAAAAGCAATAGATCCATAGTTTGATAATCCTACAAAACCTGTAGAAAATGTTTCCTTTGCATATACATCATGCGAGAACCTTTCTCTTCTTGTGCCACTGCAATCCCGCTCTACAATGGTACATGGACAAAACCCCTCATATCCCTGTATTCCTTGAACTCTTTGTTTGTCTTTGGCAAGGGTTTCTCTCTAGAATTTTCACGGTTCCTTTCATGGTCTACACAAACAGTAAGGAACTATATTGCACGCTTTCAATCCCTACTTCTTATTCTTGCATAAGCTGACCCATCATCCATCACCTTGGTTTCCATGCGAGTAGCACTGATGTATGGCTGCCCAAGGAGAAGAGGGTATGTAGACATCTTCTGTACAAAGAAATTTTGGTCATCTTTCACATCCCCAATAGTCACCTTTACATTTGGACAAGCTCCATACAGCGCCCCTGATGAGTTCTTTGTTGCACGAATCATCCATCCATGATTTATATCAATTGGCCATTTTCCTTTTTGATATAGACTCTTTGACATGAGGTTAATTTTCTGACCCATGATCTATCAACGCAATGCATGGCTCTTCCAAGTCTCCCACTTTTACCAGGGTCTCAGTAGTTGCTCTTATCCAATGACTCTTCAAGTAGTAGCTCTTGTGAGTGATCTCCACTTCATCTTCATCATCCAAGAAGCGAACGTGTTTTACTCCTCCCCTAGACTTGTAGCATCCAACAAGCGTTTCTTCACCTTGCTCGCCATAGACTTGTTAGCTTGTGTATTTAAAGTCTCCTCTTCACCTTGTACATGGATAGATTCAGTAAGAGACTGCCGCTTCCTCTTTATGATATCAACTATTTCTTCATGGAATTCCCGCTTTGCTATACCAAGGACCTCACCCAAGGTAAATTCCACCTTACTATTTAGAATCCTCTCTTCCAAAACCTTTTTGAGATCCATTGTTACCTCTATATTGGATTGGAGTTTGTAGGCCAAACCCTTTTTCTTTGGTTTTTGTTGCATCCTCTTCTTTTCTTTAGAGGCTTCTTGCATAGGCACTTCAGGGACATGCATCTGTTGCGGGGAAGGTGATCTAGGAGGCACTATGTCATTTCTACATCCACTCCTTGTGGCCTGGTTTGAAGGCCCTTCATCCCCATTCTCGCGCCTACGTTTCTCTTCAATGATGGCCTCATTTGCTTGACATTTGGCAATGTATGCATGCACTGACAAATAGTCCACAGGGTCATTCCAACCTGTTTCAAGCCAAATGCAATCTCCAGCTTCATGTAAAACCTCTATAGTCATTTTACCCTTCATAGCAGACTCTATAGAGCATGGCCATAGCTCTCCAATATCATTAGATTCCTCTTCTCCAACCTTGGCTGATTCTTTTTTCTTAATAGGATCCACCTTTAACCCATAGGTGGCTGCCTCAACCATTGAGATGGCATGGCTAGTATCCATGTCCTCAACTAGTTTCTTCATCCTACCTTTGCCAAAGTTTGTTCCCAAGAGCTTACCTATTTCACTTAAGTGAATTTTTCCATCTTTAAAGAAAACAAGCTCCTTTGTCAAAGCGTCTTTAAAACTTTCATAGTCCCTCCTTCCATGGTCAGTACCATCGCACCATATGCATCTATTTACAAAGCCTTCTCTGGTTTGAGGTTGTTGCCCTGTAGATTGACCTGATGGTTGCCCCTTTTCTTCTAGCCTTGTAAGCTTTAACATGAGCTCTTGCATTCCCTTGACAATATCATCTAGAATGGACTTGTCACTCTTTGGAACCACAATAACAGGCTTGATAGGACTCTTGGAAACACTTGGGACTTGAGTAGGGTTGACTATCATCTTGTCTCTTCGTCGTTGTCGCTTGGCTAGCAGTGAAATGGCATCTTTGACCTCATTCCAATTGGTCTTCAAGCCCTGTTCCGCATCCTTATCCTCAAGTAGTAGCTCTAACTTCTCTTGAATCTCTTTACCTGCGGCCTGCAAAAAGAGCTCTGTCTTCTCCGAGTTTAGGGTAGCCTTTTCAATTCTTGAAAGTTGATCATAACGACGTTCGAATTCCCTTAGCAGTTCGGTAGGTGAGAGCCCCTCTTTTGGCCGAACTACCCACTCTAAGAAAGTCCTCTTTGTTACCCTTTCGGAGTTCTCCATGAAATAATCTTCCTTCAAGGATAATATGAATGCTTCCCAAGTTGCCCCATGCTCATTTCTAATTCCCCTTACATGCTCTCTGATCTTGGGAACCACAGCAAGTTCAAAACTTTGCACCATCTCTGCTTCGAACACTCGATGAAGCTCCATCTCCTTTACATATCCACAAAGATACTTTGTTACTTCTTTACCTTTAGATTGGTCCATTGTCTTCACCATAGATTGAAGCGCTTTCGTTGAGGACAGCTCCCTTCTTTCTGCAGCTATTTGAAACATTTGCATTGTGACTAGATCAAACTGAACCCCCTGTTGCTCTTGTTCCTCCATAGCTTTAAAAATTTGTTTTCAGACCTTCAATGAAGCTTTTGAACCCTCACCCTAGCCTACTTTGCGTCGGGTTCACCAAAAATGTGTCAAGAAGTGCGCAGTGCAACTAGGAAAGCATCGGGCCTCTGACTGTGAGGATTCGTAGAAAAATGAAGCAAGGCGTAGACAATTTAAAGCCAAAAACACACTAAAAAAGAACAAAAATCCATCCATGAAAGCTCCACTTTGAAAAAGAACCAATACTAACTCAAAACTCTTGTGTGTGTGAAGATTAGGTGTAGCCTCGCTCCCAATTGCACAGATACAGTACTCATTCGACCTGTTAAAAACCCTAAATTTACGCTTCGATTCTTCGTGTGTTCATGGAAGCTTCAGTACTTCATTGGAAAATCCCAAGTAGTTATTTGAGGAGGGGAAACCCTAATTGGAGGCCTCACAGCCTCAACCATGCAGTGGAAGCAGCACGGGACTGCACTAGCACCCTGTAAAGGAATGGATGTATCTCCTTACTCATGTGTCAAAATGTGCTTATAATTGGCTCTAAAAATTCCCACCCAGCTTGAGAAACAACGCCAGCGTCGTTGATGTGGCATTTTGTGTTAAGTATGGAGCCTGATTTACCCTTGTAATTTCCTGTGGTAAAAGCGCACATTTGTAAGGCCCCCATTATGAGGAGAAGCCATCATGCGTAAAGGAAAATCACTCGCCGAAAACCAAAATTTTCACGGCCAAGAATCCGGGGCAACTTTAGGGGCCTCGGGGGCGGAAGCCCCCGAGACTTTTTTTCCCCCTCGCATGGAATATTCCTTTTTGTCGGAATATTATGGCGGGACGGCGGCTGGAAAGTGGTCGAAAAACAACCGTCGGTTGGCCGGTGGCCGGTAGTCAATGGCCGGTGGTCGGTGGTCGGAAGTCAATGGCCGGTGGCCAATGGCCGAATTCAATGGCCGGTGGCCGAATTCAAAAGCGGACTTGTCTTCTCAAGGGCGGCCACACATGGACGGATTGGAGGGTCCGATTTGGACTTATCTACACAAGAGCGGCTACACATGGGTGCCTCTCATGAGAGAGGGCAGCCATTTTGGCCTATAAAAGGAGGCTATTTCTACACACATTTCATATAGTGTGAAGTTGATGCAACAAGGTGAGTGTGAGGTGGTGAGAGTGAAGCAAGGCGGGAGCTCCATTAAGGGTATAATCCCTTTGTAAACTACTTCTTGTTTTGAAGTACTAAAGCCATTGAATGGCTGCTTTCCCGTGGACATAGCCCACATTGGGTGAACCACGTATATCGTGTGTACTCTCTCTCTCTCTCTCTACTCTATAATCTCGTGTATGTAAATTTGTCTCTCTCCATTAAGTAATCTACTCAATTATCTATTTAGCTACGTCTTATTTCCTAACAACTGGTATCAGAGCAAGGTTTGCTCGTAGCTAAATTATCTCAAGGAAAGGATTCCTTGAATTGAGTGAGAGTTATGGCGGAGGAAGGGAAGCTCAAGATTGAGAAGTTCAACGGCAAAAACTACCAACATTGGAAGATGCAGATTGAAGACTATCTCTACTAGAAGGACCTCTATTTGCCACTAGGCGGTCTTGCGAAGAAGCCCGCAACAATGGCAGATGAAACATGGATTGTCCTTGATCGAACGGCACTGGGAACAATCCGGTTAATCTTGGCGTCAACGGTGGCCTTCAATGTTTCGGAGATGAAGACCACCGAGGACTTGATGAAGCCATTTGACGACTTCTACGAGAAACCACCGGCATCCAATAAGGTATTTCTTATGAAGCGCTTGTTCAATCTAAAGATGGCAGAGAATGGTTTAGTTGCAGAACACCTAAATGACTTTAACACAAACATAAGTCAACTTCGATCGGTGAAAATCAATTTCAATGATGAAGTGCGAGCTCTCCTTATACTATCATCCCTACCGGATAGTTGGGACAGCCTTGTGATGGCTGTAAGTAATTCTATTTCTGGCACAAATACTCATAAGTTTGATGATATTGTGGGTGTTCTCCTAAGCGAGGAAATACGAAGGAGAAGCACAGGAGAATCATCAAGTGCTGCACTGTCAGTGGAAACAAGAGGAAGTCCTAAGGAGAGGTTCAAAAACCAAAAGGGTCGTGATCGCTCAAGGCGGAGTAAGTCACGCACAAAGTCAGTTCTTGAATGTTGGAAGTGCGGCAAGAAGGGCCACATCAAGAAGGATTGTTGGTCCAAGAAGAAGAAGGAGACAGAGTCTCAAGACAACAAGCCAACATCGGAGGCCAATGTGGCAGGTAAAGTAGAGCAAGATGCTCTAATTCTCTCATTAGACAATGTGTCTAATTCCTTGATAGTAGATTCCGGGGCTTCATTCCATGCGACACCACACAAGCAACATTTCCAAGACTACACCAAAGGTAATTTTGGGTATGTATACTTGGGAGATGATGAAACTTGTGAGATTGTCGGCAAAGGTACAGTTTCTTTCAAAACTGCTAACGGAAATGAATGGAAGCTTAAAGATGTTAGGCATGTTCCTTCTCTTCGCAAAAATTTAATCTCTACAGGACAATTGGACGATGAAGGTCACAACATTGCATTCGGAAACAAATGGTGGAAGATCTCAAAGGGATCTTTGGTGGTTGCCAAGGGAGAAAAGGTCGATACACTTTACTTGTGTACTGCTAGCACGCAACCTTTAGCTTGTGCAGCAACTATAGAAGTTGACAGTGCGGTGTGGCACTATCGACTTGGGCATATGAGTGCCAAAGGAATGCAAATCCTTCAAACAAAAATGCTTCTAGCAGGTTTGAAAGAAGTGAACTAGAGTTCTGTGAAGATTGTGTTTATGGTAAACAAAAGAGGGTAAAATTTCAAAAATCAAGAAATGAAAGAAAAAATAAACAACTTGAGTTGGTTCATTCTGATGTTTGGGGTCCTGCAAATACACCATCACTTGGTGGCTCATTGTACTATGTAACATTCATAGACGATGCGACTAGAAAAACATGGGTTTATGTCATGAAGAATAAATACGATGTATTTTCCATATTTCAAAGGTGGAAAGACTTTGTGGAGAATGAAATAGGTACCAAGGTTAAATGCCTCAGATTCGACAATGGAGGTGAATATTGCAACCAAGCTTTTGAAAGCTTTTGTGCTAGCAATGGCATTCGGAGGCAAAGGACAACCTCAAGGACACCTCAACAAAATGGTATTTCGAAAAGGATGAACATGACAATCATGGAGCGAGCACGAAGCATGCGGCTACATGCAGGCCTACCGCTTGAGCCTTGGGCGGAAGCTGTAAGTACGTCTGTGTGCTTAATCAATCCGTCACCCTCAACGGCATTGTATGGGGGAGTTCCAGAAGAGGCATGGACAGGTAAACCGGTGAATTATGCATTTCTCAAAGTGTTTGGGTGTGAGACTTTCATGCACATAGATAGAAGCCTAAGATCAAAGCTAGATGCAAAGTCCAAAAAGTGTTTCTTCATTGGCTATGGAGAAGGAGACTTTGGGTATCTCCTATGGAATCCTGAAGATGGTAAAATATTAAGGAGTAGGGATGTAATTCTTAACGAACAAAATATGTACAAAGAATACTTGGAAAGAAAACAAAAAAAAAAGAAACAGGTGATGAGTACATGGAGCTTGAGGACGGTGAAGACTCAAGGACTGCAAACGGTGACAATGTGCAACAACGTCAACCAAATGAGGAGCCCCAATCTATTCCCCGAAGATCTACAAGATCAAGTAGACCTCCAGAAAGGTTTTTTTCCTTTCTTAATCCATCTCTTGATCTCAGATTCTGGAGAGCCCGAATCATACGAAGAAGCTATGCAACATGAATCCAAAGAATAATGGACTAAGAGCATGCAAGTGGAGATGGACTCACTACATCGCAACCAAACATGAGAGTTGGTTGAGTTGCCTAAAGGTAAGAGGGCACTTCAAAACAAATGGGTGTACAAGCTGAAGGAAGAAGAAGGTGGGAAGAAAAGGTACTAGTCTAAGCTTGTGGTAAAAGGTTTTTCTCAAAAGAAAGGTATTGACCTCAATGAAATATTTTCTCCTGTTGTTGTAAAAATGAACTTAATTAGGCTCGTCTTAAGCCTTGTGGCTTCTCATGATCTAAATCTCGAGCAAATGGATGTAAATACGGCATTCCCTCACGGTGACTTAGAGGAGGAAATCTACATGCTTCAACCAAAGGGGTATGAAGTAAAAGGTAAGGAGAAAATGGTTTGCAAATTAAAGAAGAGCTTGTATGGTTTAAAGCAATCATCAAGACAATGGTACTTGAAGTTTGATCGATGGATGTTGGATCATGGATTCACAAGATGCAACTCGGATCACTGTGTCTACACGAAGAATTTGGGAGATGGGAAATTCATCATCCTAATGTTGTATGTCGATGACATGTTGATTGCAAGTGCTAACATGCAGGACATCAAATACCTAAAAGAGGAGCTGTCTAAATATTTTTCAATGAAAGATTTAGGTGTTGTAAAGAGGATACTTGGTATGAAAATATCAAGGGACAGGACGAAGAAGACAATCAAGCTATCTCAAGAAGGTACTACAAAGGTTTGCAATGCAAAATGCAAAACCAGTTTCTACACCTTTGGCTGGTCATTTTAAACTAACGAAGGATATGTGTCCAAAGACCCAAGAGGAGATAGCTTATATGTCTAAAGTTCCATATGCTGCAGCGGTAGGTTATCTAATGTATGCTATGGTCTGGACAAGGCCAGACATTGCACATGCAGTGGGAGTTGTGAGTAGGTTCATGGACAACCCAGGTAAAGAGCATTGGCAAGCTGTGAAGTGGATACTTAAGTATCTAAAAGGGACAACAACAAATGCTTTGTATTTTGGAGGAACTGATATTTTCTAGAAGGGTATGCTGATGCAAATATGGCAGGTGACTAAGATACTTGAAGGAGCACTACTGGCTATGTGTTTACGGTTGGAGGCACAGTAGTAAGCTGGGCTTCAAAGCTGCAAAAAGTGGTTTCACTTTCTACCACGGAAGCAGAGTATGTAGCAATGACGGAGGCAAGCAAAGAAATTATGTGGCTTCACAGATTCTTAGAAGAGCTTGGATTCAAACAAGACAATTGTGTCTTGTACAGTGATAGCCAAAGCGCTATCCATCTTGCGAAGAACTCAGCCTTTCATTCAAGGACAAAGCACATTAGGTGAGATATCACTTCATACGCACTCTTTTGGAAGAGGGAAAGCTAAAGCTAGGAAAGGTGCATACAAGTGAAAATCCTGCAGACATGTTTACAAAGGTGGTCAACAAGGAGAAGTTGAGCTTTTGCTCATCTTCAATCGGCATTCAAGGATAAGAAGCAAGAATGGAAAGCAGTCACAGGTTTGGTTTGGAGATCAGTCTCCAAGTGGGAGATTGTTAAGTATGGAGCCTGATTTACCCTTGTAATTTTTTGTGGTAAAAGCGCACATTTGTAAGGCCCCCATTATGAGGAGAAGCCATTGTGCGTAAAGGAAAATCACTCGCCAAAAACCAAAATTTTCACGGCCAACTTTAGGGGCCCCGGGGGTAGAAGCCCCCGAGGCTTTTTTCCCCTCGCCGGAATATTCCTTTTCACCGGAATATTATGGCCGGACGGCGGTCGGAAAGTGGTAGGAAAACAACCTTCGGTTGGCAGGTGGCCGGTAGTCAATGGCCGGTGGCCGGTGGTCGAAAGTCAATGGCTGGTGGCCGATGGCGGAATTCAATGGGCGGTGGCCGAATTCAAAAGCGGACTTGTCTTCTCAAGGGCGGCCACACATGGGCGGATTGGAGAGTCTGATTTGGACTTATCTACACAAGGGCAGCTACACATGGGAGATAGCCCTTTTGGCCTATAAAAGGAGGACATTTCTACACACATTTCATATAGTGTGAAGTTGATGCAACAAGGTGAGTGTGAGGTGGTGAGAGTGAAGTAAGGCGGGAGCTCCATTAAGGGTATAATCCCTTTGTAAACTACTTCTTGTTTTGAAGTACTAAAGCCATGAGTGGCTGCTTTCCCGTGGACGTAGCCCACATTGGGTGAACCACGTATATCGTGTGTACTCTCTCTCTCTCTCTACTCTATAATCTCGTGTATGTAAATTTTTCTCTCTCCATTAAGTAATCTACTCAATTATCTATTTAGCTACATCTTATTTCCTAACATTTTGGGCTATTTTGAGCATTTTGTAGGCTATTTTTGACCATTTTTAGCCCAAAAATGTCACTTTTTGTCCGTAAAAGGCCCAAACAAGTTGGGAAAAATCCCATTGGGCTCGAATTTCATGTTGAACCTCATTTTTCCACTTGGTAAGCACTTTGGACATGTCTTTCACGCCAGTGCACAAAACCTGCTATTTTTGGCCGAGATTGCCCGCATTGAACTTTCTAGGCAAAACTAGCATGCCACTTTGAAACACTTGACATTTGTACATTCCCAAAGCAAATTAGGCATATATTTATGTGAAAAATCATTCCATGGGGCCACGTGTAGGGCCTCGTCCGCCCGGCAAGGTATGACATGGCTGCAACCGTGGCATTCGTTTTCGCATATATCACACTATGTAAATTATAGCATTTGGTCCCACACATCATACACATTAAGAGTGATGTAGATATTTTAATTTCAATATGATCTAGAGTTGTAGTGCTTGAAGTGCTCTAGCATCCTGTCTTTACGGCTTGTCAATTGGAGCTACGATGAAAAAGTTATGGTAGATGGAAGTTTCAATCAATTGGAGATCCTTACCTGATTGGGCACCTACAATTGAGGGGACAAAAATAAAATGAATGCATGGGATTGAAGTGCTCACTTTGTTTAGGGCATTGGTCTTTTTAGATCAGTGATTGTAGTTTCGATTCTCAAGATATTGGTCGTTAAAAATTCATCGGGGATTGGTTCCATACCAATGTGGTCGGCTCGATCGGTGTGCCATCTGGGAATTTTTGAGCTTCAATCAGGGACTACCAGAAACCGATGCCGCACATGGCAATGTTTTAGGTAAGTTGCATGCCAAATGGCTAATGGACACACATGCTTTGGAAGTTAAATATGTTAAATGTGGTGCCCGTACGAAAGCACATAAGGTTTTTGAAGAGCTTCGTGTTCGGAATGTCATTGTTAGGATTTTTTTGGAAGAAGTGATTGTGCATATGTACATACACATGCATGGTGCATCAAATAAAGGATTGCCCATTTTCCACATCCAGGTGGTTACATGGGGCCCACATGTGTACAGGTAGGACATCATGTAAATAGTGCATCGATTTTCACTATCACCAGTACCAGTGTGTTTTTTATATAACAATGAGGAGTTGGTAGGGTGTAAAACTTCTCGAGGAAGCTATCTGTGGGCCGACGACATGAGGTAAGCAGGTGCATCAGATGGCATCTAGTGGCGTCAGGAAGTCGAATGGGGTCAAGACTTGCACGTAGATAAGTACGGACACAACGTGGGTGTTTTCTTGTGATAATTATGCAGCAAGGTCATCATGAGGACTGTATTTGGGGGCCACTTCACGTCTTTGCAGGATGAATTATTGGAAAAAGTTGAGTGCCAGGTGTGCGGATGGATGTAGAAGGGTGACAAAATGCATTGCGTGGACAATTTTTGGCATGTTCGGGGTTTGTTTGAGGTCAATCAAAAGGCCAAATGTGCCCAAGTGATAAAGTGAAGTGTAGACACTATAAAACCTGAGAAAAAGACCATAACAACGTGGATAGAGGAGGAGGAACAACTGCAACTGAGTTTTTGTTGTTTTTGGAGTTTGTTTTGGCCATAAACTGTTCATCCGAGGTCAGATTTGAGCACTTTGATATTGTAGACTGGGGTTTTGAGCTGTTTCGGACACAATGGTGCTGTCCATTTTTCAAAATTCCTCACTTTTTCCTATCGTTTTGGCTGTGTAAGTTTCTCCAGTGAGCGAAGTCTCTGCTCCAATTTGTGATTGTATCTAGCATATTTCATCCATACTGTGTGAACTATTTTCCCCATTGGTGTTGGCCCAAGCTCAATTGTATCTAAACATAAAAAATTCTCCTCTTTTGAGCTAATTTTTTTGGGTGTGTGTGTGTGTGTGTCTCTGTTGAGTGGGCAAATGGATAGTTTCTCTCCTCTCACTCCATCAGTGTGTTCCCTGTCTCGGCCAGGTGGGTTGTGTAAGTCAAGTGGTGGCCCATAATGTGTGTGTGTGTGTGTGTGTGTGTGTGTGTGTGTGTGTGTGTGTGTGTGTATCATTCCAAGAGTGTGTGTCGGGTGATTATAGAGGCGTTGTGTTTGTTTCCATCCCGTTCACATCGTCTCGAAGAATGCCCAACACGCCTACGATAAGAAGTTCTGGGATATTTTCACTGAGTGCAAAGGGGATGCCTTTCGATGAATGCAATCAATTACACTTGCATCTTGAGGGCATATGGCACTGCTCAACACCTTTTTATAGGCATCCAAATTCATGATGATATTGTTTAGTCAACAACTATTGGAGGAGAATGTCATGCTTATCAATGCCTTGATCATTATGTATGCTAAATACAGTGCCCATTACTATGTTGCCCGGCTTCAAAGGCTGCACATAAACTGAAATATGGCAGCCCAAGGGGTTTAGGGCAATGGCCACCCAAATTAAGGCTCAATGACCACCCTAGTTTATTAAAGGGTGTGAATCAAAGGGGATGAAGGAAGCCCATGGAGGTGCAGGCAGTAAGGGAGGTACAGTGAAGCCAAGGGAGGCTATCGTTGGCTAGAGCAAGTAGTGGTTGACGCTGACCAGGAAACCAGAAAGCTCAGCTCACCCGGGTGCACGGTTTTGGCCCAAGTGTCATGATGAACACTCTACTCACTACCACATCATCAGGCATCAATTTTTATGCTCCCTAGCAATGACTGCACTGTAGTTGCTAAGGAAGGGAGAAAGCCAAAAATAGGGGAAGTGATATATATAGGCCAACGTGGGGATGATGGTATGGTATTGTTGTGAGGGTATTGAGAAGAAGGGTGGATCTTGGAGCCGTTGCATGAATGTGGCACAAGCAAGACGGAGGAACTCTCTCTCACACACATTGCTTAAGCAAGGGGAAGGCACAAGATCCCACTCTCTCGTGCTTGAAGAAACAAAATAACACACGCTCTCTCTCGTTCTCGGACGAGCAATGGATTTGAAATCTTTATGAGGAGTCTATGAAAGATAATGGATTTGCAGACCAGGACTCGGTGGAAGGATTTCATCTTATTGGAGTGCCGATACATAGGGCCCAGATTAAAAAAGTTCAGATGGCTCAAGGACTAAATTGGCAGGATTTCAAGAATGCACTGGAAGACAAATATTTTCTCGAAGATTCTCAGAGGGTGACCACACAATGTTTTATGAAGTGGGTGCAAAAGAAGAATATACATTTATCTGCACGAGAGCTGTTACGAGAATTTCAAAAGAAGTTTGATCAATTGTCATCAGCATAGCAACGTTCCTTGAAGGACCAGAAGGTGGAATTGTTTATTCAAGCTGCTGATCCAAGGCTTCAAAAGAATTTGGTGCAATTATTGGAGATCCCAGCAAGAGAACTTGGATTGATATCTGATTGTAAAATAGTCGTTGAAGTGCTGAATATGATGTAACACAACGAAAGCAAGTTGACAAGAAGATCATGGCTGAGGTAATAGATGACATTGAAGAAGAGATTAAAAATAAATCACCCTCGATAGTACCCAAGGTGGAGGGGCCTGTTCTCGACGATCTGGTAAAAGGTATTCAAGAGCTAAATTTAAATTTTCAAATTGTTCAATTTGAAGGGTTAGGTACAAAGGATTCTAATTTTGGACCTAAGCAACATCAACCACCACAAAAAAGTGGGATAATCGATACATGTGGTGCGATAGTGAAGACCATAGGTATGTGAAGGAGTGTAATGAGTTTGATCAAGCTCACAAGAAGAATGTGATTTTTTGGAAAGAGAAGACGATTCATCTCAGGGAAATAGGAGAGATGCCCCACTTGAACTTTGGTAGGGGTGGTATGAAGAAGCTAGAGGAAGAGACACAACATAATGTTGCTCTTGTGCAAGCAGCTACGTATGGGCTACATGTTTATGGTAAGGGAGATGATGAAGGTACATGTACAAAGGGCCAAATGTGGTTGTATTCTCGAAATACATTAGAAGCAGGTAAGATAATGTAGGAGAAGTTAGGACACGTAGGGAATTCAATTTGGGAAACTACAGGGTGGACCGATCCAGTAGATTCTATTTCAGTATATGCTTATATTGCTAAAGCTCAAGCCAGTGAAGCTATGGTGTAAGAGAAGTGGAAAAGGGATGAAGAGGTTGTTGGGATGTTGAAAAGCCCAACAAGATCCAGCAACAAGAAAGATAAAGGGCCTGCTCCTAAGCCCGCTCCTGAAGTGGTTATGGAGGAGGCTCCAAAGTACAAAAAGCAAGGTAAGCCTAAGGGACCCTCATATTAACTTATATTGAATTGGTTATACATCTGAAGGAGGTTTTTGAAAAGCGTATCCTGAACAATAAAGCACAGCTCACATTAGATGATTTTCTGGGAATTGCCAAGTGCAAGTTCCATGAGGGGATCATCGACATTATAAAAAGGAAGCAACAAATATTGAGTGAGAAAGAGCCAGAATTAGTTAAGAGCCAAGTGGTTCAACACATTGAAGCAATTCTGGATGATTATGAAGAATATTTGGCAGATCTTGAAGAAGAAGAGTCAAAGGTTGTGGTGGTTTCAAACCCGATTATACCCGAGGTAAGAAATGTGCATTTTAATGAATGGGAAGACGCACATACTATACCTAGGAGTCACTTTTCAAGGACTAATTGAGCAAGAGAAACGACTGAAACTATGGTAAATCTTGGCGACATTGAGGAACGAGTCTTACCCCTTATAGACCATGGTTCAAAAAACAGTGTGATGTTGAAGAATTTGCACCAGAAGGGTAAGTGGCATATTGATTTGGACCACGGGTGGTGGATTTGAGCTGCCAACATGCTTCTAGGCGATCTTTACACTGCATGTGAAAACGTCAAAGTAACTATTGGGGATGTCTATGATGAGCAAAACTTCTTTATATAGGAGCATTTCTCCTACCCACTGATTTTGGGACAGCCCTACATTATGGTTGTGAGGATGGAAACCAAGGTGCTAGATAATGGCTTAGCCTATGTCAAGGTTCGGATCCGAGATTGTTAAAAAGCGGTTCAATTTTTAATTGTATGTACAGACAGTCTACGTGATTGTCGAATGCCAAAGATATGCAAAGAGTTCAAAGAACACATATTTTCACAGGATTTTCTTGGGGTGCCACTATACAGCGGAACTATGGTGGCACAAGTGAGGAGAAGTTTTCACAAAGAGAAACCTTGTCTTCAATATTTTTGGGATTGACATCTGAGGGTTCAGTATCTTACAAGAAATTCAATGATTTACCTAAGCAAGAAAAACAATATGTTTCAAGTATTGAAAGTAAATTGTAGGTATGTGATGTGCTTGAACCAGATATTGTGATTTCAAGAATCTTCAAAGAGATTTATTATGTTGACTCTATGTCAAAGCTTGAGGATATCAGGCAATACAGGTTACAACGTGTAATTGAAGTTGTTGAAGTGCATTCAATGGACATGTATGAAGAATTGGACATATACGAGGCACTTGTGCATATTGAGGATGGCTTGGGTAAAGCGATTGAAGCACAAGTAGAGACAAAATATAAGACAGGTTGCAAAGAAAGTGAGACTAGTGGCTACACCTCTACCTGAAGGAAGTTATGGGGTGATTAAAGAAGCTTCTTGACATCCTATGCTCAGGAATCCAAAGCACATTGGGCATAAATTCACCAAGGAGACATTGCAGCACCTGAAGGTTGGAGAAGATGGTTTTGTCACAACGAAGAGGAAATCAAGTGTTTTCAAGGTATGCTCAAGAAACACGGTAAAGATTTTTCTTTTGAGCCAAGTGAGATTGGGTGTGTGGATCCAAGTGTTGTTTCACCTATGGTTATATTCACTGTTCCTCACATGCCATGGAGCTTACGTCCCATTCCAGTTCCTAAAGCTCACTTGCCAAAGCTTATCGATTTTCTTAATAAGAAGATACAAGTGGGAATTTTGGAGCCATCATGTGCGTTGTACTCCAATTGATGGTTCATTTTTCCGAAGAAATATGGTACTTCAAGGTTTATACAGGACATGTAGCCGGTTAACAAGGTAACAATCCGAAATGTGGGTATTGGCCCACCAATCGTGGATGAATTTGATGAGGCCTTTGCATGTAGATCAATTTACTCTATGGGTGATATTTATTCAGGATATGATCAATTTTAGTTATCTTTGGAGACCACGGATCTTACTACAATGTGTACACCTCTTGGGTTGGTAAGGATGTGCACTCTACCACAGGGTGCTACTAATTCTATAGCTCATATGATGCATGGCATGAATAAGGTATTAAGGGACTTTATCCCTCATGTTAACATGAGTTCTATTGATGCTCTACCAATTAAAGGATGTGAGAAAGTCTCAAAATATGAGGTAAAATATCAGATGGGGTACCGACAATTTGTTCCTTAACATATTGCTGACTGTGATGCTATTTTGTCTAGGCTTGAAAAAGTTAACTTAAGACTATTAGGGAAAAATTAAATTTTTGGTGCTGAAGAGGTATTAATTGTGGGACATATGTGCAATCCAAAACATAGAAGGTGGAGTCCAGCTAAAGTTGAAGCTATTTAAAAGATGAAGGAAACATGCTCGTCAGTTACTAAAGTTCGTCGATTTTTGGGTGCATGTGTATTCTACGTTGTTTGGTTGCCACATTTTGCTCATGTTGTAGAAGTGCTCTATCAATTGTTGAGAAAAGGAAAAGATTTTTTTGGGAAGAAGCTCACACACGAGCGATCATGAAATTAAAGAAGAGGCTTCTCAAGGCTCCTATCTCGAGGAAAGCCGACTACAAATGTGGAAGGACAATAATTTTAACGTTGACACTAGCCCAACAGGTATTGGATGAGCTATAGGTCAAGATGATGAAGAAGGACACATGTATGCGGTTGATTTGGAGCAAAAGTGCTCGATGCTCACCAAAGAGGCTACCACAAGTTAAGAGAGAACTTTGGGGTGTTGCTATTGCTCTAAGGTCTGATAAAGAATACTTAATTGGAGCTTCAATCATGGTAGAGACAGATTGCTTGCCACTCATAGGGATGATTGCAAACTGCTCTACTTTGGATATTTCTATGATGCAATGGATAGCCTATATTGTTGACGGCTGTGTCAACAGCACCACATAACTTAACAAAAAATTATTTTCTGAGAGTTATGGAATGCTAAGGATTATGGTCATAAACATCATTTGTAATAAGTAGCTAGTGTAGTTGCAGAAGTCAGGGTGCAATGACACTTATTGTTTGTAAATACCAAGCCATTTGACCCCTCAAACTCTATTCTTGGTTAACCTAAGGTAATCTTAGTATATAAGGTACCTAGGTCAGTTTTGTAAATATAATTTTATAATAATCAAAGTTTACCGCTACCGTCGTCTACTATGTGTGAGAGAGGAAGAGAGAGACTGTGAGCTTCATCTTGGCACTACTCCCCGCTCGTTCATCACATTGTAGATCCGACTGCACCATCGCGCTAGACTCAGCAAGAGCTACGCGACAACCCCAAGGATTCCTTGTGGACTGAAGCCTACGCTCTCACGCATATATGAGCTCTTTACATCTGCAAGTATATCAAATGATGTCTATTTTTTGCCTGCAAGTCAAATGATGTCTGTTTTTTACCTGCAAGTAGTCGTTAGAATCGTTGTTGCGACAGAAGCTACACACTCGTAGATTTCAATTTTGGGTACTTTCAAAATTTGATTGTGTCTTTATACTTCTTTTCCATGGATGGGTTAGAGCTAGGGTTTTGAGTGTAGAGGATTAGGGACAGGTGTATCCTAGTGGTGTTCCTTGAGTTTCATACGATTCTAGCATGATTTGATGGGTTTCCTTTCGCTGTGTTTATGTGGGTAGGTGGTGTAGTTGCTGAGAGTAGTGAGACTCTAGGGTGTGGTTTAGTTGGCCTTCCAGAGTGTTGGATGTCTAGGATGGTCTCAGCCTGACAAGATAAAGATATTTCCTCTGTGTGCCTATGTTGATCAAGGAACATCGGGAGAAAATCATACCACCCATAAAGTGCATACAACACAACCTAGATCAACATAATGTCAATCGAGGACATAGATGACACGGTACGCACACAAGGGAAATCTCTTTAGATTCTCAGACTGAGACCATCCTACACATACAACACCCTAGAAGGCCAATTAAAACACAATCTAGAGTCTCATTGCTCTCAACTACACCACCTACCCACATACACACAAACAGAAGGAAACTCACTAAACCATACCAAAATCGTACAAAAATTATGAAACACCATCCCCTCACTAGGATACACTTTCCCTAAGCCTCTAAACTCAAAATCCTTGCTCTAAACCCATCTGCAAAAAACACGTAAAGATAGAGCCAAATTTTGAAAGAGCAAAAAACTGAAATCTATGAGTACCTATGTGTAGCTTATGTTGTCACAAATCTAATGACTACTTGTGCAGGCACAAAATAGACATGGTTTGATATACTTACAGCTACAAAAAGCTCATAGATGCGCGAACGCGTATGCTTTGTTTCCGGAGGAATGCTTGGCGTTGTCGTGTAGCTCTTGCTCAGGCTAGTGAAATGGTGCAATTGGATCTACAATGTGATGAACGAGTGGGGAGTAGGGCCAAGATGAAGCTTACGCTCTCTCTCTTCCTCTCTCACACACAATAGACGGTAGCGCTAAACTTTTATTATGACCCCGTCTTCTTACAAAAATGACCTAGGTACCTTATATACTAAGGCTACCTGAGGATTGCCAAAAATAGAGTTTGAGGGGTCAAATGGCTTGGTATTTACAATCAAGAAATGCCATTGCACCCCGGCTTCTGCAACTACACTAGCTACCTATTACAAATGATGTTTATGACCATAATCCTCAACATTCCATAACTCGCAAAAGATAATGCTTTGTTGAGTTATCTTGTGATGTTGACCCAGCCGTCAACTCCCCCCGTCCGCGTTCATGTCGTCCGTCACATGACTTGGTTGTCAATGACGGTGCGGTCTTTTTTGTCATTTAGTTGATGTAAAGAAAGTATAGGCTATCGCCTTTGCACGAGCTTGTCTTGTTTTATCAATCCAATGTACATAGTCTTCACGTGATTCAGGAAAATCATAATTGATGACGAACATCTACCAGTTTTATGTCTTTCTCAATTTGAGAAACAACTTCTACAATTTGTATAATTGAGTGATTGGCTTTTAGATCTTGTGAACCATTGACAGCTTTGTAAGGATTTTGTAGAAATTGACAGGCTAAACCTTCAACTTATTTAGGCCAAGTTGCACTCCAATGCAAAGTTTGTCTGTCAGGCCGAATCTAGGAGATAATTTTTTCTTACTTGAGGTTAAAAACCCATGTCTAGCATTCGATCCACCTCATCAAGGACAATAGTTTGAGATCCTCTGATTACTTCTGTGTGTACTATTCTTTGTGGGAAACTTCTTTGTTCTTGCATCAAGGTGATCAAAGACACATTTGCGCTCATCAACTAGAAGATCAAAGGGGAGCGGCCCAAAAAAATTCAAAAGGCTTCAAGTTTATAGGTACACATGCAAGATGACACCCAAAGAACAAACAATACAGAGTTGCCATGATAAAGACTTGCTGCAACAACAAACCTCACTCAACCTATTCATGCTACAGCAACCAATCGGAGGGGGAGAGCTATGGCTTCAACTACACTACATGTACAAGAAAAAGGTACCTCTACAACATACAAAGCATCTGGTAGAAGCAACTGCAACAACAAAAGCTTCAACCAACACCAAAACATGAAGCACTCGTCAAGGCCACTGCAGACATAGGGTCTTGTCAGGGACGACAAGACTTCGGAGGGGGAGAGTGTTGAAAGGTCAACCTTTCAACAACGCTTCCACAAAGATTCCATGAAGATTCCTCAAAGATTCTCTAAAAATTTCAAAAAAGATGTTGATGAAGTGATGACGAAGAAGATGGATGCTATAAGGTAAAGATACAAGCTCATGGACATCATCAAATATCCCGTTATTATTATTTTGAGCCATTACGTCCACTTTTGTAATGTTTACGGGAACTTCATATTTTAAGTCGGCAATTGTATTTTGGCCAGAGATGCTCGTTGGATGAGCAAAGCCAACTCACAGTGTTGTAATTAATCTCTATAGAAGCCTAGGGACAAATAAGGTCATTTTGGTCGAGCATTAGGTTTTCTAAGGCTTAGTATATAAGCCAAAACCTAAAGCTTTGTAAGAGACTTCTAATAATCTGATCTTCTGTGTCGTTGGGAGACTGCAAGAGAGTGAAAGAGTGTGTGTGTGTGCTACAAGAGCTACGGTGGTCGGAATCGCAAATGGAGAGCAGCAGTGTGTTGCCCACAAGGAGATCTACGCGTTGATGCTTACATCACGCGCGTTCGTCTGTGTTTTGGTAAATTCACCCGCGAGCTACTTTTGGAGTTTTAGGGAGTAATTGTTGTCCGTTTTTGCATTTCAGCATATCCACACGATCAGAGTGAGTAGAGACAGACATTAGGCACTTTAGTTTTTGGAAACGTCACCCTGCAAAAACCGGCCAGACATCCTACGCGTTTTTTGCACGGAGAGTATTGGGTAGGTTTTTTGGTCACGGACCTTAGGGAGAGTGGCCTATTGGTGTTGATAGGATGTCCCTCAAGTTTTGTAACGTGTCTAGAATGTCAAATGAGCTCTTGGCTTGCGGTAGCATCATAGGAGACTCTCACATTCAAAGAACCGATGGCATGTAGATTTGATATCTCTGTAGGAAGTAGTCATTAGTCGGTCGAGTAGAGGTTGACACCCTTTGCTTGCTTCCACGCGCCTGTGGGTCGCGCTTCTTCCTCAGTTGACATTATATGTTAGGTGAGTTCTCACTATGCTGACGTCCGTTGCGGTGTATCCGTCCAACAGCTACGTTTGGCAAAAAGTTGATTTTGATGGATAAGTTCAAGCACTCGACGCTCGCCGCACATGTTGTTCATGCTCTTCTCTGTTTCTTGAGTAAACGTGGATATCATCAAAGAAGACAAGAATAAAATCATCAAGATGCTCTTGAAATACGTCTATCATAAGAAAATTAAAAGTTGCAAGAGCATTGGTAAGTCCAAAAGGCATAATTGTAAATCCATAATGCCCAAAATGAGTATTAAATCTTGTCTTTGGTATGTCTTCTTCCTTGATTTGGATTTGATAATACCCAGACTTAAGATCAATCTTTGTGAAGATAAAAGCTCCATGTAATCCGTCAAGCAGTCCATCAATCCTTGGTATTGCATACTTATTCTTGATTGTTACCCGGTTCAATCCACGATATATACAATGATGTAGAGTACCATCCTTCTTCCGATTAAAGAGAACAGGAGTACTCCATGGAGAAACGTTGGGTCGAATAAATCCTTGTTCAAGGAGTTGAGTTAATTGCTTCTTGAGTTCCACAGATTCAGGTAATGACATTTTGTAAGGTCCACAAGAAACTAGTTGAGCTCCTGGATTAAGCTCTATTGCAAGATCAACATCACGCTTAGGTGGTAACTGTGAAAGTTATTTGGTCAATACATCATCAAATTCTGTTATCCATTCTGGTTTATGTGAATTTATCTTCTTCTCCTTAGGGTTAAGCTTTACAACGTAAATCCTCTCACTCTTCCTATGACTCTTCACAAGTTTGGTAAAGTTCACTAGTTTGACCTTAGGCTTCCCCCGTTTCATAGTAACTATAACCCTAGAGTTTTGATTGTTTTCAAAAGTCAATGAAGCATCTTTACAATGTATGTGAGCATCATTGGCTTTAAGCCAATCCATTCCTAGAATTCCATCATAGATACCTATGGGTAAGACTCTGAATTTTTCAGAAGTATTATGACCATGCAAAATAAAATCCAAGTTACCCATTGAAGTAGAAGATTTAACCTTCCTACCCATAGCTAATTCTATTGTAAGGCCTGTATCAGGGTGTTCAGGCAAAATGAGGTTTCTGATGCGTTTAGGATTTATGAAAGAATGTGTACTCCCTGAATCAATCAATAAGGTAAAATGGTTACCTTGATACTTCATTGGGGTTTGAAGTACTAAAAATTGTTCATTTACACCCTGATGTTCAATTGCAGCATGAACATACGTGTTTGCTTGACTTCCTTCACCGATAGTCCCTTGAGATTAGTTAACTTGAGGTCTTTGACTTCCTCCTCATAGACGAGGTTTATGGTTAACATTATCATTATTCTTATTGTTGACAAGTGGTCCATTTAGAACAATAGGTGGATTGCCTGGTCTAAAATTTCCTTGGTGTTGAGGTTGTCTCTGGTTTTGGTTAAAGTTTTGTTGATTGAAGCTCCTCTGAACTGCCATGGTCTGGGTCTAAAATTTTCAAAAATTCCAATTTGGATTGAAGTTTCTATGTTCATAATTGTCCACCAAGCCTGTGAAGCTTGAACAGTTAAATGGACAATCCTTGAATTGATGACTAGGATCAAGACAAGTGTAGCACAAATGATCCTCTCTGGATTTCATGCGTAACAAGTTCTCTCTTCTTTTCTGCGGATTTCAAGATCTTGGTTCCTCCTCAGGATGAGGTCTTTTGATTTCACAAACAATAATAGATTCTGGTTTCCTTCTTCCAGTAGTAAACTCTTATTCAATAGGTTTGGCTGCATCAAGGACATCTGAAAATTAATTGGTAAGACAAAGATTCTGGAGTGTAGTCTTCATAGGATTATATAACCCTGACACGAATCGAGCTACCTTGACCTCTTGGGTCATCCCTGCTAGAGCATACCTGACAAGGGTCAAGAAATGTTGATAGTATGATTCCACATCTATGGTTCCTTGAGTACAGTCAAGAAACTCATTCATAAGATCTGAATGATAGACTTTGTTTTGATAGGTATTCTTAAGCTGGGTCTTAAGATAATCTCAAGTTGTAGCATTAGGATCGACATTGTTTTCTTTGCAATGGTCTCTCCACCAATGTTGGGTTGTTTTCTCTAGTTTGAACTTAGCGATGATAGCTTTGTTTACTCTAGGTGAATGAGACAAGTCAAAGTAGTCATCCATGTGCTCAATCCAATCTTCAAGAACTTTGCCTACATCTTTGCCTTCCCTGCTAAAATTTCCAAGTTGAGACTTGCGAAGCACAGCATCGAGGCCTCTATCGACAATGGTGTGTTGAGGAACAATAGGCGCATTTGCGTTAGCAGCAACCTAATTTCCTCTAGGAGGCATGGTAACTTACTGCACCATATTAACCAAGGTCACACTTAGTAAAATATTATATTCCACTCGAAGTCCTTAAATCAAATAGAATAGACATTTCAAGATAAGATGAGAAAAAATTGGAGAGAGAATAGCGAATAAATTAATCCAATTTCTACATCGCAAAAATTTGGGTTTTCGAAAAGTCTACAAAGTGTCTTGAAAGTTTCAATCCTAATGGCTCTAACATAATGCACTTAGTAATATCCTTTGTGACATCCTTCCACTAATGGAGCATAGTTGTCCCATTCCTTGAGTATGTCTGATGGTTGATCCCAATAATCTTTTATGATCTTTGGTTGGAACATCTCTTCGTTGGCGTGTGAGTCATACCATTCTTGAGTAAGAGATTTTTTTGTTACATGTATACCCATTTTGGTACGAAAAATCGCACCCGAAGTAGTCATTGAAGAAATAAGATTTTTTTGGAAACACATCCGATGTGTCCCATCCAACTGAGCTGTGTATATTTGCACAATCTACAAGGCACTGAGGTCTGTTGTAGTCATTGTAAAAAACATTTACATTGCGAGGATTGTAGGTTAGTGACTTCCCAAATAAGTCAAAGAATAACTTCCAAGGTACTGGGCTAAAGGAATGTCGTTGTTTTTGCATTGCGGGCCCCATACATTAAACAAAACAATGTCAAAGCATCTCGTAGCCATTACTAAAGGAAGTATGTTTCTGACCAACCATGTTTCCTTTGTCGCGATCTTAGGGTACATTCATAAGAACTTATGTACAATATTTGATTATTGACTACAATCTCCGTTCCCAACTTGGATTGTATCCACTTGATACTCCCAACAGGCGAGGGTTTATGCTCAGGTGGTGCATGGTAGTGACAGGCCTTTGCACTTCCACTCCAGTTTGGAAATACTGCTCCACCATAAGGAGGGAGAGTGTATCCACCCATGTCCCTTGAGGCAAGATGTCAGTCATCTACACATATACCCCATCACTCAAGTCATTTATAATGATAAAACCAAGATTCAAACTCAGATATTATATCGTCAAAACAATATGTGCTATATCAAAATCAAATTTTTATAACCGCAGAAGACCAAAAGGTACATAGTGTTTCTAGGGAGATACATAAAATAGGAAAGGGTCCAATGAACTGATTCTTGGTTCCTACCACTGAGGTTCTATCCCTATATTTGCTCACATCTCATGTGTCAAAGTTTAGAACTTCAACTTGTGCACTAAAAATCACATCTTTCTTTTTGTACCATTCTTCCCCATGTGTTACATCCTTGGGTGATAATTCGTTAAATAAGTTTACATGAGCATGTCGTTCATTTACATCATTTCTGTAGAAATATCTACTCGAGTTCACTACCATTGGTTCTGCTTGGGCAGAGTCACCAATGCACCTTGGTTTCTCGTAGTCATCAAAGGTAACGGACACATTGTGAGGGTTGTATTGAGAATAGGTCCATAGACTCTATTGAACCAATCCTGGGGTACATAATAGAATTGGTTGCTGCCATTTGACTTCTTCCATACTCTGATTATGACCTTCTTACAAAAGAGGCATCTTTGGTTTAGCATAAGGACCTTCTTATTAAGTATGAGTTCATGACTCAGTATGTCCAAAAGAGAGCATAAGTTAAGGTAAAAAACATATCCTTGCACTTTAACATCGCCTTATTGGATCTTTTTCTTCACCCAAAGCTGTGGGTTGATCATAAACCTATCAGGCACTTGTGTTCGATGTTCAGGTTGAGCTTTAACATATAGTTCCCATGCTACGCAAGTGTTGGGTACAAGGTAATCTCTAGTCCCCTTCCAAACTCGAACCACTTCAACTCCCCAATGGAGGCTGAAACCAATCGCATAATTGAAAAAGACTCTTTGTGCAAAGTCACTCGGGAGTTCATCTAGAGAATTAATAAGATCGATCTAAAACAAGACAATGAGAGAGAGAAAGCTTAGTACACATGTGAACCAAAAATCAGCCTACACTTCTTTTATTCATCAATATTTGTTTTTTGTGATTTTATTACAATATTATGGGTGTTTGGAGCTAGTTCTTTAAATATGCTTTTAACTCTCATAACATGGTATTCTCATAACATGGTATTCTCTCAGACCTCCCACATGACAACGTGGTCTGTAGTTATCTTTCAACTTCTCTTTTCCTATGACAGTTGCAAGAGCTTCAAACTTCTTAGCAACTATGGTAATCCTTTTGGGAACGCATCGCCAAGTAGTAGAACATGTCTTCTAGACCTAACCATATTCTGAGTTGAGGTAGTCGGAGGCTGGTAAACCAATCTCTTGGACTGTTGTCAATATAGATGAAGAATTGACGGAAGGGTTCTTGGTGACAAGTAAGGTAACTATAGTCAACACTCTTCCAACAAGTTGTGCTTTCTAGTATTCCAAAGACTTTCGTCTCGATTCTAAGAAAGAGAGTTCTTGTTCATCCTTGGACAACCGTGTTGCCATATTGTTGAACACTATGGCCAAAACCTCATTTCTCTTGCTAAAGCATCTAGACGTCTCTCTGGGAGCCATTTGTAACTACAAAACAAACATTCAAAGAAATTACAATGCCGTCATTTGAACACTTCAACCATAACTCAAACCAAACACTTCCACTGAAGAAGACAAGTCAAAGAAGTACCACCAACCAATGTCACTTATAGGGGCATCATGAATACAATATCTTTTCTCAAACAGAATGCGTGAATGTGTGCATGATGCATAACTAACCCGACTAGTATCAGGCTTTAGGATATCCCCATAACCTTAAGCATTGTCTCTGATACAAGGTGAGAGATACCCCTCCCCAGGGGTCTATGCACAAAATATACGCTTTACACTTTTATACAATTTTTTATATACACTAGAGTTGTGATAAGATTTGTATAGGGAAGGAGTTCTCAGTGCCTGACCAAGCATGGAGTATAGGCCATGAGCCAAAATGCATCCAGAGGTTCCTAGCGACTAGTGCTACCCCTGAATGGGTGTTATGAATGAAAGCGTATTCAAGAAAATCATAACATTTTGGAGGGTGAATATACGTGTACATCGGTTGCGAAGAGAGAGAGAGAGAGAGAGAGAGAGAGAGAGAGAGAGAGAGAGAGAGAGAGAGAGAGAGAGAGAGAGAGAGAGAGAATATAGTGGAGGGTGAAATAGAGTGCACAGAGACATGAGAACATGACAACAGAGAATCACAACCATGACAATAGAGAATCACAAACATGAGAACATGACAACAGAGAATCATAGCCATGTATTAATGCAATGATAAAATCTGGGTAGACCATAACATCGCAAAGTCTATGATAAAATAACTAGTAGAGCACCGGACCCTGTGTAGGGATCAAATTTTCCACCCAGCCACTTCTGCTCTGACAGAGAGGATTTCACTTCGCCGAGAGCAAGCCAGAACACCTCCAACCTACGCGAGCCAGGTTGAGGCCGCTTCGAACATAACATGGCTACAAAAAGTTCTACAGCATAACCATACCAGAAAAGAAAACCATGAGCCACACCTGCTTCCACCATCAAATCACAACCATAATCCATGAGGGAATATCAGCCCTTAACCATAAATCATAACCACACTGAACCAACTCCCACACTCGGAGTTTGACATATCCCATGCAATCAATCGGAGTCCACACACATGTGACTCTTAAGACATGATTCTCTCATGCATAAAAAGATTCCAACCAAAAACTAATCATGATATAAAAATCCAATTTTGACAACATTAAATCATGCAAAGTTGATCCATCACATCTGCACTTCACCTCCCTAGCACATAGAGCTAGCTTTGACCTAGGAAGGTGGAAAGCAATCGTAACCATGCATATGGGGCATCCACATCAATCCATGAGTTCCCATTCATCATATGATAACATTCCATCACCATAAATATGATGCAAAATAGCTCTGACCTTTAGGTCAACCATAAACCATAACTGCACACATATGCAAAAAACAACTTTTTGGCATTTTTAGGAGCATGCATACCATATAAATGAAATCTTTTCACCTCAAAACAATGCATCAAACTCATCTCTGTAATATACACTATCACTCTATCACTTGACTTTACCCATATGGTACTCACACAACAAACAGTAACCCCAAAAGAAAGCCACTTTAATCATATCTACCAATGTGGTTCGGGATGTTTAACCATATACTCTCACATAAGTTCATGGTCATCTAATATTTGAAATCAAATCACCAAAACAAACCCTAAAACATATAAAAACAGCTTGGTTACGTTAACTCACGACATCATATGGTAACCCCTCTTGATAGCATCCCTACACGTGTAGGTAAAACCGGTTATAGAACGATTAATAACTCGCATTCCCGAGGTGATAATATAGACCTAAATTTTTTTATCATAAAGTTTTATCAATATTTTCAATTGGTTAAGTGGGTTTTCCCATCCGGTGAATCTATATAGTGGCTCTCCAAGGAGCCTGGAGTCAAAAAAATTGGTTGTCCTGTGGGCAGCAAGCTGTTTTCGGACCTATCTCTTAGCTCGTGCGTGTTTTTCACAGGAAACCAAAGAGAAAATGTTCTATATGATGTGTTTTATCTCTGAGATAAACCAAAACAGTGTTCTTACCACCACTATGACGTGAAACGAAAAGCGCTTTTTATTCATGCACATAACCCTAAACGCATCATGTGCATGAATCAGCATGTTAAACATGATGAAATAATCATGGGTACCTTTATACGTACTCGGTTAATCCATACATGCACTCGTGTGCAAAAAAACAGCCACCGAGAGGGTGATTACTTAGAATAACGACATAGAAAAAGAGAAATGATGGCTATGGATTTTAGAGCTTCTCACCGTGCTTTAGAATCGATAAGGGGCTCTCCAAAGGCTTTAGCAAGAGAGCGGTGATGAGAGCTACGTAGAGGTATTCACCACAAAAGCTTCCAGAGAGCGCGTACACCGTGAAACGAGACAGAAGATAGTAAGCAAGTAGAGAGAGAGTATCCTAAGAGAGAGAGAGAGAGACAGAGAGAAGCGATTATGGAGATGGTGATGAAGAGCTTGCACCACTCCATATAATAGATATGTATAGCCTTGCGGTAGTAGACGCAAAAGACGGCACTGAAAACTGAGGCTTGCAGGTGAATTTATATGCTCTGCAGCAGTTGGCTGGGGTGAGTCCCAAGCAGAAAACTAGCGCTAGTTTTTGAGCTAGGAATAGCTACACGCTTTTGGCAACTTTGCCAAAAACAAGCCTTTGCTTTTGGTGGTCAACTTTCCCACTTACTATTCAATTTTTACAGCAAAATTTGTCAACTGAGCCGTATCTAGCCAACTAATGGAAACCGTAGCTAGACTATGCCGCGCCATAATGTCCCGACATAATTATGACTTTCCCATACTGCCCCGACGTATTTACGATACCACTTTTTATAAAAATAATTCATGTAAAAAACCCAAGTCCCGTTTTTGCCCCGGGTGATTATTTTTAGATCCGACAGAAACTTAAATTAATATTTTTATGTTTAGGTCAGCATAAAAAACACATTGCTTTTCAAAAACTCCAAAAAGCACGAAAAGTAAAAAATAGCATAAAAAGCAACCACGGGTTCCCCTCGTCCAGTGGAATCAAAAGCGGACTCGCTTTTCACTAAAAAGCACTAAAAATCATGAAAAGCTAAAGATAGAGTGAAAAACACTCAAAAAGTAGTTTTTTTCAAACTTGAACCACAGCTTCCCTAGAACACATAGATTAAGGATCCGACCTTGCTTTTTGCAAAAAAACACCTAAAAGCATGAAAACGCTCAAAATAGCGGATTTTTTTAAAAACTGAACCGAACGTCTGTTTAACCTACCAGAACATGGAAATGACTTTGCTTTTTACATTAGAACCTTCCAATACTGTCAATCAAGCATCTTAAATCAAAATTTGGCAAAATAGATATTGAAAGCTATTTTTATTATTTTTAGAAGAGACCCAAAAATTGGGGACCTTACAGCAAAAGTCTTCTTGTGGTCCCCTTAGCTTAGATTTCCACTTGATTCCAATGGACGCCTCATGAAATATGGAAGCATAACATTTTTCCTTGACAAAGGTTTGTAAGAATCCTCTTTATAATGCATTAAAATGAGTGCATCTTTGAAAATCATGCAAGCTAGTGTTCTACTAGGATTTGATTCCTTCCTAGTAGCTATTAAAAAGAAATATAATAAGTTTACAAAAAATACATATATATATATTGGAAGTTACCCTAGATATATGATGTAGCTAGGGTGTGAGATGATAATGAGACAATAGAGAGAAAGAACCAATGTTTTTTGCCCCAATTTAAAGAGGCAGAGCTATTGTCAACGTTGTTTCCCGTAGTACTTTCTAACGGTAAAGTAAGAATCTGTTACCCTTGAGATAAATAATAGGATGAGATTAAAAAATTATTATTATACTTAGATATGCATATGTAAATTATAATAAATATACTTATGTATCTAAAAAGTTGCAAGATATATCTTGTAGCATTTGTTCCCATTGTGTATGTGTCATAGCAGGACAATGTGCCACAGTGATGAGCATCAAACCACCATGGATTGTGGCCTCATGGGCAATTTTGACACAAATGGTGATGAAGCCACATATTGTGGAAATATTGAAAGGATATCAAAGATTGATTTTGAAACTTTAATACCTTTATCTTCCAGTGTAAGTGGTTTGCAAATGTGTAGACAACATGAGAATGGGATCTACATGGTGAACTCTAGTGTGTATCACACAAAAACTTACTTTTTTCCATGCAATTGTGAACAGGTAAGTGGAAACCTTCTTTACCCTCATTTTCTTGTAACATAATACTAATGTCACTCACTTTGAACTTCTCTTCTATAGGAAGTCTATATCCCTTTATTCAATCAACCAAAAATTTGGTTTTAGTTCCCGTAACACCTTGGAAAATAACTGCTTTGCCACTAATGAACTGGAGTCCATCTTCGACCCTCTCGCATCCACTACTTTGGATAAGGGAAAAACAGGGGAGAGAGAGATCGATGATTCAAGTCCCAACGCTGCCAATCTTAGCGAGGCTGATTTCCATGATGACGATGATGAAATGGAAGATGACAAGCTTGGAGATGATGAAGCCAGCACATTCACAAATGGCAATTCAATTTCTCTGTTTATTGATTTAGGAGTCATGGGTTTAGATTTAGAGCATGCTTCTTGTATAGATCTTTTGGACGATAATTCATAAATCTTTGTATATTTTATTCTATCAAAAAAAAATTCTCATGTCGCCCATTCATTACTCTCTCTCTCTCTCTCTCTCTCTCTCTCTCTCTCTCTCTCTCACACACACACACACACACACACACACACACACATTTTATCAAGAATGATAGTTTATATTAATCAAGTGGGTGTGATTAATTTAATGATAAAATACCTATCATGTTTTTGGTACAATTTTTCATGCAAAATAACAAATGCATGCTTTGTTATTATTATTTTTAGAAAATAGAATGAAGTATTCAAATTTTCATATTTTGTCTCTAAATCATTGTTGATAATGCTAGAGCCAATAAAGGCGGTTATAACCTCTCTCCCTTTCCTACATCCACCTTTACACATTTTCTTCTCTTGTTTTTCTCAAGAGTTGTCGGGGCATGTATCACTTTTTTTGTGCACAGTGGGAGAGTGCTTTTGTTATTGAAAAGTGCTTTGAAGAAGCGCTCTTTTATTGTGCTCCTTGCTCAACACCCCTACATAGCAAGAGAGCTCATTGCCACCACTATGTAAAGCCTTTCATAATATGCAAAGAATGCATGGATGAGTCGCTTGGGTGAAATACATGCACGGTATTTTGGGGAATATTGCAAGCCTCTTCTATTTCGTATAGGATGTGTATTTTACTTGCGGCCCAACATTTGTAACAGAGCGGTCATATGCCTTGCACAACGTAATTTATCCAAATAGCCATCGTTTCATATTTTAATATCATTTTTTTGAAATCTAAAATCATATTTTCTAGATAAAATTTACAATCAAAATAGAGGAAACTACGCAAATTGGAATCTTTTAGCACCAAAGTAGGGGTTAGTAAGAGTGGTGATATGGAGGCATCAATACCCGTGGTAATATATGTGGTAATGAACATGGGAATTCCTATAGTGGGAGGAAGGGACAAAGAGAGAAAAATAGAGACTTGGAGGGTGCACTATTCAGTACCCCCTATATAACGTGCATTCATGGGGTGATTAAAAAAACCCCTGCTTACCATGTTGGAATGAATAAAATAGCCACTTATTTTAGGAAAATTTTCACAATTGAATATAAGAACACCCTCTTTTATTGTATATCTTTTAAATTTCCTAATTTTTTTGCATTCTCAAACCCCTCCCTATGAATTCACATGGTACGTTATCATGATTACATAGTGCACCCCCTGAGAATAGAGAACACATACTGACACACATACACGCTTAGAGAGAGAGAAAGAGAGATGCAATTTTTGGGTGAGTGTTGGAGAGAGAGAGAGAGAGAGACCACATACTCATACACACATAGAGAGAGAGAGATGCAATATTTGGATGAGTGTGTGTGTGTGTGTGTGTGTGTGTGTGTGTGTGTGTGTGAGAGAGAGAGAGAGAGAGAGAGAGAGAGAGAACACCATATTACTGAATTTGGGAAATTTGTAAATTCCACTTTCAAAAGAAGCTTAAGATTTGTGCACATGGACAAATCTTAGACAAAGTTTTAAGACCATGGATGGGAAGAGCTTTTCAAGTACTACCTTGTGAAAGGCTTTGATCTTTTTTTTAAAAAATCAAATTTGTCCATATGACCAAATCTTCACGACATTGATCATTTTCAAATTGGTTCTAAAGTCTTAAACTTTCTAATATGGTGTTATAGAGAGAAATAGATAAATGAAGTAAAATGGCAATAGAGTTAGAAAGAGAGACATGCCATGAATACTCTCTCTCTCTCTCTCTCTCTCTCTCTCTCTCTCTCTCTCTCTCTCTCTCTGTTTTTTTTTGGAATGTTTGTACATTAATTTACAAAATCACATGTCACATGTCACCATCTCTCTTCTTTATCCTCTCTTCTCCTCCTCTCCTCCTTTGTCATCACTTCCTCATCTGCGTCTACATTTTATCCATGAGTTGCAGGAATCTATCCTTTAAGTCAGTGTCTCGGATACTAAGACAGTCTTCCATCATCTTCTTTTTTATAATCTCTCAAGGAATGGTTACCTTACACAAGGAAATTTTCTCCAAACAAGCAAAGTTTCTAGCATTCCAGATGAAATACATCAACCATACTCTGAGGGATTGCAAGCAAAACTCAGAAACATCATCAGGCATTTCACATAAATCAAAGGTGACCTTCAAAATAGAAAATTCTCTCTCTCTCTCTCTCTCTCTCTCTCTCTCTCTCTCTCTCTCTCTCTCTCATGCTTGAAAAAGGAAGGCTTCAAAGGCCCTCAAAAGCTACACATAAAGTTCCCCAAAACATTTGGATGCAAAAGAAACTTAGGAATGAAATTTGGCTTTCATTGAATAAGTCCAATATAGAAAATAATTTTCCATCGATGGACTATTTAAACACTCATATCCTCAACATTTTCAAAGCCAGTTCATGATGCTTGAAAGTCTAGATGCTCTAAGACATAGTGAAACTATAGACGTTTGCCCCTACCTCATGGTCAAAATGCAATATTGAGAAATCAAGATTGATCTCATTGCTAGAGAACAACCCGTTCGACCCTTCTAACTGGTTGGGAGAGATCATCTTAAGAGGGAAGGTTTTTGACACCTTGGGGCCCCGATCTTCATTGACATCACCTCACAAGCAAAGGAATCTTTTGGTTTTGAACAAAGTAAAGAGCATGATGCATTGGTGGGAGTATGCGATTCTCCATTTTCGGCACAAGGTGAAGGTGTCCAATTCATTGAAAATCCCATGCATATCCTTCAATGGTCCACTCTTGAAGATATCTTGATGTAACTAGAAGGATTTTCTAAAACAAGTGAAGAAACTCCTTTGAAATATCAACATTAAATATTTTCTTTTCTGGCAATGGGCCAAGTAGGAGAATTTGCCTAGATCCAATGAGCAAGGTGGTGTTCGGATTGTTCACCAAGAAGTTCATGCAGAGGCCTAGTGTGCTAGATTTTTTGTCGTAATCACTACACAAGACCAAGCATGGGCCATTATCACAAAGGACATGATTGACAAGGTGAAGCTATTCTCTCATAGTGGACCTTGGAAGGAGTTAGGGATTCACAACAAACTGTTGGCACCTCAATGGCCGAGCCTCATATTAGGTGGTACCATAGTTGAGCATTTCTGTAAGTGTAACAAATCTACAAAAAACCTTTGATGAAAGGAGGCATATACGTACTTTGAAATTTCCATAACACACTTGTCCTTGAGGCTCTCAAAGGTAAGTAGATATTTTTTTAACCCATTTTGGAGATACTTTTTCAGCAAGATTAATAACATAGAGATTTGTCACCTAGATCAATTTTGAGACAACAACAATACGAGGTGCAAATGTGCACACCTATTACCTTCCTAGTTTTAGCTCAACCAAACTAGAATTTTGCTAAAAAAAATAGATCTATCAAAGATATGGATAATGCTCAAATGCATATTTGCAAGGCTTAGTTTGAGTGGAAAGCTTGGGAGTAACCAGTGAGTAGAAACTTTTTTAAAGTGCAAACCAAGAAAACATATTGCACCCCGATGTTCAAAACAAATTGATTCTCTCCCTCAATAAACACTAGGATAAGCAATGGCCATAATCTAGGTGGGAAATGCTAATTGGTAACATATGGAACTCTCAGTGGCTTGCAATGATGAAAATTTTATGTGGAAGATATGGTGGGGGGGGGTTATTCCTACCGGCAATAAGATTATTGCTAGAGGACTTGGATCAGATGTGCACTCAGGCTACAAAGTGGCAAGTGAAGATATTTTTCTTTTGTATAAAGACCACCGGACCATAAGCGGCTTGGCAGGCAATGTGTGCAAATGGGTCTAGAAGAAATGGAGGATTATGCTCTACAAGAATAATCTAATCCTGAGAAGGAAGATTATAAAGAGCAAATACCTACTTACCTATAAGCAAAGTGTTTTCGTTTTCTACTTTAAAGAGGCCTAGAGGACTAGGAACCGATGCATATTTTGTTTCTCCAAATTTTGAGTAGAAGACCCCCAAAAATTGAGACGAAGTTCAGGGTGTCAAAAGACAAATCAACAAGAAAATGTAATCAACGATTCATTATATAGATTAGCAATAAACACCACACAAAACACTAATCATGTTCTTCTTAACACAAAACAACCACAATTAACAAGAATCAATCCTTTAAAAAAACGGTTTGCAGCAATTTTGAATCTTATATGCGAATCGCATACGCATACTCTGTTTTGTCACCATGAATTGAATCATCAGATGATCATTACCGCTCTAATACCATGTTGAGATATAGAGAGAAAGAGAGAGACGAAATAAGAGACACACCATGTACGCTCCCAAAGACTGATTCATAACGAGGACAATATACAAATATATAGGAAAGATCAAGTTGAGTAGAGTGAGCCATATATAGCTCCAAAACCAAGAAAACGTTTTTTTTGTTAAGGTTTGAAAGGGGAGTTCGGAGAGGGTATTGTCCCATGGGGCCACGTGGCGGGCCGAATAAAACCCACATGTACAAGTAGAGCAAGGCCGTTTGGGGTATTTTACCAAGGGCGTGAGCCCCTTAGTATCACACAAAGGGGGAGAGAGAGGAGCTCCCTCAACCCGTGGCTTTTTTAGGATTCCAAAGCCCTTCGTTCTCCACGTGCTCCAATGCAATGCGCCTCAAGCAAGGGATTGCCCATTTGCACTTGGCACAAGGACAAGGGAGCTTGTCCTTGAACCACGATCACGTTGAGGGCCATTCGAAGGGCCACAATCATCCTGGTTGACCTCCTCCACACATGCAAACTAGAGATTATAATTAATTGAAAAAATATATCTATCTATATGTGCCCCAAAAAATAAACAGTTAATTAGAGGTAATAGTGTCAATTACATAATTCAATAAAAAAAGGGAAATGACTAAAAATTCAAGGAGAATAAAGTGCAATGAGTGCTATAACTTTTTTTAAAAATAAAGCATAATCAGTACTCTTATTAAATGGTTTAATTCTTAATCACAAATGCTACAAAAACATTAAAAAATGCATATAAAAAACATCTAAAAGTCTTACAAATAAAAGTACTCTAATTATTTAAGTACATGTTAGTATAAAATATTCAATAGGAAAAATTAAACAAAAGAAAAGAATCATAAAAAGAATCAAAAGGCTAAACATGAAATTATTGATATATATGGTAGAGGGTGGTGGTTTGTACCCCCCCCTCTCTACCTCGGATACGTTTGTATTCGTTTGAAATGACATTACGCGGTAATAACGATAATCACTGGTGCCTAAAAAAGAAATAAGGGCAGATTATGCCATGTATTTGTTGCATACTCTTCCCTCTTCTTCGCCGCCATCTCACCTGCACAAAGCCTAACCCTCCCTACTTCACCTTCCACACCCTCTATGTTGAGAGAGAAAGAGAGAGCACAGAAGTAGAACCCCAAAGTGTGTAGAATACACACATGAGATGATGTATATATAGAGGGGACCTAGGTGACATATATAGAGAAGCCATATATTGAGTAGCTTCACATATAAGCTCAACACCCCCTCTCAAATAAGGGTCCCTAATTGTGGATGAAAAAACCCTTGGGGGATCAAGGGAAAAACCCACAGCTCTATATACACCCACCGTTATATTATAAAATCATTGAATACACAAATGTTCATGAGGAGCTACATCACTCCTTTTACAATGAATATTTTATGAGGAGCTACATCATTCCTTTTACAATGAATGTTTTATGAGGAGTTGGATTACTCCTATCCTATCAAATACAATGATGAATACAAAGGTTCAATAAATAGGTGTAAAGGCTGTCGATTAGCTCGTAATCAGAAGTGTCTCCTGTCATCACTATCGCATCACCAAACATATCTTCATGTTGTCATCAATATGGCATCACCAAGCATGTCTTCATAAATCTTTTATTGTCACCAAGTTTGTCTTCATGAAATCAATTCTTTGATCAAGCCTACATAGATCATAGACTCAAAAAACATAGTCATGAAAATTATTAGCATCATTAGTGAAATAATTACATTGACAATGCCACTCTTTTGACGACATATATACGCAGGACAACATATGTGGACATAATGTATGAACATAAAAAGTACAAGACTCGCATGATACGTGATGCAAATGACATGTGTATATACTACATAAAACGACATTTATCAACGTAGTGATATCAATGAGTATCATCAAAGTATTAACAAAATATCATCATACCATTCCAATGATCCCTCAATAGACATTGAGCTCACATAAGCATCTTTTGCAGATAGAGTGCCATCCATAGTATCTTTGACCATAAATCCATGTGAAAACTCCATAGCATCACACAAGGAAGCACAATGCTCATGTGCCAAAATTGAAACACCAAGTTTTGCATAAACAGCTTTGACTACATCCTCATCTTTTGCATGTAACAATGTTTTGTCTTATAGAAGGCACTCATCTATTATAGCTTCTAGTTTTTCATGAACTTGATTGTGATAAATTGTATAACATGGTACTTGTATAAACTTGTTACTTTCAACATCGTGCACAACATCTACTTTTGTAGAAGCAATGCACTCCATTTTCCATTCCATAAAGCCCAAGGTTTCTTGTGTAAAAGCATTTGTAAAAGCATCCCAGTTGTCGCCACATTCCTTTGCAATCTCTTGACTTGCTGATAGAAATTTGGAGCCACCAACTCTTGAAAAGACAAAATCATCAATCTTTCAGGAAACCCTTGAACCCTCATCTCCATTGCATAGCACTCAAGAAAGGCTCCTGGGTCATAACCCTCAAAGACATTACATTTCTCGTACACTGCACCCAATGCAAATCTGGCTACTTCTTTCATCTCCATCACTTCGGTTAGCTAAGTTTTGTTTGACTCTATATTTTCTATCTCTTTCTAGAATCACATCATGTATATCGAACTTTATATCATCACAAATCCTCACCCTAGCTACTTCGCATCGGGTTCACCAGAAATGTTGGAATGTGTGCGGTCTAGATGTGAAGGTGTAGAACCTCTGGCTATGCGAGTTTGTGATGAGAGTCATAAACACTGTAAGAAAAAGTGTTTATGTAAAATCACCAACCCTCTTTCTAAGGGTGACTGAAAATCTACGAGCGTTCGTGTGACAACAAAGTCACAAACCCTCTCCCCTATCGTGCTTAGAATCTGCTTGTTGTCATAGTTGAGATTATGATGACATGATCACCAAATCACATTCAGTTTCACTTAAAAAGACCATTTATAAACACTAAATTTTCAGCCATGAAACCTCAATTCTCATACAAGCACAAATTGCAATCAAAACCCAAACCTCTTTGCATGGTATCATGTAGCCTCACCCCCAGTTACATAGTCGTAACATCAAGCAATTGAAAGGACTGCTCGAGCTTCCACCTTCGCGATGATGATATTTTGATTTTGTAGAGATTGAAGAGCTTCTAAGTTGAAGCCTATACACCATTTTGATAAGGGTAAACTCTAATTCATTTCATCACAAACTCATATACAAGATTGCGAAGACGCGGAACTGCAGCATACATAGATTGGGCAACCATTGAAGCTATTGCCTAATTGAAGAAAATTGCAGGTTTTTTCTGTAAAAAGCAACCTTCTCTCTCTTCTCCACGGGATTTTCAGCTGAAGTGTCATTTTTGGGCCATTTTTCCACTTTGGACCAAAACTAGGCCATTTCTAGCTTATTTCTTACCCAAAAAATATCATTTTTGATGCGAAAAATCCCAAGCGGAGTCAAAAAAATCCCTAAATTTGTGGGATCACTTGCATAAGCATAAAAAGAAAAGATAAACATCAATTTTAATCAATATACCATTTTGGATCACTTTCTATGCAATCTTGCAACGACGCCTGTTAGCTGCTATTTTTGGCAGTTTTTACCCGCAAGTCTTTATAGGCTAGATGAGTATGCCACCATGAAACACGTGGAATATGTACATTTTCAAAGCAAATTAGTAATCTTATCAAGTGGGAAAGCACGCAAAGGTGCCACATCCAGGGCCACGATTCCCCAGATAGGTATGTACATGATAGCGACCACAGTAGCCGCTCTAGCGTAAATCACCTACCATATATCACAATATGTACATGATTTATCTTCTTTCCATGCATTGAGAAATTTGAAAAGTGAGGTGAATATTTTTATTTCACACTATGTACTTGCCACCGCACGACACTGCGAATGACATTGGACGCTCAACCTCCCCCACCCCCTTTTTCCTATTTTTTTCTACTGTCTCACACACACACAATAAAAAAAATAGAAAAAATACATCGATTGCGCATACCTCGTCCATTTATAAAGATTTACGTGAATAGTGTGCAAAGTAAAGCCTTCTTTTCTCCCCACGATCGTTGTGAACACACGATAATAATGCTTGTAGTTGGCATGCAAGTAGTTTGTAGGTGGTGGTGTGAGATTGATTGTTTTCTTAGTGTATGATTATCAATTAGAGAGAGAGAGAGAGAGAGAGAGAGAGAGAGAGAGAGAATAGGGAGATAGAGAGAATAAGAAGAATTAATGGTTATTGTTAAATAATTCCTAATGTAGAGACAGGAGAAATGTTGAATATTAGAGTAGTGTGATTAGGACCTAAGTTGTATTATTTGTTATTCGAGAGACGTATAATACGCGAATAACGGGCGTATTATTCGTTTATCTAAATTATACTACGGTGCCACATTAGCATAAACGGCTAATCGTGTAACTTCTTGGTTTTTCAATCGAAATTATTTTCGATCAAAAATTATAATGATCGAATATGTTAGTATATATAGCAGCACGCAACAGGCCTTATACCAGCTTTCACAGTCAGTGTTGTCCATGTGAGTACTCTCACCAAACGATCAAAAAATTAATTTGAAAAAAATAAAATAATTTGATTTGTGATTCAAAAATATGAATTTGTTTTGAAAAACTTAGTAAATAGTAGAAAGTTTGTATTTTGTGAAGAGTTTAATCTCTCACCTGATACAAACTGTAATTATAAGAATCACTTGTCAATGTGTTCAATTAATTGATACTTGAAAGTGACTAATAAAAAAAAAGTAAGATATTATCGTTGTGTGTAGAGTGTACTCTCACATGAGATAATTAGTTTAAAAATATAATTACATAAAAATTAATTTTATGTAATTTAAAGTTCGATTTTGATGTGTAGAGATTTTCTCTCACTTCAAAATGAATATAATGAAACAAAATTATATTTTTACATTTTGTGTAGAGCTATTCACACTGCTATGCTCTCACTAGAGTAAACATTTAGAAAAAACATGTCCAAAAATATTGATATTCTCTTATCTTTATTTGGACTACCAAAATCTACCGTACTGTGTGAGAGCATACACATGCTCGTATTGTAGATAGATAATCGCTTAAAAATCTATGGTAAAGTGTAAGAACTTTTTGTTCGCACTTTACATAGATACGATAATTATCAAGTATTGTAAGTGATTATCATTTTGACATTTAAAAATGTCACTTATAGCTCTTGTATGTATAGCAATTTATAATGATAATCATTTTAATACTTGATTTAATTTTAATTACTGATTATCGTAATGTGTTAAAGCTACAAGCTTGCACTTTAGATAAATCGATGCAATTTATATGTAATCGATGCAATTTATATGCACACTAAAAAGCGAAACAGACTTCATACTAAACGGGTTGCTGATTTGGTGTATGTTTTTTGCAATATGAGACTTATTTATAAGCCTCAAAACATTGCAACTAGAGCCGCTCAAAAGCAATATGGAGTCTTCCAAATGCATGAAGCTATTTCTGCACAAGTTGATGATGATGATGATATGGAATGGGAGATAGTTTCAGAATGCTTAGATATGGACAAAGTAGATGATATGGTTGCAGTTTTTGAAGATGGAGATGATTTGTGAGAGTACCATTGTAATACTTACTCAACAAGTTTTTGTATATGATGAAAGAAAGTGTTATCTCATTGTCGTTCACATCAAAACCTCTCTCTTTCTCTCTCTCATACACACATATTCACTCACACTCAAATATAAACAGCCGATAATATCTTATCGAATAACAATTACATAAAGTCGACGTAGGTTTGAAATTACAACAAGGTTCTAGGAAATTACTCAATCGAAAAGATTTTGATATAATTTTGAGATTACAAAAAGCTTTTGAGTGACTTATGAGTTTGATAGATTTGCTATAAGTTCGTCTATGGTAAAATCTATAATTCCTAGCTCAAGGGATGGTTGAGCAACATATTTATGTGAAGTGGTAGTATCATCTGGCAAAGGTCCATACAATGATTCATATCATTGAAGCTTTGCTTGTGCATCACTTAAATCTATTTCAAGCTCAAGAATACGGCCACGAAGCATGTCCGGTGTTTCTCCTTGGCTAGCAAGGTCTTGTCCTTGGCTGGCTAATTCAGCACTGTTTCTGACTCTTAAGGAAGTAAAACAATAGGACGCTTGCGAGGAGGCATTGGATTATTTGCATTGCGTGATTCCACCTTTTCTGCAATGCGTCCACGTCCAACGCCAGCGGTGCCTGGACGATCTGACCAATCCACTCTCTTCAGCAAAACATATCGAACATAACATTGCTGGATAAAGTAGACTGCTACTTAGTTGTTGTTTGGTAGGCATCTCCCTTATCGTATAAACCTTTGCAGCAACACATGTGCCAGTCCTTTATGTTGCAAATTAGAGATCTTTAACGGAGCTGTATCTTTTGCATTGCCACTTATTTGAAATAGTTGATGGCGTACAAAGTGATTAGGGCAAAGCTTTTTTCACTCTTTAAGGGTTAATGGTTCGCCCTGTAGCTCAGATTCATCTTCTTCAATGTTGGCAATAGTAGAAAGATCTGCTTGTCCACATCTAACTTGTTCTTCTTTAAAAATTTCCTGAGCTTCAGCGTGGTTGAGTTCTTCTTCCATATCTGCATATCAGGTGAACATGTCATTACTTTTAAATACCCATTCAATTAATTTGACATTGGACAGTATATCGAATGACAAACATAGATATTTTGTTCAATTAAACATACAATTAAATTTGACACCAAAAGTAAAACAATGATGAAATCATGAGACTGTGTTTTCATTAATCATCAGCTGGTCGTAAGCCAGATGTCATTACAATGTTGTAACCCACTGTATGGGCACCATTTAAACATAAGGAGAGATCAAAAGCATTAGGCCGGGTTTTGGGGTTTTGGCGCTTGCCGGTTTCAAGATGAGCAAGTACATTACTCAAAAAATGTCTCTTGCTTTGTTCTTGGGGCTCTGGTAAGCACTTCAAAATGCGTTTACATGTATGACACATGGAATAAATATCCATAGCTTTGGTCCAGGAGGGAGGATTACTAGATATACATTCGGGGGCTGCCCATGGATAATCTCTCTCATATTGTTTTCTAGTTTCTATCTGCATATCGCGTAGAGGAGGAAAACCGGCTGTCGTATTTGTTTTGGTGCATGAACCCCAATCCACAATGCCGGCATAAACACCTTTTTCGCCAAAATGCAGCATCATATTCCGAGAGTGTAGATCATTGTGGAGGTAGTTATACGTATGTATATACTTCAGAGTTTGGAGGAGAGCATTGATGATCTGCAAAATATTCTCCTAGAATAGCTCTACTGTTCCTGGAGTGAGTATGTAATGGCGAATGTCAGGCTGGCTTTCGTGTGCTGTGCATTCTTTGATCCATTGCTCCACATGGCCGCCATTCCAAAATTGTGAAATGAGCATTGGTCGCTCCACGTGGCGCACCATGGCAAGATGGTAGATAATACCTCGATGTGAAATATCCAAAATTGTTGCTTTGTCTTTGACCTGTTGCTCCATCGTGGGCCCATGTAAGTGTACTTTGAACACTTTTGCAGCATACACTTGATCTTTAAAAGCGGGATGTGTGACACCCACACGCTTCACATGTGCCCATCTTCCCTCTCCTAGCTGTGGAGCTTGGATATTGAAGACGGCTATGTCGGGTAAAAGGTGTAAAATAGGTGGTAGCTGAGAGAGGTCTAATGTAGCAACTCATGACGTTGGAGGCTTTGTTCTAAGAATGATTTCTGGTTCAACAGTAGCTTCAGAAGAGCTGGCTTCCACTCTTGCACGCTTTGCTACTCTTTCTAACTTTTCCTTGCTCTTGAACTCCGTGTAAAGCTGTTGCACAAGATGTATGAGCTCAGCTATGTTTGGCAATGAAGTAATTGCAGGATTTTTCAGTTCTTGAAAGGTTTTCATGATCTGTCCAATGGTTTGTTTGACCATGTTTACTAAAGCACATGATGTCAGGAGGGCTATGTCAAAAATAGCTCGTGCAAACTCTACCTGGAGCTCCTCAAACACAGACTTGGTTAGAGTCTCTGTAAGCTGAGAAAAATGCTCCGAAGCAACAGGGTTTGAACAACGCCTAATCTCTGCCTCTAACGTGTAATGGAAGTGTCTCACAATCACTTTGGAGACGAACTTTTGTTGATGTTTCGCTAGCTTCGTGTCTGCCATATCTGTATGACAAAATTATAAATTAAGAATCTTACGAAAACATTGTACACCATATAATGAGTGTTAACCCTATATATATTAAATGATGATTCAAATTTATTAAATAATAATAAATTATTGCAAATTAAAGATAAAATATTATGATTACAAACCTCATTGTGCGAATCGACCATGAAAATTAAATTAGACACAGAGAGAGAGAGAGAGAGAGAGAGAGAGAGAGAGAGAGAGAGAGAGAGAGAGAGAGAGATAGATTTTATTATCGTCCTCGGAGGTCAAATATGACCTATGGGACCAAAGTTACATGTGATGTAGTATGTGTATGGCTGATGAGTGACTCTCGATGCTCCAAAATTGTAGTGATGAGAGTCGCAATGGAGAGCCCACACTTTGGCTGGGAGAGGAAAGTGTGTAGGTCTAAGTTATGGCTGAAAATGTGAGAGAAGCAAGTTCGGATGTGATCAAAAGCTGAGCACTCTAGTAGTGTGTGGTACTCAGACTCTCGAACTTGCAGTGAGCATAATGTGCACAATCGATTTGACTCTTCTCCATTGCCCCAACGCCCTATCTCGCATCGAAGGAAATGGGAGCTAAGCCGAATTGCTGCGATAGTGCGTATCGCGGACAAGGGAATAGGCTCAAGCATGTAAGTGTGAGTACGGTTTCCTCTCTCAGCGAAGAACATGGTTTTGTAGTTGGGGGCAATATAGGTGGTGTAATGTATGAAGCGTGACCCACCGGATTTCTCCCAAGCCGTAATACATTGGCGTTGTAGAAAAGCTTCATTCACTTGAGAGTCAATTGAAGCATCATGTAGCAAGTGTAATGCATCCCATCTCCCAAACCACTTCTTTATGTCTTGCATCCATCCCGTGCTCAAGATCTTGCTTTTATGCGTCTTTTGAACTTTTTTGCTTGCTTCCCATGCAATTGTAGGAAGTCGATGTGAGGGGTTTTGACGCATCTTTATCATGTACTCCACAACCCTTTCCATGCCCATAACCTCAATTGGAAGAGATCCCGACTCAAGAAGTAAGAGCATATATGGTGTTTGTGTCTTAACTTGGAGAAATTTTGTAAGAAAACTCTTTTGGACATTCTCAAACTCTTTCCAAGTAGACTTTGAGATGCTCCCGTCCCACACTTCAACTCCATAAAGAAGAACCGGTGTCACCAATGCATCAAAAAGATACTTCTTGAGAACCCAACACTTGATGTTTCCCGCATTACACATGTTCTCAAATGCATAATATGCTCTCTTTCCCGCTTCCAAACGACGCATAGCACATTCATGCCACTTGTGATTGGATGGAACCTCAAGGCCAAGGTACTTAAAGATCTCAACAACTTCAAGTGTCTCGTTGTTGTACACAATGCATGGCTTCTCCTTATGGTTGGTTTTCACAAGCATAACCTTTGTTTTGGATTCATTTACAATCAGCCCACTATGCAAGCAAAAGTTCTCAAGGACAACCATAAGCTTTTGTGCATCTTCTAAAGTGTGTGCTAGAAGCACTACATCATCCGCATACAACAAAAGCATGATTACCGCATTGCAAATAGTGACCTCTTCAATGCCTTCTTCTTGCATAAAGTCAAGTACCATTTGTTCCAATTGATCGATGCATATACCAAAGAGAGTTGGTGATAATGGACATCCTTGTTTAACCCCAATAGTGCTTACAAAAATTTCTGAAATTTCTCTTCCCATGCGCAATTGACAAATCACCTTCTCATAGATTCGAGAAACCGCAAGCATAAACTCACTTGGCACTTGGAGTTCTTCCATCCTTCTCCACAAATTGTTACGTGGAATCATATCAAAGGCTTTCTTAAAGTCCACAAAACAACAATACAATCGCTTGCCTTTCAACCGACTTTCCTCCATGAGAACACGAAGAGTGACAAGATGATCAATGGTGCTATGGCATCGACGAAAACCCGCTTGTCCCTTTGCACGCTTGTCATTCTCTTCAGCCCAATCACTCAATTTCATCTCCATTATGCACCCAAACAACTTTGCCATAAGAGACCCAATCATTATAGTCCGGTAGTTGCTTACATTCTTTACATCCCCTCCTTTATGCAAAGGCTTAACCCAATTAGTACTCCAATCATAAGGCATACCATGTTGAAGTGCAAGGTTGAACATATCACACATCCACTCATGGGTAAAATCTCCCGTCCATTTGATCATCTCCGGCTTGATACCTTGAAGATCTCCCGCTTTGCGAGTGGCCAACTTTTCAAGCCCACCGCATACATCCTCAATAGTAAAAAAAGACGGCATACATGGAAGTGAACCATAAAATGGCATTTTTTCAGTATTTTCTTGCTCATATAATTGCCTACAATGTGTGTACATATCCACTAGACTCAAGTTACCGAAATTCTCAACCCGCTTGCCTCTCAAGTTTCTCCAAAATCTTCCACATGCATGTGCCTTTTCTTGGACTTGAAATTCTTGTTGCTTTACTTCCCATCTTCTTCTCTTCTTTTGAATCAATGCCTTGTATGTACGCAAATGACTTTGATAGTTGTCTTTGTCCATAGTTTCATCAAGCTTTATCAAGGACTTTCGAGCATCTTGACATTCTTTATCAAACCACCTTTTGCGTGATCTATCTTTGTGGATACCATGGAGATGCTTTATGGCAAAGCATTCTTCCGCACAAGAACAAATAGCTTTCTTGAAAGCTTCCCATTTAGTTTCCAATGGTGCATCACATTGAAGCTTTGTCATCCATAATTTTTGCTCAACCATTTCAATGTACATTGGTGCCCGTTTGAAATCTATACATAGTGATAACTTCTCTTTCCTTTGGCTGAGATTATCATGCTTAGTTGCTTCTCCACATGAAAGGTCAATACATAAGGTGCGATGGTCGGATTCCGGGGTCCATTGACCAAACATAAAACTCTTTATGTGATACATGATGGCTTCAGAGAGTAGCATATAGTCAATCACACTATCCCCATTATGTCTTCTACATGTAAATCCATTGGTTCCACTCCACAAAGATACACCATTGGCAATGAGCATACCCGTGCTATTACACATGTGTAAAAGTAACTTTCCATAGTGATCCGGCTCTTTCTCATCCATTGAAGTACGATCATACAAGTGAACTTCCTCCAACTCCCTTGAAATGTATGGCATATCAAATTGTTGAGTATCATGTTGCAATGTTTTTGTGCGAGCATTCATATCCCCAAATACAATAACATCACCTTCACCTTTGAAATAAGCAATGTCCTCTTCCAAATCAGAAAATGGTTGATCTCTATCCATGCAAGCATAAAAGGGAGAATCATGATGAGGAATGTAGCAACCGGCTACAAAAATGGGTGCTCTTTTTGGTGTCATAATTTTCAGCCATACATAACGTTTGTACTTGTCATCTTTCACAATTGATACAAAATCTTCCAATCCTTTCTTAACCATACATGCTAACCCTCCTTGTCCTCTTCGTTGCTTGAGATTCTTTGACCACATCAATGAATGTACATTGTAATCCTCCAAGCCGTTAATCCTTTGTGTATCATGCTCCCAAGTTTCAACAAGAAGTACAACATCGGCTTTGCTTGTTAGTTCATCAATGCCAACCCCCGCATTCCATGGGTATCCATTACAATTCCAAAAGCATATTTTCAATTGTAACTCGGTCTCATAGGTCACGCATTCCTATTTGCTTGAGAGACTTGCCTCCTCCTTGGGCACATTTTCTTCATGAGAAATCTCTTTGTTTTTATTATTCTTTTCCTCATATGCCTTGCGACGCATATTTTGTTGCTTAATAGTGCGATCTTCACATACCAAAACATTTTGTATCCCTCAAATAGATCCAACTATTATCAAGGATAATCTTTCGCTTGGTCTCATCCGGCATGGTGCATACAATTGGCCGTTCTCCCGAGCGAGGAGCTCCTTGCTTCCCCACTCTATGCGCTCCATAGACCATAACTCCGGACATGCCAAAGTGGGTTTTGAAGAAATCTTCAATAACAATGGCAAGAGAAGGAGGTGTCTCTAACTTCTCTTCGAGAATTCCACGAATAACAATGTTCTTGGAACGTCGCTCCCGCTCCCGTTCCTTCAACTCCTCCACATCCACATTCTCAACATTCTTTGTTTGAACCATAGCTTGCATGAGTGAGGAATTAGAAACCACATTGCTACCACATACATCAGCCCAAGACTTGTTTGTGCATACATTTTTCATGTCACATACATCCCGGCTCATAGTGTCAAATTTCTCCTCTTTCAATACATGGTCATGCTCTACTTTGCTCATCCGCTCCTTCAAAGCATTCAAGTCCACAAGAGAGCGTTTACATTCCTTGACTTCCTCTTCAAGTTGCATCAAACGTGTTGTTTGCATCTCAAGTGTCCTCTTGAGATTCTCATTCTCAACCACAAGTACCCTTAGTGTGCCATTCTCCATTGCAAGTGCTCGTAAGTCTTCGCCTTGTTTGTTTACGGTCTCTTGCAATGATACCAAGTACGCCATGATCATGGTTTCCGATGTCGTTGGTTGGGTGGTTGTGTTGCTATCTCCATACTTATGAGATTTTGGATCATTTTCCACAATGGTTGTGGACCTTGTTGAAGAAGAAGAACCCTTGCGAGTGCCGGAAGACATTGTATGTAAAATAAGAGATGAGAATCAATTTTGTTGAACCTGTTCACTTCGGAAATGCTGCTACAGAAACGCCTTCCATAACTCTGAAAATTTCTGTCTTTACATCAATGCGTAGAGGACTTCGTGCTCTTCAATTGAGGCTATAGATCACCCAAATCGGAGTTCGGATGAAGAAGTTATGATCAAAAGAGTGGACTGCTGTCTACTAGGTCAAAAAACGGCTGCACTGAGAGAGAGAGAGAGAGAGAGAGAGAGAGAGAGAGAGTCTAATAGTGCTTCTGACATGCTGAAAAGCCTTTGCTTTTATCTCTGAGATTGAAATTCGCAAGCTGGCAGGTTTGAACTCACAGAACGGCTCCTTTGCCAGGAGTGTGAGATGCTCTCAGCACAAGAACTGGGCCCTGCTATGTGCAGAAGTGTGAGATGATAAAAGAAATTACATCTAAAGGGTTGGAAAATCGTACATGTGAACAGCTCAGCTAGTGTGAGATATTCTCAGCACAAGTCCTGGATGCTGTTGTAAAATAGATTGATAGTTTTTATCAATCTAATCCCTGATAAAGTGTGTGGAACTCACAACACAACTATCAGCGAATAAATTAATAATTGCAGATGTAAGTTACCTATCGTATGTGTTTACGTCCAAAAAAACACCAAGTCATTTAATGATGAAAAATGATGTTCTTTTGGAATATGAAACACACGAGTAACCAATATGTCACATTAATATGAAGAGGGCATGAAAATATGCATCTCTTCACTCTTAATATAACGAGTGGTAACGCTTGTGAACACATATGACAGAAAAACTTAATCTAAAATTGTAAATTTTATAAGCTATTTCTAATGGAGTGTGTGGAATGCACAACACAACCATCAGCAAACAGCTCAACAATCTCAAATGTAAATCAATTGTTGTATATATCTACGTTCAGAGTAACACCAAGTCATCTGCTGATGAACAATGATGTTACTACAGAAATAGAAGCACAAAAATAACGAAAGTCGCATTAAGATTAAGAGGGCATAAAGTATGCATCTCTACACTCTTAAAATGACGAACGTTAATCTTTGTGCTTCTATGTAGAATAATCAATAATGATTGACTTTAAGATTGTAAATTTTATAGGCCACTCTGAAGTGAGAGGTGTAGCATCATGCCTACTACACTCCACGATTCGACCTCTAATCCTAACTCATCTCTATGGTGAGAGATATACTACTACACCCTATGAGTGAGAATCTAAATTTACCCTAAGCCTTCCCTGGAGTGAGTTATATAACTATACACCACTGGAAAGGAAACTATATTCTACACACCTCTGGAGTGAGCCATATGGCTACACACCACAAAGTGGCCTACGACTTGCAAGCCAACTTTGTGGTGAGAGCCGAAACTACTGCACCACACAAGTCTGGCACAACACAAAAAAAAAGTTAGTATTTATTGAAAATTTAAAAAATTTCCCTGAAAATCGCTGTAAACCGAAGATGCTGTCGCTATCTGTCAAACTCTCAGAAGCTCCAAGCTCTCCAAACTCTAAAAAAGTCCACAATGCTTTTCGATCGAATACGGCGACGATTGTATATATATACAATTTTTCGATCGAAATAGTTTTCGATCGAAAAATATCTCGATCGAAAACGGTTTTATATGGCTATTCGGTAATTATTCGGAAATACGACGTGTATTGACGTTTTATATGTATAATTTTTGTTATACGGGCGTATAAATGCAACGCAGAAGGACTATAGGGATATGAGGGGTTTTGACCATGTATCATTGTAGAACATGATTGCAGTGGTAGAAGGAGAGAAAAGTTCTTGCATGATGTATATGCAAAGGAGATGTTTTCTATAGGTTTTATAGAATTAACAAAATATGAATCTACTTCTTTTACAAAGTGTGAGGATTGAGTGGTGAATGATAACATGTAAATAGTGTACATAAAGGTTTAAGGACCAATGGTTTGATAGAATTTGATGAATGCATTTCATGTGTGTTTGATGAGTGTTTGTTAGTGGATACTATGCAAGACTTGCAATCTTTAGTGGATTGCAATTTGTGTACAAGAAGTGAGGTTGTGAAAGTATGCTCAATAGAAATGCACAAAGTCATAAAAATTTTCAAAAATTCTCAAGGTGTTGATGTATGAGTGGAGACCAAGTATAACTTTGTGGCAAATAAAGTGAAATTAGTGGAATTACCTCTACCAAATGATTGCACGAATGAGATAGAGCAAGCTACTTTACAGCCTAGTCTTCATGATGAAAGCAAGATTGGGGCATACGTTTACAAAGGATTATTTGAAGGACCTAAAGGTTGGTTGTGAGGATTGTTTGAGAAAGGCTAAGAGAATATGCTTTGAATAAATTCTTGCCAGACACGGAAAGGATTTTGCATTTGAACCGCATGAAATAGGATGTGTTGATCCATCCATTGTTTCTCCTATGGTGATCTTCACTATCGCTCATGTACCTCGGAGCTTGAAGCCTATTCTAGTATGTTTCAAAGGATCATTTTCCAAAGCTTATTGAGTTGCTAGATTAAAAGATCACGATGGGTATTTTGGACGTTCTTGTGCTCCATATTCAAATAGGTCGTTCAAAGTTCCAAAGAGAAAATGTTCTTGGTGCTTTATTTAGGATATGAAACTTGGAATAAGGTGCTAATCAGAATTGTGGGTACAGGGACAATTGTAGATGAGTTTACAGAGGCATTTGCAGCAGGGAGGGAAATATACTCTTTGGGGCATTTTTACTCATGGGGTATGATTAGTCCCAACTAGCAATGGAAAGCAAGGAGCTAACTTCATGAGAACATCTCTAGGTTTTCCAAGGATGTGAAACTTACCTCAAAGAGGAACTAATTTTGTTGTGCATATGATGAATGGTATGAACAAAGTCCTACATGACTTAATACCTCAAACTACGATGCCCTTTCTTGATGATGTGCCAATGGAAGGATGTGATGCAAGTGATATAGATGTGGCTTTAGACTCAAGGGGGAAAATATGTGGCAAATCATATCAATGATTTTGATAAGATCTTTTCAAGGTTGGAATAAGTGAACCTTACCTTGTGTAAGCAAAAGTCACTATTTTGTGAGAGCAAAGTTCTTATTATAAGCCATATGTGCGGAGCCATATGGTAGAAGAATTTTTCCAACAAAGATTGATGTAATTCAAAGAGTGAAAGAGACATGTGTAAATGTAACAGAGGTTGGAAGGTTCTTGGGTACATGTGTGCTCTATTGTTATCTGGATTCCACATTATCCGCATGTGGCAGAACCTTTGTACTAACTCCTGAGAAAGAACCAAAAAGAGCCATGAGAAAAATAAAGAAGTTGTTGATTATGTCTCCAACTTTGAGGAAAGTAAACTATGAATGGGGAAGACATGTAATTATGACAGTGGATAAGTCTATACACCTCTAACTATCTACCTAATCAAAGTAGATAGAGAGTGCATGTAAAGAGATGTATGATAGGTGTATAAACAATTATTCTATCATATAGACATATACACAAACATATATGCATACATACATGCATATATATACATATATATATATATGCACACTCATATAGAAACGTAGATAAATGCATGGCTGAAAGTAGGGGATGGTGGTACAAATTTGGTTGTCCTTAATACCACCTAGGCTTGATGGGTTTCCTAAGTAGAACAAGACTAAAGTACAAAAGGAAAAAAGGAAAATAAACGAGAAAACATAAAGTACAAATTCTTGGATTTTTATACTTTAGTCTTGTTTTTGGAATCTCCCATAGATTGTAGTGGGTGCAAGACGTGGGTGAGACTTTCAGTGTGAAAGGAAGCAAATGTAATGGAATTGATATTTCTATTAATTATTGCAGCTGACAAGTGGAAAAGGCTTGACCAAGCTAGGCCTACGCATACAGAAATATATTTCATGCATTATTCAAGTGCTCTTTATGAGCTTTGGTCATTTATGACCGGCTGGTCGGTTTGTACTCATTTTGACCATTTGAGAAATCTATAAAACAAAAACGTGCAAGAGGTAAATGGTGACTCTTGCATGGGGGGAGATTGCACCCAGTGTCCACGTTGTTCTTCTCCCCTCTCCTCCCTTCTCTCACGCCGTTGAGGCGGTCCGGGGCGGGTAACAAGAGAGGTGACCTCTAAACACATCTCAAGGCTCCCGTGATGCTCAATTGGGGCTGGGGCAACCATAAGCAAGAAACAACAACAACAAACCCACAGCCAAACAAATAAAGGGGCACCACCTAGTTATGGTATGCGAACTAGGACACAAGAGAGATTTTGGCACAACCAAGAGGATGCGCCACAAAACACACACAAGCAACCTCACACCAAGACTCACATAAAATGGGCCAGAGAGAGCTAGAGCAAAGGGAAGAGAGACAGAGAGGAATGGATCTTGCGTAATACCTTATTTTTGACTTGCAAATGGAGATGGTTCGTTATGTTGCTATCGTAGAGCTTGTACAAAACTCACTCAATGCTTAGTGAATGCTAAACATTGCCAACACACACACACTGTCTTAGGGTGTGGGAGACCTCTCACCACAATACCCTCTTACAATGGACACAAAATTGGCAATGAAAACACACTAAAATACTTTCTAAAACAAGATAAACGATAAAACTCAAAGTACACAAGTCACCTTGAATTCACTAAACCGTATCGCACAAGTGGAAGGACGAAGATTTGAACGTAGAATCCCGCCTTTGATGCACCAAACCTCAATTTATTGATGATGGAGGAACATATACAATAGTGGTTTTGAGATTTTTAACTCACGCTCTCTCACTTGCAATGTGTAGCTTGAAAGCTTCTCTCACACCAAGAGTGAAGCTCACAAAGTGGTTGCTACACCTAAGTCTCTCCTCACGCATAGAGTGTTGGGGTGCTATGTGAGATATTGGAGGTTGTTTTACAAGAAGGAGAGGGGCCTATTTATAGGTTTGAGACCCCTCATTAAGATTATTGAAAATCCTAATTTACAAGATAACAAATCAGGATTATGATTTTTTCAGAATATCAAAAAATTGCGGGCCTTCTTTGTCTGCTTGAGTCATGGATGTGGGCTCAAAACAGACCATTATTGATGGTAGATAAGGTCAAAGTAGAGTTTTAAGGAAGGGGAGAGAGAGAGAGAGAGAGAGTTACTATGCACATGTTTTGAGTTGAGGTGTCTTTTATGGTTAGCTCAATGGCTATTTTGTGTTAGTATGTTAGTGGTTAGTCTTAGTAATCACTTGAAAGTTAATGATGTATTTACAATGGGTGGAATGAGGTGGATGGTTGAAGTAAGGTGGGTGAATGAAGCGAGGAAATCCTTGTGATGGTGAGGCTTGAAGAAGTTTTGGACTTACTTGTGTAGGTTCTCAAAATGACTATCGATCCTCTTCTTCGTCTTCTCTTCTTTACGTCCCCGTCGCCAAGGTTGATTATCGCGATGAAAATGGAAATTTGTTTGATGAGATCTCTTAATTTTCAGAGGTTAAGCATGGTTTACATGCTGAATTTTATGTATATAGAGAAGGGTAAGATGGAATTGTACTTTGGAAGTAATAGAGAGAGGCATAGAGATGGTGTATGTACATGGAGAGCTCATATGAGAGCTATGGGAGTAAGAGGGGAGGTTAATGGTGAAGAAGGTGAGAGAAACCATTGAAGGTGAAGGTTTGAGTGAGGGATTGAGAGGAATGTGTGTGTGTGTGTGTAGAAGTGTGGAAACAGGTGAGAGAAGACTATGGGCTACTTGTGAGAAAAGTGGGCAGACTGGGGTCCACTCAAAAAATCATACCTCACCGGTGGTTGCTCCAAAAATCATGAAAACATTTGAGGTGATTATTCAGATTGTGGACTACATTTTCTCTGTTGATTACTTTTTCAAATTCCGAGCGGAGATAGGTGCCAAAAGTCTCACCAAAAAGCTTGTTTTTTATGCCTGCAAAAGTCTTTTAGTGGCCCCCTCCTTGTTGAATTTGTACAATGCATCCAAGAGTGAGCCCCTCCTTTGTCATATCATAATATAAAGCATCCAAGTTGCCCTTTACACATGCATGGAGGAGGATTATTGGTGAATAAAGAAATATATACATGGTGGGACTAGTGTATGGACTATTCATGGATTTTAGCTCAATGAGCACTTGGTGTTAGAATAATGAGTATATAATAATAATAAAAATATGGAGAAATTATGGATATGGAAAGATATTGGAATCATATGATATGGTCCCTTCTTGTATTATTTTGTCTAAAAGAGGAAAAGGTATGCAAGTAAATGAAAATAATATAATAAACGTGACTAAGGGAGTAGAAATCATTTTTTGTTTTCCCGAGGATGAGGGTGAAAATGTGGGAGTGATTTGTATTAAAAAAAAAATGAGATTAGAGTATGTACACATTGGAAAAAAATATACTTATGGTGTAAGAGGATGAAAGAAGGCATACACAGGTTTAATAAAACACACACCTAAGTATAAATATTTAAATAAAATACCAGAATAATTATAAAAATCCCTATATTTAGGCCATATATACAATGCAATATTTACACACAAATGGACCATAATGTATTTTATTTTTTTGATTTTATTTATTTTTTTGGCTCAACTAGCCCAGTGACTAGCTAATTGAGGGTTTTTAAGAAAATATGGAGAAAGTCCCCTAACTCACACACGCCTATGTACAGTGAAATGGTAGGGATAGCCACAGTGTTTGGGTGATTTTGGTAGGGTGAGGTAGCTCACTTTGACAATTATGGAAAGCCGAAAAACGGCTATCATTAGACCACCCCCCCCCCCCCCCCCCCCCTAGATAATGGTACATTCATGTACCATTTATCCGATTATACATCATGTAGATTGTGTAACGTCTGTCTTTGTCTGCTCTCATCTTTGAAGAACCTTTGTTGTATGATTAAGAAACCTTGTGTGATATGAAAGGTTTGCAGAGCCAATAGCAGGATGTAATGAAGTGACTGAGTAAACCTCCTCCATTGACAAAGTTTCCATAAGCACCCCCCAGGATCAAAGATCTTAAAATATCTTTCCCAAAGAGAGATGTATGGTATGGAATCACTTACTGATTTTGGTTGAAGAAACTTGTATATTTTATTGTTGTCCATCATTGCATCTATCACTATGAATGTGATATAAAATATTGGTTTCTCTTCCTCTTGTGTAAAGTTGATGTATCTGCTACGATCTTCAAGAGCTCAAGTATGAGCAAATTCTTGAACTGTAGCTCATAAAATTCATTCAACCTAGGTAGGCTCATCAAGTCAAAAATTCTATGACCTTCATGATTTAGGAAAGCTTGATCCATGCTTCCAACTACTATTCGAAGATATTGCAAATAGTTTACCACATAAGTAGATAATAGACGAAGGTTTCTATTGCTTCCAACACATTGGAAGAGCATAGATTCTGGTATTGATTGATGAAATATCCACATGTAGCAATCAGCAAGTTTTTCATCTATGATAAAGACCAGAAGCATTACAATGTGCGACCTCCATATACCAAAGAACCAAATGAAGAAGGTTTGGAAACATCCGTTCATCACCAAGTATTCATGTCCTCTTCTACTTAAGAAGGTATGGTGCCCCCGATGAAAGGTATATGTGAAGAGAGGATAAGTTGACTTTGAAGAGGTGAAACCCAATGTGAAGATAATTGGGGCTTCAAAAGTTTGGATTTTCTTGCTAAGAGATTGTCCCATGAATGAAGAGCCACCCACTAAAACACCATTGGAGAGAATGATACCCTTCTGACGGTTTCCTTTTATGATTTTATTTTTTACTACTCTCCCATGTTCTTCATCCCCTTCTAATCCCCCCCTTTGTCAAGGTTGTAAATCCTCACATTGTACCACCTCAAAGGTTGATGGATTACTGTTTGATTTTGTGAAAACTTTGGCTTCTTGCATGATAGGTTCCTCCATGCTTAATATACATGGTTCATGCCAATGCTTTTCAACATCCTCAAACACTTTTTGAAGATTATCCTCACATGGATTCAACTCACACTCTTCTACTTTGCTTTGGAGTTAGCATTCCATGTACACAATCATCTCTTTATGGTCAATGTGGTCTATGATATCCCCACCTATGATTTCATCTTCTTCTTCACTCTATTCTTTTATACAAGATACACTCTCGGAACATTCCATAAGATCAAGGTTACCTTCAAGGTCTTCATTCTCCATAGAGTCATGTTGCACAAAAGCTTCGTCTGCACGGACTAGAAATTGATCCTCCCCCAAAAGGTTGGATGTATCCATTATTGACTCATCAATGCCATATGAGATATCTTGTGTCGATTTTTGCATGCTTGTGTTAAAGGTAGAAGAAAGAGATTCCACATTTGAATCTTGGACACACACTTTAGAACTTGAATAATCAGTTGGCATGTAAGTAACTTCTTCAACATTTGTCGGAGTAGAAGGAGACAAGTATGGCAAAGGAGATGACTCCTTGATAGAAACACTTTCATGATGTTTGGTTCTTCCAGCATGATGGAAACCATTTTTGATGTAGAAGTACTTGTGAAACTTCCTTTGGGCAATAGTGACCGCTTCTTCAAAGGTAGAGGGTCCACTACAAGTAACCTTAGTCTTTAGGAAAGGAGACAAACCCGAAATAAATTGCTCCATTTTTACATAATCTGGAAATGTAGAACTAAACCCACGTCCTCCCCATTGACGAGAAAAAATATCCTCATAAGCATAGTAGTCTTCACCATGTTGTTGAAGTCTCCCTAATGAAGCCCATGCTTTCTCCGTTGTTGGAAATTTAGAGAATTTGGTCTTCAAAGCTTTGGAAATTTGGGTATCCCCATCTTCAATCTGAGAAGACATACTCCAAAACCATTGCTCAGCGTTGCCTCTAATGAATAGCAATAGAAAATCCCCTTTTTCAATGTCATCCCTTTTACCAAGGATACGACAAACCATTCTAAAATCAGCAAGAAAATCATCAACATCTTCTTCTAAATTTCCGAAGAAGATTGGGATATCATCAAACGTATAGTGTGTCATAGTCTCTCAATGCTAGAACCACACAAAGATTAGTTCCAAATAATCATTTTCTCTCATGACATCAACTAACTACACAAAGTTTTGAAAGGTTTTTCAACATGAATTCTAGATTCTTATGTGAAAATGTTTTTTTCCTTTCTTATGCTATGCTAATCCAAACCACATTGTAGATCAATTATTTTTGCCTTGAAATTAAACTCGGTCATACAAGTTTTCATGATTCATATAATCTACTTGATTATGCTAAAATTCAATCATTCATGCAATACAACAACAATACACACAAAGTCATTCCTCAGTGGGAGCACCAATTTGAGGCGGTCCGGGGCGGGCAACAACAGATGTGACCTCTAAACACCTCTCAAGGCTCTCGTGCTGCTCAATTGGGGCTGAGGCAACCACAAGCAAGAAACAACAAAAACAAACCCATAGCCAAACAAATAAAGGGGCACCACCTAGTTATGGTATGCAAACTAGGACTCAAGAGAGATTCTGGCACAACCAAGAGGATGTGCCACAAAACACACACAAGCACCCTCACACCAAGACTCACATAAAATGGGCCAGAGAGAGCTAGAGCAAAGTGAAGAGAGAGAGAGAGGAATGGATCTTGCGTAATACCTTATTTGTGACTTGCAAATGGAGATGATTTGTTATGTTGCTATCGTAGAGCTTGTACAAAACTCACTCAATGCTTAGTGAATGCTAAACATTGCCAACACACACACACTGTCTTAGGGTGTGGGAGACCTCTCACCACAATACCCTCTTATAATGGACACAAAATTGGCAATGAAACCACAATAAAACGCTTTCTAAAACAACATAAACGATAAAACGCAAAGTACACAAGTCACCTTGAATTCACTAAACGTCTGCTTGAGTCATGGATGTGGGCTCAAAAGAGAGCATTATTGATGGTAGATAAGGTGAAAGTAGAGTTTTAAGGAAGGGGAGAGAGAGAGAGAGAGAGAGAGAGAGAGAGAGAGTTACTATGCACATGTTTTGGGTTGAGGTGTCTTTTATGGTTAGGTCAATGGCTATTTTGTGTTAGTATGTTAGTGGTTAGTCTTAGTAATCACTTGAAAGTTAATGATGTATTTACAATGGGTGGAATGAGGTGGATGGTTGAAGTAAGGTGGTTGAATGAAGCGAGGAAATCCTTGTGATGGTAAGGCTTGAAGAAGTTTTGGACTTACTTGTGTAGGTTCTCAAAATGACTATCCATCCTCTTCTTCGTCTTCTCTTCTTTACGTCCCCGCCGCCAAGGTTGATTATCGCGATGAAAATGGAAATTCGGTTGATGAGATCTCTTAATTTTTAGAGGTTAAGCATGGTTTACATCCTGAATTTTATGTATATAGAGAAGGGTAAGATGGAATTGTACTTTGGAAGTAATAGAGAGAGGCATAGAGATGGTGTATGTACATGGAGAGCTCATATGAGAGCTATGGGAGTAAGAGGGGAGGTTAATGGTGAAGAAGGTGAGAGAAACCATTGAAGGTGAAGGTTTGAGTGAGGGATTGAGAGGAATGTGTGTGTGTGTAGAAGTGTGGAAACAGGTGAGAGAAGACTATGGGCTACTTGTGAGAAAAGTGGGCAGACTGGGGTCCACTCAAAAAATCATACCTCACCGGTGGTTGCTCCAAAAATCATGAAAACATTTGAGGTGATTATTCAGATTGTGGACTACATTTTCTCTGTTGATTACTTTTTCAAATTCCGAGCGGAGATAGGTGCCAAAAGTCTCACCAAAAAGCTTGTTTTTTATGCCTGCAAAAGTCTTTTAGTGGCCCCCTCCTTGTTGAATTTGTACAATGCATCCAAGAGTGAGCCCCTCCTTTGTCATATCATAATACAAAGCATCCAAGTTGCCCTTTACACATGCATGGAGGAGGATTATTGGTGAATAAATAAATATATACATGGTGGGACTAGTGTATGGACTATTCATGGATTTTAGCTCAATGAGCACATGGTGTTAGAGTAATGAGTATATAATAATAATAAAAATATGGACAAATTATGGATATGAAAAGATATTGGAATCATTTGATATGGTCCATTTTTGTATTATTTTGGGTGAAAGAGGCAAAGGTATGCAAGTAAATGAAAATAATATAATAAACGTGACTAAGGGAGTAGAAATCATTTTTTGTTTTCACGAAGGTGAGGGTGCAAATGTGGGAGTGATTTGTATTTAAAAAAATATATGAGGTTAGAGTATGCACACATTGGCAAAAAATATACTTATGGTGTAAGAGGATGAAAGAAGGCATACACAGGTTTAATAAAACACACACCTAAGTATAAATATTTAAATAAAATACCAGAATAATTATAAAAATCCCTATATTTAGTCCATATATACAATGCAATATTTACACACAATTTTATTTATTTATTTTGATTTTATTTATGTTTTTGGCTCAACTAGCCCAGTGACTAGCTAATTGAGGGTTTTCAAGAAAATATGGAGAAAGTCCCCTAACTCACACACGCCTATGTACAGTGAAATGGTAGGGATAGCCACAGTGTTTGGGTGATTTTGGTAGGGTGAGGTAGTTCACTATGACAATTATGGAAAGCCAAAAAACGGCTATCACCGTGTCGGCGTAGCATTCCGCTCTAGGAGGTGCATGGCACGTGTTTTCCTACTCTCTATCACTCGATGTCTTTGTCTATTCGCATATAGCTTGTATTATTGGCTTGTGGATCTACCAGGTATACATATTTGTCGTTTATGGTTTTGTAGTGCACGATTCGCGATATTTTGCAGGGTTCTCCACGCTCCTGCTTGTAGCAATGGTATCAGAGCGAAGGCTATGCTCCTATACTAAAAATTTTGAGAAGCAACAGCTAAGTGCATAGATCATCCTATCACAAATGAGTAGTTTCGTTATTTTGAATTGTTTTTTTTTTTCCCCCTTATCCTCATTCTTTGTCTTGATGTTATACTTTGTTACAATTCTAAGGGACATGGATGAATGAATTCGTCATTGGATTACACTATTATTCAAAGTATAGTAGTGGAGTGGATTAAATAGCATTATTAAAGTGATTAGGAGGATTATTGTTGTTAATATCATTAACCCTTGATAACATGCATGGTCAATTGATTAATCATGTTGAAGAAGGGGGAATCGAAGTAAGAAGAGAGTTTATTTCTAGGAAGAGATGAGAAGAATAGAGGCTTTCGGTATCACTTGAATTCAGGATGTGGGAATTAAGTAATAGTTCTTCAAGAAGGATAAGGGTAGAAGAAGAAGTAGAAGACGGTTTTTCTTTCTCTTTTCTTCTCATCCACTTGCCGTAGAATCAGCCCCAATAGAGCATGTATTGTGGAAGACGATGAGAAATATGTTTAGGCAAGCTTTAACTACTTGTAGGAGAAGAGGAGGTTTGAGCAGTTTGGCTTTCAATACCTCAAAGACCTTCAATATTTCTAATTTAGATTGCAAATTCTCTGTCGTATCCCCTCAATCAGCAGGTCTGTTTGTCGGGGTGCTCATCACCATGCACTGGTGCACATCACCGTGCGCTCATCACCACCATAATGAGCCAGTCCGGCATACCTTGTGGGGGACGTCAGTAACACAGGTCACAAGAGACCAACCATCTCTCTCTCTCTCTCTCTCTCTCTCTCTCTCTCTCTCTCTCTCTCTCTCTCTCTCTCTCTCTCTCTCTCTCTCTCTCTCTCTCTCTCTCTCTCTCTCTCTCTCTCTCTCTCTCTCTCTCTCTCTCTCTCTCTCTCTCTCTCTCTCTCTCTCTCTCTCTCTCTCTCTCTCTCTCTCTCTCTCTCTCTCTCTCTCTCCTAGTGCCCGCTCTTGATGATTTTCTTCTATTCTCCCTCGACCACGTCCATATAAGGGGTATATCCCTCCTCTCTCTCTTGGTGGTTCAGGACAATCAGGGGTGTAGTGGCCCTCTTCATCACAATTGTAGCATATACCTTATAGCCTTAGTCCCCTACCTCTCTCAACTGGCCGCTCCTCTCTTTGGTTCCTATTCATTTTCGTAATCCTTAATTCTTGCAATTGACCGGCAAGATCATGCAAAACCCGGGCTGTAATGGGATTTGGACCTTGAACCACTTGCTCCACTCTATCATCCTTTGCCACAGGGACCATTGGTTGCACCACAACTGGCTGAGCGTGTGTCATGCCTTGCTCCCACCTTTTCTTGATCTTCTTGCTCTTGGCCTTGGCAATTTCCACATCTCTTTCAAATGTAGCAGGATCCTCTTGATCGACCTTATCCCTTACACTTGGATGGAGACAATCCATAAACTGACGCAGTTTAAAAAAATCCCCTGGAGGTACTTGGGATGCCGCATCCAATTGCACCCAAAGTCCTTTGATGTGTTACAAAAACGTTTTAAAGTTAGCACGAACATCTTGCTGCAAACCTCTCAATTTTGTTGTCGCTTTTGTTGCGGTTAGTTTCTTCCCAAACCTATCAAAAATTGCCAACTTCACCTACTCCCATGTTTTCTTTTTGTCTTCCTCTAAACCTTCAAACCACTCCCGAGCTTCTCCTTTGAGCGCAAGAGGAAGTACATGAAGCTTTGCTTCATCATTCACAATGTGCATACCAAGTGTATGCCACTCGAAGTCTGCAATCCAGTCCTTCACATCCTCCTTCCCTGTGAACACTGGCCGACTATAAGCCTTGCGTGAGTAGCTCCACAAAAGTTGAAGTCTTCCACTTCAACCAAACCACCACTTTTCTTCAATGAAGCTCGAACTTCACAGCAAAACCGCTTCACCTGGGTGCACAACCGGCAATTTTTCGCTCCCCAACGGGATCGCCAAAGGATGATGGAGCAAAAGAGGCCATGCACACACTCACACACCCAGACAACTCAATACCACACAAGAAATTTACTTGAATTCCAACCCACACCCACCACCACTCAAGAGCTCAATAAAAATACTACCCACAAGCTCAATTCAAACTCTAAACGCCTCGACCTACAAGCCCTTGCCTGCCTGCAGACATTACAAGGTGAGTCGAGTTGATCAACACTTGAAATCACACTTGATGGTGAACAAAATATACAAGAAAAACCATAAAAAAACTCAAAAACTCCAGCCACAGAAGGCCTCTCTCAAACCATTGCAAAAGCTTCACCAAACTCCACTCTGTTGGACTCTTTGGAGTAGCGCTAATCCTAATGGCACCGATACAGGGTCACATAGTCTTGCAGAAAGCCGCACCTTCTTCCCTCAATTCCTCGCACACACACATCCATGGAAACCTCAAAACTTCCATAGACTCTCCCAAGTGCAAAATGGAAGAGAAAAATCTCACATTCACTCCTCCACACACTCGAAAACAGGACGCGAACGTGACGGGACTGCACTAGACCACCTGTAGGAACTCTACTTACTTCCCCACACAAAGAGATGAAAGTGCCAAGACTTGGCTTCCAAAATCCTCCTTTAGCTAGAGCACTCACGGAACCACCACTGATGTGGAAAATTCAAGCCTTTTCACACCATTTTTTGTCATTTTTTGACCCAATTTTGACCCCAGGTGGATATTTTTTGTGGGAAAAACCCCAAACGGACTCCAAAATTCCCCAAATTTTTTACGCTTGATCCTCGATACCCAAATCACTTTTCCACATCCCCAAATTATATTTTTGAGCACTTCTTGGACGGTGCACACACCACCGCAGATCAGGCACCGTAAATAGACAATTACTGCATGTCCCAAACTTCTCGAGTGGAATGAGAGTACCCATACTTGTCTCTTGCATTATTTACATTCTAGAAAGCTCAAACACATTCTCTAGAGCCAAAATAAGCCACCTAGAACCATATCCAAGGCCTGCATACCCTATTCGCGCATGTACATGCGTCCGATTGCTAGCACGCGAACCTGTCTATTCACAATGTGTACACGTTGCATCTTTTTTTGAATTTGAAACCACTTTGTAAAGCTCCCCAAATGCATGTATTTACATCTTTTTTTACATATGACCATGCATATACGCACTACTTTGTACACGCCAAAAGCGGTCTATCATCGTTTGTAGCAGCAAATTCCATTGCTCTCTCTCTCTCTCTCTCTCTCTCTCTCTCTATATATATATATATATATATATATATATATATATATATATATATATATATACATATATATATATATATATACACATATATATATATATATATCGGCACCTCAAACCAGTACCATATCTACAGAGATGATAAAGGAAGCAGAGCGCGATCCCTTCACCAATCAAGGATATTTTCATTTACACAGGGTATGATTATGAAATTCATGAGCATTCACGAACCTACCAGTAACCAACATTTTTGCAAGTCTATTGGGTGCAAAAGAAGTGATCAATGATGCAAGGAACACAACCTTGCTAAGATAGCTTGATTTTCTAGAACCATTTCAAGGACCAATATATGCAAAGTGATGGCTAGATTTTTGTGTCAATAGATCCAAGGACTAACAATGATAGATCAGTAGGAGAGTTTAGAGCAACTCATGCATCATCAGTCATTTTCCAAGTTGAGGAATTTGGATGTGCAATTGAGCCTTCTTTTTTACGTTTGCAACACATTGACTCAATTAAAAGTACCCCACTCTTGAAGTGAGATTTTTGTGAAAAGAACCTCTTTAACAATGATACTAAACAATGGTGATCAAAGAACAACATCAATGAAACCAATCCAAAAAAATTGTTGCCTTGGGTGTTTATCGATGGAATATAATGTAAGTAAGCAATTGATTGGACAATGGAGGTCAGATAACAATGTCAGTGAAGCAGTCCAAAATCATTGTTGTCTTGGGTGCTCATTGACAGAATTTAGCTATAGAAAGCAGTCAACTGGAAATAAAAGATGATGAATAAGTGTTGCCACTTAGTGCTTGTCACAAAGAATTGCCTCTGCATACAAGTATCACAAGTGAAATTAGGGATTTTGTGACCGCTTCTTGGAAATTGAAGACAAGAGTTTCACCTAACAAAAAGGATAGTTGTAAACACATGATCAAGGAAAAACGTGTCATCAAACATCCCATGTGGGGATTGGGGATCTGTGTGGTGCGTGCAAGAGGGGGAAGGAGAAGAGAAGCAAACACAGGCTTTGGGTTAGTGCAGTAGAAAGTGAGAGTTCGGGTCAACTCTCACTTTATCTCCCTATACATTATAGATAAATTAATGTAAGGGGTCATTCAAATAGCCACTTGGCCTACACCCCAAAAACCTCCCACTTGAAGGTCAGGGTGGCCAATATTGACGTTAGTATAGTTGTTCTATACAAAGTTGATGAAGCATCGCCTAGGCTTCATCCTACACCAATAAGCTCTATGCAATATGTAAACTACCTTGAGGCTAGGCTCTTCATGAGAGCATCTGTGAAGCTATCATCATTGTGAACCTTGACAAGATCAATGCACTTGCCAACCAATACATATCGTATGACATGGTATCTGACCTCTATGTGTTCTGACTTTGAGTGAAATATCGGATTCTTTTCCAAAGAAATGGCACTCTAACTATCACAATGCAGTACTTGCACCTCCTGAATGCCCAAATCTCCCACAAGATGAGCTAACCATATGGCTTCCTTACTGCTGGCATCAAATGCAACAACATATTTTTCCTCAGTGGTAGAGATGAAGTCATGCAATCTTGGAGACACGGTCTTCAAGAGATAGATGTTCCAGCATAAATGACCACATAGCCAGATGTGGATCTTCTTTTATCCACACAACCCGCATAATACGCATCCGTGCAACCCACAATAGATGCATCATTGTTCCCAAAGTGTAATCACTTGCTAGCTATATCCTTTAGATCTCTGAGGATTTTCTTCATTGCTTCCAAATGCTTCTTGCTAGGGTTTGACATGTACCTACTAACCACTCTCGCTGCATGTGAAATGTTTAGTCAAGTGTGGTTACCATAAAGTACATCAAACTGTTAACTGCTGAAGAATATGGCACTTTCACCATTTCCTCTTTCTTAGCATCTCTCTTGGGAGAATTGCTGAGTTTTAAGTATTCTTGCATTGGGGTACTCAATGACTTTCCCCCTTGCATACTAAAATATTGCAAGATCTCGTGGATACTTTTCTTCAAACAATTCAAGAACTCCAAGTTGCCTGTCTCTCTTTATGTGCATACCAAGAAAGTGATTGGAATTTCCCAAGTCTTTCAAGGAAAACCAAGTGCTTAGCATCCCTTTTAACTGATTGATCTCATCAATTGATTTTCCTTTGATGAGCATATCATCTACATACAAGATCAAGATGATTAAAGAACCATCATTCAACTTTCGTGTGTATAAGGAATGATCCTCTTGACTCCTTATGTAACCCTGAGACTACAAGAATTTGTTGAATTTTTGTTACCACTACCTTGAACCTTGCTTGAGGTCATAGAGTGGCTTTTCAGGTCTACAAATCAACTTTACTCTCGTTGAATTTTGAGTTTCACATACGAAACCGACATCTTTATCTAGATCCTCATGAAGAAATGTTGTTTTCACATCCATTTGGACAAGTTCCATGTCCTGGATAGCAACTAGAACAAGCAAGGTGTGAAATGTAATCATCTTGACTATTGGAAAGAAAATTGAATCAAAATCCACACCTTTTTACTACTTGAAAACCTTGGAAACTAGACAAACCTTGTACCTAGGTTTGGGATATTCTGCTGTATATTTCTTCTTGTATACAAACCTGTAATGTAAAGCATGTTTTCCTTGTGGTAGTTCAACCAAATCCCATGTATCATTAGCCATAATCTAATTGTATTTTTATTGCATAGCCTGCTCCCACTTAATACTGTCATCTAGCTATATAGCTTCTTTGTAGCAGGTTGTCTCTCAAGAATTAGTGACCAAAATGTGGTGTATACCCGGCTCAAACCGCTTGGGTGCACGTGATACTCTCTCAGAGTGTCTCGATGCCTCACTACTAGAATCTTATCTCTCTAGAGCAATAGTAGTATCTTGCACTTGAAGATTAGATGCATCACTACTAAGCTCAGTTGGTTCGGAGGCTACATCCTCAAATCAAACACGTTTGTACTGAATTTCTTCAATGGGCTTCTTGTGCATCTTTGATTCATTGAAAATCACATGTGAGCTGCTAATTACTTTGAGAGATTATGAGTGCCAGAGAGGATAGCCCATCTATCCATCTACACCATAGCTAATAAAAATGCATTTGTGTGACTTGGGATCTAACTTGCGATGAAGTTCTTTCGGTATATGTGCATATGCCTCACATCCAAACACATGTAAATGCTCATATCTTGGCATTTTCTCAGTCCACAACTCCTCTAGAATCTCGAAATTTAAAGGAGAGCTAGCTAGTGACCTATTGATAATGTGCGTTGTTGTTAGAACATCTTTCCCTCAAAAGTTTGGAGTAGGTTTCTCCATATAAATCATAAAGATAACTTGCTCTTGAATTTTGCAGGTGTGTATGGAGCAATAAAATCCCTAAGAATGGCTCTTTGAATTCAAAAATCCTTGAACTCCGTGGAGACATATTCTCCACCATTGTCCGTGTGAAAAGCTTTGATCTTTTTTCCTTACTTGTTCTGGACCATGGCAAGAAGTTTTTGGAATGTAGAAAATACTTATTTTTTATGCTTAAGGAGATACACCCACACCTTTCTGGTAGAATCATCTTTGAACTTGAGAAAGTAGTCCCCCCCCCCCCCCCCCCCCAAAGTCTTATGTGGCATTGGACCACACAAATCACTATGCACTAGTTTCTTTTTCAATGGCGAAGATGTCAACCTAGTCTATTTGTTGTATAGAGAATGCTCACACAATGGAAAATCCATGTAATCTAACACACGCAAGTAGCCAAAACACTTAAGTGTTTTCATTTCCTTGTGGCTAATATGCCCTAGCCAGTGATGCCACAACTTAGTAGAGGACAGATCGGCAACATAGATAGAGTGTTTGTCAACACTCGATACAAACATAGAGTACAGGGATCTGTTTCTATGACCTTTCATCATGACAAGGTTGTTCTTGCGGATTAGCCAATAACTATTATCAAAAACTATAGTGTAACCAAGGTCAAGCAATTGACCTATAAAAAGAAAACTCTTTGTAAGCTTGGGCACATGTCTGGAATTTTGGCATACAAAAGTAGTTGCATTATGCATTTGAAGCTTCACATCACCAATTCCATTAATTTCAAGCTCATAGGAATCACCAAGATTGACTATGCCTTGCATGGAACATAAGAGGAAAACCAATCTCTATGCGGCTTGACATGAAAACTTGCACCAGAATCAAGAATCCAATTTTGTGCCTAGCCCTCATCTTGTGCAACTAAAGCATATAGAGTGAGATTCAAAGTGAAAATGAGAACATCTCTGCAATCTTGTATCACCTATGAATGAATCTGTGTTGGCATAACATTCATCACTAAAAGAGGAGCATCCTGCAATGGTAGGCATGGAGATTCAACCATGTTGATGTCCTCAATATTTACCATAGTTTTGCCTTTGTCAGGCTCAAATTTTTGCATGTTTTTCTGGTCTCTTAAGAAACTACAACAATCCTTTTTGTAATGACCCTTTTTATGGCAATGATGGGGGCTTTTCACAAGCCAAGCTCCCATACCCCTCTTCTCTCGTCCCCACCCCATGAAAACCCCCTCTTAGGGAGGGAGTGATAAAAAGCATTGGAAAAAGTAAGAAAAAATAAATTATGATTATTTAAATATATAAGAAAGGCAAAATAGGCCACCTCATGCCTGCGGGGTAGCCCATCCCCACCTTGCCTCCTTTTTCTTCACCGTTGCCCCACCGTGTGTCCCTTTTCCTCTCCTCCACTCAAAAGTTCAACCCCCTCTCTCTTCCCCTTGTCCTTTCTCCTTTCTCTCTCCCCTCAAGCTACCCCACCTCTCACCAATAATGCATTATAACTCACCAATAATGCACCCTAACTCACATGCAACTTACCCTATCTTCCAAAATAGTATACCCCACCCCCTCTTTCTCTCTCCTATCATATCCCATGACCCAAATACCTCCCTCTCTCTCTAAAGGGCGTCATGTCTCTTGTCTTGTAGCTAAATAACCTCCCCCACACTCACACACACTCAGTTTCACTGAAAAAGGTGCCCACAGACCCATCCCCACCCGGTGGTTACCTGATTTTTCTTGTGTTCACACACATCTGCACACAGATTCACCTCTGAACACACTCCCCTCTCTCCCCTCTTGTAATTACTTTATTCTCCATGTCACCTCTCACTTTTTTTCATCAACCCATCTCTCTCTCTTAGTCTCTCTCTCATGAGACTGCTGTTCTGGCACATATACACACAGCCAGACAAGTGGGGCCCACAGTCACATGGCCTATGTAGATAATGATTTCTTCATTTCTAAATTCTAGAATTTCTCCCCCCTCCTTTCCTATATAAAGAGGGGTCACCATCACACTAAGGACACAACATCACCAAAGAACACACTATGCACTGTGTGTGCCTAGTGCACACACACACACCCACACCATCACCATCACCATCACCACAATCACCATGCTCGTCTTGAGCATGACCTCTACACCCTTGGCTATGGAAGATGAAGGGCAACTAAATGAAGGATGATGGCCGTAATCCTCGTGCGAGTCTTCGCCATCAACCCCCACCTATCCGCCATGTGCTCTACCACTCTCTCCCTTCTCATTCCCCTACCCCATGCTCCCCATTTCATCGCCTAATTCTCTAAATAAAGCTTGAGGTTTTGTGAGTATGTTTTCTTGCAATGTTTTTCCCATGTGAGGTGTGCGGAATCGCCACCTAGTCTTGTGTTTTGGAGTGAGCTTGTGTATGTGTGAAGGGTGTGCGGATTCGCCATCCTTTTGTGGTGCCTAAGTATTAAGCCGCTATACCCCCTCCCTCTCTCTCTCTCTCTCTCTCTCTCTCTCTCTCTCTCTCTCTCTCTCTCTCACTTGATCTCATTCCCTTTCCTCTTCATCATTACTCCCAAGCATCCATCTCTCTTGGATGAAAAATTTGTTATGGTGGTGTGTTGTTTGCGTCCTAGCCGCTGAAGCTAGGTGGTGCCCCCTGTTTGCTTTACCATGACAGGCTCGAGGCGCGCCATTCGGTCCCGGTGTTTTAGAGGCCGTCGGGGTTTCGGGGTTCGCTTTGCTCCCGTCATTTGGTGCCCCCACTGAGGATCTTTTCATGAAACCCTTCAATTTACAAGACTGAAACCCCTAAACTATTGTGAATGGATGAATGGCTAGCAGGATTTTCTAATTGGACGACAGAAGAAGAAGAGCTCCAAGCACAACTAGAGGAACTCCGCATCTCCATCGAAGCTCGAGTACCAGGCGTAGCGGTAATCGATTTGCAGTGGGAGAGTCAACCAACACGCCAAACCCAGTGGATATACATAGGCCAAGTGCCAAGAAGAACAAGGAACCATGTCCGCAACCTACAACTAACCCACAACAACAAAATGGAAGGAGCTCTACAAAATAGAGAATCAACACTATTCTACTTTGAGAATCGGGTAACTCAAGTCGTCGAGGTAATTACCACAGTCAGTTTTCAAGTCGCACCTGATGCTGCAGCACAGATAACGGAAGCATTGGCTCACACTCTCACTAGAGAAACTAGGGATCTACTGAGTTTGTTTCAGGAAAGAACACCACCCTCTCCCACAAGCTTGGACAGTGACTAAGCACCTCTAAGCTTCACATGAATCAGTACAACCTACCTCAAGATAGATCACACATACCAACACATGTACGCTCAATCAAGGTAATACTGGATTTGAAGGTTCACTACCAGCACGTCATTGACACCATGCCGGGTGGGGAGCGGTTTTTGGAGGTTCTGGCATCAGATCAACCATTTGTCTCACCTTTGGTACAAGGCAATGTACCGTTTGAAGTTTTAATCTATGTCCTAGTATAAGAGGGTATACACGCCTCCTTGTAAAGAAGAAAAAAACTTTTGCAAGTTAAGCAGTGTGTCTTTCTAGCTCTCTCTCAGTAATCATGGCAAGTGTAGCATTTCCAACATTTAAAGAAAAGAAGGGGGAGGATTTGGTAACAGACTTCCTAGACGACTTTGAAGTAGCATGTGTAGTGAGCAACAAAGATACGGATGAATCCCGGGTTAGAATCTTTAAGCATCTCATGAAGCTAGAAGCTAGATCATGGTACAATGCACTTCCACAAGCAAACAAGGATGACTGGGAACCCTTAAAAACCGCTTTTAAGAGGCGCTTTGGGGGAGGTACCACTTCAGAAAAGTTGTGGGACAAGTTGAGAGACTTGAAGCAGGAGGGTCTTTTAGAATATGCCACCTATGAGTCCAAATTTGTGGATTTGTGGGAATGGTGGGTTGAGTCACTGGCTAGGGGGGAAGCTCCACCCGATTTCCTAAAAAAAGATCGGTTCACGCATGGCTTATGGCCGCTTCCAAGGAGAAGGTGAAAGGTAGATTCCCGGCTACGTACGAGTTAGCCGTTGAGATTGCTCGCCTTAAGGACAAGAAGTTGCGAATGAAAGCCAAAGAAACCGAAACAACAGAAGCAGGAACATCGCGTCGACCAGCAACTACGACAACCACCATACCACCACCACCGGCTCTTGGGGTAAGAGATGACCAACAAGATATGTTGGCCCATATTACTGACCAACTGCAGAATTTGTCTGTCCACTTAATACAGCAAGGGAGGAGTCAAGAAAGAGATCAAGACCCTGGAAGAGCACGATGACAAAATAGGGAGTATCATTGCTACAACTGCGGAGAAGACGGTCACGGTATATACTACTGTCCCAAACCACGACAAAACTATAATAGAGGAGGTAGGAGGAACCAATTGTCACCCCCTAGAGAAAGACAACCCCCACCCTGAGCACCACCTCCACCAACACAAATTCTACGTCTACCCCAAACACCACTACTAGCATCCATCCCACCTCTTCCACCAGCCCCACCACCTGATCGCCCTGTAAACATCATAAGGCTAGAAGAGAAAGGAAAAGCCGTAGTAGTGGATCCACCCAGAGCAAAGGAGAGGGACAAGGGTAAGGAGAAGGTAACCTTTTTAGAACCACTTGAAGCCATGACTGTGAAAAGAGCTAGGAGGGAGAAAGCTACAGAATCAGATGATGAGAGAAGCATGAGAGGAAAAACTAGCAAGAGGCCATCCAGGCCACGACGGAAATTGGGCATCACTAACTTCCAGCTAGGGGAAAGTTCTAAGCCCTATGATCTAACATTGGATGTGGCAGAGCAAGGACCGAAGATTACATGGCCACAGCTGCTACATCTTGTACCTAAAGTAAGGCGACAATGGTCTAAAATGGTAAGTACAAGACGCTCCAAAACAAAGGTAGCCGGAGCAATTTTGGGACGCAACATGGATGACATCCTTCCAATTGTCGACGTAAACATAAAAGGAAAGAGGGTTGGAAACACCTACATTGATGGAGGTGCACAAATCTGTGTAATGAGCGAAGCTATGATGCTTCGATTAGGGCTCGAGGTTGACAGGCCTTCTCCATGCAAGGCAAAGATGGCAAACAACGCAAAAGTTAAGTGTGTGGGTGTGGTAAGTGCCGTGAAAATCAAAGCTTTCAACACTGAGGTAGAGGTAGATGTTTTTGTGATGCCTACTAAGGGGGAGGGCTATCCACTAATTTTGGGAAGGCCATGGTTGATGGCCATGAAGGCAAAACAGGGCTGGGGTACTGGCCTTCTACGCATGACCGGTAAGAAAGGGGAGACAATCTACTACGACATGAGGATTGGCAAGCAGAAGCAAATGAATCTGGAAACATCGGCAGATGAAACCACTAGCGAATCTTCCAGTTCTGAGGAGGAGACCACATCCACCGACGAAAGTGACAGTTCCATTGATGTGATGGGTATCATTATGAAGGATCCACAAAGGGTAAGCACAACTGGTGATCCATCACCAAAAGGGCAACCCAATGAAGAGGAGAGCAAATCACCTGGCCTAGGAGGAAGTAGGTTGAAGGGTATGTTGTCTACGGAATTAACACTTGAGGAGAAAGATAGTTTTTTGCAAATGTTGATGGGATTTCCTAACCTGTTCATTGACAACTATGAAAGAATCACAGGCATTACAGTGGTGGAACATCATATTAAGCTGAAGGAAGTGGTAAAACCAGTTGTGCAAAAGCTACGACGACTGGGGGTCATACAAGAAAAGGCACTCTTGGCCGAGGTAAGGAAACTGCTGGAGGCGGGATTCATCTATCCTGTAGAAAACTCAGAATGGGTGTCACCTGTAGTGGTGACGCCTAAAAAGAATGATAAGTGGAGGGTCTCTGTTGACTACAAACCACTAAATGCAGCTACAAAGAGAGACCACTTTCCTCTCCCTTTCGTGGATGAAATTCTGAATGAAGTAGCGGGTTTTGAATTCTATACCGTCTGTGATGGTTATTCTGGATACTTTCAAATACGCATAGCCTTGGAAGATCAGCTAAAAACCACTTTTATCACGCCATGGGGTTGTTTTGCATACAGGGTTATGCCATTTGGTCTCACAAATGCACCTGCCACATTCCAGAGATATGTCACATATGTTTTTCAACCGTTCTTTGGAACATCCATAAGAGTGTTCATTGATGATTTTTGTATATATAGCTCCCGTATTTCACATTTAGAAAAGGTAACTGAAGGTTTGGCCAGGTTGCAGAGCCTAGGTGGGCAATTAAATGTGGATAAATGCCACATTGGGGAGAGTAAAGTCATTCTACTAGGCCATGAAATTTCAGCAAAAGGTATCAACGCCGACCCAAGTAAGGTGTCCGCACTCATAGCCCTACCTTCACCAACAACCGCACGTCAACTGGTCTCTTTTTTACAGAAGGTGAGGTACTTAAGTAGATTCATACATCTACTATCACAACTTGTTCTACCACTGCAACAACTCACTCAAAGATCAACTTTCACTTGGGACGAGGAAAGCGAACATCACTACAACAAGGTAAAGGAGGTCTTAGCCACTCTGCCAACTATCTCACCACCTAAGTGGGATGAAAAATTCTATGTCACCTCAAGTGTTGGTGATGACTCATTGGGAGCTGTGCTACTCCAAAAGGATACGACGACATCTTTCATGAGGCCAATCTACTTCTCTAGTCGAATGATGACAGCAGGAGAGAAAGGTTCCCCTGTGGAACACTTAGTCCTAGCTCTTAGATTTGCAACTACAAAGTTTAGGTCATATTTGCTGCCTAAGCAATTTGTGATTCTAACCACGGATGAAATATTTCCCTATGTTGTACAACACATGGATGTGTCTGCTAGAATTACTAAATGGCTAGTTCGTCTGCAAGAGTTTGACTACACGGTACAGGTAGAAAGCACGACAAGGGCAAGTTTGGGGGGACTCATGACCTACCAAGTCTTTGAAAGGAAGGAGAAGCAATCTAAGGAAGGAGAAGTCCGATTACCTCCAGTACCACCGATGGTAGAAGGATCATACTCTCTCTACTTTGATGGAGCCTACAAGCGAGCGTCCGACAAAGCAGCTGCAGGCATAGTGGTCTTTGATGACAAAGGTATTTTCGTTGGGCTAATTGTTAGATTCACATTCTAACAATGAAGCTGAGTATGCAGCACTAACCAAGGGTCTACAATGGTGCGTCTCGCAAGGTGTACAACGCCTTAATGTATTTGGGGATGCTCTACTTCTGGTAAGGCAAGTAAATGGAGCATGGACATGCAAGAATCCTAGTTTAAGGACTCACTTAAGTGGTGTAAAAACCTTGTTGAGTAAGTTTGAAGAAGTTCAAATACACCATATCCTAGGGGCTCAAAACCAAGAAGCAGATGGCCTAGCAAGTGAAAGACTACAGGAAGTGGTGGTTGGAGCAATAAAACTAAAGCTCCCTCTATTTCAAGGAAGTGATGCCTTGCCTGACATCATGCATTTTTTGGAAACAGGGGAATGCCCATCAGATTTAACAAAGGGACAGAAGCAATGGCTGGCGCGGAAGGCCACAAGGTATCGACTCATCAATGACGGTTTGTACTGTAAGGGTAAGGACCAAATACTCAGGAAGGTCCCTCTCTCTCAAGAAATCACGGGAGTAATTGCTAGTTGTCACGACGGGGTTTGTGGTGGTCACTTTACCCTAGACATAACAAGTAGGAAAATCTTGCAGGCTTCATATGGCCTAGCCTCAACCGTGATGTACACCATTGGTGCAAAACGTGTAAGTTGTGTCAAAAGGCCGGCACTAGGTCACTTATGCCTGAACCACAGACACCTATTCTCTCATATGGCCCATTTGAAAAATGGGGTATCGATGCCATTGGGCCATTACCTAGGGCCAACTCAGGAAAATTCTACATTATCATGGGGGTCGACTACATGACTAGATGGGCAGAGGCTACAGCCACCACTAGAATCACAGCGGTAGAGGTAGCTAAATTTATCTACGAGCACATATGCTATAGGTTTTGCACACCTTTAGAGATCATCTCTGATAGAGGGCCAGGTTTCAGAGCAGACTTGGTAGGAGAATTAATGCAGAAACTGGGCATTACAAGGAGGCACTCTTCACCATATTACCCTCAATGTAATGGCCTAGTTGAAAAGGTAAATGGAATGGTTTCTAAAATTATTACCAAGCAAGTAAAAAATCATCCTGGAGACTGGGATAAGTATCTACTACCAGCTTTATGGGCCTACAGAACTTCATTTCGTACATCCTTGGGATTCACACCGTATCATCTAGTATTTGGTAAGGAAGCAATCTTGCCCATTGACGTGCAACTACATAGTCTCAGAGTAATGGCAAGCCAGCTTCAACAACCCAACATGCATTTGAGAGATCACATCATCAACTTGGAAAGACTGCAGCTAGACAGAGAAGAAGCAATAAATTATTATGCAGCACAAGCAGAGCATAGACGGCTTAGCTTTAACAAGCATCTCCGGAAAAAAGAATTGAAGAAAGGAATGTTGGCACTCCGCTACGAAAATCGCTTCGACACGCGCAAGGATAAGAAACTCCTACTCCGATGGAAAGGCCCTTTCATCATCAGGAAAAATTATGCCATTGGAAGCTACCAGCTTATGGAGGCTGATGGAAAACTTCATAAAACCAGGGTAAATGGTTGGCGACTTAAACCTTATTTTCTTCGATTTGAACAGGTTCCACCAATTGACATTCCAGATGAGAACACACCATCAACCACCACCTCCGACAATAATGATCAAACAGATGAGCTAGAGACATGAATGCCTCTATCCAAAAGGGGAGGGCTAATGATGGGGGCTTTTCACAACCCAAGCTCCCATACCCCTCTTCTCTCGTCCCCACCCCACCCCCTCTTTCTCTCTCCTATCATATCCCATGACCCAAATACCCCCCTCTCTCTCTAAAGGGCGCCATGTCTCTTGTCTTGTAGCTAAATAACCTCCCCCACACTCACACACACTCAGTTTCACTGAAAAAGGTGCCCACAGACCCATCCCCACCCGGTGGTTACCTGATTTTTCTTGTGTTCACACACATCTGCACACAGATTCACCTCTGAACACACTCCCCTCTCTCCCCTCTTGTAATTACTTTATTCTCCATGTCACCTCTCACTTTTTTTCATCAACCCATCTCTCTCTCTTAGTCTCTCTCTCATGAGACTGCTGTTCTGGCACATATACACACAGCCAGACAAGTGGGGCCCACAGTCACATGGCCTATGTAGATAATGATTTCTTCATTTCTAAATTTTAGAATTTCTCCCCCCTCCTTCCCTATATAAAGAGGGGTCACCATCACACTAAGGACACAACATCACCAAAGAACACACTATGCACTGTGTGTGCCTAGTGCACACACACACACCCACACCATCACCGCAATCACCATGCTTGTCTTGAGCATGACCTCTACACGCTTGGATATGGAAGATGAATGGCAACTAAATGAAGGATGATGGCCATAATCCTCGTGCGAGTCTTCGCCATCAACTCCCACCTATCCGCCATGTGCTCTACCACTCTCTCCCTTCTCATTCCCCTACCCCATGCTCCCCATTTCATCGCCTAATTCTCTAAATAAAGCTTGAGGTTTTGTGAGTATGTTTTCTTGCAATGTTTTGCCCATGTGAGGTGTGAGGAATCGCCACCTAGTCTTGTGTTTTAGAGTGAGCTTGTGTATGTGTGAAGGGTGTGCGGATTCGCCATCCTTTTGTGGTGCCTAAGTATTAGGCCGCTATACTCTCTCTCTCTCTCTCTCTCTCTCTCTCTCTCTCTCTCTCTCACTTGATCTCATTCCCTTTCCTCTTCATCATTACTCCCAAGCATCCATCTCTCTTGGATGAAAACTTTGTTATGGTGGTGTGTTGTTTGCGTCCTAGCCGCTGAAGCTAGGTGGTGCCCCCTGTTTGCTTTACCATGACAGGCTCGAGGCGTGCCATTCGGTCCCCGGTGTTTTAGATGCCGTCGAGGGTTCGGGGTTCGCTTTGCTCCCGTCAGCAATAGTAATACTCGACATTTCTGGCACTATGCTCTCTACTAGAGTTCTTGTTTCTACTTGGACTACGATGATTTTTCTCTCTACTTTTTCTTTTTTTCTTGTTATTGTCACATCCTCTTTGCTTCGTTTAATTGCCAGCCATATACTCATCTCCATGACTAGCACCTTCAAAAGATTTTCACTGAATCTCTTTAGTGAGAAACACATTTGTCACATGATTGAGCACTAGCTTGCCATTTCGAGATGAGTTGTTAATGGATGTGCAAGATACGTCACATGAATTGGGTAGAGAGCATAAAAGGAATATAGACTTGGTTTCATCATCAAACTCATTAAAGCCTTGAGATGTCAACTAACTGAACAAGGACTAGTTAAACTCATTTAAGTATCTAGAAATTGTGCTACCTTCTTTCATGTTGAGATTCATAAGCTTTTCATAAGAAACAAATTGTTGGATGCACTTTTGCTCTCCCATGTTGAACATAACCTATCCCATAGAGCCTTGGATGTTCTCTTCCCTATGATAGTGAAGAACAGTAACTCGGCTATATATATACATAGCGTAGACATGGCTTTTGCATCCAAAAGCTTCCACTGAGCCTGTGTATATCCATAACTCTCTGCACTCTCTTACAATGGTTTTGATAGACCTTTTTTATTCAAAACATCTTTCATGCGCAATTTCCACATTGGTGAAGTTGTTGCCATCAAACTTGCAGATAAAATATACCTCCTTTTTTGAAGAACAAGCCATCGCTGAGACAGGAGGGGTTGAGAGGTGCCAAACTATGGTGAGAAGCAGAAGAAATTTTGGCAGAGTAACCTTTGTATTGGGAGAAAAAACTCAACCAAAATAGGCTCAAAATTGAAAACAATGAAAGTCGTGACTTGTGGGGAAAAATCCAATAGAGTTTCCTTTGTATGAGGAGTCAAAACTCAACTAAAAAACGCATAGAATGTGCCAACTACACTAACAACGAATCAAAAAATTGACACTATCACTATCAATGGACTGCCATACACTGCGTCAAGCATAAAATCCCATAATATACATCTCCTATGCCGAGGATACTTAGTGGCGAACTCCCGCCACCTGTATCACCAAAGGTGGTCTCAACATTTGAGAGCACCCCAACTCAAATAAAACCTCACGCACAACCCTCCAAAGGTTAAAGCAAACACAAAACAACTAGCCAGATTCTTATAAAGGGCTACTCCAATCCGAGTCTCAAAAACGGCCAAGAAAACTGCTAAAATAGCCAAAAAAATGGTTCCACAATGAAGTACAATAGGTAATGTCCGCAACTCAATGTACATGAGTGACTACACACTAAATCGCGCCAAGAACTATTTCATACATTAAAAATTATCCCTTTGGGGATATCTACTCTCAAAAGAGCCCAATAGCACTAGTCTGCTCAAAAGAACATGCATCTGTGAACGTTGAACGCAAAGAAATTGCTATGAAAATGACTACCAAAATTGCATGAAAGGCATTGTGCCTGTAAGCTTTTCGAAACCTGGAGAAATTGAAGTAGGTGGACTCAAAAAGCCCCTTGTGTACCTGTATGTCGGTGTAGAATGGGAATACCGGTGCCAATTTCCACCACCAGATAGAAATGTGCTTGTTGAGTAGCCACCAAAGAGGTCAAAAGTTAAAAAACCGTGCCAATGCCATGTGCTACGTGTAGATGACGGGTGTCAGTCCTCTGTGGTAGAGACACATCAACCATGCATTTTGCAAGCACAACTGCCCATGAGAAAACGATCGTTTGCGGAAAAGTTGGCACCGGGTCAGATGCCAAACTTCGCCCGTAATGAGATGTGTCAAGGCGTCGAGGTCGCAAAGAGTCTGAGTCGATGCCAAAAAATAAAACTGATGTCAACTTCCATTTTCGGACAAAATCACTCATTGATGTTGGTGGTGAATCACCGAAGTGGAGGTTGTCGATGTCGAAATCATAAATCCCTGCTCTCTCTATCTCTCTCTCATGCTCACTCTCTCTCTCTTTCAATCTCTCTTACTATATCTCTCAATCTCTCTCTCTCACAGCTCTCTCACTGCCTCTTTGGGTGTGTGTGTGTGTGTGTGTGTGTGTGTGTGTGTGTGTGTGTGAGCGGGGCAAGTAAATGGGGGTCGGGGAATGTTGAAGGCTTAGGTGGGAGCGGGGGGCCGGGGTTGTCAAGTTCGGTGGTGGGAGCGAGCCCTTGCACACAAACTGTGTAAGACAAAAGTCCTTTGAAAAAAAATGATCTCTTCAAAACCGTCGAACGCTTCTGAAGAATTTAGTCTTTGGGTAGCGCTCATGTTTGGGTATACAGTACCAGATTGGTAACTTTTTTTTCAACAATCACTCTAGGACAACTAGTACGGGTTTGGTACTTTCTAGGCATCAATTATTGTAGGTACCAATTCCTAGTTGCATAGTACCATGGTACCAATTCCAAACTCCATATTACCAACTCCTAGCTCTATCGTATCTTTGTAGGTGCCAATTTCTACCTCCATGGTATCAAATTTGGTGCTTCTCTATATTTTTATAGTACAAAATAGGATGCACAGTACAATATTTTTGTTCCAATGCCCGAAAGTATGGATGCCAAGTACCAATTTGGTACTTTTGATCACCACCACACTTGGTAGTGTAATACCAGATCTGGTTTTGGAGACAAATTTGGTGGCACTTTGAATCCATCCTGCAAAGTACCAAAATAGATGCATAGTACAAATTTTGGTGTGTCTGCATAGTACCCAAGGGGATCCACAGTAACAATGTGATACTTTTGTGCACTTCTTGCAATTGGAAGTATACTACCAAATTGGATTTTGGAAAGAGATTTGGTGCTTACAATGTTTCTTGCAAAGTATCAAATTAGATGCATAGTACCAATTTTGAAGCTTTTTTGTATACAAAAAAGAACCCCATTTGTTACTATGGATCGAGTTTAGTATTGTGCGGTATGCAAAAAAGTTTCATGTTTGGTTCTACGAATTCCATTTTGTACTATGCAGTTTACAAAAATGTACCCAACTTGGTACCATGGATCCAATTTGGTACTATGTAGATGCTTTAGTGTGCCTTCATAGTACCTTAGAAATACACAATCACAATTTCATACTTTCACTATGAGAGGAAAAGACGTGAACCAATGCTATTACTGTGGAATAACAAATAGAAAGGGAGAGATAAAAAAATATGTGTACAGTAATAGATGCAGTAATGTTTGCCACGATGGTTTCTGAGCAATATGTGCAGTAATAGACGCGGAAATATATCTGAAACTATTATCGTGTATATTATTGTGTCTATTGTTGCGCTTATTACCCACAAACGGCTATTGAAAAACAAAGGTGTTCATTTGGGCCACCTAATTTTGGGTGTCCCAAATAAGCACCATTATTTGGACCTGCATAAAACATATAAAATATCAAAAAAAATTGGAAAAGTGTAAACAAAAAAATAAACAATAGAAATTGAATGTAACTTACCTTGACAATTTATAGTCCAAAAGACCAACTATTTAAAAAAGTTAGAAATAAGATGGTATTTTAGTTCAATTGTGTATATACATATGCTCATAAATTTTTTCTTGTGTCACATTAGCGCTTCAAGAGAGGAAGACAAATAAGTTTCTATTTGTCCAAATCCTCCTCCTCCTCGTCCATAGACATGTACGTTTGATCGTCTTGACTCTACATGAATGAGAACCAAATTAAACAAATTAACAACGGTAAACAATTAAATCAATATGATTTGCTAAGACTTACCGCATGTACAGATCCAACCACTGAGTCAAATTGCTCCCAAAAGATGTGATGGTTCTCCAACAACCATCACCAAGTTTCAGGTTCTGTGTGCCTCTTCCAAAACTTTACCATCTCTCTGGTTGGTCGACTTAGAGTGATATTTTTTAAGTTAGCAATAACAAAAGCAATTCATTAACTAAAGCCTCTTTTGGAACTAATTTACATAATATAATGAAACTTACATATTTGTCCTTTCCCATTGCTTTGCCTCCCGAACCATAGAGTGTGGGAGTTTATCTGGCCCGAGCTTCGCATTATTGTGTTCTATAGGATAAGCGTGTTGCAGCTTGTTCACCCTTTTTCTACAAGGCTCACTTCCACTCCGCATCTACCATATTACCTCCGCAATAGCTCCTCTGTGGATCTCTAACCTGGTTGGCCGTTGCGTGTCATACACTAGACTGCTTGTTTTTCAAAAAAAAAAAAATGTAGCCCTCCAACCACTGTGACAAAACTTGCTCATTGATGACATTTTAATTGGGAATTGAGCATGCAAGCATTCTTGATGTAGCGAGCATGATTGGGCTCCTGATCTTTGAACTTTACAGAAAAATTCTTATACGTCGAGTGTATAAGAATCTTAAGATGATGTCAAAATACCATACCTTGTGTTGTCCCACCAAAGTCCACTTTCCCACCATATTTTACTCTATAGTAACGCCCTATTGTCTGGCACGGGGACGTTAGTTTTCTCATCCTCTCCGTCTGGGAAAAAATGCTATAAAATTGGGGACTCTATCCCCCCCCTCCCCCCACTATCAAAACAAGCAAAGCCATAGGATCCCCCGCGGCTCTGCCTCTGTCGGCACTCGCTCCCCAACGCTTTTTGCTAGAAGAAGTGTGTCGACGATGTTCATGTGAAGCATGAGTGGAATGGAGTGGTGCGGAGCCTTGCGATGGAAGGGGAGTGGGGCCCTACGATGGAAGAGAAGTAGGTTGGTAAGATGGGACCGTAGAAGGAAGTATCATCGGTGCGAGGCTCTGGATGTAGGGAATCCCTCCTTGGCTCCCCGATGGCGTGGATGGCTGAAAAAGGTCGTAGACTGCACGCTAGAATGGAGTGTAGCGACCAAACAATTCCTCCATCGAACGGAGGTACTGTCTTGTAAAGAGAGTGCCCATTGGAGGTCTGGATCTACCATCATTGGAGGAACCAAGGTAGAACCTAATGTTATATCTAATCTACATACTCCTACATGCGTACATCCAATCCTCTCTTTGAACCCAAACATACATATAGAGAGGGTAGAGATAGATAGAGACTAAAGTTTCGGTTACTACTCTCAACCTTCAAAAAATGCACTCTCTCTTACACCTATGGTTTAGAGTATTGTTTATTGCAAAGAGTAGTGGAGTGGGTTTAACAATGCTATGTTGACACCAGTTCATTAGGAAAAGTTTGGACTCAAAAATGGGCCTTGTAAGAATTGTTGATGTGGCATAGTTTTCAAAAAGTGGAGATCAGTAAATGTTTTGCAAATAAGATCCAAACTTGACGGAGGTTGGATATTTAGAATCTACTCTTCAAATGCTATCTATTGATATATAGCATGCATGTATCGGACATTGCCTTCATGTAGATCTAGAAAAAGGTGATTTTAGATTACCGTAATGGTAACAAAACCTGGCTGATTGAAAACAAATGGCATAACTTTCATAGAAGTCATCCAAACTTTTCAGACCTTGGCTCTTTAAAATCCATTTTTCAAGAACTTTCTAATGATAGGTCATATCATGGGGTTCTAAGCAATATTTAGAGAGGTCTACCGGGTTGCTTTCTTTTGTATAACTTTGATGATGTGGCACTCTTAAAAGGCCCAAAAATGAGTTCAAAATTTTCCTAATGCCTATCAAGCTTGCTAATAGCTCAATAATGGTTAACGGTAGGCAAGCCTAAAAAGACTCCATTATTAAGACCATAGGTTCTTGATGGTGTCCCCCGAACCCTGTAAACTAGCATGCCAACCGAGATAATAAATCCCAGCCCACTAACTCTATTGCAACAAACAACTCTAGCCTTTCATAGATAAAGGAATGCATCTCTTCTGAGGCAAAGAAGAATGAAACATAAGCTATATTCACTAACTACCTATTGCTACACTCCCTTTCTCTACCTCTTTCCCTCTCCCTCTCTTTTATACCTCTATCTCCGTCTCTACCTCTACCTTTCTCCCTATTTCCCTCTCTTTCTCTCCCTCTTCCCTCTCTCTACCTCTACCTCCCTCCCTCTCTCTCTCTCTCTCCCTCTTTTCTTCTCTTTCTATACCTCATTTTCTCTCCATCTTCCCTCTCTATCTATTTCCCTCTATCCTCCCTCTTCCCTCTCTCTCTTTCCCCCCGTCTCTTCCTCTTTCCTCTCTATCTCTTTCCCTCTCTCTACCTCCCTCTCTACCTCTACATATCTCCCTCTTCCCCCCCCCCCCCCTCTCTCTCTCCCTCTTTCCTTCTCTTTCTCTACCTCCCTCTCTCTCTCTCTCTCTCTCTCTCTCCTCTCTCTCTCTCTCTCTCTCTCTCTCTCTCTCTCTCTCTTCTCTCTCTCTCTCTCTCTCTTTTTCCCTCTCCTTCTCTTTCTCTACCCTTTTTTCTCCCTCTACCTCTAACTCTCTCCCTCCCTCCCCCCCCCCCCCCCCCCCCCCCCCTCTCTCTCTCTCCTTCTCTTTCTCTCTCTCTCTCTCTCTCTCTCTCTCTCTCTCTCTCTCTCTCTCTCTCTCTCTCTCTCTCCTCTCTCTCTCTCTCTCTCTCTCCCTCCCTCTCCCTATTTCCCTCTATCTCTCCCTCTCTACCTAGACCCTTGTCTAAACCCTAATGTAAAGCCTACCCTAAAGCCTCTACCTAAAGCCTATCCTAAAACCTACCTTAGCCCTAAACCTAAATCCTAAACCTTGACCCTAACCCTAGATCCTCTCCCCATTCACTCTCTCTCTCTCTCTCTCTCTCTCTCTCTCTCATTCCATCCATCTCTCTTTCTCTCCCTCTCTACCTAAATCCTAGCCTAAAACCTACCCTAAATCCTCTACCTCTACCTCTCTCATCATATTTCCATCTCTTTCTCTCCCACTCTACCTAAAGCCTATCCTAAAGATAACCCAAACTCTACACCCTACACCCAGAACTATCTACCCTAAAGCTAACCCTAACCCTAAGCCTACCCTAATTTCTCTACCCCAAACATAACCTTCACCCTAAAGCCTAAACCCTAGCCTAGACCTAACCCTAATCACATCTTACCATTTTATTTTTAATATTTGTTTAAACATTTGATTTTAAACTTTAAAGAGAGGGTTTTCTACTTTTTTTGGTCTCAAATGTTTTTCCCTCTCACTATCTTTCCTACATGCAATTTAGATTACTTATAAATTAACTATTTTTCTTGTTTTATTTTCTCTAACGCACTTCATTATTAAATAACCCATTCTAAACACACCTCCCTCTCATTTCCTCTCCCTCTTTTTCTCAATAATCGCAAGCAATCAGCTAACACAAGCAATCAAATTGGAAGCATTATCATCGCAAGCAATCAAAGACACCAAGTCAAAGACAAATCACAAGCAATAACCATGCAGGAGGTAAGATTTGTGGTTTTTTATTGTGTATGTATGGGGAAAGAGAGTTGAAAACAATAAGGGGGGGGAGGCGGGGGGAGAGGGGTAAAAAGAAAAACTTACCTTTCATAGGTGCCTTGGATGGGTTTTCTACTAGTTGAGCGTCCTAAAACTCACATTTGTCACCCTTCTTCTACGATCAACGACGACGAAGTAAATCTTTCAAAATGTGTGTGTGTGTGTGTGTGTGTGTGTGTGTGTGTGTGTGTGTGTGTGTGTGTGTGTGTGTGTGCGTGCGTGCAAGGAAAGGAGGGAGAGAGAGAGAGAGAGAGAGGATTTGGGGGAGGGGGAGGGGGAGGGTAGGCAATGGGAAGAGCAAGCATGATGGCGGGGAAAGAGTAAGAGCAAGAGGCCATGCCAAAGACACGGCATCCCTTGCTATTAGTCTTTTTAAAACCGCCAGATATTCCTATGGATATTATCGCATCTATTACCACGTCCAGTACTGCGTCTATTACCGCGTACAATAAAAGGGACATTGCCAGATATTGGATGTTGCAGATATCTCTTTTCTCCAATCTCCAATCCCTTCAAAGTCCCTTTTGTACACGTTTAATTTTATTTAAATATTTTTTTGTTTTATTTTTATCATTTCTTTTTAATAATCACAAAGTCATTTCACTATTGAAAATTTAGGGGTTAGGGTCTCTAAAAACTATTAAATTGTAGTACTCATAAATAATTCTTTATTTTTAAGTATTCATTTAGTGTTATCACTATTGAAAATTTAGGTGTTATAAAATCTACAAACTATTTATTTGTAGGTCCTATCATTTTTTATGAAGATTCTACAGATCTAGCACCATTTCATGCGTGTGCAGGATGATTGGGACAATTGTGGCACTCCGTACGGTCCAGACTACGATCATTGGCTCAAGGACAAACTCCCTTGCCCTTGCGATAAGTGCAAAAGGGAAATCTTGCACATGAGACACGTTGCCCTAGAGCATGTTGAGGAGGGGCTTTGAATCCCTCAACAGAGCCACTGATGGGAGCATCGCTCCCCCCCCCCCCCCTCGCTTGATGATGCTTTCCATTGGTCAGTGTTTGGTGGTGATGCAATGGCACAAAATGCCGAAAGACAACGGCAAGAGAGATTCAGCCAACACATGGCGGATGACAAGGGTTCTACCTTGGCAGCTCCTCAAAACACATCTGAGGGGCACTCTGAGTTTGAGGATAAGCACATGTTCACTATGGTTGAGGATTTGTTGGAACTCGAGGCAAATATGTGCAAGCAAGATTGTAGACCATGCACTACACGGGCACAAAAAACAGAGAATAGGCAGCTTTCAAGTGCTTAAAAACCCCTCTATGATTTGTCCACATTACTTGGTTCTTTCAACATCATTGGAAGTCCTCAACTTGCAAGCAAAATTTGGTTGTAGCAATGCAAGTGTCGATGCACTGCTCAGGTAAATGAATTTTGTATTAATTAATTCTTTACCCCCCTGGCATTTTTATTAATTAAATCTTTAGTCTCCTATTAGCATTTTCATTAATTAATTAATTAATTTTCTTTGTTTGATGGGCAAGATACTTCCAAAAAATCACCACATGGCATCGGATCATTAAGGAGCGAGGTCATATGTCATTGCACTTGGCATGGTGTACAAGCATATCGATGCTTGCATAAAGAATTGCATACTCTACAACAACAAGCATGCAATCTCTACTTCCTATCTCGTTTGTCAAGAAGCACGCTACAAGAGCGGTGTGAGCGGGGATCCACTACCCCACAAGGTATTGAGACATTTTCCACTTATCTCTTGGATTCAACATATGTTCAAAACCACGTCTATCGTGGAGCTTATCACATGGCACGTTGTCGTGTTGTAACACATACATAGTGGGAACGCATGCTACAAGATCTATCTTGTAACTTTTTAGATACATAATTATCTTTTCTATAATGTACATATGCATATTTAAGTATAATAATAAGCCTTCTATCTCATCCTATTATTTTTCTCAAGGGTAACCTATCCTTACTTTACCATCAGAAAATACTATGGGAAAAGCTCAATAGCTCCGCCTCTTTAACTTGGGGCAAAAAGCATTGATTCTTTAATTCTACTATCTCATTATCATCTCACACCCTAGCTAGATCCTATATCTAGGGTAAACTCCAATATATATATATATATATATTCTATATATTTTTTATACTTTTCTTATATTTCTTTTTAAATAGCTACTAGGAGGGAATCAAATCCTAGTGGGACACTAGGTGGCATGATTTCAAAGATACACTTATTTTAATGCATTATTGCAAGCATGATTGCAAAACTTTGTCAAGGAGCAATGTCATGCTTTCATATGGCATGAGGTGTCCTTTGGAGTTAAATAAAAGTCTAGGCTAAGGGGACCACGGGAAGACTTTTGCTGCCAGAAATGGACCCTATTTTGATGAATTTTTTACACAAGGTTCCAATCCGAATTGAAAAATGATTATAAAATGAAAATCGTAGCTAATGAGTTGAAGTTTCTGTCCATATTTTTACTTTTTTATTTGGAGCCACGGTTGAGGAGATATGATCAAAATACTCGACCCCAGTCTGCCCACATCATGCAAGGACAGCTCATTTCCAACTTTTCCAATTCCTATTCACACTGACTCCTCTCTTCTTGTGTAAACACTTGGGGGTTCCCTTCACCTATAAAAGGGGACCTCTTCTTACTTGAAAAAAGAACTCAAGCATTCAAGCCATTGATGAGAGGAATTCTTGAGGCAGTGAGTAGTAATGCCTAATTGTACTTAGCCATTAACATAAGCCCAAGCCTACACTTTCTCCTAGAGGGAGACTAGCCATTCTTGCAACAAGCTAACCTTGGAAGATCGACTCTAATCAAAGAAGGTCTTGCACTTGGTGTATCAATCAAAGTGGAATTATCCACTCTTCTTCTCTCTCCATCAATAATGGTGCCGAAGGGTTTGTCAAGTAAGATGTCTACATTGATGTTTTCTTGATTTCTTGTTGTTTTCATTTTCATCTCTAATCCAACATATATATATGTATCTAATCTCAACTCCTTAACCAAACCTATCTCTCTCACTCTTAGTAATTCATCATCTATACAAATTTTAGGTTCTCCTTGCTACAGGTACATCTCTCCCCGCAGTATCCTTATTGCCTACAGGAAAGAATAGGGCTTGGGAGTGAAACTTCTCATCTCTTCACTTCTCTCATATCTACATTTTTCTCATATCTACATTTCTCACATACTATCCTAGATGAATAACCCACATGATGATCATTTCTATCGCTTTCACTCTGTACGATCTATTAGAATTAACGTATGGATTAGCCGTAAAATACACTTTCAACAACGTATAGTGTTTCTCTTCGGCCCTGAAAGGAACAATGAAATACTTCTATCACCGGATCCCATCATACTACCTCTCATAGACTATATTTTTTTTTTTGATCTAAGCGTAGTTATCTTGCTATGAACCAAGAGGATTTGTACACACAATTAATCCCAATCACTAGACAAAATATATATATTATGGTAAGCACAAAACTACAATTCCAAAGAACAATTCGTAGCCTATTTGGTCATCCAAGATTGAATGCCATTAACTCATCTATTAACCCTTTCATATTACCCATGATACGATATGACCATAGCCTTGATGTTTTCATCTTTGTATTGTTTTGACATTCTCTTTTGTGTTCTTTCTTTGTGTGTGTGAGTGCAAGAGAGAAAGAGCGAGTCTTCTTTGATTGCACTTCTTTCCAAACCCTAGTCTTCATGGCATCTATGGTTTCACTCCTTCGTATAGTTTTTGTTGAGTTCTCTCACAAACTCTCACAGCCATAAGCCCGGTGCTTTCCTTGCAAGACCGCAAATTTCTCGACATATTTTTGGTGAACCCGACGCGAAACTGCCAGGGTGAGATTTTGTGGGTAACCATGGGTGATCATGTTGAGCAACAGGGTATGCATTTTGACCCAGCAACAATGCAAATGTTTCAAGCATTTGCAATGTTCATGCAACAACAACATGCCACTGAAAGAAGGGAGATTTTAGCAACGAAGGCCATACAAGCAGTCGTCAATAGAATGGATCAGTTCAATGGCAAAGATGTAACCAAGTACTTACGCGAGTATGTGAAGGAGATGGAGTTGCATCGCGTGTCACGAGGTGAGATGATTCAAAGCTTTGAGCTAGTTGTTGCTCCAGAAATTAGAGAGCATGTTAGGGTAATTAAAGATGGGCATGGGAGAAATTGGGAAGAACTCAAAGTAGCTTTAAAGGAGGAATATTTCATGGAGGACTCTGAGAGAGTGACCAAAAGCACATTCTTAGAATGGGTAGTCAAGCCAAATCAAGGACTATCAATAACAGAGCTACTTAGGGAATTTGAGCGGCGCTATGCACAACTCACCAGGACAGAAAGGGCCACACTAGATGCAGAGAAGATAGATCTTTTCTTACAAGCTGCAGGTAAAGAGTTTCAAGAAAATTTGGAGCTTCTTCTTGAACATAAAGATGTTGAGCAAGGAATAAAGACCGACTGGAATGAGGTTGAAGGTGTTGTCTCACTGCTTGCCAAACGACAAAGAAGAAGGGACAAGATGGTAGTAAACACTACAAGTCCTTCCGCCTCAACTTCTGACAAAATGGTAAAGCCTACTTTTATCGCTCCTAAGTTTGATGAGTCCATGCTAGATGAGCTTGTGAAGGGAATGCGTGACTTGAAGGTGAAGTTTGCAAAGCTTGAAGAAAAAGGCCAATCATCAGGGCCACTTCCTAGGCAAAGACAATAGCCCAAAGAAGGGTTTGTTAATAGATGTATTTGGTGTGATAGTACAGACCATGTAAGAAGGGATTGTGATGATTTTAGTGATGCTTTGTCAAAAGATGTTGTCTTTTTTAAGGATAGTAAAATCCACTTAAGAGAGACAGGTCTACCCTTGAGAACTAACTTTGGGAAGGGGGAAATGCAAACCTTAGTTGAAGATATGGCAACCAAGCATGCCACCTCTTCAGTTGAGGCAGCTACTTATGGAGTAAAAATTGAACATTTTTGTGATGAAGAGGTGAGTGACCATCATGGTCAAATTTGGCCAAATGTCATGCAATTAGCTAAAAAGGGAAAGCTTACAAAAGAGATTCTACATGAAGCGGGTGATTGCATACGTCTAGAAATAGGATGGAATGATCCAGTGGACTCATTGTCAGTGCATGCCTACATTACAAAATGCCAACAAAATGAGGCAATTGTAGAAGAGAAGCGCAGACGTGAGAATGCTGATGATCAAAAAGAGATTTTAGAAGTGGGGGAAGAAGCGACTCAATGCCTTCTCAAACACCCTCAACACAAGGAGCATCTCCACCTGAAGTACTCATGGAGGAGTCTACAATAGGAAAGAAGAAAGAGCCAACGAAAGGTAAGACAAAAGGCCCAACTTATAAACTACAATCTGATATTGAGGTTGCTACAGATTTAAAGAAAGTCTTGGAGGAAAGGATCTTGAATAGCAAGATTGAGTTTACTCTGGGAGAAGTTCTTGGCATTGCAAAGCGTGAATTCCATGAGGAGATCATTGACATCATCAAGAGGAAGAGGCAAACCCTTGCTGAAGTTTCTCGTCCCTAGGTTGAAGGAGAAACCTCAAAGACACAAGGGATGCAACTGCAAAATAAGGAGAATGATGGAGCTGTGGTAGGATGCTGCCAATCTAGTGGGAGAGTGAAGCAAGTGCATTTCTCAAATGATGATGAAGAAGTTGAAGATATTCCTAGGAGTTACTATTCACGATGTCATTGGGCAAGGGCTACTACAGAAACTTTGGTCAAGGTAGGTGATCTTGAAGATCCATTTGTTGCCTTGATTGACCATGGTTCAGAAATAAACATAATGTCAAAGAGTCTCTACAACAAGTGCAAATGGCCGATGGACACAGATCATGGTTGGATGGTAAAAGTGGCAAACAATTCATCCGGTGAATTGTATGCAGAATGTCCAGGTGTGAAGGTAACAATAGGTATGTAAAGATTGACCAAAACTTCTTTGTACAGGATACATCTTCATATCATCTCATCCTTGGACAACCCTACATTGTGGGAGTTCGAATGGAAACAAAGGTAATGGATGATGGTTCAGCATATGCTAGGATACGTAGCAAAGATGGTAAACGAGTTGTCCAATTTCTCACAGTTTGTGTAAACCATGAAAGAAATCGTGACAACCTCAAAGAACATCCTCTACCAAAGGTGAGCAAAGAGTTTCATGATCATAGAGAAATGATGGGTTTTGGCCAAGTACCATTGTAAAGCGGGATTGTAGTGGTACAGAAAGAAAAAGGGTCTCGCCTGATCCAAAAATAGGTGAAGATTTTTCAACGAGCTCCTTGGTAACAAAGAATGGATCAGTATGTTTTACAAAACTTGAAGATTTGAAGAGATGTGAGAGGCAATATGTGCATAATGTACAAATAGGCATGAAAAAGAGTGGGTTGCTAGAGCCTACTGAAAATGTTTTGGGTTTGTGTGAACATGTTTCTTTTGTAGATACTATGGGTGAGCTTGATGCTATAATGGGGTCTAGTTTGCATCTTGAAAATGAAGTTGTAGAAGTTTGCTCTATGGAAATGTATCAAGTAATAGAAGCTTTTAAAGAAAGCCAAACAGTTGGCCCAGAAGTCCATGTTGAAATTAAATACAAGAGTGTAGCAAAGAAGGTGAAACCAATAGCTTCACCCTTACCACCCAACAACAGGGAAAAGATTGAGCAGGCTTCTTTACAACCAAGTTTTAGGAATCCTAAAAAGATTGGGCATACCTTCACAAAGGAGTCTTTCCAAGACTTGCAGATTGGTCGCAAGGAGGCTCTAACACAGGAGGAGACAAAGTGCTTCAAAGAAATGCTTTCAAAGCATGCTAAGGCTTTTGCATTTGATCCACATGAGATAGGATGTGTTGATCCTTCTATTGTAGCTCCTATGGTACTTTTCACAGTACCTCATGTGCCTTGGAATCTGCGGCCTATTCCGGTTCCAAAGGCTCATTTGCCAAAGTTAGTAGAGCTACTGAATGAGAAAATCAAAATGGGAATCTTGGAGCCTTCTTGTGCTCCATACTCAAACAGGTGGTTCACAGTTTCGAGGAAGAATGGTTCTCTACGCTTCATCCAAGATATGCAACCAGTGAACAAGGTGACAATTAGAAATGTAGGTACAGGTCCAATTGTGGATGAGTTTGCAGAGGCATTTGCAGGGAGGGCAATCTACTCAATGGGGGATCTCTACTCAGGGTATGATCAATTTCAACTTGCAATCGAAAGCAGAGACTTGACAACCATGAGGACACCTTTGGGTTTGGTAAGGATGTGTACCTTGCCACAGGGAGCAACCAACTCGGTTGCACATATGATGAATGGGATGAATAAGGTATTACGTGACTTTATTCCTCAAATCACAATGCCTTTCATTGATGATTTGCCTATCAAAGTATGTGAAGAAAGTGACAAAGATGAAGCTTTGGATCTCAAGGGATGTCGCAGGTTTGTGGTAAATCACATAAATGATTGTGATAAAATTTTGTCTAGGTTGGAAGAAGTGAATCTTACATTGTCAGGGAAAAAGTCTATGTTTGGTGTGAATGAAGTGCTTATTGTGGGGCACATGTGCGGGCCATATGGAAGGAAACCTTGTCCAACAAAGGTAGATGCCATCCAAAGAATGAAAGAAATGTGCACTAGCATCACTGAGGTTAGAAGGTTTCTGGGAGCATGTGTCTTCTATGTTATTTGGATTCCACATTATGCACATGTAGCTGATCCTCTTTATCAGCTGCTTAAAAAGAATCAGAAGTTTAAATGGACAGAAGCACATGTAAAATCCATGAAAAAGCTAAAGGAGTTGCTCCAGTCAGCAACAACTTTGAGAAAGGTAGAATATGAGTGTCAAAGGCCAGTAATTGTGACAGTAGACACCAGTCCTACAGGGATTGGATGGGCAATAGGGCAAGATGACAAAGAAGGACACAGGTATGTGGTAAGATTTGGAGCAAAGGTGCTAAGTGCTCGCCAAAGAAACTATCCACAGATAAAGAGAGAGTTATGGGGTATGGTTACAGCCTTGAAAAGTGGGAAAGAGTACCTAATTGGTGCATGTGTGGTTGTAGAAACAGATTGTCTACCACTTCTTGGGATGATTACAAGCTGCTCAACTCCAGACATTGCTATGTTGTGGTGGATTGCCTACATCAAGTCCTTAAATCCTGATTTTAAGCACATTGCAGGTAAAGACAATACAGTGGCAGATATGCTATCAAGGGCAAGGTATGAAGATGAGTCACAAATGATTGATGAGGGAGATGATGTAGGTACAAAGTTCTATTCTATATCTCATGTCAAAGGTAACAATGTCTGCATGAATAATTCACTTGAATTGTTCTTGAAAGATCTTTATGAAGGTGATTGGCTTTCTATTGGAAGCTACTTGAGTACTCTAACAAAACAGGATGATTGGTCTGAACAAAAATTCAAGAGGATACACACCAAAGCATATGGGTACTTTTTGAGGGATGGTTACTTATGGAAGCATCCTAAACAAAAGGGTGCTACACCACAAAGGGTTATATGTAAAAAAGAGACTCAAGTAAAGCTCATGCAAGAGTTTCATGAGAGTCTATGGGCTGGACACAGGGGTGTATGGGCAACCTTCTTCAAGTTGAAATAAAAATACTGGTGGAAGGGTATGTATAAAGATGTATCTCAGTTTGTAGAGACATGTGTAACTTATCAAGTTTATTCAAATGTTCGACATCGTGATGGATTGCACCCTACATATCCACTAGCCATGCACTATAAATGGGTTGTGGATCTAGTCACAATGCCTCTAGGACTCTGGCAGATGAGATACTTGTTTCTTGCACGAGAGGACCTAACTAACCAGGTTGAAGGAAGAGCATTAAGAGCTAAAACCACAGAAGCTGTGTGCAAATTCCTTCTTGATGAGGTGATTTGCTGTTATGGTTGTGTGGGAAAAATCACTGCAGATAGAGGTGAACTGGCTGCCGAAAAAGCAAGGGAGTTCTTTTCTAGATTAGGAATCAAGCTTTCTCTTACTACAGCTTACAACCCTGAAGGCAATGGAAAGAGTGAAAGAGGGCATCCTCCTATCATCAAAGCTTTGGCCAAGGCTTGCGAAGGAAGATTTGGTGAGTGGCCAAAATTGTTACCATATGCTTTATGGGCTGATCGTACAACACATAGCTCAGTAACTGGCTACATGCCTACGGAGCTAATGTATGGTCAAAAGCCAGTGATGCCGATTAAAGATACAATTCCCACATGGAATGTACTACCTTGGCAAGAGGGTCTTAGCAGGTAAGATCTCCTTGCACTGCGTATAAGGCAGCTAGAGAGAAGACCTGGAGACATTGAAGCTGCAAAAGAACGACTCAAAAATGCAAGGTTGAAAAACAAGGAATACTTTGATAAGCGACATCGACTCAGGAGCAAAGCAATTGACAAAGGTGACTGGGTTTTGGTGTATGATAGTAGCCTTGATAACCAGCACACAGTCATGCGAAAAAGGATCAAAGTGTTTAAGAGAAGAGGAGACAATGATCCAGAAGATGTTGATGAGGAAGAAGAGCAAACCACAGGTAAAGATCAAAGTGAAGATAAAGATTTGGAATCATCCAGTGAAGAAGAAAGCAAGGAAGATGTACAAGAGGGCTGATCTTACAAAGAAATAATGTGGCACATACCGGAGGATGTGCAGGTTTCGAGGGGGTGGATGTCATGCTGTAACACGTACATAGTGGGAACGCATGCTACAAGATCTATCTTGTAACTTTTTAGATACATAATTATCTTTCCTATAATGTACATATGCATATTTAAGTATCATAATAAGCCTTCTATCTCATCCTATTATTTTTCTCAAGGATAACCTATCCTTACTTTACCATCAGAAAATACTATGGGAAAAGCTCAATAGCTCCGCCTCTTTAACTTGGGGCAAAAAGCATTGATTCTTTATTTCTACTATCTCATTATCATCACACACTCTAGCTAGATCCTATATCTAGGGTAAACTCCAATATATATATATATATATATATATTCTATGTATTTTTTATACTTTTCTTATATTTCTTTTTAAATACCTGCTAGGAGGGAATCAAATCCTAGTGGGACACTAGGTGGCATGATTTCAAAGATACACTTATTTTAATGCATTATTGCAAGCATGATTGCAAAACTTTGTCAAGGAGCAATGTCATGCTTTCATATGGAATGAGGTGGCCTTTGGAGTTAAATGAAAGTCTAAGCGAAGGGGACCACGGGAAGACTTTTACTGCCAGAAATGGATCCTATTTTGATGAATTTTTTACACAAGGTTCCAATCCGAATTGGAAAATGATTTTAAAATGAAAATCGTAGCTAATGAGTTGAAGGTTCTGCCTATATTTTTACTTTTTTATTTGGAGCCACGGTTGAGGAGATATGATCAAAATACTGGACCCCAGTCTGCCCACATCATGCAAGGACAGCTCATTTCCAACTTTTTCAATTCCTATTCACACTGACTCCTCTCTTCTTGTGTAAACCCTTGGGGGTTCCCTTCACCTATAAAAGGGGACCTCTTCTTCCTTGAAAAAAGAACTCAAGCATTCAAGCCATTGATGAGAGGAATTCTTGAGGGAGTGAGTAGTAATGCCTAATTGTACTTAGCCATTAACATAAGCCCAAGCTTACACTTTCTCCTAGAGGGAGACTAGCCATTCTTGCAACAAGCTAACCTTGGAAGATCGACTCTAATCAAAGAAGGTCTTGCACTTGGTGTATCAATCAAAGTGGAATTATCCACTCTTATTCTCTCTCCATCAATAATGGTGCCGAAGGGTTTGTCAAGTAAGATGTCTACATTGATGTTTTCTTGATTTCTTGTTGTTTTCATTTTCATCTCTAATCCAACATATATATATGTATCTAATCTCAACTCCTTAACCAAACCTATCTCTCTCACTCTTAGTAATTCATCATCTATACAAATTTTAGGTTCTCCTTGCTACAGGTACATCTCTCCCCGCAGTATCCTTATTGCCTACGGGCAAGAATAGGGCTTGGGAGGGAAACTTCTCATCTCTTCACTTCTCTCATATCTACATTTCTCACATACTATCCTAGATGAATAACCCACATGATGATCATTTCTATCGCTTTCACTTTGTACGATCTATTAGAATTAACGTATGGATTAGCCGTAAAATACACTTTCAACAACGTATAGTGTTTCTCTTCGGCCCTGAAAGGCTCAATGAAATACTTCTATCACCGGATCCCATCATACCACCTCTCATAGACTATAATTTTTCTTTTGATGTAAGCGTAGTTATCTTGCTATGAACCAAGAGGATTTGTACACACAATTAATCCCAATCACTAGACAAAATATATATATTATGGTAAGCACAAAACTACCATTCTAAAGAACAATTCGTAGCCTATTTGGTCATCCAAGATTGAATGCCATTGACTCATCTATTAACCCTTTCATATTACCCATGATACGATATGACCATAGCCTTGATGTTTTCATCTTCGTATTGTTTTGACATTCTCTTTTGTGTTCTTTCTTTGTGTGTGTGAGTGCAAGAGAGAAAGAGCGACTCTTCTTTGATTGCACTTATTTCCAAACCCTAGTCTTCATTGCATTGATGGTTTAACTCCATATAGTTTTTGTTGAGTTCTCTCACAAACTCTCACAGCCATAAGCCCGGTGCTTTCCTGGCAAGACGGCAAATTTCTCGACAACGTCAACCATCACTCAAACCATGGACCATGTGTGTCCCCACAGATTCACCTGCATGGAGGTAAATCAAAACTCAGTAGCTAGAGTTTTTGTTGGAGCCTCGACACTTGAGGCTTGGGTTAGCAAGTGATGGCACTAAGTCTACATCATGGAGCACTTGTCCTGTGGTGATTGTCAACTACAATATTCCACCATGGGAGACAATGAAGAAGAGCGATATACTTCTCTCTTTACTTGTTTGAGGGAAGTATAAAGTGTCAAATATTGATGTCTACCTCAAGCCCCTCCCCGAGGAGTTGGAGGAGTTGTGGAAGGGTATCCCCATTGTAGATGTTTCACTACCAAGTGAGAGGAGATGGGCTATTGTGAAAGGTATCCTTATGAGGACTATGCATGACTACCTTGGCCTTCACTATAAGAGGAGCATTCCACAACCGCTAGCATTGCCATGGAAAATCCAAGGAAAATAGAAAGAGAAAATATTGTGTGTACAAAAATAGCCGCGGCAAAATATGCAGTAGTGGTTTAAAGGCAATATATGTGGTAATAGTCGTGGGAATATACTTGTGACTATTATTGTGTGCCTTGCCGCCAGGGATTTCATTAATGTGATCACAAATACGTGGACACGTTAATAACATTGAGTGATCACATTTCAAAATATATAATCACGTTAAATATTCACATGAATTTCCCTTAACCTATAGATATTATCCAACTCAATAAGCCCCTTGGGATTTTTTCATTTCTTGATGGGCCTAGTTTAGCATTCTTATAGTTTCCCGATGGGCCCTTCGGAAAAAAACACATACCCGGACGGAGTTTTGGTGGGTTTCCATGTCACCACTTATCGTCTTTTTTGTGATCACATTAATTTTGATTATGTGAATATGATAATAAACATTGTAATCACAAGAAACTTTATGTGATCATGTGAATATTAAATCCATGCATGCTTGTTGTTGCTATTACCACGTTTATTACCATTAAACACCTATCCAAAAATAAAGATGCTCATTTAGGCCACCCAAAATTAGGTTGCCCAAATGAACACCTTTAATTTTGACCTGCATAAAAAATATGAAACATCAATTGTTTTTGAAAGAATATATAAAAAAACCAAAAAAAATGTATTTACTTTACCTTGATAGTTTAATGTACAAAAGATCAACTATTTAAAAAAAGTTACAAATAAAATGAAAATAGTTGTATATACATTGTGCCAATATATTGTATCAGCCAATCATTTCCCAGCTTTGGTAGAACTCTAGATTATTAGTTTTGACCACCCAAAAACCTTGGCTAAGGTATAAAAGCCAATTTTTGTAAGATTTTTATAAGTTTTGGATAAGAAATACACACGTCAGCTAATGGTTATCACTTCCCTCCTTCTCATGCTTCCTACTCCCTCTCTGGTTGTCACAATGCGATTGCGTTTGTTGCATTGCAACCACAGGTAAGAGATCTATGCATTGACGTAAGCCATTCACGGTATTTTTTAGCTTTTGGCGTCGCCGACCCGCTGCCTAATTTCATCATAACTAGAAATTTATACTTTTAAAATGAAAACTAAACATAGGTGGGGTATTGGGGCATCATCGCTAAGCATTTAGATGCATTCTAGATCGAAAATGACTAGGTCAAAAATCCACTGTTGTTAATAATCACGATTTTGGAACTTGACCTAAAGTGGGGTTTGAGACCATAAGCATGTGTGCTTAGGTCTTATAAACTTGTCCTAGAAGTTTCTTTATGTTTGGATGTCATTTGATGCTGTAACAGATGTGATTTGCTTGCAGATGAGCGATTAGCTTTTGGTGATTTCAGTCACTTGAGTGTAGCTTGAGTTAGTTGCAAATTGTTAGTTGTTTTTCGAGAGATTGACAGCCTCTTGTAGCCTCTATGCACTAGTCGAGTCAGCTTTGTCCCATGGTTTGACAAATTAATCATGGTTCTCATTAATACTGCAATAAGATAGGATGGTGAGGTTAAACATGCGTCCCACATTTGGCACCGTTGCCGGGGATATTTGGTCATTAAGAGTGATATTTTCCTAAGTTTGCAATAACAATAACAAATCATCAACTATAATATTTATAATCACCGACTGAGGTTGTAATTTAACAATCTTACACATTTGTTCTTCCATGTTGCTTTGCCTCCGGAACCATAGTGTGTGGGAGTTTGTCTAGCGCGAGCTTTGCGTTGTTGTCCGTAGGATGAGTCCGTTGCAACCAGATTACTCTTTTCTTGCATTGCCAACTCCCACTCCGTATCTGCCATGTTTCCATCATGATAGCTCCAGTCTAGATCTCTAACTTGGTTTTGAAAAATATTTTTATGTAGCCCTCCAACCATTGTTGTGAAAAATGTTGATAGGGGACATTTGGAAATCTAGCATGCAGCGCGTCCTGCCTGCAATTAACAAAAATAACCCTATAACACTCATGGTTTAGGATTAACTAGCCACAAATAATCTTAATTTCTTTGCTTGGTCTCATTGCCTCAAGACTCGGATCCACTAGAGGCGATGCCCACCCTGGGTGGGAGTGCACCTGGATGTGAACCAACCAAAAGAAGAGCCAGATGGCTACTCCCCACCAGGTGGTCTCCGTCTGACATCTACATTACAGAGAGAAATATGAGATTTAATTTTTGCCCCTATTCACTCATCTATATATATGTACATAAGTATATATCCACATAAGCACGTAGACACATATGCACAAAAGCTTATGGTTGTCCTTGAGAACTTTTGCTTGCATAGTGGGCTGATTGTAAATGAATCCAAAACAAAGGTTATGCTTGTGAAAACCAACCATAAGGAGAAGCCATGCATTGTGTACAACAACGAGACACTTGAAGTTGTTGAGAGCTTTAAGTACCTTGGCCTTGAGGTTCCATCCAATCACAAGTGGCATGAATGTGCTATACGTCATTTGGAAGCGGGAAAGAGAGCATATTATGCATTTGAGAACATGTGTAATGCGGGAAACATCAAGTGTTGGGTTCTCAAGAAGTATCTTTTTGATGCATTGGTGACACCGGTTCTTCTTTATGGAGTTGAAGTGTGGGGCGGGAGCATCTCAAAGTCTACTTGGAAAGAGTTTGAGAATGTCCAAAAGCGTTTTCTTACAAACTTTCTCCAAGTTAAGACACAAACACCATATATGCTTCTACTTCTTGAGTCGGGATCTCTTCCAATTGAGGTTATGGGCATGGAAAGGGTTGTGGAGTACATGATAAAGATGCGTCAAAACCCCTCACATCGACTTCCTACAATTGCATGGGAAGCAAGCAAAAAAGTTCAAAAGACGCATAAAAGCAATATCTTGAGCACGGGATGGATGCAAGACATAAAGAAGTGGTTTGGGAGATGGGATGCATTACACTTGCTACATGATGCTTCAATTGACTCTCAAGTGAATGAAGCTTTTCTACAACGCCAATGTATTACGGCTTGGGAGAAATCCGGTGGGTCACGCTTCATACATTACACCACCTATATTGCCCCCAACTACAAAACCATGTTCTTCGCTGAGAGAGGAAACCGTACTCACACTTACATGCTTGAGCCTATTCCCTTGTCCGCGATACGCACTATCGCAGCAATTCGGCTTAGCTCCCATTTCCTTCGATGCGAGATAGGGCGTTGGGGCAATGGAGAAGAGTCAAATCGATTGTGCACATTATGCTCACTGCAAGTTCGAGAGTCTGAGTACCACACACTACTAGAGTGCTCAGCTTTTGATCACATCCGAACTTGCTTCTCTCACATTTTCAGCCATAACTTAGACCTACACACTTTCCTCTCCCAGCCAAAGTGTGGGCTCTCCATTGCGACTCTCATCACTACAATTTTGGAGCATCGAGAGTCACTCATCAGCCATACACATACTACATCACATGTAACTTTGGTCCCATAGGTCATATTTGACCTCCGAGGACGATAATAAAATCTATCTATCTATCTATCTATCTCTCTCTCTCTCCCCTCCCTCCCTTTTTCTTTCTCTCTATTCTCTCTATTCTCTCTCTCTCTCTCTCTCTCTCTCTCTCTCTCTCTCTCTCTCTCTAATGGTTGATTCTTTGATGGAAAAGTTATTTGGATGTATCATGGAGATGAAGATAAGTGAATGGGCTAAAAAGAACGGCAAATGTGTGCTTGACCAAGCAGGTTTTTGAAAGCATCATAGCATTGTTGATCACCTTGCCACTCATTGAGATCTTATGGAAGCGTTTCAATTGAAAGGAAAAAAGTTTTATTGTTGCTTTGTGGATTTCAAGAAAGCTTTTGGCATGGTACCGCGAGTAATCTTTGGAGACGTATGCAAAGGCTTCATCAAGTACCAAGAGAATTTATCCATATAGTCTTTCACATCTACAACGTATGGAAGATGGAATTTTAGAATTTTTTGCAAGTACCATTGGTGTCAAACAAGGATTCCCACTTTCCCCAACCCTCTTTGGGTTGCTCATTGATGAATTGGAATGCATGGTTCTTGATTTTATGCAGCAAGAAGGCATAGAAGAGGTTAAGATTGGAAATGCGGTGATCATGCTTTTGCTTTATGCCAATGATATAGAGCTCTTGGCACATACTTTAGAAGATGCACAAAAGATTATGAGTGTCTTGGAACGCTTTTGCCTACATAGTGGGCTGATCGTGAATGGATCCAAAACCAAGGTTATGCTTGTAAAGACCCTCAATGACAAAAATCCATGCATTGTGTACAACAATGAGCAACTTGAACTGTTAGATAGCTTCAAGTACCTTGGTCTTGAGATTCCACCCAATCATAAATGGAAGGATTGCGCAATGCGTTGCTTGGAAGCCGGAAAGAGGGCTTATTATGCATTTGAGAACATTTCCAATGCTGGAGACATCAAGTGTTGGGCTCTCAAAAAGCACCTCTTTGACACATAGGTGACACCCGTGCATTTTTATGGAGTGGAGGTGTGGGGTGGCAGCATCAGGAAGTCTACTTGGAAAGAGTTTGAGAATGTCCTAAAGCGTTTTCTCACCAAATCCAAGTCACAAACATCCTGCATGCTCTTACTTCTTGAGTCCGAATTGCTTCCCATTGAGGTCCTGGGCATGCAAAGGGTTGTGGAGTACATGCTTAAGACACAATGTAGCCCTTTGTATCGACTTCCTAGAATCGCATATGAAGCAAGTGAAAAGGTCCAAAAGACATGCAAGAGCAAAATACTAAGTTTGGAATGAATGCTTGACATCAAGAAATGGTTGGGAAGACGGGATGCATGTCACTTGGTCAAGGATGCGTCAATCGATTCCCTAGTTAATGAGGCCTTCTTACAACGCAAATGTATATACATGCTTTCTAATTGGATTTCTTAGTGCTAACATATGCGCTTTGCATATCCTTTAACACAAGACTACTCTTGAAATCTGCATATTCTCTTTGGACAAATGACAGTACTGAGGTGTATATCCCCACCATTTACAAAGAGACTTCCAAACTCATTGGTAAACAAGGATCACAGTGCCTTACAACATTACTGAGGGATCATCAATGTTATGACTAACTATCTTGGTTAGCTTGAGAGATCCACAAACACTCAAACCGATCCATGAGCTTTATTGGTGATTGGTCGATAAAAAATTATCCCACATATATAATGCACATAGAGTGCAAGATGCTTTATAAGCGATTAATGTCATGAATATGCATGTTGCTCCAAATCAGCCTTTTCGAAACACTAGGGCCCATAACACCTAGTCTGCATATCCATGATCCTACTTTCCAATGCTTATGGCTAATGATATGCTCACATCTCACATGGAAAGAACTAAATACTTTTCAGGTTAAAGCCATGAGAGCATATTTGGACTATTATAGAATGTGAAAATCGATCACACCTAGGCACCAAATGAAACATGTTCATTAAGAGAAAATAGATTTGCTACATGTATAAATAACCATCGGTTGAAGTTGTTTAACAATACTTGTACCCTAACAAGTCTAAGTAGGTATCTAAAACTTTTTGGCCATTAATAGTGTTCCTGGTACGACGTCTAAAAATGGTTTGATAAATTGATATGACCAATACCTATCCAACTTTGTCATGATGCATAATTGAAATAGCGGGTGCCAGTGTCAGTCCTAGAGACTCATATTCTCCACATCTGGAATATGTCTCAAATAAGGATGTCTAGAAAAAGAACATCCTTCAAGTACGAGATGTACTTGTGTGTGGAGGTAACTATAAATACCGAGCAACGTGAGTGAGAGGGACCCTCACTAACCTTGCCCACAGTGGCTAAATCAAATTCCTTTAGTTTCTAGATCATGTTATATCCCATGTGTCAACATGTGCCAAAGAAAATCCTACATATATGTCCATAACTGCATAATGCATAAATGTATTTGGGACACTGTGACCCAAAGTTCTCTACTCTTAGATGACCTTGTCATGTCTCTGAAGAGTAAAATGGATGCAAGCATTCAAGCTTATTCACACAACTTGAAAGCCTTAAGCAAAGCATACTTTAAAATAGGGGGGTTCACAAGGTCATCACATATTTATTAAGAAGAAGGATAATCTTTGAAACTAATCCTTTCTAATCATCACTTAAACCTTATGCTTTGAAAAACTACAGCAAACGGATGGTTTTCTTTTAGCACTAGCACTTTCAATACCTTTTGATCAAAGTGGGAGTTACAGTAGCTGTTCAAGATGCCCTTAGTAGAAGGTGAATTTGAGACTTGAATGAACAAATGCCATGTCTTTAGTTTTAAAACATTGTGTAGAATTGACTTTGAAGAGAACGATGTGAGAGTGAGAGAGAGAGATATATAGGGGTGGGATAGTGTTCACCTGTGAAGATAACTTTGGGATGGTTGGGTGACCACTTTGAAATAGGTGGGTTCATAAGGTCATCACATCTTTATTGGGATTCACACGAAGATCACTTGGTGATCACTTGATGTTCAAATTTTGTTTACTTGGGGCTCACTTTAATTGTGATGTCTTGGGGATTAATCAGCCATCGGACAACACAAAATCAATCCCGATGCCCCCAATTAATTTAGACCATTGAGCCCATGTGAGGGAGGGGGTGTCAAATAGTCACGAGGACTAGTAACCTCCAATGATAGGTCCAATCATAAGCTTTGAAATTTCTAGCCTACGAATGTAATCTTTTTGATGTTTGAAATTGCTAGCCTATCAAAGTGACCTTTTTGGGCCTTTTCTTTGGCTTGTGTGACTGGAAAATCCAGTTTTCTTCCACTGAACCCACGCTTACATCAATAAGCTAATATGTGTCCAATGGAAATGTTGAAGATCATCTGGTGGCCAAAAGCAACATCATGATGGACTAGAAAATACGTTTATAAATTGTCTTTCAATGTGCAGAGAGCTTAGCTTATCTCCACTCATTTGCATACCCACCCATCTATCATCGAGATTTTAAAGCAAGCAACATACTACTTGACAAATCCATAAATGCAAAAGTAGCAGACTTGGGAGAGGTGAATAGGTTAAATCTATCTAACTCTCTATCTTCAACTTCTTCATCTACCTCTCTCTCTACGCCCCTTTTATCTACCTTGATCTACCTTCCTCTCTACACCCTCTATATCTACCTTAGGTAGAGAGATAGAAGTGTGTAGAATAGATAGAGATTAGGTGTGTAGAGAGAGAGATATATACTACTTCTCTCTCTATCTACCTCTATTTACCGTCTCTCCTATGCACTCTCTATCTACCTCTCTATATATCCTCTCTAGCCTTGGATTATGTGTAGAGGATAAAGGAGAGAGATTAGGTATAGGGATATTAGGTCGAAACTTACGCAAACTAATTTCTCTTGCAAATGCCATGATGAACTTGTTGGACAGCAGATGCAATGTTTGTGTGACTAGGTGATAGAGAGAGGAAAAGAGAGAGATGAGAGGACTCTCTCTCTCTCATGCTTGAAAATAAAAGTTTGCAAAGGTCCTCTTGGTCCTTAAAAGATGCACATGAAGTTTCCCAAAAATTTAGGATGCAAAAGCTTAGACGTGAAATTTGGATTTGATTGGAGGGCCTGAAAATAAAAGGTTGCAAAGGTACTCTTGGTCCTTAAAAGATGCACATGAAGTTCTCCAAAAATTTAGGATGCAAAATCTTAGACGTGAAATTTGGATTTGATTGGAGGGCCTGAAAATAAAAGGTTGCAAAGGTCCTCTTGGTCGTTAAAAGATGCACATGAAGTTCCCCAAAAATTTAGGATGCAAAAGCTTAGACGTGAAATTTGGCTTTGATTGGACGGCCTAAGAGAGAGAGAGAGAGAGAGAGGATGAAGTGCATCACTGCCTAAAGAGTGTGGGAGTTTTATCTCAGGTTGGGTTCATACGAGAACATAGACGGAGCTCCAAAAAGGGGCATGAGGCTTGCTTGTCAAGAAACTATTCAACTAGAATCTTGTTGACAACTCTTGGACCCACCATGACATTGGTGAGCGGCCCATGGCTTGCCAAAAACCTTTTTCCTAACTGATGAAAATAAGGACCTTGTCGCATGTACCAGCAAACCTAGTTTCTGCCCGGTCAAGAGTTACCGGCTCTTCTCTCTCCACCTATGTGATCATGGTAGTTGGGAGCCTATAAACGGCCATACTCTTGTCCTTTCCCCTTCGCAAGGTGACACTTCCCCAAGGGCAACCTTAAAACTATTCTGGTTTTAAGGTAAAAAATTGAAGCATGTCGTTGGCTACATAGAAGTTGGTATATTTCGCCAATTTTCCTCAAGGCAAGCTTGGAATCTAGTTGGGACTACTCCCCGGTTGCAACACTTGGGGAGCCTCCCTCAGCTTTAAGTGCCACGGGGTCCCAACCATGGGATCAATGGCTCTTGTGCAACATTAAGGGCGCTCGCAGATCTTCGTTGTCGATGCATAAAAACTAAAATCGGGATCTCGAGTTTTTTTTTCATGTCGAGGTCTATTGTTTAAGTTTAAGTTTATAAAAAACACATTTATTTCAAGAAAGCGCACGCTGGCATGATGATGAAGGCCCCGGAATTTCAAACTAGTGGTACTCTCAAACTAGTGGTGAGGGTTTAAATCCAGACTGGGGAAGCGAGGGCATCCCGAGATTAGTCCCCCCGTGGCCGGTAAAAACTAAATTCGAAATCCCAAGATTAGTTTTGAAAAATCTAGACTCAAGATCCCGAGTTTAGTTTCAGCAGATCGATGATCCAGATCGATCTTTCACTTGGGACCATTGATCCCATGGTTGGGACCACGTTAATCTATACTATATATGAATGAGAGAGGAATTCAGGCGGCCACGTGGCAGCACCTCCTTTCTCCGGTGAGTGGACTCTGAGCGACACACGTAACAGTGAGAGCCTGCGATCAGAGAGAGAGAGAGAGAGAGAGAGAGAGAGAGACGTCAAAGCAGGCCGGACGTTTTTCTTGGAGAAAGAACACTCCAGCCTCTCTACTCCTGCTGGCTTCGTTGCCAATGCTCTTGCTCCTACGTCTCCCTCGCAACCCTGCCCTCGATTGTCTTACCTGTGGCGATGAAGGAACTGGGAGATGCTGCGCCTCCCCCATCTTGATCACGGTTCTCCCAGCACAGGCAAGCTAGCTAATGTGTGGAGAGAGAGAGAGAGAGAGAAACAGAGAGAGAGAGAGAGAGAGAGAGAGAGAGAAATTCCGCCGCAAACTGGGGGCCTCAAATCTCTTGCTCCAACAATTCGTAGTAATCACTAACCCCATCGGAGGTGCAGGTCCTGTGCAGTGCTATTATGACTCCTTTTCCGGTGCCATGTGTCAGCAAGTGATGCATCCGGCAAGGTCATACCTCAGGCTACATAGGGCAGTGGCGGTTTCATGAGGTGGGGGTTTCAAAAAACTGGGGTGGCAAAGTTCAGCTTGATGCTAGAGCGGGCTTGCGACCTCTCAACTCCCCCCGAATTTCAAGATGTACTTTCGTGTGTGTGTGTGTGTGTGTGTGTGTGTGTGTGTGTGTGTGTGTGTGTGTGTGTGTGTGTGTGTGTGTCTCCTAAGAGGCTCACCCGCCTACACATGCCATGCGCTACCATGCCCTCTCCATCTCTCTTGCCAGACCCTCGGCTGCTGCAACAAGTCGCCCCAAGACCTCCTCGAACCCTCCCCCTCCTCCACAAACTGCTTCAGTGAATCATACTTTACCACATTGCATGACGTGCAGAGCTTTGTACATCAGCAAGTCCACATCAAGAATTACTAGAGCGTGTTGGAGCTATATATGGCTCACTCTACTGAACTTGGTCTCACCTATATATTTGTATCTTGTCCTCAATATGAATCAGTCTTTGGGAGCGTATATGGTGTGTCTCTTGTCTCGTCTCTCTCTCTTTCTCTCTACATCTCAACATGGTATCAGAGCGGTAACGATCACGCGCCGATTCAATTCATGGTGACAACAGTATGTGTATGCGATTCGCATGTAAGATTCAAAATTGTTACAAATTTTATTTTTGAGCGTTGATTCTTGTTAACTGTGGTTGTTTTGTGTTAAGAAGAATATGATTAGTGTTTTATGTGGCGTTTATTTATAATCAATCTAATCGTTGATTACGTTTTCTTGTTAATGACACCCTGAACTTCATCTCAATTTTTCTTGCTGTTCTGCTCAAAATTTGGAGAAACGGGAAAAGCGCGATGGAGCGTAGCGCAATGGCACTTTTCATCCAAAACTTGTTTGTCTCCTCGAGCTCTTCAATTTGAGTTCTAGCTTTGCGTCAATCGAAGCAGCAGAAAGTTATGTTGTTTTTACTGCAATAGAGCTTGACGCAACTTTCTTCGTCCTACTTCTTCATGAAGCGTCCGCGATCGTTTTTCTTATTTTGGCGTTAACTTTTTCGAGAAGATTTAGCTTTTTGCTATTCGTATTGTGGCCGTCAATCTTGCGTCTCACGCCACTCTATTTTGAGGACTCGTTTATTATTAACGTCTCTTTTACCCTGTCTTTTTTGGGTGACGTCTCTCACATCTTTGGACATTCCTTGAGCATCCTTCTTACGTTTATCGTTGACAGAACGCAGTACTCATATCTCTCTTGTGCAGATTCTGCGATCTTATCTTATACGTCTTCTCGCAACAAGATATGGCTATGAATATTCTCGTCAACGGCTTTCCTTCTGGCCAACGTTCTGTTCCTCCTTTCCAACGTCAAGGATTTCCAGGCTAGAAAGCAAAGATGTTGTTAATTCTTGAAGGCGATGAACTCTCCGATGTTGTTTTTGGAAATCGTGTTTGTCCGCCTCAGCCTGTTGATACGGATAATGATAACGTGCTTATCACTGAAGGACCTATATTTGAAGATTGGAATGTTGCCTATACGGATTGGCAACGAAGTGATAAAGCAGCTCGTCGGTATATTCTTTCTGCTCTTACTGATTCCCTTTTGCTTGATATGTATGAACTGCCTACTTCCCATGACGTATGGAAGTACCTTATTGCAAACTTTCAGAAGAAATCTGTTACAGAAATACTTTATTTGAGAGGGTTGCTTAACAAGTTACAATATGAAGTTGGTACTGCCATGACGGGACATATTGAGTCTTTCAAATCTATTATTAATCAACTTGCTGCTGCCGGTGATCCTGTTCCACAAAAGCAACTGATTACACTTCTCCTTGATACGGTGAAGGACTCTTCTTATGATAACATTGTTACTATTCTCTCTAATAAAGATGGTCTTGATTTCGACCAAGCTTGCATGTCTTTAATTGAATACTCTCAACGTCAAGAACGTCGGAATGCTGGTCACGATACAGCTATGATTTCACAAGAGGAGACTGAGTCACAATAGATGGAACGTGCTTTTTATGCTCGAAGGCGTCCATTTCAACGAGGAAACCGCAGAGGTGGCCGTCGCGGTAATATTTTCTCTCGTCTCAAATTTCCTAATAAGCAATGTTCTTACTGCAACAGAAATGGCCATACTGAAGATGATTGTTGGGCACGTCAATATGATGAAGAACACAATATTACCACAAAACAACCACGTTTATCTAGAGACTCTTCTTCTTCTTCTTGTGAATATTACGGACGATCTGATCATCCCACTCATATGTGCTATAAGCGTCGATTCGACACAGATCGGAATAGAGCATATGCTACTGAACATCGAAACAACATTGTACCAGAAACAAGCTGCGTTCTATGTTCAGTTGCTCCAGACAGAATACTTCATGTACGTGATGGATCACTTTTTATTGTCGATTCTGGTGCTACAGGAAATATGACATATCAGTCTAAGTGGCTCCATAACTATCATCCACTGCCAGTTCAACGTGTTGTTTATCTTGCTGATGATACTACTTGTCAAGTAAAGGGTATTGGAGACTTATATCTTGGTACCTTATCTTCTTCCACTCGAATTTTGCGAGGAGTATTACATGTACCAGATCTTCAACGTAATCTTCTTTCAGTTGCTAGACTTGTTGATCTTGGTCTGTTTGTTGGATTTGATTATACCAAATGCCGAATTGAGAAAGATGGACAGACTATAGCCACTGCTCCTCGAAACGGTAATTTATTTGAACTCTCTCTCAACGATGCTGTAGCAAATATTGTCACTGCTCCAGGTGATCATGATTGCAAAGTATGGCATCACCGTTTTGTTCATGCTGATTTCTCAAAACTCCTTGATCTTCAACGTCGTGATCTTGTTCATGGCATGGATCTTAAAGCCCATCCCCATATGGGAATTTGTGAATTTTGTGCTCTTGGGAAACACAATCGTAAACCCTTTCCTCTTTCAAATACAACTCATTCTCATGACATCTTGGATCTTGTTCATACTGATATATGTGGACCTCTACCTTCTTCGAGATCACAATATCGCTACTTCATTACTTTCATTGATGATTTCTCAAGGTATACGACTGTATTTCTACTTAGACAAAAATCTGAAGCCTTATCTGTTTTCAAACAATTCCACAAGGCTGCGGAACTTCAAACTGGTCGTCGCCTTAAGAAGCTTCGTAGTGACAATGGAGGCGAATATGTTTCTCGAGAGTTTGTGAGTTACTGTGCTGACACTGGAATTCATCATGAACACACTATTCCATATTCGCCTCAACAGAATGGTGTTGCTGAACGAAAGAATCGCACTATTCTCAATGCTGTAAGATGTATGTTGATTCATTCTCGCTTATCTCGTGTTTTCTGGGCTGAAGCTACTTTGACAGCAACATTTATTCAGAATCATCTTCCTACTACTGCACCCTCTGGTAAGATACCCATCACAGCATGGACAGGTGACATTCCTTCTGTATCTCATTTTCGAACCTTTGGATGTATTGCTTATATTCATGTTCCCAAAGAAACACGAACAAAGCTTGATGCTCTTGGTCTTAAAGTTATTTTTATTGGATATTCTGACACTTCCAAAGGCTACAAATTCTATGACCCTTCCTCCAAGAAAGTAACTGTGAATCGTGATGCTACTTTTAACGAACAGCTTCTGGGAGGCTCATGGTCCATGGATGATTCTGATGATACTAAATCATTGCTTCAGGCTTTTCCATTTCTTTCAGAAGATGAAACACTTCCTATAGAGCAACTTTCCTCCTCACAACCATCCATTCCAAATGTTGCCAATGATGATATTGATATTTTTGTTGATCTGCCTATTGATTTTGAACATGGCTCATGTCATGTTTATGATGACGATATTGCTGATAATGCTTTTTCTACTTCTGAAGATCCCGTTACTTATGATGAAGCTATCTCTTCACCACAAAAGGATCAATGGCAAGAGGCTATGGAAGCAGAGTACGATTCTCTTATCTCTAAAGGTACATGGATACTAACTGAATTACCTCCTGGTCGTACAGCTATTAAATGTAAGTGGGTGTATAAAACAAAAGTAAAAGCAGATGGATCTTTTGACAAGTTCAAGGCGCGTTTAGTTGCAAAAGGTTACTCCCAAGTAGCTGGTGTTGATTATCAAGAGACTTTTTCACCAGTTGTTCGCATTACAAGTGTTCGAGTTTTATTGGCATTTGTTGTTCAATTTGATTTAGAAGCTCATCAAATGGATGTGCGAACTGCTTTTTTTAATGGTGACTTGGAAGAGGAAATTTATATGGAACAACCAGAAGGGTTTGTTATTCCAGGTAAAGAAGACCTTGTTGCTCAACTCCATAAGGCACTATATGGTCTCAAACAAGCTTCGCGAGCCTGGTATACAAAATTTGATCTTTTTCTCACCTCTAAAGGAATCATCTCTTGCTCGTCAGACCCCAACTTATACATAAAACGCCAAGGTAGCAGTTTTGTGATTCTTGCTCTTTATGTGGATGATACCATCTTTGTTTCCAATGATTTGGGATTTCTTCAGCAAGTGAAAAATTTATTGTCTTCTGCATTCGATATGGTGGATCTTGGAGAGATTCACTCTTGTCTTGGCATTCAAATCCAACGGAACCGTACAAAAGGTATTTTATTCCTTCGACAGTCAAAGTTTATTGCAGATACTATTCAAAAATTTGGTATGAAATCTGCACATTCAGCCAACACACCTTGTCTTGCGAGCTCTACGAAGAATACTTCTGACAATGGCGGTCAACTTGTCACAAATCAACCTTATGCTAACTTGATTGGATGTCTTCAGTTTGTTGGCATGAACACTCGTCCTGATATTCTGTTCGCTGCTAACTATCTTGGACAACATCTTGCATGTCCTTCTCTTAAGCATTGGTCTGCTGCAAAGCGTGTATTGAAATACTTGAAAGGCACTACAGATTTTGGTTTAGTCTATCGACGACAACTCACATCGGATTCTATGCAATCTCTTTCTCTTTTGGGTTACACAGATGCAGACTGGGCAAGCTCACATTTATCTATGCGATCTACTAGTGGAAATTGCTTCTTTATAAATGGTTGTCTTGTTTCTTGGACCAGCAAGAAACAACGTTGTGTTGCAGTTTCTACGACTGAGTCAGAATATGTTGCAGCATCACTTGCAGCTCGTGAGTTGATTTGGCTTCGACAAATGCTGGTTGATATTGGTCACTCTCCTCTTTCTAGCACACCCTTGCGGTGTGACAACCAAAGTGCTATTAGTCTTGCAAAAGACTATGTTCAACATAATAAGTCAAAGCACATTGTTGTCCATTATCATTATGTCAGGTATGAAGTACGCAAGGGAACCATTATGGTTGAACACTGTCCAAGTGACCAGATGATTGCAGACATTTTGACCAAAGGCCTCAATGAGTCACGTTTCATCCTCTTGCGCTCGGAGCTTGGAGTTGCTTCGGCCTCACTCTTTCTAGATTAGCTTCTTTTCTATTGTAATAGCTTTGTACATATGACATTGTAATCTTTTAGGTACCATGCACTATGCACACTCCACATTTTCACCTTGTGATATCTAAGTCACTTGAATATTTGTACATAGATGCACAATTCACTTTCACATCATCACCACTGGTTCATATTTCACATTGTATAGGGGCTTAGGTTTTTCCCTTGAACTCCCCAAGGGTTTTTCCATCCAAAGCTAGAGACCTTTGTTTGAGTGGGGGTGTTGGAGCTATATATGGCTCACTCTACTGAACTTGGTCTCACCTATATATTTGTATCTTGTCCTCAATATGAATCAGTCTTTGGGAGCGTATATGGTGTGTCTCTTGTCTCGTCTCTCTCTCTTTCTCTCTACATCTCAACAGAGCGGTGCTGCTCCCTTCCGCATCTCCTTCCATAGCGCCACCTTCATAAAATGTGCCTGCTGCCTCAGCACATCATCACCTAGGAAATGCAATCATACATTGATACAAGGAATCTGGTGATGAGCATGAACATCAGGAACTACCTGTGTTGCTAGCCATGGCGGCTATACTCAGTTAATCTGGTTCAGTCGTTGATGGCAAGCCGTATGCGGTGAGGTGGATAGGTGATTATTGTGAGCTCAATAAAGTAAGCAACAGTAGAAAATGTTGAGTTTTACAAAGAATGTTGGACATGTTTATGAGTAGTTAGGGCACAAGGAGCACATTGTGCAGCTATAAGGCTTATTAGCTTATTGCAAAGCTAATAAGGCTAGCGCTAGGGCTTTTTAAGAGCGACTCCACCTACCACCTTACCTAGTTGTCCACCTGACACCCTCTTATGTTGAACATAGCTCTAGCACGAAAATCATTCGTCCATCTCTCAGAATGATTGTCAAATCCCGATAGCACTAGTGTATCCAGCCCGATGATGAGAGAGAGAGAGAGAGAGAGAGAGAGAGAGAGAGAGAGAGAGAGAGAGAGAGAGGTTCTTGACACATTACTACTATAATTCACGCATTGTGGACAACAACAACATCATGAACTATCAAGAGGGAGACACCGCATACCTAGCTATGTGTGGTAGTGGCTAAGGGACTACTGGTGGAAGAGAGTGGAGACTGAAACCCCTTGGTCCCAACTGCACCTAAGTAGGTTTGTGGTCCATACATATAACCACTAGCTCATGATGTGGAATACTACATGAAAAAATAATGGGAAAAAGAAGATTCTTTATCCACATGGGGAAATGCCAAAGAGAGAGAGAGAGAGAGAGAGAGATGAGAGCCCCAGACTGCCAACTAACAACTCAATATTTTGCAATCGTTCAAAAACTAGGCTGGAGCAAATTGAAATAATAATTAAGCATTTTGCAATTGGTTCAATGTTAAATAAGTGGAATCTATTAATGATATTATGGGGAGAGGGATTGGGGGCCACGTGGTAGCATTTGCGGCCTCTAGCCAGTGGCCCTTCTTTCCCTAATTCCCCACGTGCTCCCTTTGCCTCTCTCAGTGCTCACTGAGCATCCGTAGAGGACTCCACTGGCGTTGGGCAGCTCTCTCTCTCTCTCTCTCTCTCTCTCTCTCTCTCTCTCTCTCTCTCTCTCTCTCTCTCTCTCTCTCTCTCTCTCTCTCTTACGCAGACAAAACTGAGAAGACTCCATGGCCCGCAAAACACCCCCAATATTTTAATTCTCAAAACACCTCCAATATTTTGTCACAATTCCCAAAATGCCCTTCGATTTTTCCAAAATTCCCCAAATACCCCAGGTCGTGGGATTAAATCTCTTGAAAGACAATTTATCTTTTCATAAGGAGACTTGATTGTCTATCAATAGAAGATGCTAAAACTAGAATTTGAGTCCGTTAAGTAGGCTCTCTAGATGAATTGCTTCATTATATATTATATTTAGACATAATATTTTCCCTTTTTTGCAACGTAATTTGTGACTAATTACATGCTAAGCACTCAAAATCGGATTTAATTGTCAATCAAAAAGGAATAAAGATTAGAACATAAATACAAGGATATTTTGGTAACTTTTGAAATTTGGGGAATATTTTTGGGATTTTCCACAAATTAGAGGGGTATTTTGGTTTGGTAATTTTACCAAAAAAAAAAACAATCAGACGGTTGCTTTGAGGTAGTTTCAAAGAGAATTTTTTTCAAGATAGATGATTTTTTTTGCAATTTAACTCTATTTTCTTGAATTTTCCAAGCAGAATTTCTCTTTCTCCCCGTCCCTTCAACCAGCTGTTTTGATTGTTCAATTCGACTGCTCAAGGCTTAGTTGACACACTTTTCTCGAACATTGATGCACAGAGAGAGAGAGAGAGAGAGAGAGAGAGAGAGAGAGAGAGAGCACCTACTCCCTGTGTTTGAGAAAAATCATTTTTCCACACATACCAAATTCATTTCCTTGATTTTGTCAAGAGAAATTTTTAGAAAATTATAATTTTTCTTTGGAGTTTTACACTTTTTTTCTCTATTTTGGACCGGAATTTCTTCTTTTCCCCTTGCCCTCAGCCAGCTATATTCCCTGCAGCCCCGACGACCTAGGTGGATAATGCGTAGAGAGAGAGAGAGAGAGAGAGAGAGAGAGAGAGAGAGAGAGAGAGAGAGAGAGAGTAATCTATACTATATATGAAAGAGGAATTCAGGCGGCCACATGGTTGAAAATGGTTTCGTCAAGCCATACTTGCCTGAGTGAGGTGATACCAATAGAACCTGCGACGAGTGTGCTCTGAGTCGGCCCGACCAAACAACAAGCGAGACACACACACATGCGCACACAGTGAGCACCACCGAACGCGACGTGACACGTTGTCTTGCTTTGCAATGTTAACTGAAGAGAGTACATAGTCGCACGAGTGATTTAACACTAGAGAGAGAGAGAGACTCTAACGATGAGAGAGAAACCAGAGAGCTAGACAGATATGCTATGACAGCATCCGGCCACATCTAATTTGGAGAGAGAGAGAGAGAGAGAGAGAGAGAGAGAGAGAGAGAGAGGACCATCCATGAGAACTTGAATATACAAGACTTTGTGTGTGTGTGTGTGTGTGACAACACCCATCCAAAGAGAGAGCCGCTCAGAGTTCTGACATGTGTGTCATTGATTTAATTTGTGTCATAGTAAGAGCGAGTGAGACCCGCCGGTAGGCGGGTCGCGCAAGCTAGTGCACTTAAAGGGGAGGCCCGAGGGGGAGCCTCTCCGGAGCTCCAAGGAAAAAGTGAAAGCTCTCACTGCTGAGCAACACATATGATTAGAATCAGTGACCTCTAATGATAGGTCCAATCATAGGCTTTGAAATTGCTAGCCTACCGATGTAACCTTTTTGAGCTTTGAAATTGCTAGCCTACGGAAGTGGCCTTTTTCCTCCGGGTTGTGTGAAATCCAGTTTTCTTCCACCGGTGACCGAACCCACCCTTATTTATATATTAGTAAGCTAATTAGCTTCAGCTGGTCAGCAGCTAGACGTATGGCCAAGGTGTGGCGCAGCTCACAGCAGCTGGTTCTGCTACAGCTGTGTGTAGTAGCCGTGCAGGCAGCTCGCTTATATATTGGCTCCTGTGAAGGAATTAGAAGCAGGGAATGTCCTGCATGCGGGAAGATGGCGGTGCCATATCCACTGAGCACCTCAGATTCATGCGGCCACCCTCTCTACAAGCTGGTGACATGCACGGATAAGAAGACGCTGCAGGTAAAAGCCCTCTCAGGAAACTACAGTGTGTTGAGCCTGGACCCCTTATCGCGCTCTATAGTTATCTCCACGAGCCCCTTCATCGGCGATTCTTGTATCACGCAGGACTCTGTCACCTCCCACAACTTTTCTCTCTTCCCCGGCTCCCCCCTCACCGTCGGTGGCGGCAACACGGTGCTGCTCCTCAATGGTACCGATGTGCTTCGCTACTCCCCTCTCAACTGCCGCCCCGATGGCCCTTGCGGCCGTGGGCTCCAAGCTGTGCAGCAGAAAAGCTGCCGGTCTCTTCTCTGCTGCTCCTTAGTGATCCACGAGGGCGAAACGTCGGATTTCCGGTACGGTTTTCCGGTGTTCGGGATGGAGACCGGGTATGTCAGCTTGCTGGACTTTCCTGATCCATCAGTACCCACCAAGGCCGGCGTCGATGCGGGGACAATCGGATTCGGTATGCGGTTGAAGTGGGAGGCGCCCGGGGAGCCCACCTGTGAGACACAGATGGAATGCGGCGCGGATTCCACATGCGTAAAGGCGGCGGCACCGATTTGCGCCTGCAACCATGGTTACCGCTGGGATGCAACCACAGGCACTTGTCCCAAAGGTACTGATGAGCGAGAGCGAGAGAGAGAGAGAGAGAGAGAGAGAGAGAGAGAGCTGACTGGCTCAGGTTGGAACTTGGATCCTTGCATGTAGTCTATGCAGCCTATGCTAATTACCCCCTCCTTGCGTCTGTCCAGTACCTTTCTGCATCCGGGACAGTGGAAGTATAAAATGCCACAAAATTGAATACGCAACAGGTACTTCTCCCTTAATCTTCTCATTTTCTTTTGAGTTTTATGCTGGCAAACGACATTGAGGAAATTATAGTGGAGTTGTGTCAGAAACGTCATGGTGGGCACGTGTCATAAATAATAACTGGATATTGAATAATGCGAAACACGTGAGTCTTACATGTTGTTTATATGTAAATCATTTAGCGAAACCGACATCAATATTGTGCAGTGATTGATCGGCATGAGCGCAGCACCTGTAGCGTATCTGCTTTTTGCATTGTTACTGTCTGACCTAGGTGTCTCTTTTTGGCTTTCCCAGGTCTCACTCTTGGTTTTGTTGGGCTCATCGCATTCATTTCCTTCACGGTATGGATGTATAGGCGACGGGGTGCAGCCCAAAGAGCTCATGCCAAGCTTGTCGAGGAGCGGAACATGATCCTTGCTACCAACAGTGGTGGCAAGTCTGCACGCTTGTTTAGCAAGCAGGAGATGAAGCGCGCCACCAACAACTTCGCTCCTGACAGAGTGCTCGGATGCGGAGGTTTTGGTGAAGTATATAAAGGAATCCTTGATGATGAGACTGAGGTAGCCATCAAGTGTACCAGGGTAGGCAAGATCAAAGGGGTAGACCCAGTTCTGAATGAGGTGAGGATCCTATCTCAGGTCAATCACCGAAACTTAGTGCGCTTGCTTGGCTGCTGCGTGGAAAGTGAGCTTCCTCTCATGGTCTATGAATATGTGCCCAATGGGAATCTTGAGGATCATATTCTGCAGGTGGCCAAAAGCAACGTCATGCTGGACTGGAAAACACGTTTGCAAATTGCCTTTCAATCTGCAGAGGGCTTAGCTTATCTCCACTCAGCCGCATACCCACCCATCTATCATCGAGATGTCAAAGCAAGCAACATACTACTTGACAAATCCATGAATGCAAAAGTAGCAGACTTTGGGCTTTCGCGGCTGGCGGAGCCTGATCTTACCCATATTTCGACATGTGCACAAGGCACAATGGGGTACCTCGATCCCGAGTACTACCGCAATTATCAGCTTACCGATAAGAGTGATGTGTACAGTTTTGGAGTAGTGTTGTTGACTCTGGTTACATCCGAGAGAGCTATCGATTTCAAGAGGAATACCGATGATGTGAATCTTGCAACTATGGTGCAGATTCGGAAAGAGCACTGTAAGATCGACGAAGTGCTTGACCCGCAGCTTGTGAAGGGGGCATCCAAGGAGACCGTGAATTCCATGAGGTGGGTGATTGATCTGGCATTGGAGTGCTTACATGAGAGCAGGCTGAACAGGCCATCAATGAAGGAGGTATCAGAGATGCTACAGCAACTCATTTTATCATTGGAGGCGTCAGAGAGGGAGGGTGTGCAAAAAAGCGATGGATATGTGTATATTGATGTTTAGGTGAGTGTATAAGCATGGGAGTACTTCTGTGTACTCTAGCTAGCCAGCTCTAATCAATTTATCTTGCATGCAGACGCTTATATATATTTATTTTTAAGCTTTGTAATAGACAAAGTGCATGGAGGCACTTTATTAGAGCCTAATATATAATATATGTAACCAGTGTACAAGTATATGGTCATATTTCCTTTCCATCTTTAGAGCCTACAATTTTGAGGTTTAGCGCTCCACTCCGTTTGCAAACATTGAATCTCTCTCTCCCTCTCTCTCTTCCTCTTCCATACATGTGCATTCTTATGTACACAATCAATCAAGCCACTCCCAGCACTACTTGTGACAACCCGGGAGTTGGGCCGTCAATGTGGAGAAGCGTGGTGGGCGCGTTTGCGGAAGCTTGCGGAGAAAAGGGCCCGGCTCGGACGGGACCGGCTCGGGGCAAGGTGCTTTTGTTTTCAAGGGGCCTGGCTCGGACGAGACCGGCTCGAACGGGACCGGCTCGGGTCGAGGTGTTTGTCTTCAAGAGGGCCTGGCTCGGACGGCTCGAACGGGACCGGCTCGGGCGAGTTGTGGCTCAAAAGGGCCCGGCTCGGATGGGACCGGCTCGGGCGTGGTTGCGTTCCATGGGTCGACAGCCGTGGTGCGTTTCGCGGGTCTTGCGTTCCGGGTCCCTAGCCCCACGTAGCTTCAGGCTCCCCCGCACTCACGGAGGGTCATAGCGTGCCCTGAGGAACCTTGCGTGGAGTCCCCACGATGCACGAGTGCATGGAGTGAGGCTAGCGTGTCTAAATGGGGAGTCCCCTCCCGTGGTCGTTTTCGGGAGGCTCATACCCCTTATAGTACTCGCTCATAGAAACATAGGAACATAATACAATAACACCTTCTTATACTTTTTCAATTAAGAGTTATGTAATCGATACTACGTGTACTTGATATTAACATTTATGGTGCTCCTTCAACCATTTGTGCTCCTTCAACCATAAATGTTAATAACATAATACAATAACACCTTCTTATACTTTTTCAATTAAGAGTTATGTAATCGATACTACGTGTGTACTTGATATTAACATTTATGGTGCTCCTTCAACCATTTGTGCTCCTTAAGCACAAATGGTTGAACTTTTTGGATCTGTAGTCATCTAGGTTTGGTGGGAAAGTCCCAAGAACTATTTCATAGTGTGTGAGTCGTTAATGATTTGAAGTCCAAATTAGAGTCTTATGCTTGTGTGGTTGACCTCCTTGGATGTGCCAAGTAGTAGAAGTTATCTTAGGATTTTTTTTTAATCAATTTTCCATATGGCATCAGCCTCCTCTAGTTGTAAAAAACGTGTCCATTCTAGTGTGGGGATTTCAAGAGCATTTCCATAGACTTTGAGGTCGATCAGTTTGTTGCTTCGATTTTGAAATATATGCAGCAATGCTAGAAAAGGGTTAAGGACATTGAAGAAAGAAGCCTTGAGAATAAAGAGCAAATCATACCAAGTAAGCTTCTAAGAGGCTCATTTGTAGTGCTTTTTCTAAGTTTGGTGGGAAAAGGCTAAGGACCTCAGGTTGAAACTCAAGTTAGTCTTGTGCTTATGGTTCATCTACCAATATGTCCCTTTTTCCTACCAATCTAACTTATCTCTTTCTGCAATATGTCCCTTTTTCCTACCAATCTAACTTATCTCTTTCTGCTTGCACGAATGTGTAGCAAAGATAATCTTAGGGTCTACTTTTCTATCAATTTTCTATCTAGAATTATGTCTTTGCTAGATGGAAGAAAATGGGTGGACTTATAGTGTTTGGAAAGTCTTTAGAGGTCAATGTTGACTGCTGGATACAGGAGAAGTTTTTCAATAGATTGTACTACTATTTTGTGAAATGAAATGATACCTTTGTAATATTTGAGCTGCCAATAAACCTTGTGGGAGCGAGCCTCTATGGAGGCATGTATAAAATTCAACTTTTGTAACTTAAACCCAACTTTTCAAAATTAATCAAATCGGTCTTATCTCTGTGTGTGGAGTCTGAGAGAGAGAGAGAGAGAGAGTGTGTGACTTGATCTCTTTGCTACACGCACTAAGGAAGGCCCATTGCTGAAGAAACACTACCACTGCGTTAGCAACTGCAAGGGCTTCCTGCCGACACCAACAGTGTGTGATTTCTACTACAACGCAAAGAGAGCGCCTACAAGCTTCTAGGTGAGATTTCTTGCAAACCGGGTGTCCGTTTGGTGACTTCTTTGTACCCATGGGTTCACGGCGAGTAGGACTACATGTTAGGACCATACGCCACAAAAAATGGTAACTTTTATTTTGTTGCTTGTCTTTATACTCGATTGTCACAAGGGGTAGTTAGAGGTGGGTTATCCAGTCGCAGTCTATAAGATATTGATCTCAAGTCAAGGAGAGTGTACCTTATGATTTTCGTGACGTTTCGAGTGCGTTTGACCTAGATTCGGTGAGTGTTAGCGTTGTAGTTTGGATTGTCTTCAGTAGTGCGATCTTTGACCTGATTTCCTTATTAGTGATTGTCTTACAAGGTCGAGAAGTAGGTCCATAACCCTCTTCTTGTTTCCATGTGCCTACGGGATAAGCTTCATCCTCGACCGATATAGAGTTGTTGGTTTTGTTCTTGCTATGCTAGCGTCCGCTCGCGGTGTACCCACCAACATTAGCGCCACTGCTGAGGATCGAAGCCTTAGGTAGGTGACCTTAGACTAATCCTATAGGCGAGAGTTCCTCTGGTTTACCACAGTATTCCTTCTATCTTAGTTTAGTTAGGACCTATAGAGAGGTGCTAGGAAGCGTGTGTCTTGCCTTGGTCACCCGTGTTATGGTTTTAGTTAGAAATGTGTTAGTTTGGAAGCTTGAGTGGTTAAAGAGGTGGTAAAGCATTGGATAGACTGTTTGTGTCAGTTAAATGCTTCTCTACTCACAATTATAAAAGCCAGTTTTTTATTCTTAGGAGTAGCTTTAGGTAGGAGAATTGATCTTGATCTAGAGCTGTCTATCAATGGAAATTTGCTTGAGTTTATTGGTTGAATCGAAATCTTGAAAAAGAGTGATTTGGGGTTAAAATAGGGAAAAACAAGGATCATAAAGATGTTTTGCATGGCTGAGGATCTCTGAGGACTAAAGAGGGCATCAGAAAGGACCCTGCATATCAAAATCTGAATTCTATAAGGTTAGACCTCATACGCGTATGAAGTCTTTAGAGCCAAAAGGAGACCAAATTTAAGAAAATTGACTGTACCAGAGTGTGCAAATGAGTAGTTATACCCTAGGAACACATTAAGTTGGGAGTCTTGGCAAAGAGTTGGGACTGTAATAAAGATAAAAATCAAAAAATCAAAAACTTGTGTTTGGAAGCACTTTTAAGCTCTAAATTTTGCTGAGAATACATGTATATGATGTTGATAATGTGAGGGCCATACCTAGACTCGACCCTACTCACCTCCCTCAATCTTCCAGACTGCTCCAGGAAATGACATAGATATATCTGCAGGTATCCCTCCCACTTGGGACCGACACCCAGACAGGACTCCGGTCTATCTCGAATGCCAACCCAAGGAGGTAAATCCCATCAATTTGACGACTCTATCCGCTTATCATAATTTAATTCATCCTTGGCATCTTTCAGTCCCCCACATCCGAAAAAGTGGTCCTTAGTCTTGATTCTCTTTATCTTTAACTTGAGGATCTGCTCTTGCTTTCTTGTTCTCCCTTCGTTCATGGGGATAACCCCTTTTTCTTGACAACCAGGCATGGCAATTATTGCTTTCCCCTAAGAAAAGGGATATTGTAATCCTACCTAGTCTCGCTCGTTCCCGCTTACCCGTTTTTATCCCGCATAGTCCTAGCGTTTAACATAAAAAATTTATTCAACATCCAGCCATCTCACCCTCCGGATCCTCCCACCCACCGAACCATTTCATGAAAATCCCTTCTCGAGGTAGTACTTAACTACTACAAAATCAGGAAGACATTCTATCAGATATCGTCAGACAACAAGCAGCATACAATCTGTTGCATACCCTCGTTCAGGGAAATTCATCTGGTTGTTCTCACCAGATCTTTATTTTAGAAACTTTTAATTCATTTCTTTATCTTTATCTGCTACAATGCAACACATTTAGTTTCAACCAATCCATCTCACCTTACTCAGGACCAAGATAATCAATCACAAGCCATCAAAATGGTAGCACCTTCACAATATTTCCCAGAAATAAGTGTTTGGGAAAGGCTCATCAAGTAATTTAATCATTCCTTCTTAAGCATTTTATTTCGAGAGGTATAGCACCATTTGGTGACAGATGCACAGAATAGCCCCTATATTCCTAGCCTTTTCAGTTCCTTTTTACGCAATCAAATCGAATAAATTTCCTTAATTCAATTCACATCATCCTCCCTGAGTATCACTTTCTCATCCAACTATTGACATCAGGCCATACCCGGATTATGTCCATTTTTCAATAAGAAACCGTAGGTACTTCACCTGGCCGGGCAAAAATAAAACAAACCCATTCATCCCTTATCCCTCAGGCATGAATGACCTAGGTATAACAAACTTGTTGGTTACGCAACCCCACCCGAAAAGGGCCAATCTCCGTCAAGTTCCCCAAGAGAATCCTCTCAATGGGCCAGCGTTTCAATCAAATTGACCCCAAGAAGATCCATCTTGGTTTCCGATCATTTCCAGACAATCTTCAAAACTCCTCGTTAAATCTATGTTTTGTAATGGGCTATCCCTATCACCTGTCGAGATTCCTTTTTAACTCTTAGTTGATAATTTCCAGGTTCATTCATTTATTAACTTTAATTCCTACTTTCATTAATTATCTACCAGCCAAGCTTATTTAGAAAATACAATCGAGTTTTTGCCATAGGTATTTGATGGTTAATGTCTCTTCGGAAATGCCAACTATTTAATTTCAGTTCCCATTCTGTACGATTCCCAAGTTTTGCAATCCTTTGCCATCCATGGGCATCTCCATGGAAGCTTGTAGAGTTTTCGGTTCAAAATAACACGGAGATCAATTCCGCAAAGTTATCTCCTATCTTCCCCATCCCATATTTGCAAACAAACTTGAAATTGACAACTTTAGAAATACTCTTCAATAAAAATTGAACTACTTCTATCGAGCTTAAACAACTCTCTTTTCTTATGGTGCCTAGCTTTATATTTAGGAAGCTAGAAGGTCGTTCACTACAAGAGGCTATTCATATTAGCGACGCTCACACAGCGACGCTCAAAAAAAAATTCCCGACGTCGCTATGAGCGTCGCTATAAGCGTCGCTATGAGCGTCGCAAATTTACAAAGAAATTTGCGACGCTCATAGCGACGCCGACTGGGCTAAAAAAATAACAGAGAGCACCCAAAAACTCAGATCTCATATCTGAGTTTTTCGGCGCCCTCAAGCAAGGAGCAGGTAACGCTCTCTCTCTCTCTCTCTCTCTCTCTCTCTCTCTCTCTCTCTCTCTCTTTCTTCTCCACACACACACACACACGAGGAGAGGAAGGAGAGCCAGGTATGCTCCTTCCCTCTCCTCACTCTCATGTTCCCTTCCCCTCTTTCTCTCTCCCTCTCTCTCTCTCTCACACACACACATAGTGTTTTTGAGAGAGAGAGAGAGAGAGAGAGAGAGAGAGAGAGAGATAGAGAGAGAGAGAGTACAAACATAAACAAAAACGCACACACACATACATAAACAAAGAATGCACACACACATTGAGAGAGGAAAAGAGAGAGAGAGCATGCATAAACAAAAAACGCACACATTGAGAGAGGAAAAGAGAGAGAGAACATGCATAAACAAAAAACGCACACATTGAAAGAGGAAAAGAGAGAGAAAACATGCATAAACAAAAAAATGCACACACATTGAGAGAGAAAGAGAGAGAAACTAATTTAACGTCGTAGGAAACTAATTAAAATTAAAAGACCTAAAGATCTAGCCGACGAGGAGTTGAACTCAAGACCTATTATTCAAGAGGGAAATGGCATAACCAATCTATCATACTTGGCATGGGTGATAGAAAGGTAATACCATTTATCTCTTTTTATTGGCACACACATCCACACATGCGCACACACACAAGAAGAAGAGAGTTATAACGTCGTAGGAAACTATCCTAAAAGACATTAAAGATTAGGTTAGATGTAGACTTACGTTAAATTAGATTTAGGTTTATTTAAGTTAAATTAGATTAGATTTAGGTTTATTTTTAATTAGATTTACGTTTATTTACGCTAGATTTAGATTTACGTTATATTAGATTCGCTTTAGGTCTCCATAGACTGCGATGCCTGCATGAAGCGAGTGAAGAAAGCCCTCAATGGAATATAGGGTATTGCTGCCTTCACTCATGGTGGGCTCCGTCGATCCAAAAGTACTGGTGAAATGTCTTCAGAAGATAGGGAAGAAGGTGGATCTTTAGGGCGGCAAGAGTCACTACATCCCCGACACAATGACCATCTACACAACCTCTAGTCATTCAACAGCAACTTCAAAGTTAGTAACAAGAGCAAGAACGGTCTAAAGGGCCAATTGCTGTTGTCAGATGTGGATGGAGATGAGGCAGCGTCACCGCCGGAAATTAACTCTCACATCTTTAGTGATGAGAATGCCAACTCTTGCCGAGTTATGTGAAAAATTATGTGTTAAATCAGTTTTAAGGTTCTTATAATCCCTGTTAGTTTAGTTCTTTGTTTTTAATATAACATCATTTACGTTAGATTTAGATTTATGTTATATTAGATTAGACTTAGGTTTATTTAGGTTTACACACACACACACACACACAAGAAGAAGAGAGTTTTAACATCGTAGGAAACTATCCCAAAAGACGTTAAAGATTAGGTTAGATGTAGACTTACGTTAAATTAGATTTAGGTTTATTTTTAGTTAGATTTACGTTTATTTAGATTTACGCTTATTTACGTTAGATCGAGTCCACGCAAGAATTACTTACGGTTTAGGGTTTAGAGTTAGACGAATAGTGAAAAGATCTACTGTGAAAAGATGTTAAGATGCTATGAAGTGCTACAGCTAGAGAAGAGGCAAAGGGGTTTTTTCCACTACATGCAGTATCATGTAGACGTGGGTCTGTAGATTTCTTGTACCCACAAATATAGGTATTGACCAATAAAGACGAGATTATAACCCGGTGGTTCTGATCTCCGTGCACCTCTAGACCGAGGTGTGCGGGGATTGGACATGACTAGAGAATGTAATGTAAAGAGAGAGAGAGAGAGAGAGAGAGAGAGAGAGAGAGAGAGAGAGAGATAAGACGAAGAATGCCAATAGAATATTAAATTTGTTGTCCAGGTTATAAGATTTTTATCCTCATTATGAGTAGTGACGAGGATGTGGGACCGTCCAACCGAAACACCTATCTTTCAACGAGGGTCTTATGTCCTTGTAATCAATGCAAGCATGCTGTGCGACGGACAAGACGTGTTTCTTTGCAGCACGTTCGCGAATTTGGCGAGTTCGATCCATCTATTATAGATCGAGTTGTTGCCAATTATAACTCGTCGGACTCTAACGCTGGCCAACAAGCAGCAATCTTGCAACCCAATAGACGTGTTCGCAGGCGCTTTGGTCAAGCAGCATATGTGAGGCCACAAGATGTAGCCTCTGACAGCTCGGGGGATGATCATGCAGAGCACATTCCCAACGAGGCAATGTTTGAGCCCGAGATTGATGAAATGATCGAGACGATCATGGATTCAGAAAGGCTTATCTATGATGATATGAAAAGTGAAGCCGATACGCCATTGTATAATGGAGCACGTATGTCTAGATTGAAAGCACTCCTGGTTCTTCTCAACATGCAGGCAAAGTTTGGATGGAGTGACACTAGCGTCACATCGCTTTTCAGGTGATCTATTACAATTAGTTTACTTTAATAAAACTCTAAATGTATAATGATCTGATAGATTTTTACACGACTGTATCGTATTTTTATGTTGTGTAGATTGCTTAAAGAGCACATACTACCAGCTGACAATGTGATGCCAGATTCCCGAGATGAAGCAAGAAAGATTTTGCGAAACTTGGGGATGGATTACAATTCTATCCACGCTTGTCGTAATGACTGCATTCTTTTCAGAGGGGAATACATAGACATGGAGAAGTGTCCGAAATGTGATTCCAAAAGATATCGAGTAGATCTCCATGGGACAAAAATTCCACAAAAGGTTTTGCGACATTTTCCTCTGCTCCCTCGCATCAAGCATTTCTTCGAATGTAAGTCCATGGCCGCCCTAGCATCATGGCATGAGGAGAATAAATCTTCGGATGGTGTACTACGAATTCCTGCAGATTGTGCAGCCTGGAAACATATAGATGGAACATGGTCGGATTTTGCCAGTGAAGCTCGAAATTTGCGCTTAGGCCTGGCTATGGATGGCGTAAATCCATTTGGTCAAAGATCAACATCTTACAGTGTATGGCCCGTTGTCATCGTCAACTACAACATTCCCCCGTGGTTGACTACGAAGAAGGGGCACCTATGGCTAAGCTTGATTGTGCCAGGGCAATATAAAGTAGGGAATATGGATGTGTATCTTCGTCCACTATTGGAAGAGCTACAACAATTGTGGATTGGCATAGAGGTGGTGGATATGAGCCAACACACAGGACGACGGAATGCTTTTATCAGAGGCATTCTAATGTGGACCATGCATGACTATCCCGGGCTAACAGAATGCTCAGGTGATCTATTGACACTCCTCACTTAGACACTGTAAATCTTGTTTTTTCCCATAGTTGATCTATTATCATGTGTATACATGCAGGGCTTCAAACAAGCGGATACAGAGCATGTGTCACATGTGGACCTAGACTGAATGCACGTAGGGCGCCCTCACTGAAGAAGCAAATCTACGAAGGTCATCAAGCGTATCTTCCAGAGAATCATGTGTTACGCGACGGCTTTTTGGGAAGAGAGCCACCAAGGATGTCTGCACAAGCATGGTTAGAGCAGAAGGAGATGTGCGATGACGGATTGCCTCCAGGGATGAAGAGACTATCTCTATGGTACGAGTTACCATACTGGCCCCGACTCATGATCAATCACTTGCTCGATCCAATGCACATATTCAAGAATGTGGGTAATCTACTATGGGACCATCTGACCGGTAAGAAAGATACTTTGGGAGCCAGAGTTGACCTTAGAAATGTGGATCGTATGGAGCAATATTGGCCGCAAACAGCGTCTGATGGATCGATAAAACTCCCTAAAGCACCATGGATTTTCACAGGAGCCCAAGAACGCAAAGTAAAAGAGACCATTCGATCTTTGCGAACCCCCACTGGCGTAATGCACTCGCTCCGAACGTGTTTTACTAAAGAAGGAAAGCTTACCAGTTTGAAGTCACACGATTGGCATAAAATGTGTCAGGTACGTTCATAGTGGACTTTAATATCATTGCATAAAATGTGGACTTTAATATCATTGTTGCACATACTTTACAGTTTATTTTACCGGTTGCCATTGAGGGATGTTTGTCTTTCGACATCCGTAACACAATCTACAAACTTGCAAAGCTGGTGCAATGGATCTCACAAAAGGAGATCAACGTAGACTCCATACCATTCGCCAAACTAAATGCTGCGGAGCTTGTGTGCATGTTTGAGAAACATTTTCCTACTACCATGCTAACCATTCAGGTGCATCTTCTTGTTCACATAGTTGATGAGGTGGAAATAGCTGGCACAGTTCATTCCAGATGGATGTTCTTCTTAGAACGTTTCATAAAAACGCTTAAGGGATATGTGCGTCAAAAGGCACGTCCGGAGGGTAGCATGGCAGAAGGTTGGTTGGTATCAAAGTCCCTAGTGTACATTGGAGAGTGGCTAGACGGATTTGATAAAGCCCGGGACACGCTATGGCAAACCATAGATGATGAGCGCATATCTGGGATTGTCATGTGCAATCTCGGTGTTGAGAAGAAGATGACGGAAGATCTAGAGGCTAAAATCAACCGATTTTGCATGCTTCACAATCCAGTGATGCAAAAGTGGATTTCACAATATGAGGATGCAAAGCAAGAGCGACAAAGGCATTAGGGGAATTTTGAGGTCATTTTTGTGCCTTTTAGCATGTAGAGAGAGAGTGCTCTCAACCAATGGTTGAAGAGCTTCCGTTACGGAACCTCTATTTTTGAAAACTCACAAAAAAGCAAATATTCTATCTTTACCGCAACTTTGAGCTGGTAAATAGCAATGTCAACAAGTGAAAGTGCAAAGGCATTCAATAGCTGTCGCTTTTAGAAAGACGTACTTCTCATATTATATTGTTTTCATTTTGCACGTCGTCATCATAAAACAACGTTTGGATTCTATCTCATGATTTTTACCAAATTGGAACCGTTTTTTGCACATTCTGCTTATTCTTCTCTTGAATTCAGGCTAAACTTCTCTGCTCATTTCTTTTTTCACCATGGAATCTTCATCACGATCAAAACGACCAAGAACTTCCATTGAATCCATTGTTACTTACAACACGACTGATCAAAATGGAGAATGGATTCCATTTTGAATCAAGTGGATACTGATGCAACAGAACAAGAGAATAAAGTCTTCTACCAAAAACTCTTTCTTGGCGGGATGGAAGGGTATTGTTAAAGATTTCAGCTTTGGCGACAACAAAAAATCAATCAAAGAGGTGCTGGTGCAGCATGTGTACATGCATAAAGATCTGCATATTGACTCAGAGAGTTCTGCTTTGCCATTACATAGACCAAACTGTAAGTCTCTTAACTTAAATCCTTATTTGTAATGCATGTTGTATAAGGTTATTTGTTGTACAGATTTGTATCCTTCAAACATTATGGAATGGCAACCAGCAGAATGTGTTATAAATATTCTGGATGTGTGTCATGGATCAATTGGTGAAGAAATATACAAGGGAAGGACTAAGGGTTCACTGGCAGAGAATGGAATATTCTTCTTTGACCATTATTATGTTCCACCTAGAAGGACTGGAGAACTTGGAGCCACAACCAAGCTAGACTTGCGTGATTCCAAAAGTGGAGAATGGTCACTCCCTAGCTCAAATACAAGTGAGGGCTACAGGTGCAAACTGTTTTGTGAGATTCAAAAGTGTTTGAAAGAAAACATAGCAAACATAGAATTTCTATATTCATGCCCATTACAGTTTTTGTAGACTTCTTCTCTAATGCTGAAGTCAGAAAATCTAGAACAATGTTTTCAGTGAAGACTTTAGACTCAGCAAATGTACTTGAATTTGTGGATGAGGGTTGGAACACCAAAACAGTGAATGGAATCACTTGTAATGTGCAAGCTGGCTCAATTGCTTGCAAATACATGATAGGGACACAAAACTTCATTATGTCATTTTATTACAGAAGATGGCACTATGTTGGTGGTCAGCTAACTCCACTTGATCAAGACATGGAGGACTTCATTGACAGCCCAATAGAAGACATTGATATATGGGTAAACAATGAGCATCTGTCAATTGTAAAGATAAGAGGCATGTGTAGCTTACATCAATTGAGATTGGACCTGCAAAATGATGAAATTGAACTGCCCACAACATTCTGCTTTCAAATGCAAATCTACCTTTGAAGCTTAACTTAATGATGCATAAATACTCTTAGCACGTAACCCTAATTGCGAGGTTACCATTAAAGCTTAAATCTAAAATACAAAGTAGTCACTAAAGCTTACACCTAAGTGCAAAGTTACCATTAAAGCTTAGCTTAAGAGTGCAAATCTACCTTTGAAATCTTAATTTAATGATGCATAACTACCATTAATACTTAACCCTAATTTCAAGGTTACCATTAAAGCTTAAACCTAAAATACAAGGTAGTCACTAAAGCTTACACCTAAGTGCAAAGCTACCATTAAAGCTTAGCTTAAGAGTGCAAATCTACCTTTGAAATCTTAATTTAATGATGCATAACTACCATTAATACTTAACCCTAATTTCAAGGTTACCATTAAAGCTTAAACCTAAAATACAAGGTAGTCACTAAAGCTTACACCTAAGTGCAAAGCTACCATTAAAGCTTAGCTTAAGGATGCAAATCTACCTTTGAAACTTAACTTAATGATGCATAGATACTCTTAACACTTAACCCTAATTGTGAGGTTACCATTAAAGCTTAAACCTAAAATACAAGGTAGTCATTAAAGCTTACACCTAAGTGCAAAGTTACCATTAAAATTTCTCTTAAGAGTGCAAATCTACCTTTGAAAGCTTAACTTAATGATGCATAACTACCATTAATACTTAACCCTAATTCCAAGGTTACCATTAAAGCTTACACCTAATATACAAGGTAGCACTAAAGCTTACACCTAAGTGCAAAGTTACCATTAAAGCTTAGCTTAAGAGTGCAAATCGATCTTTGAAAGCTTAACTTAATGATGCATAACTACCATTAATATTTAACCCTAATTCCAAGGTTACCGTTAAAGCTTACACCTAATATGATGCACATAAATCTTCCTAGTATTAAAATACATGGTTTAAGTTAATTAATCCTGCTAGAAGTGAGCATTACCTCCTCTAAACAAGAGGGAAGTGGGGTTGCAAGGAAGAGATGTGAGGCTCAAGGAAGAAGGAAAGGGATTTAGTATGAAGAGGAAGGAGAGAGGAGCTTCTTCACAAAACCCTCAAGGGTTTGGCCTTCAAGAGAGTGAGAGAGCAAGAGCAAGGTTTAATGGAAACCTTGATTTACTTAAGCATAATCTTGAGCATGGCAAGTATGCAAGTAGCTTAGCAATGTGTGTAAAATTACAAAGGAGAGGGGGTGCTTATATAGGAAATGGTGGGTAGAATACATTGTCTATACTGGGGAGGGGTGGTTGGGCTCACCTTCAATGCAAGCTAGAGAGAGAATGAGTGGAAAGTTACAACTTTTGACTCATTCAAGAACTTTACTCTAAATTGAATTTTTCAATCAAAGACTTTTATTTCAATTTGAATTCTTCTAAATTCCTATTGGACCCCAATTCTCTTCTCAATTCCTATTGGACCCCAATTCTCTTCTCAATTCTTATTGGACCCCAATCTCTTCTCAATTCCTATTGGACCCCAATTCTCCTCTCAATTCCTATTGGATCCCAATTCTTTTCTCAATTCTTATTGGAGCCCAATTTATTCTCAATTCCTATTGGACCCCAATTCTCTTCTCAATTCCTATTGGATCCCAATTTCTTCTCAAATCCTATCTCTTAACTTTATCTTCTATCAAGTTAGTCCCTTTTTCTGTCAGTTCTTGATCTAGATCAGTTCCCATGCAGATTTTGACGAAGAAGTATAAAAATAATCTTAATCCTTTTGGAAAAATATAGGGATGACGTAATTTCTTATCCGGAATATCTTGTCTTTTCATTCTGGAGTAAAGTCTCGTTGTCCGCATGATTTCTTTGTCGGTCTTGCTTTTTCTAAATTATTTTCTAGGCTGAAAAGAGTTCCGAATGGCTCTAGGGTTTAGGGAGAGACCTTACAAAGTCCCCAACAAAAAGAAAGAGTTGTCCTCAGCTCGGGACATGCTTTAGAGAGTAGTCCGACTCAATCTTCGGTCAACTCATGATTGAAGATGGTCAGTAACTTTAGGTATTTAGATTAAAGGACAGTGAAGCTAGTATAGACCTTGAATAATACACTTCTCTTCCATTTTTAGCGCTAACTTAAAGGTCTTAATCATAAAAAATTCTTAATGACTCGAGGTTACTTTAATTACTGAATGTGATCTTACTCAACTAGGTATTTTTTCTTTGGTGTGACCGGATTGTGTTTCTCTTGTGAGGTCTGAAGATCATTTCTTCACTTTCCTCTCTATCTAGCCTCAATACGCTTTGTAAAAATTTTACCATTCTTACCTAGACTTTAACTTTTTCCGTTTTGAGCATTGACTCATTTCTCTATTGATATCATCCAACTTATACAATGTTCTTGACAGTTAAAGGATTTCATACTGATCTTTCAATTAATCTTGCAATATCTCCTCCCTTGTGTACCCAATTTATTTTCTCCATCCTTATTTATCTTATGTCTATAGCTTACTGCCTCATCTTTCACTGGGTAATCAGATATTTCATGTATCATAACAATTAGACTTGTAAAACACCATAGACGATTTGAATCTCAAAAGAATTGATTGACTAGAGATGCTTGAATTCCATGAATATGACGATTGATTGCATCCGCATAAAAATTACATCAAAAGTGCCATCGATATCTTAAAGAATAATTATAAGTTGTTCCGAAGAACCAATCAAAAAGACGATCAAGGTTTTGGACAAAAGGGAGATATTGATTTGATTCCAAAAGATGAATTACATGGGCTCATCCTCCAAAACTTGGAAATTGGGTAATTAGCTAGTCCCAATCTTCCTAGGAAGCATCTTCAATCAGATAGCCCTTCCACTTGATTAGTACTTCTTGAATTTTCATGTGCCACAATTGCTTCTCTTTAGTTTCCACAACTTGTTATGGTTCCATTTGAAATTCTTCCTGATTGACGAGAATGGTGTCATCATGATTCAAAACATGTAGAGGGTCAGCAACATATTTCTTAAGGAGGCTGACATGAAAAACATTATGAATGCGCATGTGAGGTGGTAAGGCTAACTCGTAGGCTTGTTCTCCTATCTTTCTAAGGATTCCAAAAGGTCCACAATATCTGAATGCAAGCTTACGGAATTTTCCTAGCTTTAAGGAGCTGCGTTTGGGTTTGACTTTGAGGAAAACCTGTTCACCTTAGCTAAAGCTTCTAGCGGAGCGGTGAAGATCAGCGTAGCTCTTTTGCCTATCACTAGCTCTCTTCAGGTTGTCTCTAATGACTAGAATTTGATGAACCATCTCTTCCAGGGTAGACTTAGCGGCAAGAACATGAAGAGCTGGGTCGGCTAATTGAAGAGGGACTAAACATTCCTAACCATACAAGGCTTTAAAGGGTGACATTCCGAGGCTGCGATGGTGAGAAGAGTTATAAGAAAACTCAACTAGGGAAAGAAACTTGAGCCATTGCTGGGGCTGCTGGTTGCAGTATGCTCGAAGCATATCTTCAATGACTTGATTCACTCACTCAGTCTCACCATTAGTCTCCAGATGATATGCTGAGTTGAGATTCAGTTTGGTACCCAGAGATTGAAACATGGCTTGCCAAAACTTAGAAGTAAATTTGGCATCCCGATCACTGATTATTCTTGGAGGGATTCCATGTAATCTTACTACCTCTTTGACAAATACTTGGGCTATGTCGATGGCGGTGGCTGTCTGCTTGACTGGAATTAGATGATCCACCTTAGTGAGCTTAACTATTATGAAAAAAATAGAATCATAGTTTCCAGTTGTCTTTGGAAGACTTGTAACAAAGTCCATATTCCCACTTCATTTGAGGAATATCTAGGGGCTGAAGCTTTCCAGGTAGTAAAGAAGACCATCTGTTAAGGTATAGTCAGTTAAGTGTTCCCTTGGGTTCTGAGCTTGAATCTCTTGCAGAAGAGGTCTAAAATAGGGGTCTACCTGAATTTCTTGTTAAACTTCCTCGGGTAAAGAAGAGCTAAGGAGTGAATTAGTCAGGGTTGATGAGGACAGGACTGTTGGTCAAGAGGTCTTTGAGTCTTTGAGTCTACAGAATTGTATGCTAAGGAGTGCAGATGAGACAGTTAAAAGACAGTTCTTAGAGCGATACAAAGATCTCCTCTTTCCTCAGCCAAATTCTTGTATCGGCCAGACGATATCAAAGACATGGTGACATCTCACAAGAGTGACCCTCTGGGGTAGAGACCTTTTCCGAAACAATATCTGACTTGTTATGGTTACAAAGGCTCTGGGACTTGGCCCTCAATACTACTACGTCAAAAGGACACGAGATCCTGGGTTCTACGCAAGGTTGTTTTTGCTTGTGCAGTTTATCCCCCATTCCAAGATTTTCTTCGATACCATCTAGAGTCTTCCTCTTAGAGGTCCTTTTCTTTTCTCAACTCATACCCGAGAAATTGCTCAAGTTGTTTCTCATAGAAGCATTTCAAAGGGTGAGCATCTTAATATGTGCAGTGCTTGCGATACTTGGTTATGTGACCATATATTAGAGGATCTTGATGAGCTGTAAATTTTCTTGCCTCTCTTGTAATTACTTCCTGCCTCCCTTGTAATCCTTTTTTGGCTTTAGTTGAAGAAATAACCCTTTTTTGAAAAATTTAAGTATTGTCCGTACTTCGTTGTCTTGAAATGTCAGTCTCTCCTCTTTAATTAAATTCTTAAGGACATCTCTATTTAGTGCATTTTTTTAAAATTTCAGCAAAGGGTCTTCTGTCTATGATAGTCTTGAGTAAAGATTCCAACTTTGAGTTCTTGGCTAACTCATAAGTTTTTTTTCTTATTCTTCTTTGAAGTTTTAAATGTTTGCAATATTTATGACCTTATCTATTGCACTTTCCCATCTTGATTCCTTATGAGTCTTTAAGCACGTCTCATTTACTGTCTTTTCTACATATCAAATGCACAACAATAACTTCTCATTGCACTACAAAAACTTGAAAGTAGAAGATTGGATTGATCTTCTTTTTCTAAAAATTACAGCATCACGAGCTTACATATCGTTGGAAAATTGTATTCATTTTATAATCAAAACATCAAGAGCTTGCATATCGCAAAGGGATAGTAACATTCAAAGAGAAGTGGTTACAACATGCATTCGATAGTTTTTCTTGGGGGGTCCTAAGACCTCAAGATTCATAGGCTACGGGGTAAACTTCTTGTTGTAGAATCCCTCCTATTTATAGGGGGCATGACATCCGCTACTAGAACTTCAAAAACCTTATCAAAATTTTGGAAGCTTCAAAATAGGTTCAATGACTTTCTAAGACATCCTCATAGATATTGTTTACGATCTTCTTGGCTTCTAAATAAACCAAATGTCATCCGTGAAGACCAAAATAAATCCTTCTAACTTCTTCGTGAAAAGAGATCTGTCACCACGCGGTTAAAGGTAGCAGGGGTTTAGTTAGACCGAAAAGCCTAACTGTAAAATTGTAATACTCAAACTTGGTGTTGAAGGCGACCTTGGGACTGTCTCCCTCCTTGATCCTAACCTGGTAGTAACATGACCTGAGATCTATCTTGGAATAAATTGAGGCTAGGTGAGGAGTAGCATCAATAGTAGTGGTTTTAGGTATAACGATTACTGGAAATTCAAGTGACACTTGCTCTGAAGGGTTTACAGGTCTTTCAGGGAGAGTTATTAGCACAAGAGTAGGGGCAACCTTTTCTCTCAGCTTTCGACGGTATGGCATGGTTACTATCTGCAATATCATTCTTTATTTAGCAAGAGAGACTAGCACAATTCTAAAACAGAATTCTAGCTTGGATAAATAAACATCTTTTCATGAGGCAAATTAGATGTTATAAGTAGAAGTTTACTTTCAAATCTGGAAATAATACCATATCTCTTTGGTCCGAATCCTAGCTTTCTCTCATCATTGCAATCCGTAAATTATCCAATAGTTGTACGTGTCTCCATAGGGTTAACTGTGTAACTCCATTCGACCCACATGTTCTCCATTTCTTAATTAGTAGAAATGGCACTTTCGTTAGGAGAGAAAAGTTTGATAAGGTGTCTCAACATAAATAACATGTTCTCTGGTTCGGCTATCCCCATTCTTTCATGACTATCCTATAAACTTCTTCTTCTTGAATATTCCAAGTTATCATTAATTTCAAAACGAGTCTTGCTATATATACTTATAGCTTTATCTATGGCTAATGACAAGAACTTCTTAAATCTCTTCATTATTACTCAAAATTATCTTCCAGTCAATGCCCCAGAAATTAATTCTTCATATGGTAGCTACCTTACCCAATCTTGCTCCTTATTACTAAGATTAACGGAGAATGACAAGTAAAGCTCAATAAAAGTTTCATCCATGCCACTTTCATGTGTCTTCACACAAGTGCATGCGTCTTCATTCATTTATGCCACTTCCATGCGACTTCGCACAAGTGCATTACCTATTCTTTCACAAATTCCTATATCGTTCATTTTCAACTTTACTCACACTTCCCACTTACTTAAATCTCAGGGATCACAAGTATAGGTTTCTGGAAATAAGAGCTTCCTAAATTGTTCCAGCATAGCAAGCCTTTGCTCTAGCATAGCAGTTTCCATCCTCTCATAGATAATCCGCTGAATTTCTTCTGGCAGATTCCAAGCCATCTTGAAAATTATTGAATAATTTATTGAAACATCAAGACTAAATTTTGTAATATATTATTGAAATTTGGGTGTAGAATAGACTAAGTTTTTTTTCCCTCATGCATTAATCCAAAATTCCAAGGTCCAAGGTCCAAAATTAGACTGTGATGCAACTTGTGAGGGCCATACCCAGACTCGACCCTACTCACCTCCCTTAGTCATCCAGACTGCCCAGGGAATGACGTAGATCTATCTGCACGTATCCCTCCCACTTGGGACCGACACCCAGACAGGACTCTAGCTTATCTCGAATGCCAACCCAAGGGGGTAAATCCCATCAATTTGATGACTCTATCCGCTTATCATAATTTAATCCGTCCTTGGCATCTTTCAATGACCCACACCCAAAATCGTGGTCCTTAGTCTTTATTCTCTTGATCTTTAACTTGAGGATCTACTCTTGCTTTCTTGTTCTCCCTTGGTTCATGGCGATAACCGCTTTTTCCTACCAAGCAAGCACGGCATTTATCGTTTTTCCCTAAGAAGAGGGATCTTGTAATCCTACTTGGTCTCACTCGTTCCCACTTACCCGTTTTTATCCCGCATAGTCCTAGCGTTTAACATAAAAAATTTATTCAACATCCGGCCATCTAACCCTCCGGATCTGCCCACCCACCGAACCATTTCATGAAAATCCCTTCCCGAGGTAGTAATTAACTACTACAAAATCAAGAAGACAATCTATCAGACATCGTCAGACAACAAGCAGCATACAATCTGTTGCATACCCTCGTCCAGGGAAATTCATCTAGTTGTTCCAACGAGATCTTTAATTATTTAGAAATTTTGAATTCATTTTTTTATCTTTATCTGCTACAATCAACTTAATTGTAACTAGTTTCCTAACTAATCATGCAACACATTTAGTTTCAACCAATTCATCTCACCTTACTCAGGACCACGATAATTACAAGCCATCAAAATGGCAACACCTTCATAATATTTCCCAGAATTAAGTGTTTGGGAAAGGCTCATCAAGTAGTTTAATCATTCCTTCTTAAGCATTTTATTTTGAGAGGTATAGCACCATCTGGTGACAGATGCACAGGATAGCCCCTATATTCCTAGCCTTTCCAATTCCTTTTTACGCAACCAAATTGAACAAATTTCCTTAATTTAATTCACATCATCCTCCTTGAGTATGACCTTCAACTCATCCAACTATTGGCATCAGGCCATACCCGGATTATGACCGTTTTCCAATAAGAAATCACGGGTACTTCACCCAACCGGGCAAAAATAAAACAAACCCATTCATCCCTTATCCCTCAGGTATGAATGACCTAGGTATAACAAACTTGCCGGTTATGTTGCCCTACTCGAAAAGTGCCAATCTCTGTCAAGTTCCCCAAGAGAATCCTCTCAATGGGCCGGCCTTTCAATCAAATTGACCCCAAGAAGATCATCCATCTTGGTTTCCGGTCATTTCCAGACAATCTTCAATACTCCTAGTTATATTTATGTTTTGCAATGGGCTATCCCTATTACCTCTCGAGATTTCTTTATAACTCCTAGTTGGTAATTTTCAGGTTCATTCATTTATCAACCTTAATTCCTACTTTCATTAATTATCTACCAGCCAAAGTTATTGAGAAAATACAAGCGAGTTTTTGCCACACTACAAGAGGCTATTCATATTAGTGACGCTCACACAACGACGCTCAAAAAAAATTTCCCGACGTTGCTATGAGCGTCGCAAATTTACAAGTAAATTTGCGACGTTCATAGCGACGCCGACTGGGCTAAAAAAATAACAGAGAGCGCCCAAAAACTCAGATCTCAGATCTGAGTTTTTCGGCGCCCTCAAGCAAGGAGCAGGTAACGCTCTCCCTCTCTCTCTCTCTCTCTCTCTCTCTTTCTTCTCCACACACACACACACACGAGGAGAGGAAGGAGAGCCAGGTATGGTCCTTCCCTCTCCTCACTCTCATGTTCCCTTCCCCTCTTTCTCTCTCCCTCTCTCTCTCTCTCACACACACACATACACACACACACACACATAGTGTTTTTGAGAGAGAGAGATAGAGAGAGAGAGAGAGAGAGAGTACAAACATAAACAAAAACGCACACACACATACATAAACAAAGAATGCACACACACATTGAGAGAGGAAAAGAGAGAGAGAGAGAGCATGCATAAACAAAAAATGCACACATTGAGAGAGGAAAAGAGAGAGAGAACATGCATAAACAAAAAACGCACACATTGAGAGAGGAAAAGAGAGAGAAAACATGCATAAACAAAAAAACGCACACATTGAGAGAGAAAGAGAGAGAAACTAATTTAACGTCGTAGGAAACTAATTAAAATTAAAAGACCTAAAGATCTAGCCGACGAGGAGTTGAACTCAAGACCTATTATTCAAGAGGGAAATGGCATAACCAATCTATCATACTTGGCATGGGTGATAGAAAGGTTATACCATTTATCTCTTTTTATTGGCACACACATCCACACACGCGCACACACACAAGAAGAAGAGAGTTATAACGTCGTAGGAAACTATCCTAAAAGACGTTAAAGATTAGGTTAAATGTAGACTTACGTTAAATTAGATTTAGGTTTATTTAAGTTAAATTAGATTAGATTTAGGTTTATTTTTAATTAGATTTACGTTTATTTACGCTAGATTTAGATTTACGTTATATTAGATTAGATTTAGGTCTCCATAGACTGCGATGCCTGCATGAAGCGGGTGAAGAAAGCCCTCAATGGAATATAGGGTATTGCTGCCTTCACTCATGGTGGGCTCCGTCGATCCAAAAGTACTGGTGAAATGTCTTCAGAAGATAGGGAAGAAGGTGGATCTTCAGGGCGGCAAGAGTCACTACATCCCCGACACAATGACCATCTAGACAACCTCTAGTCATTCAACAGCAACTTCAAAGTTAGTAACAAGAGCAAGAACGGTCTAAAGGGCCAATTGCTGTCGTCAGATGTGGATGGAGATGAGGCAGCGTCACCGCCGGAAGTTAACTCTCACATCTTTAGTGATGAGAATGCCAACTCTTGCCGAGTTATGTGAAACATTATGTGTTAAATCAGTTTTAAGGTTCTTATAATCCCTGTTAGTTTAGTTCTTTGTTTTTAATATAACATAATTTACGTTAGATTTAGATTTATGTTATATTAGATTAGACTTAGGTTTATTTAGGTTTATTTAGGTTTACCCACACACACACTCACACACACACAAGAAGAAGAGAGTTTTAACGTCGTAGGAAACTATCCCAAAAGACGTTAAAGATTAGGTTAGATGTAGACTTACGTTGAATTAGATTTAGGTTTATTTTTAGTTAGATTTACGTTTATTTAGATTTACGCTTATTTACGTTAGATCGAGTCCACGCAAGAATTACTTACGGTTTAGGGTTTAGAGTTAGACGAACAGTGAAAAGATCTACTGTGAAAAGATGTTAAGATGCTGTGAAGTGCTACAGCTAGAGAAGAGGCAAAGGGGTTTTGTCCACTACATGCAGTATCATGTAGACGTGGGTCTGTAGATTTCTTGTACCCACAAATATAGGTATTGACCAATAAAGACGAGATTATAACCCGGTGGTTCTGATCTCCGTGCACCTCTAGACCGAGGTGTGCGGGGATTGGACATGACTAGAGAATGTAATGTAAAGAGAGAGAGAGAGAGAGAGAGAGAGAGAGAGAGAGAGAGAGAGAGAGAGATAAGACGAAGAATGTCAATAGAATATTAAATTTGTTGTCCAGGTTATAAGATTTTTATCCTCATTATGAGTAGTGACGAGGATGTGGGACCGTCCAACCGAAACACCTATCTCTCAACGAGGGTCTTATGTCCTTGTAATCAATGCAAGCATGCTGTGCGACGGACAAGACGTGTTTCTTTGCAGCACGTTCGCGAATTTGGCGAGTTCGATCCATCTATTATAGATCGAGTTGTTGCCAATTATAACTCGTCGGACTCTGACGCTGGCCAACAAGCAGCAATCTTGCAACCCAATAGACGTGTTCGCAGGCGCTTTGGTCAAGCAGCATATGTGAGGCCACAAGATGTAGCCTCTGACAGCTCGGGGGATGATCATGCAGAGCACATTCCCAACGAGGCAATGTTTGAGCCCGAGATTGATGAAATGATCGAGACGATCATGGATTCAGAAAGGCTTATCTATGATGATATGAAAAGTGAAGCCGATACGCCATTGTATAATGGAGCACGTATGTCTAGATTGAAAGCACTCCTGGTTCTTCTCAACATGCAGTCAAAGTTTGGATGGAGTGACACTAGCGTCACAGCGCTTTTCAGGTGATCTATTACAATTAGTTTACTTTAATAAAACTCTAAATGTATAATGATCTGATAGATTTTTACACGACTGTATCGTATTTTTATGTTGTGTAGATTGCTTAAAGAGCACATACTACCAGCTGACAATGTGATGCCAGATTCCCGAGATGAAGCAAGAAAGATTTTGCGAAACTTGGGGATGGATTACAATTCTATCCACGCTTGTCCTAATGACTGCATTCTTTTCAGAGGGGAATACATAGACATGGAGAAGTGTCCGAAATGTGATTCCGAAAGATATCGAGTAGATCTCCATGGGACAAAAATTCCACAAAAGGTTTTGCGACATTTTCCTCTGCTCCCTCGCATCAAGCATTTCTTCGAATGTAAGTCCATGGCCGCCCTAGCATCATGGCATGAGGAGAATAAATCTTCGGATGGTGTGCTACGTATTCCTGCAGATTGCACAGCCTGGAAACATATAGATGGAACATGGTCGGATTTTGCCAGTGAAGCTCGAAATTTGCGCTTAGGCCTGGCTATGGATGGCGTAAATCCATTTGGTCAAAGATCAACATCTTACAGTGTATGGCCCGTTGTCATCGTCAACTACAACATTCCCCCGTGGTTGACTACGAAGAAGGGGCACCTATGGCTAAGCTTGATTGTGCCAGGGCAATATAAAGTAGGGAATATGGATGTGTATCTTCGTCCACTATTCGAAGAGCTACAACAATTGTGGATTGGCATAGAGGTGGTGGATATGAGCCGACACACAGGACAATGGAATGCTTTGATCAGAGGCAGTCTAATGTGGACCATGCATGACTATCCCAGGCTAACAGAATACTCAGGTGATCTATTGACACTCCTCACTCAGACACTGTAAATCTTGTTTTTTCCCATAGTTGATCTATTATCATGTGTATACATGCAGGGCTTCAAACAAGCGGATACAGAGCATGTGTCACATGTGGACCTAGACTGAATGCACGTAGGGCGCCCTCACTAAAGAAGCAAATCTACGAAGGTCATCAAGCATATCTTCAAGAGAATCATGTGTTACGCGACGGCTTTTTGGGAAGAGAGCCACCAAGGATGTCTGCACAAGCATGGTTAGAGCAGAAGGAGATGTGCGATGACGGATTGCCTCCAGGGATGAAGAGACTATCTCTATGGTACGAGTTACCATACTGGCCCCGACTCATGATCAATCACTTGCTCGATCCAATGCACATATTTAAGAATGTGGGTAATCTACTATGGGACCATCTGACCGGCAAGAAAGATACTTTGGGAGCCAGAGTTGACCTTAGAAATGTGGATCGTATGGAGCAATATTGGCCGCAAACAGCGTCTGATGGATCGATAAAACTCCCTAAAGCACCATGGATTTTCACAGGAGCCCAAGAACGCAAAGTAAAAGAGACCATTCGATCTTTGCAGACCCCCACTGGCGTAATGCACTCGCTCCGAACGTGTTTTACTAAAGAAGTAAAGCTTACCGGTTTGAAGTCACACGATTGGCATAAAATGTGTCAGGTACGTTCATAGTGGACTTTAATATCATTGCATAAAATGTGGACTTTAATATCATTGCTGCACATACTTTACAGTTTATTTTACCGGTTGCCATTGAGGGATGTTTGTCTCTCGACATCCGTAACACAATCTACAAACTTGCAAAGGTGGTGCAATGGATCTCATAAAAGGAGATCAACGTAGACTCCATACCATTCGCCAAACTAAATGCTGCGGAGCTTGTGTGCATGTTTGAGAAAAATTTTCCTACTACCATGCTAACCATTCAGGTGCATCTTCTTGTTCACATAGTTGATGAGGTGGAAATAGCTGGCACAGTTCATTCCAGATGGATGTTCTTCTTAGAACGTTTCATGAAAACGCTTAAGGGATATGTGCGTCAAAAGGCACGTCCGGAGGGTAGCATGGCAGAAGGTTGGTTGGTATCAGAGTCCCTAGTGTACATTGGAGAGTGGCTGGACGGATTTGATAAAACCCGGGACACGCTATGGAGAACCATAGATGATGAGCGCATATCTGGGATTGTCATGTGCAATCTCAGTGTTGAGAAGAAGATGACGGAAGATCTAGAGGCTAAAATCAACCGATTTTGCATGCTTCACAATCCAGTGATGCAAAAGTGGATTTCACAATATGAGGATGCAAAGCAAGAGCGACAAAGGGCACGAATCGAGTGGAGACGGGGAAGACGACCACCGATGCACTATCCGACGGTTCTGGAGAGCCTACCAACCTTCATGAGCTTAAGATGGTTGCACAACCAATTGAAAAGCGCACAACAATGCGGTGACGAAGTGACTGAGGAAGAGTGGGAGTACTCTCGGGGTTGCGCGACCAAGGTAAGTTTGCAATGTACGACTAGCTAGTGACTTTATTTCTAAACGTTTGAACGGCCACTCATAATCTTTGTTCGTTGTAGTATAAGTCATACACAGCAGCATGGTGTAAAGGTCGACATTTTAGGGTGGAACGAATCGACAAAAAGCGTTTTACTCAAGATTGTGGAATCATGGCAAAATTTGAACAGTCTAGTGGACGACGTTCCTCTGATGCAGATCCTGTGGTGGTGGAACTCACTTACTTTGGCACGCTGCAAGAGATTTTGAGGATCGATTACAGAGGATTTTTTGTCGACTTGTTCGATGTGCAATGGTTCAAGATAATCATGGAGGGTCGCAACGCTACTGTGCGTAGAGGAGAGTCTGGTTTTCTTGAGGTGGATTCTACTAAGAAATGGACTGACCTAAGAGACACTTTCGTACTACCCGAGCATTGTGAACAAGTAAGTATGTAAATAGTTAACATCCCCCTTTTACAAGTTATGTGCTTGAAAGCTCTCATGTAAGTTATGTGGCTCTGGCAGGTAATATTTCATCCTACAAAGTCTACATCAAACTGGTGGTACGTCATAGAGGTAGCCCCTCGTAGTGCAAGGACGTATGAAGGCTACCATGTGCCAATCACAACGGCATCAATGGAGGAGATCAGAGAAGATGCTCAATCAGAAGCCGCTGCGGTGGTGCCAGACGAGCATCAAGATGCTACTACTCTATATGGGGTGCATGCAGAGGAGCTACAAAATGAAACAGAGGATATGTGTTTAAACGGAGAGCTCTATATAGATATAGGAAGTTATGTTGAGTTATGCGAGGATGAGAGAGAGATCTCTTAAAGCCACAAATATTGTATTTGAACAATTTTGCTCCATGTTGTAAAAGCTCTAGCTCTCTAAGTACCTTCCATGGTGTATAACGCTCTTTTCTACTCGCGCTCACATCTTTTGATTGAAAATTCTGAGTTTTCGACTTGCCTCTTCTATCACTCAATTCATTGCGTCATTGTATTTATATGCGTCATTACGTCATTGTATTTAATGGTCTTTGCGTCATTGTCTACTCTATTCATTCAATATTAAGTTTAAATATTCGTGTGTTTAATGCAGGTATGGATGATGAGGAGTTTCTTTCTTCTTTGTCACCGTAGCAGAGACAGTGGTACGTGGAGCGTCATCGCTCTGGCGCATCATCGCGCGTTCCTACTCCATCCGCATCTCCCTCTCTTTCGGAGCATTCGGCGCGCTCCGAAGCTTCGGCGTCGACGAGACGAGCTTCACACTCGTCTAGACACCGGCGCTCTAGTGGTGGCGGTGGCGGTTGTTGTGGGGATTCCGCCACCGATGCCTCCACACCGCCTCGTGTTCGACGAGGCTCTTTACCCTCCTCTTCTTTGCCCGCCCCCACACCAGCCACAGCATCGCCATCTACGCCAGGTTTTGCACGGCTGACTGTTCCTAGCAGCTACACACCTCTACCTACTCCGCCAGGAGCCACCCCACTCGACACTCCTCGCTTCGGGGCCCAGCCGCCGGTGGAGACACCTGACATCCATACCCCCATCGACACGCCACTAGAGACCCCTGCTGGGACACCCAGGTTCACGCGTCACCGGCCAGAGGGCTTGCCTTACTCCGTCGACTTCAGCGGCGGCATGATCATGGATGATGACGGGAAGAAGGTGATCTCGTGCATGCGTGGTCTTTGCTCTCAGCTGTTTAGACACTACATACTAAACAAATGGAGTGAAGTACCAAGTGATTTAAAAAACAGAGTCATCAGCATACTTCATGATGAGTTTCCCGTTCCAACACGGGATCAGCGCTTCAATGAAGACCTGATGAAGATTCGAATGCGCGAATACTGCAAACACAAGCGTTCCGAAGTGCAAAAAGCAATCAAGCATGGGTGGAACAGGCCAGATTGGCTGGCCAAAGAAGATTGGAAGAATGCGAAGAAAGCAACGCGCGAGAATCCCGACAAGTGGAAGCAACAAAAGGATGCAGCCAGAGTGCGAGTAGAGGCAGGGAGCTCGCACCACTTGGGGAGCGGTGGATGGGCATCATTTGAGGCCGATTTTGGAAGTGTTTTCGCATTGCTCTTTATGTTCGATAGTTTAGGGTTTATGAGTTTTTTAATTCTAACATAATGAATTCTTTGTATGTTTTGATAGTGGTCGATGACAGGACGTGATCCCACACCGTACGAGAGCGAGTGCGTAGACAGGAAGGGCTTAAACGCCCTGATGGACATTCTCAGTTCTCGCGGCGGCATGGTTAGTATTAGGGTTTACTCTTTTCTATTTTTTGTATTGTTTTATAAATGTCGTTATATGTTTATACTTACTGAAAGCTGTCTTATTGTCTTTTTTTGCAGAATCCGACAGATACGCCGCTTGGACGCGATGAGACATCTGACTAGACGACGTCAGTTTAGCCATAGCTAGATAGCATTAGTTTAGGGTTTCTCATAGTTTATGTATCATGAGACGGATTTTATACGTCTTTTTGAACCATGTATATTATTACATTTGTCACCGCAGTTCATTTTTCCAATCAATTCTTTATGCCTATGATGTTGTACAATTGTCATTATTACATTTGCCAATCAATTCATTTTGCCTATGATGTGTACAATTGTCAATTTTACGCTTGTCAATTTTGCAAACAATGCGTCTTGTGGTTGACTATTTTGGGTCTATTATCTACCCTTGCACTTTTTCTAAAAAGTGAATCAAGTACAATATGGTTGATGGGTGGCAGGGCATTCAATGCCCTGTCACCAAAAAAAAATTCTCTCGGGCGTCGCTATTTATGGCTCTGTAGCGTCGCTATGAGCGTCGCTATAGACTTCTGTGTAAACATCGCTATAACCGTCGCTATGAACGTCGCTATGAGTGTCTCTATATAGCGATGCATATAGCGACGCCTATAGTGTCGCATATAGCGACGGTTTTAGCGACGCCGGGGGTTATAAAAACCCAGTGTATTTCCGTCGCTAACATCGTCACAAGAGCACACAACCTCTTGTAGTGCCATAGGCATTTGATGGTTAATGTCTCTTCAAAAATGTCAACTTTTTAAGTTCAACCCCCGTTTTGTACAATTCCCATGTTTTGCAATCCTTTGCCATCCATGGGGCATTTCCATGGAAGTTTGTAGAGTTTTCAGTTCAAAAGAACACGGAGATCAATTCCGCGAAGTTATATCCCTATCTCCCCCATCTAGTATTTGCAAACAAACTTGAAATTGACAACTTTAGAAACACTCTTCAATACCAAAAATTTGCAAACACTACTTCTATCGAGCTTAGACAACTACTCTTTTCTTATGGTACCTAGCTTTCCATTTAGGAAGCTAGAAGGTCGTCCTATAATTTATGATTCTTCGAGCTTTCCATTAAAGCTCGCTTTGGGGATAAAATGGAAATCTAGAGGTTTCCATTAAAGTTTGGAAGAGAGGATTATAACCATACATTCTTCCTACCGTTGTCAGGTATTTTTTGGATGAGTACAAAGGCCATAAATAATGCCAAAAAAGCTTGCTGACCACCCCCATGTATATATATGTACATAGTGCTTCTAGCTTTGAAAGTGTCCGTGTAAAAAACCCTGTACAAAGGCTTGGTATTGGTCAAGCTTGAATGCTGATGTTTTGGGTTGTTCGAGACTCCAAAATATGGTTTTTAATAAGGGTTTTCAGCCGTGCTTAACAGCTTCTACATCGGACTTGTACGTCATGAATTATGAGCATCCGAAGCGGACGGTCTCAACTTAGAAGGTGATTGTGGGTGCATGCAAGAAGGGCAACTATGCCAACTTGGGGGTCTAAGATTATAAATGCTGAAGTTTTATATTTTTGGAGATAGCCGAGGTGATGGGCTTCGAGCCGTGTGTTACGGTGCGTCATTCGGTGACCGGAGCAGTAAGGTATGCCTCGGGGAAAATTATTCGAGAAGTCCCCTCATGCTTTGGGAGAAGCTGGAAATTTTTGAGAAGTTGGGAAGGTGGGAGGATGGTGCCAAGTGGCAATGGAGTAATCCCACATGGGGGGGAGAAAGTGGAAATTGGAGGGTATAAGGGGGGGAGTGGGTACCCTCAAAGGAGCTAATGGAGCTTCTTGGCCTTGCTTGTGAGGGCTCGTGGACTTTGGGGGAGAGAGGGGGTGCCATTTTCAGTCCACACCAGCTGCCCAGGCACCTGGACACTTTTTTGGTCCACTGGACATCCCCTTGCCCCACTTGCCTTGGTCAAAAAGTGGCCGACAGCTCATTTTTGACCCACAAAAGGCCAAAATTGGACCAATTAAAAGGTGCCCAAAGAGAGAACCATGTCAGCTAAGAAGAGAGAGAAAATAACTTGGGATAAGAGCCAAAAAAAAATCCCCTTTTAATAGTTGTATTTTCTTGCACATCCTTTTTTGCTTACAGAGACTTGTTTTTTGGAGCTTTTGAGAGACCTTCCATCTTCAAAAGCTTGTAACTTTTACGTCGGTTATCAGAATCAAGGATATGGATGCTCTACGGATATCCTCATGACACAAGCTTCATCTTCATGGTCTCGGTTTTCTAAAATTTTATCCATGGTTTGAGTTAGAGCTGTTTCTCGCCCATCTTCAAAGGTGTTCGACTTTGGTGTTTTCTACCGTCATACAGGGTTTCTTTCCAATGGTGTGACTCGTGCAGAGCTATAGGGGCACTTATTTTCCTTGTAGTTTGCATGCTAACACCGTAAAGATACATACAAACCCTAAGCTTGATTACCATAATGAGACTAAACCTTTCTCTTTTTTATGAGACAAGGTTTCCATGGAAGCTTAACCCTAATCACACAAGGTCACCATGAAAGCTTAACCCTAATCACACAAGGTCACCATGGAAGCTTAACCCTAATCACACACAAAGTCAGCATGGAAGCTAAATCCTAATCACACAAGGTCACCATGAAAGCTAAACCCTAATCACCAAGATCACCATGGAAGCTAAACCCTAAATTACAAGCTTGTATTTCAAAGCTTTTCCTAAGTGCGAATTTATCATCAAAGCTTAGCTTCAGGATGCAAATCTACCTTTGAAGCTTAACTTAATGATGCATAGATACTCTTAGCACTTAACTCTAATTGTGAGGTTACCATTAAAGCTTAAACCTAAAATACAAGGTAGTCACTAAAGCTTACACCTAGGTGTAAATTTACCGTTAAAGCTTAGCTTAAGAGTGAAAATCTACCTTTGAAAGCTTAACCTAATGATGCATAACTACCATTAATACTTAATCCTAATTCCAAGGTTACCATTAAAGCTTAAACATAAAATACAAGGTAGTCACAAAAACTTACACCTAAGTGTAAGGTTACCATTAAAGCTTAGCTTAAGGATGTAAATCTATCTTTGAAAGATTAACTTAATGATGCATAGATACTCTTAGCACTTAACCCTAATTGTGAGGTTACCATAAAAGCTTAAACCTAGAATATAAGGTAGTTATTAAAGCTTACACCTAAGTGCAAAGTTACCATTAAAGCTTAGCTTAAGAGTGCAAATCTACCTTTGAAACTTCCCTTAATGATGCATAACTACCATTAATACTTAACCCTAATTGCAAGGTTACCATTAAAGCTTACACCTAATATACAAGGTAGTCACTAAAGCTTACACCTAAGTGCAAAGTTACCATTAAAATTTCTCTTAAGAGTGCAAATCTACCTTTGAAAGCTTAACTTAATGATGCATAACTACCATTAATACTTAACCCTAATTCCAAGATTACCATTAAAGCTTACACATAATATACAAGGTAGTCACTAAAGCTTACACCTAAGTACAAAGTTACCATTAAAGCTTAGCTTAAGAGTGTAAATCTACCTTTGAAAGCTTAACTTAATGATGCATAACTACCATTAATACTTAACCCTAATTCCAAAGTTACCATTAAAGCTTACACCTAACATGATGCACATAAACCTGCCTAATATTAAAACACATGGTTTAGGTTAATTGATCCTGCTAGAAGTGAACATTGCCTCCTCTAAACAAGAGGGAAGTTGGGTTGAAGTCCTTCTTGAAGAGATATGAGGCTCAAGGAAGAAGGAAAGGGATTTAGGATGAAAAGGAAGGAGAGAGGGTCTTCTTCACAAAACTCTCAAGGGTTTGGCCTTCAAGAGAGTGAGAGAGCAAGAGCAAGGTTTAATGGAAACCTTAATTTACTTAAGCATAATCTTGAGCATGGCAAGTATGCAAGTAGCTTAGCAATGTGTGAAAAATTACAAAGGAGAGGGGGTGCTTATATAGGAAATGGTAGGTAGAATACAGTGTATATAGTGGGGGGTGGTTGGGCTCACCTTCAATGCAAGCTAGAGAGAGAATGAGTGGAAAGTTGCAATTTTTGACTCATTCAAGAACTTTACTTAAATAGAATTCTTCAATCAAAGAATTTTATTTCAATTTGAATTCTTCTAAATTCCTATTGGACCTTCTTAATTCCTATTGGATCCCAATTCTCTTCTCAATTCCTATTGGACCCCAATTCTCTTCTCAATTCTTATAGGACCTCAATTTCTTCTCAATTCCTATTGGATCCCAATTTCTTCTCAATTCCTATTGGACCCCAATTCTCTTCTCAGTTCCTATTGGACCCCAATTTCTTCTCAATTCTTATTGGACCCCAATTCTCTTCTCTATTCTTATTGGACCCCAATTCTCTTCTTAATTCCTATTGGACCGCAATTCTCTTCTGAATTCCTATTGGACCACAATTTCTTCTCAAATCCTATCTCTTAATTTTATCTTCTAATGAATTTAGTCCCTTTTTCTGCCAGTTCTCGATCTAGATCAGTTCCCACACGGCTTTTGACCAAGAAGTATAAAAATAATCTTAATCTTTTTGGAAAAATATAGGGATGATGTAATTTCTTATCCGGAATATCTTGTCTTTTCATCTGGAGTAAAGTCTCGTTGTCCGCATGACTTCTTTGTTGGTCTTTCTTTTTCTAAATTATTTTCTAGAGTGAAAAGAGTTCTGAATGGGTCTAGGGTGTAGGAAGGGACCTTACATATAAGTATGGAAACTTAAGGAAGAAACATATCTAAATTCTAAGAAAGAAGACTTCATACGCGTATGAAGTCTTCAGGGTAGATTTGGACAATAATTTTCATGTGGTCTACACTAAACCAATTAGGATGGTTATCTAAGCCTGACTACAAGAATTCATATCATTTGGTCAGCTAACTTTACTTCTGGAGAGTATTTAGCAAATTCTAACCAAAAACAAAGAGAAATGGGGAATTGGTGAATCTTTGGCATTAAAACTTGATTTTGAGCACATAGGCTTAGAATACACACCAAAGAGAACCTCGGACAAAGGTTTAAGTTCATTTCTGATCAAAAAGTCTTTATACGCGTATAAAGACTGGCAACTTGAATAGAACCAAACTGAACAAAGATATATGCTCAAAGTTTCCTAAAGCCTTGGGAAAGCCCTTGATTCATATTTCATAGCAATTGGATCAAAACAAAGCTTAAGAAGAACAAGAAACAATGCAAACACTCTACAAGCCCATGTTTTGGTCACAACTTAAACAAACTTGACTCCAACTCAGGTAGAGAATATATGTGAAGTCCCTGAGTGCCAGACTACCTCTGGAACAAGTTTCATGTCAATAGGCCTTGAACGACTTTATACGTGAATAAAGTGTTTTTATTTCTGTTGACCAATAGTTGAACTTAAGACCACACAAAGGGTGTCAACACTCAACAAGAAGCACTGATCTGCAAAAATCCGCATATAAAGACTTTCTGACCCTAATGACTTTCAAAGATGAACAGTGACATATCATTGCATTCTAAGAGACTTTAGATGCCACTAACCAAGATTACACTCAAGTTGGAAAGAAAATGAGTGTGCAAGGGGTAAGAATCTGAAACAAGGTCCCAAATCAATCTGCATCACATTGTAACTCACACTAAAGTGGTCCAAGTGTTATGTTGAAAATTTATGTGGGTTACATGAGTGGTAGAGAACCTCTGGTGAAGAAAGATTGCCAATTCTGATCAAAGGTCTTTATACGCGTATAAAGATTGGCAGCCAAATTTCAGAGCATACAGCATAGCTGGAGACTGCCAAGTAATCCACTTAGCTCTGACAACATCTTTTGCTAGTCCATTCTGTGATAATAACATATAAAGGGGATCAACCCTTCCAAAGGAAAATTGTATAGGAAAAACTTGCAAATTTTTCCTAATCAAAGTCTGAATGTTACTAACAGAGAACCATCATTGACAAGGAATTGCAGAGTCTAACCTTTTGTACAGATAGCGAGCAACGAATTCCAGCAAGTCCAGATCAATCTAAAGTGCAAGCAATCAACGAAGTGAAGAGCTGGAATAGTCAGAGTAAGACACAACAGAGTGAACTCAAAAGGTAAAAGGTTTGGATTTGTAGTGGTGTATTAACGGATTGATGTATTTGAGATCAGGAACAAACCTTCAAGGAGACAAGAAAACACCAGGAGATCAGGTCAGCATAGTGTCTACGGAAGAGAGTGTGACCCAATCAAGGGTAGATCCACTAGCACCAATCATAGAGGACGAAAGTGGGACCGACACCTCCTCTGAGAAATCCTTTTATCTCATGGTTGATCGAAACACGGTGATGAACCAGACAATCCAAGGAGAGGGAGGGAGCACCTCTAGAAACCCTCCTTGGACATTAACGTTTACAACCCTTCACTTAGATGGACCAAATACCCATGGGGCTTTGGTCTATGCTGACAAAAGGGGACGCAAAAGTATATGTATTGAGGAGAAACCAGTAGAAGGGGTGGATGCCCTTCTAGCGTACGATGATAGGGATAGATTCCATGATGAGGAGGGAACACATTACCTTATAGTTAAGGATCTGGAGAACTACAACAAGTATGGGGATAATGTGGTAAAAGGGAAGATGATTTCTGAAATCACTAAAATACCTCCTTTAATAGACCTTCCTAATGCCATGCTAGTGTTTGACAAGAAGGTGACTAAAATTGCAACTAGTCATGGAGCAGTGGGAATCTATGAATACCTGAATAAAAGAGTCAAGACATATTTTCAATGCCTAGCACCATTTGCCTTTGAGCTAGGCACAGAAAAGACTCTGTACTTGTTCTCTTATGAATCAGGTGAAGGAAGCCTCATAAAATATGTTGACAAATATGGACGTGAGTGTAGGCCAATAGAGAAGGCAGAGGTGGCGAGATTGATAGCCACTAGGGTAGTCCCCTATGTGTGGAGAATTTTCACAAACGTTTCTAATATTTTTTGGGAAACTTTTATAATTTTTTGCTATTTTTTTATTAATTTAGTACAAATTTGATATCTTGTGATCTTGACGAGTTGTTTTGTGTGCATATTTAAAAAATCATTTTGAGCGCTTTTGTGCCCTCATTGGTAGAGCTTTAAGAGATTCCCTATTTTTTGGGACCTGGGTTGTTGATTTTGTAGTAATTGATATTTTTGGTAAAAACTACTATTTTTTTGTGTACTAATGCGTGTCGAAAGTATTTAAATGTGATTGCTGATGATTTTTTGAGATTTTTTGAAAAGAGGAAACTTTTTGCACTTTTTTTCATTTTTTTGGATTTTTGGGTGAACTTTAGCTTTCCAGGTAGTTTTTGGCCTGACTTTGGCATTTTCGGGATTTTATTTTTTTAAAAGGAAGAAAATTTGACTCATTGGATTCGACGCGCTTTTTTTTTTAAAGGAAGAAAATTTAAATAATTGGGTTCGAAGGGCGTCGCTATTGATCACGAGCTTTGGCCTACGCTCCGGCAAGTTTTTGACGTTCGTACTGCCTCAACGGGTAAGTTTCGTGTTTTTCGACATAAAAAACGGATTCTGACGGCTTGTGTGTGAGAATCATCCCTTGTGTGGATTAAGGATTTAAAAAGGGGAAAAAATTACCCACTCCCCAGCCATCTTACGCGTGCTAAAGATACTCTATACCCTCCCATGCACTTTCTCTTTCAACCCCACTCTCTCTCTCTCTCTCTCTCTCTCTCTCTCTCTCTCTCTCTCTCTCTCTCTCTCTCTCTCTCTCTCTCTCTCTCTCTCTCTCTCTCTCTCTCTTCACCCACTCCCAACAAAGGCTTTCCTCTTCCCCACGTTCTTGTCTTATTGGCTCACACACACCCACGTAGACTACGCTCCAGGACGTGGTGTCAACTCTCCTAATCTCTCTCACACACACCTTTGACAAGTGCAACACCACTCTCTTTCCATGTTTTCTCTGTTGGCAGAGCCCGCCACCCCACACACATACACACAACACTCCTGTGCGTTGACGGCTCCTCCCTATCGAAATGCACGTGGACAACAATTCCTCTCTCCTCTATGAGCCACGTGAGCACACCCTCCTCTCTCTATTATGTCGCGACCCGTGCTCTTTGAGACTCTCTCTCTCTCTCCCCCCCCCCCCCTCCCTCGTCGCTTGCTAGAGTTTGGACCCGCCAAGCCGCCAAGTCATCCCTGCAGTGACATCACACTCACACATGCTATTGAGTCTGTCATTTTCTCGCTTCTCTCTCTCTCTATCTTACTCTCTTCTCTGCTCGCTAGTCTACCCACATGACACGTCTTCTCTGATCTCCCTCTCTTCCCCTCCTACTTGTTGCTCCGTACATGCCTTGTAGGGCCCGTCTTCACTCCTGGCCCACTTCGCTTCGCATGCAGCTACCACGTCGGCACTTCGTTGCACGTCAGCATTGTTGCAGGTAGGCTTGCCATCAAGTCGATATCCACGACCACGATGTTCGGTGATCAACGTCGTTGCAGGTAAGTATAGTTAGGTTAGTCTTAGTTAGTTTCATTTTTATTTGTAATTTTTTATTTTTCATTTATGTGTTCAATAGAAATAATTCAAAAGCTCTAAAAAAACAAATTTCAAAAATTCAATTTTTTTATAAAAAATAGAAGGCATTAAAAGAAAAAAGAGAGAATAATTTCCAAAAATCAAACAAGAAAAATTTTAAAAAACACACAAAAATCCTAAAAATTAAATACAAGGAAAATTAGAAAAAAAATAAAGCATACATAAATTTGAAAAAAATAAAAATATACGATAAAAATATTTAAAAATCACTCAAAAGCTAGAAAATTTAAGAAAATTTAGAAAATGGGTTCTTAAAATTACCAAAAAAAAGTAAACTAAATTTTATAAGAAATTTAAAAAACACAAGAAAACAAAAAACATTTAAAAAATACAAAATTGCATAGATAAACCACAAAAAATAGAAAATTCTTAAAACCTCTTAAAATATCTATAAAAAGGGAATTTTATTTTAAAAATCTCAAAACCAAAAAAAAATCCTCAAAAATATTACAGAAAATCACCAAAAATTTTACAAAAATTTAATAAAAATAAAAGGGGAGGAGTCAAAAAAGAAAAAAAGAAAAAGGCATCAAAAAAGCAAACGTCGTCGGAATAAATTCACACTGCAAGCACAAACAAGCGACCAAACTCCATAAAAGAAAGCAAAAGAAATTTTAAAAGCGAGAAAAAGAGATCGAAGCGAGTAGTCTCAAAAATTTCAAAATTTATCAAAAAAACAGGAAGAGCAACCAGAAAAGCCTGCAAAGCCAAGAAGTGTGAAAACAATTGAATCAAGCCAAGATAGACGAAAAATTCAAAATTTGTCAAAAACGAGCAAAAACAAACCGCGAAAAACCAAGAAATCAAAGTTGTGTCAAAAGTCGATCGACTAGGGTACACTCACACAAAAACTCGATTCGAAACTGAATTTTGAGTAAAATTTGGTCGTAAGGGCATTGTTTACGCTCCGAAATTGCAATTAGAGACTGAGAATAGCAGATTTTGGGTGAAAATTGGCAAGTTCGAGTTGCAAAACTCGAGAGGGTTTCAAATCTAGACCTAAAGATAGGGGAATCATTAATAGTCAGCTGGAAACCGTTTCAGCCAAAAACATCAGTGTTCTAGCCCAATTTCAAAAAGTACACCCGTAATTCAATGGATTAACTAGAAGTGATCATGCAAGCTACAAATCGGTGAGTGCAAGTAATTGCATTGCAAATTGAGCTTCTAGTTGGACGAACATGGGACAACTCACATAAGATTGTAAATTAGGCTATTGAAAGCCCAAATTTTTCACTGCTTCAAAAGCTGCATTCGGGTTTGATGCATTTGAGCTAGAGATAGTCAACTCTCGTGAGTCTAAAGAGTCGTGAATTGCAAAATAGCTTTGCCAAAAGTAGCCATGTCAAGCCGAAGCAAGATAAATTTGGCAGTGCAACATCAAAATCTGTTAAAGAGTACCTTTACGAATCAAGCACAGCATGGATTCAAGTCGAGCCGAGAGTTCAAGTATAACAGAGCTAGTCAGCAGTGGAAGCACTAGCACAAGTGCAACAGAGAAAGTTTTACAGCTCTATGGCTACTACGGAGATAAAGTTTTATATGTAGATTCAAAAAGGCACAGGTACCTAATGAGCAGTAAAAGCAACACAGGATCCAAGATCCTATTGATCAGAGTAAATCTAGCTCTAGAGAATTCCCAAATGTTCACATATTTCAGCGGAGCCAAGTATTGCAAGCTCAAAGATGAAGTGCATATAGAAGTGTAGAAAATTTACCCAAGTGTTTATCTAGACATCTGCACTAGCTAGCAAACCATACAATTGGTGCATATGCAATCAAGGTCATTGTACATGGATTACAGTGGTCAAATCTATAGTCGAGAGCAAAATTGGAAGACCCAACAGATCAACCAATAGAAGTGAGTCTAATTGGAGAACCAGGTCAAAGGCAATACAAAGGTCAAGACGAAGAAATCTACAGCCTCAATGTTTTGAAAGAGGATACCGACAACTTGGCAAGTACAGAAGTTCAAACTTCTAGCAAGAGCTAGAGATAGACGAATCCAATGAAATACCGCTTGTTATGTTGTATTTCTCAGATTGTGGAAGAAAAAGTGGACATTTTCGAGAGGATTGTTCCAAGGATCCAAACAACAAGAATATGACAACTACAAGGAAAAGCATTGAGAAAACTGGAAATGAAAATCTCAATGTAAGTGCATCTAACTCGTCACTTTTGATACAATCAAATGATTTTGCATTACGATTAGACGCACCAGTAAAAGCACGACAAAGTCAAAATTTTCATGAAGATGCACAGGTACCTAAAAAGCTTAAAATTGAACCTTTGAACAACAAATTCCTGTGTGAATTTGGTCAAAGCATCCATATGTCACCGAAGGTAAAAAAGAATGTTAGTTTTTCAAATGATTCTACATCCACTACCATAAGTGTGCAATCATTTCCAAGTCTAAGGAACAAACCAAAGAGAATGATGTTAGCATTGTATGGCACACATAATTCATATGCAGACTATGTAGACCGAGAAGGGCAATTGTACAAAAAGGATCAACAAGTGTGTGAGAGGCCCACATACCAGCTCATAGAAGGGGGCCCAATGATAGATTACGAAGGATGGTTCATTTTAAAGGATAGAATCTATTATTGCCCATCCTCTATAGAGTTGAATGATATTACCCAAATGAACCCAAAAATTTGTTCCGAGCCAAACTCTCCCCTATCGAAAACTAAGCTTGGATGTTGTGACCAGACAAGTATCTACTTTGACCAAAATAGTCGTAGATATAAACGAGAGTCTAAGGTCTATGATGCCTTGGGTCTTAAAACCACAAAAGCTCATATCATAGGAGACCCATGGGATAGACAATATCAGGGTGAAGATAATGCTATCTATAGCTTGACTTGGGGAATTATTTGCCATGTTTCATGAAGGTACATAGGAAACTATGTAGAAGGTTTATAGATGACAAACATCAACTGTGTCACCCCACAATGTGCCTTCACAATCTCAAAAGGTGAGATCAAACACTATAAGAGGAAAATTCTAGAACTGCTAGCATTGCCACGGATTAACGAAGAAAAATAAAAAGAGAAAATATTGTGTGTGCAGAAATAGTAGCGACAAAGGACACGGTAGTGGTTTAAAAGTAAAATACGCAGTAATTGGTGTGGTAATATTGCAATGGAAATGGCCTATGAACTTTGAGAATACCGAAATTAAGAGAATGAGAGTGAGGATTTTCATGAGACTACTTTGAGAATATAGAGGGTAAACTTAATTAGCGGTAGCAACATAACCATTATACTTAATTAACTTGGCATGAACAATACTTTTGCAAGAGAAAGAGTTAGAGAACTTGACAATAGTTGAAGACCGGATTTATGTGGATCCGGTGCCCCCTTCAATAGGCTTTTGTATTATAGATTCTCCCATAAAGAGAGACCTGGTAAAATACAATCTTCGTGTTCCTTGTGACCTAGGTGATGCAATGAAGATGGAAGGCTGCATGTACACAAGCATAACATAAACTTTGTGAAAGCATTAACCATCCCCGGCCTCAGTCCCAAGGCCTCAAACACCTTCAAAGGTGGAGAGAGCTAGCGGGTAATGAGGGTAGGGAAGAGGAAGAAGAAGTAGAGTACGAGAAAGAGATAGTTCCTCACTTATCATCACTCTTCTTGCATAACATAGCATAATAGCATAATAATGATGATGAAGAAGATGGCAAGCTTAAGCATTAAAGTATGGATCTTGATTGGGTTTGCATTCCATAGCCAAGAGTGTTGGCGTAGGCTCTCAACTTCTCAACAAGCTTGGACAAGGAGATGGAGCTCTTGCACTTTGCGAAGCAAGAATGAGCTTGGGAGTGTGTGTGTGTGTGTGTGTGTGTGTGTGTGTGTGTGTGAGAGAGAGAGAGAGAGAGAGAGAGAGTATAGCCCCCAAGCACATCCCTAGCTTCCTTGGTCGACCCCTCATTGTAGCTCAAGCTTCAAGTTGATTGGACCCCTACAAGCTTAGCCAATCACATGCATAGTGCATATCAAGCAACCATGCTAGCCTTCGGACAAGTGTCCCCCTTTCCCCTTTAAGAGAGGGGACTTAATAAATGCATAAACAATTATTTTAAATAGTTAAATTATCATTGGACCCCTTTAGAGGCCAACCAATAGGCTTTAGGCACCTCATGAGGGCAACATGGAGAGGAAGTTGACAGGTGTCCTTGCTGCGTTTTTAGACTAGGCTTGCCTTGTGTGAGGGTGTGTGTGTTCTTTCTCATGCCCCTACAATTAGGGCTCGCTCCGCCATGAGTGGGGATGTTGGTTGACTTTGGGAACACCTTAAGCCTCTTAAGCACCTTAGTCATGGAGCACCTTAAACAACTTAGTCATAAAGCACCTCAAGCACCTTAGTCAGTAAGCAAGACAAGCACCTTAGTCTCAGCAAGCACAACAAGCACCTCAAGCTTGGGCCGGGTTCCCACCTTAAGAACATCCCTAGCTAGCCTAAGGTCTAAGGACTTTTAACACTAACAATTGGAGGTCTTTAAGGAAGCTAACCCTAAGGTCTTCAAGCTCCATTAGCTAGCCTTGCTCTTTGACAGACCATCTCTCATTTGGACCCCTTTAACCTTGGTCCCGTGTTGAGATAGATCCATAAGCACATGTCTATATTCTAACCCTTGTTCCTGTTTATTCTCCCACATTAAATGATCATTTCAATATGAGAAAAACATTTGGGTTGGTTAGATATTAGATTTTATGACAATATAGTCGCGATTATTACTGCAAATATTATTGCGCCTATTATGGTGCATATTACCTCATATATTACTACACATATTACCTCGTATATTACCGCGCATATTATCGCATAAATTACCACCCTACGGATTTTCAAAAATAAAGATGCTCATCTGGTCCATCCAATTTGGATGACCCAGATGAACATCTTTATTGTTGACCTACCTGCATACAGTCATGTGGTATATGATTGTCTTCTTCAAGCACATAGTTAACATCATCAAAATATTGGTCGCTTCTTCTTAATACTCTTCTCTCACTGGAGCTCTAATTATGTCAAGGGGTTTGACACTTTGTAGCATTGTCATTTTCATTGCCATGTTTGTGTCAATTGCCTCATACAAGCTCATTTTCTCCTCAATACATGCATGCATTTTAGCATGTCTGGTCTCAGACAAGTTTGAACACATGTTTGGTCTCAGACAAGTTTGAACACATGTGGCTGCTCCTTGCCTCCAAGTTGCCTAGGGAAAAGAACTTTTTGAATGAAAGGATACTTGCACCTGCTCTTGAGCTCCAAAAAATACTCCGTCTTTTTCATTTATATGCTTTGACCTCTTGGTAGAATCGAAGGTCCTCTCTATTTGTTGCTACATATTAAATATTTTTGGATCTCCCTTTGGTGAATTGCATATGGGACCTACTTCTCTACCTCACAGGGATATTTTCTCTAAGCCTGCTAGTTTACATTGGGCATTCAAAATGATTATGCATTCTGCTCACTATGGCATCTATGATAGGTAGACATAGATAGAAAAATAGATTGAAGTATCATCCACAAGGTCAAATATAACTTATGGAAACAAAAACAAAACATTCCAAAGTTTCCTTCTGAATAAAGGGGTTGTTGGATACATCGCAATTAAGGAGTAAGGGTCTAGCGAGGTGTGATAAAGGGAAGATAAGATGAAATGAACAAAACCTAAAAAGGGGTAGGTGAGGGGGAGCCGGTTTGGGAGTTCAAAACTCTTGGCTAATGGCTTTACCTTCTCGATAAACTGACCATTTTCCTATTGTGTGCGCTTCTCACATCTTTTGGAGTTCTTCCTTCTTTTGTTTGAGTTAGGCGAGTGTTAGATCTTCTACAAACCAGAATTTGGTGTCCTTGAGAACCCTCAATTGCTCAAGGAATTTGGTTTGATTTGCCTTGGTCTTGAAAGTGAGGGTTGCATGGTTAGTGCGATGTTCATGTGTAAGAGAGGTGATTGTGGTTGACCCCATTGTACCATGCGGGCTATTGTTTGGATGTGAGCAAAGGAATCATGGAACATTGAAGGCAATATCCTCTTCACATTGTCGTTCATGTAGCATGGATTGTTGGTATTAGGGTGGCAGAGAAACACACACATCTTGGAGAAGACTAAGGAAGCTCAAGGCACACAATAGAGAGTGTATTACTTAGTGTGAAATGGAAAGATAGATAGCCCTAGAGTGATGGGCGTATATACAATGCTCGGGGGAAAAAACCTCCTAAAGAGGGAAAAAATGCCCCGGCGGTCCTAGTGTGTTCACACACATCACTACCACATATATACGGTAACAAATACCCCCTGGAGTGATGCGGTGAATGAGAGCTAGCACGTGAGTAAAAGGAAGTGCCATGCCCTGAGGACATGATCAATCCACAAAGGGGAGTAAGCCCAAATCTTTGCGGAAAGCTTCAAGCTTCTCATGAGACAATGCCTTTGTGAAAAGATCTGCAAGGTTGTCCTGTGTTGGCACATAAGCCAAGTTGATCTCTCTTTCTGAGAGTCTCTCCCTGACAGTGGTAATGCACCTCAATGTGCTTTGTGCGAGCATAAAAAACTGGGTTCCTCACAGCTGCCAATGCGCTCTGACTGTCAGTGTAGATAGTGTTGGCAGTGTCCTGTCCAATACCCAGATCAGCCATAAGGCGGCTGAGCCATACACACTCAACCGTACATACACACTCAACCGTAGCTATGAAGACTACCCTGTACTCAGCCACACAACTCGAAGTGGCCACAGTAGGTTTCTTCTTGCTCAACCATGATATACATGAACTGCCAAGCATGTAACAAAAACCACTTGTGGACACTTGCGTGTCAAACAACCAGCCCAATCTGAGTCTGAAAAAGCATGTAAGTCTAGCGGCAATGATCCCCCCTTGGGATATAACAAGCCAAGATGTAAAGTTCCACTAAGGTAGTGGAAAATCCTCTTGACAGCCTGCCAATTCCTAGACCCTGGGCTATGCATAAATCCGATGACCTGTGAGACTGCAAACTAAATATCTGGCCTCGTGTTGCATACATAAATGAGGCAACCACCAGCATTTTGGTAAAGAGTGACATCAGGAGGATCGCCAACATCATGTAGACTCAACTTCAAACTTGTTGCCATGGGAGTGGCAATAGGTTTGCAATCCTCAAGTTCAAACTTATGTAGCAATGTCTCTATGTAACTTTTCTGACACAAGGCAATACCACCATCACACTGCTTAAACTGTATACCCAAGTAATGATGCAACAGCCCCAAATCTTTCATCTTGAAAGTAGCATTCAAATCAGCCTTAAATTCAGCAATATGTCTCTCATTTGGTCCAGTGATCAGCAAATCATCGACATAAAGAACCACAATGAGAAGTACATCATCCTCACGCTTTACATACAATGTGTTTTCTGTTGGACTGTTACGAAAGCCTCCTTTAACCAAATGAGTCTGACCTTCCTCATACCAAGCACGAGGAGATTGCTTCAACCCATACAAATCCTTCTTACATCTGCACACTTTGTCCTCTTATCCTTTTATGACAAAACCGCGAGGCTGCGTTACATAAACTTCCTCAAACATGTCACCATTCAAGAAAGCAGTAACAATGTCTGATTGATGTACATCCCAACCAAAATGAGCTGCCAATGCACATAGAAAACGCACATTAGTCATACGACAAGTGGGAGCAAAAGTCTCTTCATAATCAATGCATTTTTGTTGTGCATAACCCTTTGCAACAAGTCGAGCCTTACGGCGATCAATCTCACCATCTGGCTTGCGTTTCAACTTGTAAACCCACTTCGTACCAATGGCCTTTTGCCCAGGAGGCAAATCACATAAAGTCCATGTGTCATTTTGTATAAGTGCATCATATTCTGATTGCATGGTAGCCATTCAATTTTCTGAATTCTGTGCTTCATCAAAATACAGAGGCTCCTCAACATCATGTAAGCTAGACACAGCCAAAGCATAACAATCTGATGCATAAGATGCATGGCGAGAGCCTCAATGAGTACAACTAGACAAAGGTGCATGCAATTTACTGTCACGCAAAGTGTGCACCAGCCATTTTGGCATACCTCTAGCCTGCTCATTTTCAGCCCTTTCCTAATCAAGTACATCATGTACATCTGCATCAGTAATAGGCTGATCTGCAACATTTTCAGAAAACCCCATAGGCTGTACATTTGCCTCATTGGAACTTACATTCGTATTTCCACCACTGAAAAGAGGCAACAAAGTGTCATAAATGTCATGTGAGCTTACATTACTGTCTCTAGTACATGACAGCAACAAGGGCTAAACAGAATCTTTCACAAACACTACATCCCATGAAACCAGAATATGCTTTGTTTGCAGATGATATAGCCTATAACCTTTTCTTTCAGCACTATAACCAACAAAAATACATTTGACAGCCTTATCATCCAATTTTCTACGCTGTGTTTGTGGCACCAAAGCATATGCCAAACAGCCAAAAACACGCATGTGCTCAATAGAAGTATTTCTATAATGCCATGCTTCATATGGAGTAATAGACTGCAAAGCTTTTGTAGGACACCAGTTAAGTACATAATTGGCACACATGATGGCCTCAAGCCAAAAAGAATGCGGCAAAGCTTGACTTTTGACCATACATCGTGCCATTTTCGTCAGTGACCTGTTATTCCTCTCAGCAACACCATTTTGCTGAGGTGTATAAGGTACTGTACATTGGTGTTTTATCCCACGACTAGCTAGAAATGCATTAAATTCATGAGACATATACTCCCCCCCTCGATCGGAACAGAGGGTGCCCATAGTACATTTCGAGACATTTTCAGCCATAGCCAGAAATTGTTTGAAGCACATAAAACTTCGGACCTCGCTTTAAGCGGAAATACCCATGCATGCCTGGAGTAATCATCAATGAAAGTCACGAAGTAAAGGTAATTGCCCATGGACAGAGTTTGCATGGGCCCACAAACATCACTATGCACAAGATGCAACCTGCATGTGGCCCGAACTGAACCATCCTTTGGAAACTTAGAATGCTGCATCTTACCCAAAATACAGCCTTCACAAACATCACTATGCCACATGCCACATGCAACCTGCATGTGGCCCGAACTGAACCATCCTTTGGAAACTTAGAATGCTGCATCTTACCCAAAATACAACCTTCACAAACATGTTTGACATGTGCTTCAAGAGGCGGCAAAGAAGCCACCATATCAGAGTTTTGCAAACACGGCAAACTGGCAAAATTCAGATGACCAAAACGTGCATGCCAAAGTTTTGCATATGAAATAGCCCTTGAATCTGCAACAGCATTTGCAAAATTTTGTCCACACTTGTCATATAAAGTGAGCTTATACAACCCACGGCACAAAAGGCCAAATGCAACAATTTCATCACCAAAACTAAGATCATGAAGTGTACATTTTTCATCCACAAATTTGACTACAAGTCCAAGTCTAGCAAGTGCGGATAAAGACAAGAGATTCTTCTTGATCCCAGGTACATAAAGTGCATCAACGAGTGTGAAGGAACTACCATTTGCAACAGTAAGCACAATCTTTCCAACTCCCTGAACTGGATAAGAGGCATTGTTGGCACAAGTGACAGAATTCCCATGAGGGACAAACTCGAGAGAGGTAAACAATTCACGATGTGAGGTAATGTTCTTTGTAGCACCACTGTCGAAATACCACACATGTGAATCTGCAAAAACTGACAAGCATGCATCATGGACATCAAGATTGTAAGTGCACTATGCGCTAAAAGCTCATTCTGCATCAACATCAGCATTACTGTCTCCTTTCACAGAAGACTCAACAATGGCTGCATTTGTAGTGGAACCAGCATTTGCAGTGGAACCACCCTCTTTCTTCTTAGCCTCTTTGGCCTTCAACTTAGGACACGACTTGAGCAAGTGATCATTAGCTTTACAATAATGGCAACACATCTTCTTTTTGCCCTTATCACCAGAATTTCCAGACGAATTGCTGCCAGCAAAAGCATTAGGAACATAATTTTTGCCACTCACAGCAGAACCATAAGAAGTGGCTACATTGCTATTACCACCCTTTCTTTGAGAAGCAATAAAAGCCTGTTCAACTGCACGCTGCCTAGTCCTGTTTTTTCTGGAAAGTAACTCTTGCAACAGCAATGTGCATAATGCATTAAACTTGACAACTTCAGGATTTCCTTGGGTCATAAGTCTCCAAGTACTAGCAAAAGTCTGGTAAGAATCTGGTAAGGCGTCAAGAACAGTCTGCACTAGGGAACTGTCTGAAATGACTTCACCTGCAGAAATGAGTTGCTCATTGATATCCTTGACACTAGCAAGGAAAGTGTCCATATTATTTTCCTCATGCATAATCTTCGACTAGAGCTCTTTATGCAACAAAGCAATTTTAGCCTCATTGGGACTTGCATAAAGACCAGCCAAAATATCCCAAGCCTGTTTTGCAGATTTTGTTGAACGGATGTGAGGAACAATGGTGCGCTTCACAGACAACGCAATCAATGCATGAGCCTGCGCATCCTTAACATCCCAACGAGCTTGTTCTTCTGTAGGCAAAACAACTCTAACAGCAGCAAGACGTGCAACATCCTCAACATTGCCTACATCCTCAACCTCAATGCCCTGCACAATATTCCAGACGCCCTTTGACACAAGAACGTGTTGCATCATATAAGCCCACATAGGGTAATTGTCCCCATCCAACCTGCCCTTAGCAGCAAAAAACCTCCTAAAGAGGGAAAAAATGCCCCTGCAGTCCTATTGTGTTCACACACATCACTACCACATGTAGATGGTAACATGGACATTATACTATCTTCAACCTTACCAAAGATGATATCTTGCACTTGATTTTGACATCCTTTGTGAGGGTTCTGCCACCTTTGTGTTATTGAGCTTGAGGTCCCCCTTCCCTTTCCAGTTGCTTGGAAGCCGGCCAATGCGAACACTGAGTCGTTCACATAGCGTGGACACTCCACAGTTTTCAACGTTATGAAAGATGATATCCTACACTTGGTGAGTCAAATTTGGTGCTCAAGAGGAGTCAGAGAGTTGAGGGCAGCTCGGGCAAATTTGAGGTTGGGCTAGTCGAACAAAGTCGGGGTTGTTTGGGTAGCTTGAACAAAGCCAAGATCGTGGTAATGACTAGGTGTGGTGTGGGCAAGGCGGTGTTGGTTGGGAGGGCAAGGTTGTGTTAATGCTCTCCCACAAGGTAGCCCCTTGCCCAGGGGCAGCACGCTGAGGACGACGCAAGAAAAAAAATTATAGGGTTGCAATGTTGCAGAGCGAGAGAAAGAGGGTGTAGAGAGAGAGGTAGATAGAATATTATTAGCCATCTATCTACCTCTCTTTTGACACTAATCTCTACCTAATCTACACACCTAGATGGAGAGGGTGTAGAGATAGGAGGTATATAGAGAGGACATAGAGAGAGATAGATAGAGAGGTTGTATCCACACCTAATCTCTCTATTTCTACTCTCTACGTCTCCTCCCTCTCTACCTAATGTCTACACCCTCTCTATCTACTCTATCTACACCTCTGTCTACAACCTAATCACTTCCTAAATCCTAACCATATGTGCTACTCTTTATCTAATCTCTATCTCTATCCTTTGTCTATCCTCCAAGCATAGAGAGAGGTAAATCTCTACACTCTCTCTATCTATCTCTACACTCTATGTATCCTCCCTCTCTCTATCTCCACCCTCTCTACTCCTATCTACATCGTAACCTCTCTCTACTCTTCCTCTACACCCTAACCTCTATCCACATCTCCCTCTATCTAATCTCTATCTCAACTCCCTTTATCTATATCCTAATTTCTCTCTCTCTACATCTAATCGCTTTATTTTTACTCTCTATGTATCCTCCCGCTCTACATCCTCTCTATCTACTCTATCCACACCTCTCTCTAAACCCTAATCTCTTCCTAAATTGTAACCTTATATGTCTACCCTCTACTTAATCTCTATCTACACTCTCTACGTATCCTCCCTCTCTACCAAATCTACCTAAACTCTACACCCTCTCTATATACTCTATCCACACTTCTCTCTACACCATAATCTCTTCCTAAATCCTGATCTTATATATCTACTCTCTACCTAATCTCTATATCTACCCTCTCTCCACCCTCTAAACATAGATAGAGCGCTAAATAGATATAAATATCTACACTCTCTCTAGTCCCTATACCCTATGTATCCTCCATATATGTATCTGCTCCCTCTATCTACTCTATCCACACCTCTCTCTAAATCCTAACCTCTGCCTAATTCATAACCTTATTTTTCTACCCTTTAGTCAATCTCTATCTACACTCTCTACGCATCCTCCCTCTCTACCTAAACTCTACACCCTCTCTATCTCCTCTATTCACACCTCTCTCTACACCCTAACTTCTTTCTAAATCCTAATCTTATCTATCTACTCTCTACCTAATCTTTATATATAGCCTCTAAACATAGATAGAGTGCTAAATAGAGATAAATCTTTACACTCTTTCTAGTCCCTCTATCTATCTCTACACTCTATGTATCCTCCCCTACTCCCTCTATCTACTCTATCCACACCTCTCTAAACCCTAATTGCTTCCTAAATCCTAACCTTATTTGTCTACCCTTACTTAATCTCTAACTACACTCTCATACTACTCTCTACCTTATCTCTATATCTACCCTCTAAACACAGAGAGAGTGCTAAATATAGGTTAATCTCTACCCCAAGGTGTCCACCAGCAAATATGTAAGATAGCACGTGCAAACAAAATAAAGGATTTATGATTAGGTACATCTATACGAAAATGTACTTACATAAAGGGTTTTTTAATTGAAAAAGTGAAAATTTCCATACATAAGGGTTACTTTTTATACAAAAATGCATACATAAGGGGTACATATAATACTTGAAAATATACAGGTAAGGGATTATGTAAATACCTCTTGTTCGCACATGCTATATGCAATTTTTATATAGTGGACTCCCCGAGATCTCTACACTCTCTCTAGTCCCTCTATCTATCTCTACACTCCATGTATCCTGCATCTCTCTATCTACACCGTCTCTACTCCCTCTATCTACATCCTAATCTCTCTCTACTCTCCCTCTACATCCTAACCTCTATTCACACCTCTCTCTCTCTCTCTCTCTCTCTCTCTCTCTCTCTCTAATCTCCTATATATGTACATACTCTCTACCTAATCTACTTAATCTCTAGACACTCTCTATCTATTCTATTCCACACCCTTATCTTTCCCTAAATCCTAATCTTATCTATGTAATCTCTATATCTACCTTCTCTCTATCTTGTAATCTTGATTCTCTCTATTGCTACTCTCTATGTATTCTCCATCTTGACCTAATCTACCTAATCTCTACCCCCAATCTATCTACTCTATGCACACCTCTCTACACTCTAATCGCTTTCCAAATTCTAACATCATCTATCTACTCTCTACCTAATCTCTATCTCTACTCTCTCTATCCCCTGATCTTGACTCTCTCTCCACATAATCTCTGTCTCTATACCCTCTATCTACTCTCTCTCCCTCTGTACACACTCTCTCTACACCCTCTGTCCTTGTTTCTCTCTCTAATCTAAGAATCTCTCTCTCTCTCTCTCTCTCTCTCTCTCTCTCTCTCTCTCTCTCTCTCTCTCTCTCTCTCTCTCTAAATTTTTGTTTTCAAAACCACTTGAGAGTTTGTCTTCCTCATCATTCCCTAATTCATCACTCCTCAAATCATGGTATTCATCCACATCATCTTGTGAAAGGTCTCGTACAAAAACTTTGCCTACTAACCGTTTACAATCGTTTGTTTGTTCCATCTCCGTCGTTTTTTTAAAAAATCAATTTCATGGATAGTAGACACCATTAGAAAGGGTCTTAGATCATGACCATCTTTGTCGCAAAATGTTGTATTGGTCACCTCATTTACACAGACGTCAAGAGAGTCGCCAGCATTTTCTTCCATCCAGAGGGTTCAAAAAACTCCTCTGGAAATGGTTCCTTCATGTAGTAATTGTCTTCTACTAAATGTTCTAGGATGTAATCCTCTTTCCTAAGACTTTTGCATTCTGATGCTCGCACATCAAAATGTAAGCAACATTAACTAGCCAAGCAGGAAACTGTGTTCTGTTGTTTTGTAGTAATATCAAAGTATTCTATTGGAGTTTGGTCTACGTCCTTGTAACTATACTCCCTTGTGCCGTAAATAGAGATGGTCATAGACCCAGTTTTGAACCATCTTGAGTTGACGCATAAAGGGTCATTCCAAAATAACTTCAAGATTGTGGTCTTTTCCAAAATCTACTACCACAAAGGTGTGTTTATATCCTATCCCACATGAGGATACTATCACATGCTCCAACATTCCCAAGGGTCTTCCCACATACCCGTCAGCTAATTGCAGTTTCATGCGCATCTTCCTGAGTGCTGGCCTTTCCCATTTCTCTCAGATTCCTTTTGTAGTAATAGCTATTCCGGACCCACTGTCAAGTATTTTTGTCGTCTTTACTCCTTTGTATTCCAGGGATAAGGTGGTGTTCTCCTCTCCCCTTTGCAATAATCTCCTACCTTATTCACTAGGATAGGTTTCGCTTTTGGTTTCTCAGGATGATTTTTTTTCTTAATTTCCTCCACGAGGTCATCTTTTGGTTGGATCTTAACCCCCGTCTTTTCCAACATTTGTCCCCATAAATATGGTTTGATTTTCAACAGCTCTACAAGAGTGATTGTACACCTTATAGGAGAAGACAATAAATCATTGAAGCTCTTTGTATCTATCACTTGTGGAATATAATTCTATTGGGATGGTACAACCCTTACCTCAGATTTTGTCTCATATTCGCCTACAAAGGATGGTAAAGTTCTTAAATTTTCATGTTTACTCTCTACCAAAACCTCCTTCCTACATCTCCATACAGCGCCTGGATATCTTCCAGATAGAACTCATTGTCCATGTTTATTTTTGGTGATTTTTGCTAATAGCAACGTGGAACTTTCATCTTTTCTATTTTTTATCATTTCCCATAATGATTGTGGCCATGGTTCATCTAATTTTGGAATTGGTTACATCTCCAAAGATTTACCCTCATTTGTTGTGTGAGCGACAATCCCAGTAGTACAGGGCTCCTCCTTGTTTGTTCCTATAGATTTGATTTTATTGTTCGAACTTTTGAGTGCAGTTATGAGAAAATGATCCCTTCCACATCGGTTACAAGATCCTTGCGTTTTATATTTTTCGCCCATGCTGGTTTCCCCCCACGTTCCCATGTTTTCTTTTCCTAGCTCATACGTTACAGGCTCATAAGTTTTCGGATCTTTAGGCTATAATAGGACTTGAGCAATTTCTACAAGTCTTTTGCACACCTCCATTCCTTTGGTTTTGTATTCTCGATATGAATCAATCAATAGTATTTGTTCTAAATTTTGGTTGTTATTATTGATCCTTGTCCCATAGGCTTGTAACATCGCGTCTATTTGCTCATTCACCTTTTCCACCAAGACCAATCCTCCTGAGTCACTCTTTTGATCCCTTTGAATCTTTCTTGCTCTTTCTCATGTCTAAGAAGTCCTTTTATTTGGTTCAATTTTGTTTCTAATACTGTTTTCTCCTTCAGCCTCTTTGCTTTCATCTTGTCCCATTTGGCTTTCTAAGATTTTCTTTGAGTTCTAATTGATCTATTTTTAAATTTGAATTGTTCAGGGAGTTTCAAATCATTTGCTATGGGCTTATTTTTTGCCACTTACTAAGCTTGAGCTCTAGTCACCACTTTGACTGGAACTATTGGCTCAGACTCTAATCTGCTTGTGAGTGGTAAAATTCCTATGACATTGACAATTTCCTTCCCTGGAGTTTCAAGTTTCTTTGCAAAGCTTTGAATCAAGTGATCTCTCCCACACCCATCACAAAATCCAAAAAAAAGCGTTTGTTGACCTTTGTCGGGACATTCTCTTGCCCAATGATCACCTCCACACTCATAACACGGGCCTTCGGATTGGACTGCTGGTGGTGTCCCCATTGGTTGGCCTACCCTAAGCGGGTAACCCCTGGTCTTGTAGCTCTGGTTTGCTATGAACATGAGTGTATTTTCATCCATCGTGAACTGATTTCTAATTGTTTGCACCAGATATGAAAGTTCATTAGTTTTGTCAATACCCCGGGGGATTCACTCTATATACAAAATGGGACGCCACCTACGCGCGGACAACTTCGATAAAACCCCTATATAGGACTCATATTAGGAAATATGCCCCCCCTTTCTGCGCTTATACGACAACCAATAAAGAAAACTATCATACCCCTTTCTTACATATAAAATTTAGGTCTCACATGATCTAGCTGAGTAAAACTAGTCAAAGAGTGTGTAGCACAGTGACTGACAACATACTAGGGAACCGACTCGGGTGTATCCTCAATGTGTCTTAGTTTGAATTTCAAACTATGTGCCTAGTCAGCGTGCACTCTGGATACTTGTCCAACCCCGACCCATCCAAAGCTAGTGTAAATCATCCCTTGACCTGTTCCAAATCAGCCCTTATTTATGACCGGCTTGATACAAAATTTGATGTGTGACCTGATAAAAAAACTTCCCTAAAATTCATCCAAGTTCTATTGCACACCAATGACCAATCATTACAAGTAATCAAACCGAGTTTGTTTTTCCACAGATTCTTGTATGCAAACAGTAAGGTTTGAAGCATGAACATGAACACCTAACAATGTAACAATCTACCCACAACTTATAAATTTCTTTTGCCTTTCATCCCACGAGTGTGCAATCTTGATTTTTTCTATCAAGATCAATTCATGAATTGCATCAACCCACTAAAAGAGATCACCTTCAAACTTTTCCTATCTATATGTGATTGAATGTTTTGCATAATTTTCTAGCCAAAAATTGTCTCAAATTTAAAATCGATCTAGGTGCACAATTAGCATGTGAGGTGTTTGCACCTCCCCACTTATGCCATAGACACACTCTAAGAAACCACATTATCACAACCATGTTGTGGGCATATCTTGCAATCAACACACTTCAGTAAACCACATCAATTTTCCATATAAGAGTGAGCCACAACTGGCCATACACATCAACCAATTTACCACAAAGCACATGTTTCTCCAATAGGTCTTGAGTACCATCCCAATGTTTTCACTAACAAATTTAAACATAAAGCATGTTCATAGCTTGCAATTGGTGTGCTTAAAACAACAACAATTTTAACAATAATTTTTCTTTTGTTCACAGTCAAAAGAAACCACATGTAAAGTTGAACGCTCTTGAGCAATATTTTTCTTTTGCTCAAATAGATTACATGTATAGTCAAAAGTTAATTAAGGGCCTTTTGTGCTTTGTTGAGGGTGACAGGTTTGGCATAAACATCACATCATGTTTTTCCAGCAAAATCGATGAGAAAAACAATCTCATTAAGAATTCTCACCTCCATAGTGGGTCATTTTGTGATATTTGATTAGGCCCAACTTCTCTTTTGCCAACACTAATTTTCAATTTCCTTCCCAATCAACCAAATCGTCAAGAAAAATCTTTTGTATATTCCAAACTTTTTTCCCCTTAGAAAATAAGTTATATCTTATTTGTGGCCATAACACTTTTATCCACGAGCGTTGTAGAAGATCTTGGGAATATTGTGATGCTAGATCTTCTCGCAGTCCACGAGAAAATGTCCGTAAAAATAAAGCTCATTCTTCATCTTTTTGAATCCCAGTGGACAAGTGATTTTGAAGTGACATTTTGTAAGTATTTCTTTCCTTAGGTACACTAGTCAAAATATTTTTAATCTGCTAACCACATATAAAAAGCAATATATAAGTATAGGTATCCATTGATTTGAACTAGCAACCAAAGAACAATAAAAAAATAGTACGAAATTAGAATAGTAGCATCTTTAACGATAATCAAAATATTAGCATCTTCAACACAAAGCCATTAGCACCATTAGCATTTTTGTGCTGGTATCCTGTAGATCCTAGAAAAATGAGTTCATTCCATGCCATCAAATTTTTGTCTGCTTAGGTTTTAACAGCTTGGTTATGATGTTTTCAACCTACCTATCAAGTCTCACTTGATTTAGATATGATTTGACCAACAAACAATCATTTTCTCGATTTCAATGACAAACCTAGAAAAAATGTTAATTTCTATGAAATTTTTATCTTTCTTATACGAGGAATCATGGCAAATTACAAAAGAGGCCGAAAAAGTACCGAATGACTGTTTGTTGTGTTGAGGTGCACGGTGCTCTCTCTCATGTTGAGTAGTTTGCACCATTGCATGAGGTGCTTCTTGTGCCTATCGTCGGCATGCAGTCGAGGGACGTGTGCAAAGCATGAGCAGGAGCAGTATTAGCAACAAATGGAGTTGTGCATGCAGGAGCACTAGGCAATGTGGTGGTAAATGGTTCGCGAGGGGGTCAGAGCAGGAATGATCCATTCTTGCTCTATAGCTGAAGGCGTACTATAATGACTGTTAAGTTTATTAGCAAGACAGAAGCCGAATTACTTGCTATCGATACTACTGTAGTAGTCGTTGTAGTAGTACCCTGCATTTCTAGCGAGTTGGACTGAATGTTGTGGGCTCTGTGCTTTCACGCGAGTGACCCAGAACCTCCCACAATTCCCCATTGTCGTATGGGTGTGGAGAAGAGGGCATGTGCGCACGCACTGCTTAGATACATTGGTACATTTTCCTGGTATGACTTCATGTCCAAAGCCCAAGCCCAGATCGAGCACTCATGCATGGCCCAAGTGGCGCCTTCCTCATGCATAACCTCCAGATGGCGCCCCCTTCTATGCTCGCGTTGCTCGTCGATTACAGACAGACTCTTTTTTTTCCCTGTTAATAGCTCAAAGCTATTTTTTTAGGCCCTGTTTGGCGACCGGTCCCATCCCACTTCTAAGTTTACTCTTTTTATAAATTAGGGTAGTAGTACAGAGTAATGGGCTTGCTATACCTGGGCGATCAATTTTCTGATTGCCTTTCTTTTCCCCTGCTTAAAAGTCCCCTTCACCCTTATCTTTTTTGCGGTTTCTTCTTGCAGTCCAAGGGCAGTGGCAATAAGAAGAGACACGTCAGAATCTTCGCATTCTATGCACTCTTCACCTAAAGCTAAACAAAATGCTATGGACATTGCTACGCTCTTCACTCTGATCTCCCTTGACCCTCACCCTGCGTAACACAGGTCTTCAACAGCTCTCTCTCTCTCCCTCTCTCCGTGTCTGTGCTTTAATCCGGCAATCTATCTCAGTTTCAATTTTAATCTGCGTAGCCTAGAAGTTAGAACCTGCGCAGGAATTGTTCCATGATTTAATTTAATGGCCAGTCTCATTGATATGACCACACTCAAGGAGACTGAATCTAGGATACATCACACCCAGCTATACCAACGCTCTAATGCCGTGCTTGTTTGCCTCTTGTAGGCTTGGGATGGATGGGCTATTTTGAGGGGGATAGCAATACAAGCTCTATAGGCCTTCACATCAAGAAGTGTGGGTAAGGGTTGCAGCGAACCCTACGACTCTACTTTTTTTGGGCAAGTATTTTATAGATGTAACCCTATTGCAGGTAATGGTTATTCACTCAATATTTAAGTAGCATATTTTGGGAATTTGAAGGGATACTTCAAGAATTTCCACAAATTAGAGGAGTATTTTGACAATTTGTCCTAAGTTTTACTATAGTCTCGTCTTCCTGGTGGTAGGGCTCGTGATTTATCACTTTAAAAATGCATTATTTTTTATTGGCTGAGCACATAGAAGATATTCATTGCAAAGAGGTTTTCTCTCCTTCGTGCTTCTCTCAAGCTACGTCTGTGAACTTGCCCCAGTCTGCGAACTTACCCCAGGCTCGATCTCATAGTTTGATCATCAATATTGAGTCTCTCTCTCTCTCTCTCTCTCTCTCTCTCTCTCTCTCTCTCTCTCCATTGCAGGCCTCGTGATTTTATCACTTTTTTTTCTCTTGTTTTCACATGTATTATTTACAGTTTTATTGATGGACAGTCTACTATTTTTGGGTGATAATTTTTTTCTAGACATTCAAACTTCAGGCCCACTTCATGCTTCAAGCCAAATAATAAACAAGAAAGCAAGAAATAAATCTTTGTTATTAAGGATGCACATTAGCTAGAACAAACATGGGTAACATCCTCTCATTTTGTCGCATGTACAATCCAAGAGCAAATTAACTACCACAAAGACTACATGTTAAAAGCTTGAAAGCTATGGAAAACTTTAAAAATGAAGCCAAATCCTGAGTGAGGAACGAGCCCTCACCTTTTATGTTGCTAACATTTTGTGAGAAGCTATCAACGTTTTGATGGTCGAGAACAAGTACCTACATAACCAAACAAACATGATTTTATTACCTCGTATACAAAAAATTCTTCTCAAATTGCATAAACTTCATCTTAAGTAACATCTGCAAACACAACAACAACCGCAACAACCTTCGACTTATATAGGTCGCGAGCAGCATTGAAGCCTATGATGCAGGCAATGTCAAGGAAAGGAGTCCTACTAGTTTTGTAAGAATCTTTAAAGTGATCACAACAGTACATAGCAAACAATCAACACAACATAATACGACATCAAAGGAGTCCTCTCCCACTTTCAAGATCACAAGGCAGCAACTACAAAAGGATAAGGAAGAGCTAGTGAGCCTAGACATGATGTGGAGAAGGGGGAGCTATTTTCTCTCTATATGAAAGCTATTTTTCTCTCTTACGTGTTCTACAAGCTATTTTTCTCTCTGTCATGTGTCCGCACATGACAAAGGGAGCTTAGGCCGCTTCAAGCTACTAAACGTATGAGATTCCTCCTTCTCATCCGCTGAAAACAGCCCAGAGCTTCTAGGCCCTGCCCCTTTCCATTGCATATGGGAGTACTCGGCAAGCCTGCAAGGTTTTCTGCACAGCCTTTTCTACGCGCCATCATCTGTCAGAACTATGGAGGTGTTGTTGGGAAGGATGGGTGTGAACATTTTCCTTAACCCAGACTTGCCAAAAACATTTTCCTTAACCAAAAAAGTTTTACGATCAGAATTTGAAGCATTTACCGTATTAAACCTAAAACCCGGGCTTGCCAAAAACATTTTTGCTGACCAAAATAAATGAGGGCACCCTTCAATTTTTTTGGTTTCAAGATCAAAAGTTGGGCTTAAATTTGAAGCATTTGCCTGTTAGGAAATAAGACGTAGCTAAATAGATAATTGAGTAGATTACTTAATGGAGAGAGACAGATTTATATACACGAGATTATAGAGTAGAGAGAGAGAGAGAGAGTACACACGATATACGTGGTTTACCCAATGTGGGCTACGTCCACGGGAAAGCAGCCACTCAATGGCTTTAGTACTTCAAAACAAGAAGTAGTTTACAAAGGGATTATACCCTTAATGGAGCTCCCGCCTTGCTTCACTCTCACCACCTCACACTCACCTTGTTGCATCAACTTCACACTATGAAATGTGTGTAGAAATGGCCTCCTTTTATAGGCCAAAAGGGCTACCCTCTCTTATGAGAGATAGCCATGTGTAGTCGCCCTTGTGCGAATAAGTCCAAATCGGACCCTCCAATCCGCCCATGTGTGGCCGCCCTTGAGAAGACAAGTCCGCTTTTGAATTCGGCCACCGGCCACCGGCCATTGACTTCCGACCACTGGCCACCGGCCATTGACTACCGGCCACCGGCCAACCGACCGGTTGTTTTCCGACCACTTTCCGGCCGCCGTCCGGCCATAATATTCCGACGAAAAAGAATATTCCGGCGAAAAAACAGTCTCGGGGGCCTCCGCCCCCGAGGCCTTTAAAGTTACCCCTGATTCTTGTCCGTGAAAATTTTGGTTTCCGGTGAGTGATTTTCCTTCACGCACGATGGCTTCTCCTCATAATGGGGGCCTTACAAATGTGCGCTTTTACCACAGAAAATTACAAGGGTAAATCAGGCTCCATACTTAACAATCTCCCACTTGGAGACTGATCTCCAAACCAAACCTGTGACTGCTTTCCATTCTGGCTTCTTATCCTTGAATGCCGATTGAAGATGAGCAAAAGCTCAACTTCTCCTTGTTGACCACCTTTGTAAACATGTCTGCAGGATTTTCACTTGTATGCACCTTTCTTAGCTTTAGTTGTCCCTCTTCCAAAAGAGTGCGTATGAAGTGATATCTCACCTCAATGTGCTTTGTCCTTGAATGAAAGGCTGAGTTCTTTGCAAGATGGATAGCGCTTTGGCTATCACTGTACAAGACACAATTGTTTTGTTTGAATCCAAGCTCTTCTAAGAATCTGTGAAGCCACAGAATTTCTTTGCTTGCCTCCGTCATTACTACATACTCTGCTTCCGTGGTAGAAAGTGAAACCACTTTCTGCAGCTTTGAAGCCCAGCTTACTGCTGTGCCTCCAACCGTGAAATTCCATAGGCGATACCCAAAGTCTCCTTCTCCATAGCCAATGAAGAAACACTTTTTGGACTTTGCATCTAACTTTGATCTTAGGCTTCTATCTATGTGCATGAAAGCCTCACACCCAAACACTTTGAGAAATGTATAATTCACCGGTTTACCTGTCCATGCCTCTTCTGGAACTCCCCCATCCAATGCCGTTGAGGGTGACCGATTGATTAAGTACACAGACGTACTTACAGCTTCCGCCCAAAGCTCAAGCGGTAGGCCTGCATGTAGCCGCATGCTTCGTGCTCGTTCCATGATTGTCATGTTCATCCTTTCCGAAATCCCATTTTGTTGAGGTGTCCTTGGGGTTGTCCTTTGCCTCCGAATGCCATTGCTAGCACAAAAGCTTTCAAAAGCTTGGCTGCAATATTCGCCTCCATTGTCGGATCTGAGGCATTTAACCTTGGTACCTGTTTCATTCTCCACAAAGGCTTTCCACCTTTGAAATATGGAAAATACATCGGATTTATTCTTCATGACATAAACCCATGTTTTTCTAGTCGCATCGTCTATGAATGTTACATAGTACAATGAGCCACCAAGTGATGGTGTACTTGCAGGACCCCAAACATCAGAATGAACCAACTCAAGTTTTTTATTTTTTCTTTCATTTCCTGATTTTTGAAATTTTACCCTCTTTTGTTTACCATAAACACAATCTTCACAGAACTCTAAGTCCACTTCTTTCAAACCTGGTAGAAGCTTCTTTGTTTGAAGGATTTGCATTCCTTTGGCACTCATATGCCCAAGTCGGTAGTGCCACACCGCACTCTCAACTTCTGTAGTTGCTGCACAAGCTGAAGGTTGCGTGCTAACAATACACAAGTAAAGTGTATCGACTTTTTCACCCTTGGCAACCACCAAAGATCCCTTTGAGATCTTCCACCGTTTGTTTCCGAATGCAATTTTGTGACCTTCATCGTCCAATTGTCCTGTAGAGATCAAATTTTTGCGAAGACAAGGAACATGCCTAACATCTTTAAGCTTCCATTCATTTCCGTTAGCAGTTTTGACAGAAACTGTACCTTTGCCGACAATCTCACAAGCTTCATCATCTCCCAAGTATACATACCCAAAATTACCTTTGGTGTAGTCTTGGAAATGTTGCTTGTGTGGTGTCGCATGGAATGAAGCCCCGGAATCTACTATCCAGGAATTAGACACATTGTCTAATGAGAGAATTAGAGCATCTTGCTCTACTTTACCTGCCACATTGGCCTCCGATGTTGGCTTGTTGTCTTGAGACTCTGTCTCCTTCTTCTTCTTGGACCAGCAATCCTTCTTGACGTGGCCCTTCTTGCCGCAGTTCCAACATTCAAGAACTGACTTTGTGCGTGACTTGCTCCGCCTTGAGCGATCACGACCCTTTTGGTTTTTGAACCTCTCCTTAAGCCTTCCTCTTGTTTCCACTGATAGTGCAGCACTTGATGATTCTCCTGTGCTTCTCCTTCGCATTTCCTCGCTTAGGAGAACACCCACAACATCATCAAACTTAAGAGTATTTGTGCCAGAGATAGAATTACTTACAGCCATCACAAGGCTGTCCCAACTATCCGGTAGAGATGATAGTATAAGAAGAGCTCGCACTTCGTCATCGAAATTGATTTTCACTGATCGAAGTTGACTTATGTTTGTGTTAAAGTCATTTAGGTGTTCTGCAACTGCACCATTCTCTGCCATCTTTAGATTGAACAAGCGCTTCATAAGAAATACCTTATTGGATGCCGATGGTTTCTCGTAGAAGTCGTCAAGTGACTTCATCAAGTCCTCCGTGGTCTTCATCTCCGAAACATTGAAGGCCACCGTTGACGCCAAGCTTAACCGGATTGTTCCCAGTGCCTTTCGATCAAGGACAATCCATGCTTCATCTGCCATTGTTGCGGGCTTCTTCGCAAGACCGCCTAGTGGCAAATAGAGGTCCTTCTGGTAGAGATAGTCTTCAATCTGCATCTTACAATGTTGGTAGTTTTTGCCGTTGAACTTCTCAATCTTGAGCTTCCCTTCCTCCGCCATAACTCCCACTCAATTCAAGGAATCCTTTCCTTGAGATAATTTAGCTACGAGCAAACCTTGCTCTGATACCAGTTGTTTGGAAATAAGACGTAGCTAAATAGATAATTGAGTAGATTACTTAATGGAGAGAGACAGATTTATATACACGAGATTATAGAGTAGAGAGAGAGAGAGAGAGAGTACACACGATATACGTGGTTCACCCAATGTGGGCTACGTCCACGGGAAAGCAGCCACTCAATGGCTTTAGTACTTCAAAACAAGAAGTAGTTTACAAAGGGATTATACCCTTAATGGAGCTCCCGCCTTGCTTCACTCTCACCACCTCACATTCACCTTGTTGCATCAACTTCACACTATGAAATGTGTGTAGAAATGGCCTCCTTTTATAGGCCAAAAGGGCTGCCCTCTCTTATGAGAGACAGCCATGTGTAGCCGCCCTTGTGCGAATAAGTCCAAATCGGACCCTCCAATCCGCCCATGTGTGGCCGCCCTTGAGAAGACAAGTCCGCTTTTGAATTCGGCCACCGGCCATTGAATTCGGCCACCAGCCACCGGCCATTGACTTCCGACCACCGGCCAACCAACCGGTTGTTTTTCGACCACTTTCCGGCGGCCGTCCGGCCATAATATTCCGACGAAAAAGAATATTCCGGCGAAAAAAAAGTCTCGGGGGCCTCCACCCCCGAGGCCTTTAAAGTTGCCCCTGATTCTTGTCCGTGAAAATTTTGGTTTCCGGTGAGTGATTTTCCTTCAGGCACGATGGCTTCTCCTCATAATGGGGGCCTTACAAATGTGCGCTTTTACCACAGAAAATTACAAGGGTAAATCAGGCTCCATACTTAACATTGCCCATATTTATACTAAAACTTGTAAAATTTACACTAAGTATTACACTAAACGGAGGCGGACTATTTACAGAGGCGAACATTAACGAAGCTCTTCAGTACGGATGCAATACTTTCCTGGACAATGCCCAATGCTGGGAATTCTCGAACATGAATGATGATGATGATTTTAGTCTTTCACTTTACTTCATTGTTTTTGGATTGGATCCACCAAGATCGTATCAGTTTGGTCGCATAAGTCATTTTGGCTTTTTGAAGGCGTTTAATACAACATTTCATTTATCTCTCTCTCTCTCTCTCTCTCTCTCTCTCTCTCTCTCTCTCTCTCTCTCTCTCTCTCTCTCTCTCTCTCTCTCTCTCTCTCTCTTTTCCCTTTTGAAAACAGAAACATTTCACTTTTTAAAGCTTTGCATGCTCAGGACACCATCGACAAAGGCATACATGAGCCAGTTGCAAGAGGTTTGGATACTATAAAACCTACATAAGGCAAACCCAATAGGTTGCAAGAAAGAGCTACCCCATTCATACTACCACAACCTCCACAGAGAAGAAAAGGGTTCGAAAAAATCTATCTATGCATGCAGAGCTGTTCAACGGTACAAAGCTGGTAACATCTCTTTAATAGTGTGCAAAAAAGTGCAATTCTAAGCCCTGGATATATCATACCTGCGAATGCGCTGCAACAAGGATAATCCATCCATGCATTCAAGTCTCCTTACTGATTCGACGTGCTTGCATTCAGTGATGGTATCGAGCCCCAGTCATCATCGGCGGGAGCGGACTTAGAGGAATCCAAGGCGAAGCTAGACCCAAACCCACTACCACTGCCAAAGTCTGACGAAGGACGCGCAGGGCGAGTGGACGCTCGATCTACGCGGATAGCTCGGCCATCAAGATTGTGACCATTAAGTTTCGACAAAGTTGTATTTGCGTCTTCCTCATTGTAATAAGTGACAAAACCAAAGCCACGAAAGCGCCCTGTCTCTCTGTCCATGATAATCTTTGTGTTTACCACCTCGCCATGTGCACCAAAGGCCTCCCTTAAGCCATCTTCCGTGGTGCGGAAGGAAATGCCTCCAACGAATAGCTTGCTGCCCTCGACTGTGTATGTGCGCACGGACAGTGAGGAGGGAGCTTGACAGAGCCTGCCCCGTAGACTCTAAGCCAATCCCCCCTACAGAAGGCGCTTACTTGCCTGTGCCATCTATGCCTTCTCTACGACTTCTGCTAGGCCTCTACCTTTTGTTGGACTTCTACAACCCTCTCTCTCTATCTCTCTCTCTCTCTCAAACTCTTGGTCCAAGCCCACAGCGGCAGCTCTCTCTCTCTCTCTCTCTCTCTCTCTCTCTCTCTCTCTCTCTCTCTCTCTCTCTCTCTCTCTCTCTCTCTCTCTCTCTCTCTCTCTCTCTCTCTCTCTCTCTCTCTCTCTCTCTCTCTCTCTCTCTCTCTCTCTCTCTCTCTCTCTCTCTCTCTCTCTCTCTCGTCAGGCGTGTACGTGTGAGCCTGCAATCTAAAAATGAGCCTTTCAAAACCCCAGCTCTCTGTGTTTGACGACGTGGTACAAATCTCGAAATCATGCAGCCAAGTAGCTTAAACCCAGACACAAACACACACATAGAGAGAGAGAGAGAGCCTATTCTATTGCTTAATATCGACGTACCTTATTGGATGCCTGATAAAGCTGCTTTCCTCTCAGGCCAAACGCAGAACAAAAAATCATTTGAAGGTGCACGTACCTGAAATCCAGCAGTGAGCTCGACTGTTGTGCGTCCTTGGAAGCCTCTGCCCCTCTCTCTCTCTCTCTCTCTCTCTCTCTCTCTCTCTCTCTCTCTCTCTCTCTCTCTCTCCATTAAAAAAAAAATGGCTCAAGTTTGTGTCCGTGTCCGTGTGTGATGTAGTCTAAGAGCTCAAGTTCCAAAGTTGCATGAAAATTCAATACTAGCTGCCCCCAAAAAAATGGCGCGTGAGTTGAACGAGTTGTGAAGCGAGAGAGAGAGAGAGAGAGAGAGAGAGAGAGAGAGAGAGAGAGAGAGAGAGAGAGAGAGAGAGAGAGAGAGAGAGAGAGAGAGAGTTTGTGTCCGTGTCCGTGTGTGATGTAGTCTAAGAGCTCAAGTTCCAAAGTTGCATGAAAATTCAATACTAGCTGCCCCCAAAAAAATGGCGCGTGAGTTGAACGAGTTGTGAAGCAAGAGAGAGAGAGAGAGAGAGAGAGAGAGAGAGAGAGAGAGAGAGAGAGAGAGAGAGATAGATATTTTTTGTCTGCCTACACCATGCATTGAGGGTACTATCGAGGGTAAGCGCGTTAAAAATCGAACCCAAACTACATAGGGCTCTGGTTAATTATCGGCCTGCTAGGCCGCGTGTAGGTGGGCATGACTGGCCCAGCCGGTCATTTCGCTTTTTGGGGGGGCAACAAACATTTTAAACATATGTACAGCATGCACCACGGCCTGTACAGAAGCACGCACGTAGTGCATTGGTTAGGGCAGTGCTTCTAGGACGCGAGGTCGGGGGTTTGAGACTGCGTGTGAGCTCCGTGTGTTGACTTTTTGGTCAACAATCACTTAACGGCTACATATGACCGGCAACCACCGGCATGCCTTGCTTTGCCACGAGGCCTAGCATGCCGAAATATAACCAAAACCAACTACATCGTATCATGTGCTCGATAGTCCCGCCATACAATCCATGCACAAGTAAAACCCTAGCTGGGTTCACTTCACACTCAAATGAACACTAATGCCCGTATCACACTATCACACTAGGGTGCTCGTCCCCTGTTACAGTGTCCGTCTCGTAGCCAAGAGCTACCACCATTTGAAGCCTATCAAAATGCTTCCCGCATTTTACTTTTTGAAGGTTGGCCAGGTCATGAAAAGATCGTCGGGCTTGCTGGGTTGCCCCTCCAAGCAACAAACTTTCACTACTACCTCATCAAATTACCACACGCCATCTCAACACAGTCGTGGTATGCCTGCCCCACTGTGACAAGGGCTAAGACTAAAGTCAATAATTTAAAAATACCTCTATCTCGCCAACAGACTTTGAAAGTTATCTCTAACATTGAAATTTCAAATTTGGCTCTAAAATTTAAATTTGCAGGTGGGAATTTGGAAAAGAGAGCAACTCTCATCGAGGGAACGGTACTCACACGTGAAGCAAAAATTGCATCTTTGCATTTGTATGTAACAATAAATGTGAGCCTTGAGTAAGCTAGCATAGGGAATGTTTAGAGCAATCCACGATAACAGGGATGAAGCCCTAGTCTAGTCCAATGAAGATGTGATGCATCGACGATTTTTTGGCCACTACACTAACACCATTATCTTCATATGGGAGGAGCAACATCTCTTTTATTGCCGAAAAGACTGGCTCAACATCGGAGCTCCTTACTGGCTCTTTTACCTTACTTGTGCCTTATTTCTAAAAGCGGTCATGCAGTTTGCCACGTCACTTGCAAAAAATATTAACATTTCACAAAGGCCTCCCCGTGGCAGGCCAAAAATGTTGGAAACGCCATCGATGAGGGCGCACATCACGGGACAAAGCAGAGGGCAACATGCCATATTTTCAGAAAAAAAAGCAACAACTGCTTTGAGCCCACACAAGATGGAGGGAAACTTATATGTTGTTTCGATAGGAACCATGCCACATAAGAAAGACCAAACTCGGGCAAATCCTTAGCCCCCCCCCCCCCACCACCACAAATGGCAGCCAACTAGCTCGCTTCACAAGTTCCTCGTTCATCAGTGATTCATTGTCGTCAGCACCCATTAGTAGTGACATATTGCTGAAAGAAGTATGCTGTTCCGCCTTTTGCTACTACAAAGACCAAAAATGCATGAACTACATGACAATACTCCATATTGGACATAGATTCAAGCATACCCATGTCCCCTCCATACCTACCCATGTTTAAAGAAGACAATTATGGGCATGACCAATACATATATATCAATGTCGTTGACATTACAAGTGAACATGCGCATTATCAACACCTTAAGTACACATGAAGACGTTGATGCACTAATAATTAGGGAAACTCACACTCATGACCATCAGGTATGTGTGTTCTACAACCACGTGGTCTATATATGAAGAAGAAAGTATAGTTTGAGGGAGCTTCTCTTGATTGCTTTCATAAATGAACTGAATTAGATGGCAAGACATATCCTTTCCTTTATTCTTGATGTTACTGCGGCACAAAGTGCTCAAGAGGTACACATGCTCCTGTATGATGATGCCATAATGGTGAACATTGTAACCATTAGCTTCATTATGCATATTATTGACTACACACTACGGCATCCCTACTACATCATCAATACCCAATAGAGGGTGTAGAAACATTGAAATAAAACTTACTACAATGTGCAACATGATTATGGCAAGGAAACCCTAGGTGGTTTTAACTGAAGGTGAAAGGATGACCTTTTTCCATATCCAATCAGTTATGCTTGCATCTTGAAGACATGTGGCCTTATGCAAGACCTTCACAAGATGACAGAATTTTCAATAAGGGATACGGTCTTAATCATAGGAGAGATACAATCTCTTAGTCCTTATCACAAATCAACAAACTTGGCATTGGCCCAGCACTGGGTGTTTAGTTAAGGATTGTGCATGCCATCAAATATTTCTTCATATGTACAGTCGGTAAAGCAATGTAGCTCTATTAGATGGGTGAGCATAAACAAATATAATCATACTTCTTGATGTTTTGGATTTAAAAAACCCCTTCAATAAATTTACATATATTGATTATTTATGCACCAATGTAAAATAAATTATGTAAGACTTTAGCAAATTCAATACCCTTCCATTGAACGCACGTACTATCTTACATATTCCATAGTGGACACCCCGGGTTGGGAAGCCATGATTTTGAAACACAAAAACTTCCTCTCATTTTTTCCTTCTCTCTCTCTCTCTCTCTCTCTCTCTCTCTCTCTCTCTCTCTCTCTCTCTCTCTCCCCCCCCCCCCCCCCCCCCCCCAAATAAATATGATACCCCCTCCCTTATTTTTAAGCTTGGGAGATAAATTAATGGGGGCCTACCCCTAACTTATACGCTTATGTAAGTTGTAAAAAAACCCCCCTCCCCTGCACTTACGTGGTGCGGTAAGTTTTCCATGGTGAATCCCCCGGGGTCAGTACTAGCCCAAAGTGAAATCTCTTTTGGGACAGATGTTACACCCTCTATCTCTCTCATGTGACCCTCGATTGGATCCTCATAATATGTTGGTGGCATCATTGGCTGAGTTATAAGAGACACCGCCAATTGTGCATAATGCAAAATGGCCGAATTATCATGAGGTAAAGGCCGTTGTTTTCCCAATACTGGTTGCAGTTTGTCCCCTCCCTGTATTGCATTGTTAGGTCCAATCTTGTACCTTGGAGGTGGGGAAATGTTTTTCATTGCCTGTAGTCCATACTGCCTTTCCCTCACAGAGTTCCAATTATAAAGGCACTCACTAGTGTCTCATGGTACACCACTTCAACACTCTTGGAGCATTGATTGCTTGTGGTTATTGTGGACTCATATTAGGATTTGGCGTGTAGATCTGATTCGTTTTGTGAACCACTTCTTAAACTAACTGGACCACATTTTGTGTGATCAAGCAGGAGTACTACGTTTTGTAGTAGACTCACTGGTGTTAAAAGAGACACTGCTGGTATTAGTCTCTACGCCCTCAGTTATCTCACCGTATGTTTTGCAATTGTCAATCAAGTAGAGACATTGGTGTTAGAAGAGACACTGCTGATATTAGTCTCTACGCCCTCAGTTACCTCACCGTATGTTTTGCAATTGTCAACCAAGTAGAGACATTGGTGTTAGAAGAGACACTGCTAGTATTAGTCTCTCTCTATATCCTCAGTTACCTCACCATATGTTTTGCAATTATCAACCAAGTACAATGCTTCCCTAGTGACTTGTTTGAATATTGCACATGTTTTTAAGTGTAAGTCTATTTTGAGAGCTTCATTTCTCAAGCCCTTGATAAAGAGAATCGATCACGATCCATGTTCTAAACCAAACTACATAAAACTTTCCAGATTCACTCTCTGTGGTTTAGTTATGCCCATTTTGTACTTATTTTGAATGTAGATGAGGTTTGGAGTTTTGACCACTCAAATTTTTAATTTTTTAGAGTTTATGGTCAGTTTGTCTGAAATATGGTTTTCACTCTTTTTTTCTCTGATCTCTCTGGCCCAATTTGATGGTGGTAGTTTCTACTTACCCTACTCCTAAGTACTAAAATGAACAAAAACAGACAAAAAAATACAAAATAAAGTTAAAACAAAAAACGGTACATCACTCTGAAAATAACGAGAAAATCGAAGAATGAAATGATTTTGGCTATTACACTCACAACCCTCTTTACCTATCGAGAATAGATCTAGCAAGTCCTCGACTTCTAGACTCTATCAAGCACTAAACCTCGTGTCTAGCTGCTTGACTGCTAAAGTGTAAATGAACTGAAAATCAAAATCAAATTCTTTAAGTAAAAAAACTATGACTCAGTCACTCACCACCTAAGGATTGCTATCCCAAGCAACATAGCCAATGTTAGCGGGTCGGTGCAATGGATGTCTATAGCAATGTTTTATGGCACTAACATAATGTCAATACTCAATGAAAGTGACTTGGATGGGGCATTGAGACTCTTTGAGGGTGTCAACCTCAAGAATTTAACCAACATAATGACAGTATCTCTAGCACATGAAAATCTGTCACTCTAGGATCTAGCAACCCACCTATGTCCTATGTCACCTCACTCAGTCATCAACCTATTTTGGCACTCAAACAATGACCAAATGCTATAAAACTTTAGGATGAGGTCTAAGACACTTAGGAGAACTAACCTACCAAGTTTGGTCCCAATCCATGGAGGTACCAAAATTAGGATCCATCATGATCAAGGTCCCTAAAACTGCAACAGAACATACCAGAAAGGTCGCCCTAGGGTATAGAAACACTCTCCTATGATCGGAACGTCAAAAAAAGTCATTAACAGAATCAAAACAATAGATTTAGCCTACTAATGCGTGGCCAAAAATCATGACAGAATCGACGATGAATATACTTGAATGAAAGAGCAATGGACAAGGAACACACTGCAAGTTTCAAAATCAAAATGTGATTATCAGAGCTCATTATATGATGATTACAATTTGCAAGAGAGTAGCCTCTTCCAATCGTACGCTTCAAAACTCAAAACTTAATAATGATAAGGGTGTCCTTTTCCCACCTTACAAAATAAGCTTTATACCTAGGTCTCTCTTGGCCAATGGCGAACTTTACAGGACTCAGACTCCATTACAGACTTTACAAATTAGCTTCTTAGAGAGATTATCAAATAATTACAAGGCTTTTTTGACAAATAGTGCATACATATCAAAATTCTGGGGCTCATGGAATAAGGGGTCGACTCGAAGGGCGTTCGTCTTCCAATATTGGGTATGGAGGCTTGGGAGGCGAGGACGAAGCCACTCTCTACCATGTGTAGGGTCACTTAATAGGGGGAGTAGCCACAGTTGATCGACACTGAATCACGCAAGAAGAAGCTCGATGGGTTTTCATCAGCTTGGGGACCAGAATTTGTCATTGTGGCGACCCGAGCAAAGCTCTGTAGTGGCCGCCATCTCTCTTGCTTTCTCTAGTGATGTTGCAAGCCTGCCATAGCTTTTGTTTTAATAGTTGTTGTCATATAGGGGTGTCTAAAACATCCAAAACTTACCCTAATTTCAATTAAGGGTGCATGCCCACCCCGGACACACACCCTTTGGCTATTATCTCTAGCCACCAGGGCAAGGCACATCCTTTGAAGCAAGGGGAGCTAGCCAAGAAATTAAAGGTTGCTAAAATTCTGTAATCTGCAGAAAATTACAGATATACTAAAGTTTTCTAAGCAATTGAAAATGTCAAAACTTCTAAATTTTCAAAGCATTTGAAGTTGTTGAGCTTTGGTATAGCAAGCAACAACATTAAATCCATCGGCAAATAGATCAAGGGAATGCTCAATGGCACGAAGTCTCACAATATTTTTCCAATTTTAAATGGTCAAAAATAGACAAAGTCCTTTCTGATGACCATTTAAAATCGGCAAAGCTAACAAATTGGACAACATTTCCCAAGGAGTCTTTCATTAGGCAAGGTCAATTGCGTTCCATGGTTTTATTGGCTATTCTTGGCATCTCAACAAAGATAGTGACAATTAATTCAAGCATGGTTATTTAGACAAGGCTAGATATTTCCTCATCCTCAAGCATGGATTCAAGCATGTCCAGAAATTATCTCGCGATATTTTCTCTCAGCATTGGAAAATTAGAGATACACTTTGTTTCTGTGATTCTGACAGTTAATTGCAAGTTCTTTTTACTTCCACTATGGGTGTAAAGGTTGACTAGGTCGATTATTTGTCAATCATCGACACAATCAAGCTTGCACAAGCAAGGATCCAACAAGGATAACCCATCCAAGGATTTTCATGACAAGGCAATGTTGCCTAGCAGTAAAGGCAAGTCAAGCATGGCATGTAACTAGTAAATAAGGCAAAGGAGATGGGTCCTAGGTAAGTTTCTCTAACCTCAAGGCATTTAGAAATGGTCATGATCAACCAATTGTTGGAAAACAAGATTCGACAAGCTTACAAGGGTGATTGGCGAGACAAGTATTGAGAAACATAGGTACCCTTTGTTGGTGCATTTATTGTATACATTTTTATGTTTCTAGTACAATATCCTGCTTGACAAGTTCGACAATCAGTTGGGTATTTTTCTTTTAACTATGTCTAGTATAATGACACCATAAGTTTCACCACAGTACATTAGTCATGTTTTAACAAAGGAGCACTGCTCCATAGATTTTGTTGGTCGGTATCTTTTTTATATGTCCTTTTGTGCTATCAACTTTCAAGTGGAGGGTAAAAGCAAGGCTTCCAGGAGCACGGCTCCAATATATATATATATATATATATATATATATATATATATATATATATATATATATATATATATATATATATATATATATATATGCATTGGATGTAGGTTGACTCCAGCACACATAAAGCTTGTCGGGAGTGAAGACAAAATAAATTTTTGAAGCACCTTTGTAAGAACATGGATGTTCACAGCTATGAGTTAAATCTAACATTGACAATTATACTACAAGTGCTATGAATTCCAATACCAAGGGTGGCAATTCATGTAATTCGGTAAGCAAGTTACAATTTATAATTTTGAACTAATCTTGTAGAAGTTTGTTATCATGCAAACTTGAAAAGCAAAGGTTTGCTTCAATCAAGCAGAGTTTGGAAATTAGATGAAATTTGAAAGCTACACTTCTTGAGGCCACCTCTTTCAGTATTGGGTAATCTAAATATTTTTAATAAGATGCAACATTGTTGACATTTGTGTGTCAGCAGGAGAAGCTGTTAGATGTGAATGTAGGATGGCCAAGGTCATGTAATGACAAAAAGGTTTTGCGCAATTCAGGTATGTATCGGATTTGCCAAGGAGGATACCGTTCGAGGGGTTCATCCTTTGAGTTTCAAGACTTATTCTTTCCAGAGTATGTTGTTGGTGATAGAGGATATGTGTTGTTGTGGCTCATGATTCCGTTTCAGCGCCCAGAGCTGGTCAGCCAACATCATCGAAACTACAATTTCATGCAATCTTCTAGCCGAATAGTCCTGGACCATATATTTTCACGCCTCAAGTGTACATGGCAAATCCTGAAGGGAACCATCAGATTCCCAAATATACAAAAGTTGCCAAATGTCATATTCTTCACAATATGTTGGTCTCTCTTACTGACGACCCCATATACCTTCAAGAGTAGGAGATATATTTGAATGACCCTTTGGTCGATAATCTAGTAGCTCATGATGGGTTCGTGGAGATTGAGAATACATCTAAGGCTATCAATATCAGAGATGACCTTCTTGAGTATTTGGATATGGAAGGGATGAATAACTGAGCTAGGACATGTTTCTATTGAATTTGGCTTAAAGTTATGTTTGTGCTATTTTTCCCTTGAGTTTTTGGACATGCAAGAAATGAATAACTGAGCCTCCCATGTTTACTAGGAAAAAAACCCTCACGAATGAACGTACTTAATTTGGCTTTGTGTTTTGTTAGGCTATTTTCCCTTGATCCGTTTTGCTAGGAAACAAAAACTAGGACATGCACCTGTTGAATTTGACTTTGAGTTATGTTTGGGGTCTTCTTTAGTCTGTCTCTTTGTGTCACTTCCCTTTCAAGAATTTTTTTTGTATACAATCAAGTTTGACTAATGTTTGTTGGCACACTAGACAAACACATACCTTCTACAGTTTGTCTGCCATCATCCCAAGAGCGGATGCCATACCTTGTACTGCATTTGCGAAGAGCGGGCTAATTTCCACTTTTTGCCACTCGATACCTATGAGCTCCTCATGTTGTGAATGTTGTGCGTCGATTGTGGCCTCATGTATTTGTTTCTTTCCTTCCTCCGCAATCTCCCATCCCCGCATGAGGTCCTTAGTTGCCTCCACGAGGCCGACGTCAAAGGTATGCATCCTTTTTCTGGTCTTCTTCTCCACACCACCATTCGTTGGTGTCTTGTCGAATGATGGAGCGTTCGTTGTTGGATCAACCACATGAGGTCTACGAGTAGAGCCATGAAATGGAGTTCCTGTACCCATACAGTAGTATAGGATCAATATGAGGGGTTGGAGCAGGTGTTCATAGAATATTAATGAAGTAACACAGGGGACATACTGTTGCAAGTTTCCACAACAGACGCGGTAGGGTTGACTGCTTTGTTTGTCCCAAATAGTTGATCCATGAGTTTGTACAACTCCACAAGAAAATTGCAATGAGAAATTTTCCCTTTGACGACTCGCTCAATAGGAGTCATGGTCCAATAGGAGTCTTTGCCACAAGGCATGTTCCTCTCCCAATCATTGATTTCTTGATGTGATGCATTTAGCCACTTGTACTTTTCGTACGCTTGTTGCCAATCAACCACTAGACCTCGCGATGAGCATGACACTGCAATATCAATCCATTGCTCCTCATTGATACTAATCTTCTGATACACATCAACAGAGAAATGTTTTGTTGTCGTAATGCTTCTTGCACTCTGAGACAATTACCTAGGCACGTAGATCCTAATGAAATCTACCACTAGGAGCTTTTTTGTCCTTGGAGCCTGCTTTTTCTTGTGCTTTTCGTCCACTCTTATGACCATTCTGCAATTGTACATTGGATGTAGGCTCCCCTGAAACAACAGGCAAGGACACTTCAGTAGGCACGTACGAGTCAGTTGCCATTTGCGTGGAGGGCACAACATCATCGGCTAGAGATTCCTTGAGGCTCTAAGACTGAGTTGCTCTGCCTTGGAAGTGTTGAACATCCACCAATGCATATGATACAGCTAGTGGGTCTTGTGATTAATTCCCCCTAAAATTAGAGGTCAAAAGAGTGGTGTGGAATGGCATTGTTTGCCATGCACTCAATGTCGGAGCGGCTAGATCAATAGAAGACAAACTATCCACCAAGCCATCTTTGTGTGGTTGATATAGTAGGTTCAAATCCACATGAAATGTATGATGCAGAGCTAGGGTGGGCATTGCTTGTTGCACCATGGATCACGCAGTGCACCGCTAGTTGGCCTACGCAATGGTGTTGCCCCAAAGCCAACACAAAACAAAAACGGGGTTTGAAACAAAATTTTGTACCTAGTGGAGAATGAAGCACACAACATGGTCTCTTAAGAAAGAATGAAGCACAGAAGACAATGCTATGCAATCATTTGGTACTTGCACTCTTGAACCCGAGGACGAAGGATCATGCAACCACACACACCGCAATGATGGAGGGAGATAAACATGGTTGCTAGGATGAACGCAGCCAGTCATGCAAAGGTTCTATTCCAAAAACATGTGGGAATATTTGCAAAAGAATTAGCTCTGACCATCAATAATCCAAACAGGAAGTAAACATTCAGAACAAATTTCCATGGCGGAAGGAAGATTGTGGCAGTGGCATGTGTCGACATGAAATCACCTACCTTGATTGTCCCTTGATTAATTCTAATGAAGATTTTGTTGTTGTTAGTAGTGGAGACAAATGTGCATAGCAGCAACCACTTGATACTTGCACCTACATGGAAACCGGAAGTCAATATTTGTCCTTGTCGAATCGCAACATAGGAAGGGATTGTAATTGAGAATGTTCTCTCGGAGGTAAAAACAAACACTCAGTTTTCAACTGAAAATTACCAAACAACAGAACCCCTTGTGTAGGCGAAACTTCATAGGCTTGTGTTGCTGGTGGGAAATTTTTGGCAACTTTGAATCCTGCAAAATAATCAAATTCTCTCTCTCACTCTCTCTCTCTCTCTCTCTCTCTCACACACACACACACACACACACACACACACATTCTCATTCTCATGCTCTGTAGAGAACCCAAACGCAGGGAAAAATGACATAGACTACTTGCCTAGCTTGGCATGGCTCTGCAGATTGAAGCTCTCTTTATGCTTTTCTGTTGCAGTCTATTGAGGTTGAGTTTGGAGTAGCAAAGCAGCCCTTTATCATTTTCATGCATAATGAAACTGTAGCGCTGAATCGTTTTCAACAATGAAGGCGTTTGAAAGGGCGGTGGTAATGCGTGTGCTACTCTCCACCCAACCGTGCTATCTTATAGCCTCCCCTTAGCGTACACACTATCCGGCCATGCCGGTGGCCTTGCCCATAGGACCCATGTCCTTACATTACCCCCCCCCCCCCCCTTTGAGAATCGTTTTTGTCCTCGAATACTAACATAGGAAAACGTTTCTTAAGTGCGCATACATTCTCCCATGTAGAACCTTCTTCGGGTCTATCTAGCAAATTTTACCAACACTCGTCGTTTGACATGATGTTTGGTGCAAAGCTCATGAGAATCCAAAATCTTTTCATGAGGAATGCTTGGTGGTTCGATAAGGTCAACTAACACACCCGTGTCAATGACATTATCATTTTGTCCTAGCTGTTTTTGTAAATGGCTAACATGAAAAATAGGATGAACTCGTGAGTGCTGTGGAAGAGCTAACTTATAGGCCACTTGACCTATACGGTTGAGAATGGTAAACGATCCACAATAGCGTGGTGAAAGTTAAGCAACTTTTCCCGTCTTCAGACTTTCTGAATGCTCCGAAACATTGAGGAAAACCTTGTCTCCTTCTTCGAAAGTAGCAAGACGACGATGCTCATCTGCGTACTCCTTATATCAATCTTGAGCTTGCTTAACATTTTGTCGACAAACTCGAATCATGTCAAAATGGTCTTGGAGAAAATCCTTTGCTTGTTGTATCTTCTCCTTAGCCAACCCCACCGTAACGAGTGATATAGGTTGAAATCCATATAAAAGCATAAATGGACTAAACCCTGTAGTCACATGCTTTGAACTATTATAAGAAAATTCCAATATAGGTAAGTAGTCTTCCCAATTGGTTTGCTTCTTGCTAACGTACGTTCGTAGCATATCCTCTAGCACTTGATTAACTCTTTCGGTTTGACCATCCATTTCTGGATGATCAACCGTACTTAGATTAAGTTTAGTTTCCAACTTTTGGAACACTGCTCTCTCGAAGTGATTATCGAACTTTCGATCTCTGTCACTAATGATACTAGCTGGAAGACCTAGAGTTTATATATATGCTCTACAAATAGCCGTGCTAATTCCGGTGTCTTAACCATAGTCTTAGTGGGAATGAATCGACCCATCTTTGTGAGACGGTCTACAATTACCCGAATGGCATCATGGCCACGATTTGTAGTAGGTAGTCCTACTACAAAATCCATAGAGATACTCTCCCACTTACCTTGTGGAATCTCTAAAGGATGTAAAAGGCCATCTACCTTGAGGTGCTCTGCCTTATTAACTTGGCACTGTTGGCATTTTAGTACGTACTCTTGAACATCATGATGTAAGCCCGGCCAATAAAATTGCCGTCGAGCTAACGCATACGTCTTACAAATACCTGGATGACCAGCACTTGGACTATCATGACACTCAAATAAGATTTGGCGTTTAGTGTCCGAGTCCTATGGCACACATACTCTACCTTTGTGGAGTAAGGAGCCATCATCAATGGAAAAATTCTTCCATCGCTTAAGCTCTTCTTGAGTAGGGGTGGAGCTCTATGTGTTGGAGTTTCTATCTCCGCGTGCAGAGACATGTTGATCTGGCTGTTCAGAGACATGTGAGTGTGAGGGATCCCTTTTTAAAATTGCACTCCACACCTTAGCATATGATTGATCTTGTGCACACTTGCCACATAATGAATCCAAAAATCCTCTCTTTAGTTCCGTGAAAGCAAGTGAATTAAGCTGAGGCATCCGACTTAGTGCATCTGCTACTACATTATATCGCCCCTTGCGATATCGTAGCTTACAATCATAACCTTGAAGGATTTCTGCCCATCTAGCTTTACGGCCATTCAAGTTCGTTTGAGTAGTGAACCATTTGATACTCTCATGGTCAAAAACTATTGCAAACTCAGCACCATATAAATAGTGTCACCACTTTCGTAAAGCGTGAATTGTGGCATAGAGCTCTCTCTCATAAACATAATAATTCTATTGAGCTCTATCTGACCTTTTACTTTCAAAGGCTATAGGTCTTCCCTCCTAGAGAAGTACCACACCAATTGCTTTATCACTAGCATTAGAGTCTACCACAAACAGCTTAAGTGGGTCGACGATTGCTAGGATGGGAGCAATGGCTATAGCTACCTTGAGTTGTTCGAAACTGCGTTTTTGGGCTTCTTCCCAAGAAAAGGTCTTACCTTTTTCTTTAAGTTGATCCATCATAGGAACAACAATTTTGGCATAATCACGGATATATTGTCGATAAAATCCAGCCATGCCTAGAAATATTTGAATCTCCTCAACCGTGTTGGGATGTGGCCATCGAAGAATGGCAGCGACCTTGTCAGTGTCCATTTTGATGCCAGAATAAGGATCACATGACTGAGGTAATGTATCTCTGTTTTAAAGGAATCGCACTTGCTTTGTTTAGCATACAGCGCGTGAGCTCGTAGCTGTTCAAACGCTAATCGTAAGTGTTCTATGTGTTCATCTTCACTCTTACTGTAAATGAGAATGTCATCAAGGAAAACCACAACAAATTTTCCAAGATAGGGACGTAAGACACTATCCATGAGTGTCATAAATGTAGCTGGAGCATTGGTTAGGCCAAAAGGCATAACCAAAAATTTGAATGCCCGAACCGTGTTCTAAAGGCAGTTTTGGAGATATCTTGCAATAGGATACGCACTTGGTGGTATCCTGAACAAAGATCTATCTTTGTATAGTATCTTGCCCCGTGGAGTTGATCAAACAACTCATCCACTCGAGGTAGAGGATACTTGTTCTTGATGGTTATCGCATTTAATCCACGATAATCTACGCTTATGCGCATAGTACCATCTTTCTTTTTTACTAATAGAATTGGTGATGCCCAAGGCGAAGTGCTAGGTCTAATGAAACCACGAGCGAGGTAGTCAGCCAACTGACTCTCAACCTCCTTGGCTTATTTAGCACTCATACGATAATGTGGTTTACTCACCGGTTTAGTGCCTGGCAAGACATCTATGCCATGCTGCACATCACGTGTAGGGGGTAAACCCGATGGTAAATCACTTGAGAGCACATCACTATACTCCGTGAGTAAGTGAGTTAGCTTTTGCCGTGCAAAAGGAGAAAATAAACTAGAGTTATATTGGAATCGAGAATCTTGTAATTCCTATAATGTTTGTTTTACAACAGTTGCACGTTGCTCTATAGAATTAAAATTGAGAGCACTTTTCTCGTTAGATTTGTTAACACTTTGTTTATCTGTAGAATTCATTGCACGTTGCATACCATTAGAATTCATTGCACTTTGCATACCATTACTAGAATTCACCGCACTTTGCTCTTGAGAATTCACAAGACTTGGAGACAAGCAGTAACACAAAAAGACTTCATATATTAAATCTGCTTTCTACAAAAGAGAAAGCTTGGCTGTACATATAAGAGGTGCATATGATACATTTTTCTCACGAGGCAAAATCACATGTTTACCATTGGCCATGAAGGATAAGGACTTGTGTTCATAACTAGTGTGCGTGTGCAATGTGTTTCCTAAACCATGCAGCCACTCCCATCCTAAAACTACATCAGCACGGTCCATGTTCATGACTTGGAAGTCAAGGGTCATTGTATGATCTTGAACAATAAGCTCAACCCCTTGAACTACCGTGTCCCATACTTCTTTATCATTCCCAGACATCTGCTCCACCACATACTTGTGAGAGCAGGGAGTCTTTGTAAGCTTCAATTTCTTGATTAGCTTATAGTTCAAGAAGTTATGAGTTGCACCATCATCCACTAAAATACAAACACGTTGTCCATTAATAGTGCCATGCATGCGAATCAAATCATTGGGGCCGAAGGTGGGTAGCCACATTGAAGCAGGCACACAACACTTGTGCTTTTCTTCCATATGAAGAACCTCTATAGCACAATATTTAGGAGATGAATCTAATGTGAGGCGTTGCACCGTGTGCATGGCCTTTTCTTTGCCTTGCAAAAGAGGACAATCTTTCTTGTTAGGTTGGTCCGAAAGACATCTAAAACACAAATTGTGTTTCTTTGCACCCTCAAAAGCAGCAGTGCTGAGAGACCCACGTGGAGTATCTCGTGATTGCTTAGGCTTCTTAGCCTCTTGTGGGCATGGAGAGATAGATTGTCTCTTATTTCTCTTGGAACATGTGGGAGATCTACTTCGCCATTGGCTCTTAGCAAAACTATTCTTAGTGTAGGGAACATTTCCTTTCCTCTCTTGGTCATCATCATATCTTTGGGCATGACTAATGGCTTCTTCCAAAGTTTTTGGATGTTGGGTCTTGATATGAAGACGATAGTCTTTGTCAAGACCCCTATTAAAACCCCGTATCTTTTGGAATTCATCTAGACCTTCTAGTTTTAATACGATTTCCCGATACTTTGAAAGGTACTGTGTGAGAGAGAGGCCAGACATGCGGCATGCATCCCATGCTAACCAACTCTTATCTTTTTCATTGGAGTCCAAAAACTCTTTGGAGAAAGAAGCTTGAAATGCAACCCAAGACGAAGGACGGGTATCTATTGGAAATGTCATCCACCACTTATAGGCCTTGCCTTTAAGAGATAGACTTGTTTTCACAGTTGTCTTTATATCCAGGTGTGTCTCAATCTATGAATATCACTTCCTTTGTGTAAGAACGTATTGACCATATTCTTGTTGCAATCATGCTCTTTCCCGTGAAACTTAGGAATGGTGATATTCTTAAGTAATGCATTGCTACCCCTTGTATCTTCTGCAACACTTGTCTCTTGGACTCCTTGAGTTGTACGAGCTTGGTTCCCTTGAACTGTGCCACTTGTGGCTCCTTGAGTCGTATATAAATTCATAAATTTCACAAGTAACTCCGTAAGATTGGTAACGTTTGCATTAAGTGGAGAGAGGTTGCGTTCAAGTACACTTTGGCAATTTTCCAAAGTCTTGAAAGCAGCCATATCTACAAGGCCATGATCTCCTAGATCATCGTCATCATGCATATTAGTGTCAGCCGCACCCGTGGTGCCCTGATTTTGATCTACGTGCTCAAAATCAAACGTGTGTGTAGGTGGGATATCCTCACTGGCCATGGTAAACACACACTAATGCAAAGAGAGAAAAAAAAAAGTCAGCTTGTACCTTGTGAAATTGAAGTCTTTGTGTTTTGTATGCTCCGAGATTTGGGTTGCATGCGAACCTTGCCTTGCCAAAATTCGAGCGCTTCACGTGTCGTTCGTTGTAAGAACACCTTTGTTGGTTCTTCACAAAAACTCGTCGTCTTTGTGAAGGCTTTTGTTCACTTTGAAGCTACCTCCTTGAGGAAAAAAGATTTTTTGGAGGAAAACTTGCCTTCCTTCAAGAAGTGAAAAGGAACGGTGAAGCTACTTCCTTGAAGTTTGAGCTTTCCTTTTGCTTCTAGTTTTCCTTTCAACACAAGTATGCTATCTTTCCTTGTTGTGTACAACAAGGGTCAATAGCTTGATGGTAAAGTGTTGGCCGCTTACCCTCATGGGATGGTTTCAACCCTCCTTCATGCAAGGGTTAAGCGGGCGACTGTGTCATCGAGTTTGCCTTGGTCGCCTCCTATGGAGGGCGTAGATGGGGTGGTCGCGGTCGGTTGTCGATGTCTATCCACGCGCATTGCGCATTGGAAATTGTGCCCGTCTTCTTTTGCTGCACAGCAGAGAAGTCACTGTCTGCAGAACGTGGGAGAGAAGCAGCGCGTCGCATGCACATGCAACCCGCTTTTCCTCTTCTCCAAAAATAGCTCGGATACTAATAAAAGGGCGGTGGTAATGCGTGTGTTAGTCTCCACCCAGCCGTGCTATCTTATAGACTCCCCCTCCTAGCGTACACGCTGTCCGGTCGTGCTGTGGCCTTGCCCGTAGGACCCATGTCCTTACAATGTTCTTCACGACATGTATAACAAACCAGAGATGGCGCAAATGAAGCGGGAGGAGGTGGGAAGGGAAGGGGTACTGGCGTCTGGAGCTGAATCAAATGGTGTACTGGCTACATGAGTGAAATTCTCGAATATTACGCTTACCCCCTAGTTTTCAGGACGTGCTAGGCAATGGTCACGCGAGGCTTAGTTTTGGTGACAACCTTTGACACGATGCAACTTTCTACATGCTTAGAAGCCTAACTATGCCTAAAAAGGTATAGTTGCAAAACGTTGCCCGATCGCCATAGCCTCGGTCTGAGTTTCTCTCTCTTGCCTGCGCCCGGCTCTCCCTCTCTCTAGCTACTGCTCCCGGTCTCCGTTTTGCGCTCCTGTCTGAAGTCCGCTAGGCTTATGGGTAACTAAGCCTTGCGTGACCATGCCCTTAGTGCGAGTTTGAAAATTCCAGTGCGACCAAGTAATAGCATGGCTCCCCCGACGGGCCCCCACTACCCCCAGCGAAGGCTGTAGTAGAATGGGACTGGCACTTTGAAATGGTCTGTGAGAGCTTGCGCATCTATTCTATATATTAAGCAGACAAAAATTCAAGGGCCATGTGGTGCAATTTGCTTCATCCGGCAGTGTGTCCTTGCATCTCCGGCAACAGTGAGGACAGTGCACGCTATAGAGAGAGAGGCGGCCTTCGAGTGCAGAGTAAAATCAACCGGAATCTTTGTACCGCAGCGTCTCGCCTTCTCTCTTCCCTCTCTCTCTCTCACATACACAGTGCACACACAAACGCACGGGCGCACATAAGCGCGCGCGCGCGCTCATTAGAAGGGTCTTATGTGAGAATGAAAACTCCTCCTCCAAAGTCACGCTCTCTCTCTCTCTCTCTCTCTCTCACACACACACACACACACACACACACGGTGAATCAACATTTCAGTGTTCAGAAGGTCCATTGGAATTCGATTGCTTCTGGTGATCGTTATGCGATTGTGGACTTCTCTGTCGGAGTTCATGTCTAAATTTTTCTTTTCCTACTCCCGAGGTACACATATCTGTGCCAAACTGGAGAGAGAGAGAGAGAGAGAGAGAGAGAGAGAGAGAGAGAGAGAGAGAGACCTAATCTGCAGATTTGTTGATCGCCTTCTTGTAGTAATTCTGTTGGTAATGATGTCTATGGTTTACTTGGAACCACAAATGAGGGTGCTGGGTGATGGACAAGGAACTGTGTTCTTGTGAATTTGCTAGATTTCTAAGGGCCTGCGTTTTCTGCTATGGATTTTCGTTTGAGAGGTTGCCTATGGAAGGCACCTGAGGTCTTACCGTTACTAGCGGAAATGTGCTCCATTTGCTTGAAGCTTAGAGTGGCCCTCCGTCAATTGCCTTTCGTTCAAATACCGTTATGGTGATCTAACATCACCGATTTGACTCGGTGGTGCTGATCTATGCCTTGTAGCAGTCGTGCGAATATATATCAAAACCTGTCTGCATTAGGAGACCTGGTTAATTTCCCTTTGGAAATGCAAGAATTCTTACATTGGGCACAAGATTAGCTCGCTGCTCATGATGGCTGTATCATGTCGAACGACTCCATAGTGAAACGGGCAAAGTAAATTACAAACAGAGCATGTCTACCTGACAACTATTATGACTTGTCTGGGTTGCGTGATTCCTTTCACATGGGTTATTATCCACTAATGTTTAGGCTTAGCCTGTTCTTTGTTGAGTTCTACTGTAATGCATTGGATTGGTTGCTTGTTGATGAGACCTGCTTGTCCATGGAGTGAAATATTAAGACCCCCAACATCTACAGCTTAGAATAGATGGTATATTAGTTTGAAACTTCTTCAAAAGATGGGTGCAAACGTGTGTGTGTGTGTGTGTGTTCCGATGTGTTTGAAGTGTTAAAAGTCTGTTCCAATCTATTCTTTCCAGTTGGGACTTGGTGCCCTTCTGCTACATTGGTATCAAAGCTTTAGGTGTTTGCTTTTTTGAAAGCACATCGATTCCTCCCGAACAGATAAGGACAAGATGGCGCCTCTAGATTCTGTAGTTCCTCTTTGATGAACTCCATGACATACTCTCGAGGTTCTGCAGAGCTTCCAAGCGTTTTTGAACTACATGTTGCCACAGGTCTTTCCTCTAGCACCAAAAAGTACAAGGGGATCCTCTTGACTACCTACATAATTTACTATTCCGACTTGGAGAGGTTTCAAGAGCATGGTGCAACCATTTGACCTTTACCCAGTGGAACTGCCTTTGCCATCACCTCCCCACCGCCATTAGGGTATAACGGTTGGAGTCTGTACGTGTGACAAGTCAGTGACGTGGCACTACCAACTTTTGGAGCACTGACCAAAGGGCCTAAACTCCAAATATCAAAAGCTTGGACTCTAGAGGTGATTTCCGTGATTTGCATTGACTTGACGCGTGGCACTATTGTACGGATTTTTGCTTTTTACATTGGCACCTTTAGACAATTTTAGCGCTAGCTTTTTAGGAGCAAATGCTTATGAATTAAGTGCTTTTAGGACTGATGCTTTTGGCCTCCCTTGTACTGTTTATAAGTGCCCCAAGGGCCACTCCCTGAGAGTATCCATGTGTCATGTGCACATGGCTCATTGTGCCACGTGGACATGCTTCATGGACTTCCAGAGCCAGTTTTCCCCTTCTTCCTAGATAGGAGTGTCTAGAATCCTAGGAGGATTAGTATCGGCACTGTTGTGAGCTTGTTCGTAGGACCTACATATCTGGACAAGTCCAGATTAGGTTTTCCAATTGTAGAACCCTCTTGCCTAAATGGTTTGTATACGCGTTTTGACAGTGGTTGTTCCACTACGATGGGCATCTGGCATGACGTGCATGTAGTCTTAGGTTAGAGGAATCCAACGAGCCATTCTCTGCGTCATTCAGATTCTCGGGTGGGTAGATGTGCGATAATTTCACCCAAATTGAATCCCCCCTTGACCAAACGTTTAAAAAAATCATTTTAGTAATTTATTTGTTGGGTGTGGTGGACGGATTGCCCTACCTAAGCCGGATTAAGTCAATTTTCAGCCCTATAAAGGAAGGCCAAAGCTAGCGATTCCTAGCAAATTGAAGTAGCTCTATGAAGGAGAGCAGAACATCCAGCGTTTGAGCTCCAAATCAGCCTAGCGTATTTTAGCCTACAAATAAACGCCAGCATTTTTGCCTATAAGGCCATAGCATTTTGCAGATTCAGCTTAAGTGCTAGCATCCCATGTAGATTCAGCCCTAGCGTTTTCAGTTTGCAGCATAGTTACCCAAAATGGGAACGGGGAACGGGAATAGGAGGGTCCGGAACGGGTCGGGAACGGGGAGGAGGAGGGGGGTCGGACCGGGAACGGGACCGGAACGGTTGACTAAAGTAACTTAATATGTCCCCCAAAAAGCCCCAAATTTGTCCCCAAATGCCTACTTTTACCCGTTCCGCCTCATGTTCCGCCGTTCCTGAACAGTGTTCCGGTTAAACCCCGTTCCGAAACTGCGTTCCGTTCTTGACTCCGTTTTGGGAATGGGACTCATCCGGAACGCCGTTTCGGAATGTTTGGCTTGCGTTCCGCCTGTTCCGTGTTACACTGCCACAGGTGTGCCTTGCTCATGTATGTGGCATTGCACATGTTAGATCGGAGACAAGGTGCCCACCGGATCACAAGCGAGTTCTTGTCTTCATTGCATCTTTTGCTGCCACCTTTGACATGGTATTAGAGTCCTAGGTGTCACGACTACCTTGGATACTCGGATTTGGCTGATCCGATGCCATCTTGGGTTTGAATGAGAGAGAAGAAGCTTGCTGTTTTTTCCTGGTTCTCTCCAAGTTTGGGGCAGATTTGGGTATGTGGAGGCCTGGGATCCTTGTCTATGACTTCCCCGTATTTACCCTTGTTTACCCCGACCTCTCTTCATGGAGGGGAACCCGATGGAGGTTTCAGGATGTGTAGCAGTGTTGGATTGGTTTAATTTACCCCGATGGAGTCATGTTGCTGTGCCTTCCCGCAAGGGGAGCAAGCATGCAGGTGTTGGATACAGAGGGGGAGCTATTCATTTCAAGCTTCTTCAAAGTTTAGAGAGGTGTTGGACAACAGTAGGATCTTCTTCAACACTACTAGAGTAGGTTTCTATGGTTGTGTTTTCTTTGAGGAATTGTATTGGCAGATTTATTGTTCCTTTTGCAAATGCAGGCCTTTCTTGGAATTGTTGATGGAGCTACCTATGTGATTGGTAGCAGATTGGTGATTCGGTTGCACTCTTGTACCAAATTGTGGATTATGTATGATAGAGGGGGAGTTTTTTCCTTCTTGAAGCAAAGAATGCTCTTTGATTTTCTCTTGTCCATTTAAGGATGGAAGTTCCAATACCGGCTTCAGTAGTCTCTTCCTCATCAGGTATGCAGTAGATCAGGTGCATGTGTTGGAGTTGGTTTTGATGGGCAGAGGGGGATAGTTTTATCTCTGGAACCACTTCTTGTTTGATCGTCAGGCTTTCTTGCATGAGGTTTAGAGGTGGAGCATGTGGTGCCAGACCCTTAGCCAACAATGACAACAATTCGAGGAGGTTTTGTTGGAGTGTGGACTTCTCCCTATCTCCATGTTCTTAGGGAGTTTGCTTGAGTAGCTAGGTTCTTGCTGGACCCCGATGGCTTCTTTGGCAAACATGATCCTTTCATGTCTTCCTATTCCTTGCAGCCCGAGTTTACCGATGGTGTGATGACCTTTTAGATCTTCCTATTCCTTGCAGCCCGAGTTTACCGATGGTGTGATTCTCTTTGAGTCTCAAGTTCCATGAGATTCAGATTTTGCTATTTAGTTACAAGGGAAGCGGTTTTACTCCACGTTGTCTCAGATTTCTTTCTGGTGGTACTCATTCTCTTTTCCCAGGAATGAGTGGAAAGGGGGCTTCCTATCTTGGGGGAAACTCTCGGCTCTAGCTCTGGAGCTTTTAGTGACACTGTTTTCTTTGTTCCGACGTGGGGTTGGGTCAGTTGTTACCTCAGAGCGTACTTTTGAGGATAGTTCTCTCTTAGAGGGGGCTTCCAGGTTACTATCTTCAATCGACTTCCGGTGCTCCATTCAACGAGTACCATGCAGGGTGTCTTCTAGTCCTTGGTTTCCTTGCCCATTTCTTGCGGCTTTGGATGGTGTGCTTCAGCCCACAATGCAGTTAGTATCTTGACAGATGTCCTTCTTTAGCCATTTCGGTGGTTGCCTCATCTTTCGGATTTGTGGTGTGATGGTTGCTCTTCTCAATGCATCCGAGCAGTTGTTCTTCTGTGTTGTCATCCAAATTTGCCCTTGGAGACTGTACCTTCTAAGACACACCTCCCTCCCTAATCCTTAGATTGACATGTTGTTTCGTACAGGTGGATAGTGGTCCTTCTTGGACTAGGAACCAATTGCAGTTAGCCGCCATTCTTTGCAGCTAGGGAGATGTTATTTTTCGATTCTCCCAATTTTGGTTACATGTTCCATAGGTATGTTTTCTTTCGGATTCACCAGTGTAACAGGGAACGTGCGGAACGCAGCCCAAACGTTGCGAAATGGCGTTCCGGACGAGTTCCGTTTCCGAAACACAGTCGGGAATAGAACACCATTCCGAAACAGGGTGTAACCGGAAGGGTGTTCCGGAACGAGGGGGAACGGGGCGGAACGTGAGGTGTAACGGCAGGACGGACAAAAGTAGGCATTTGGGGGACAGATTTGGGGCTGTTTGGAAGACATATTTGGGGCAATTTGAGGGCAGGTTTGGGGACAGTTTTGGGGTTGTTTAGGAGTTGATTTGGGACTAAGCTGAATGGAGGTAATTCAAACCTTACTTTAGTTGACCGTTCCGCCCCCCCCCCCCCCGTTCCTGTCCTGTTTTGGACCCTCCCGTTTCCGTTCCGGGTAACTATGATTCACCTACCTCGGGTTATCCAATTACACAGGTACAGATTGTTGGAGAGTTATGACAATTATCCATGGTTCAGGTATTCTCCCTTCAGAGGGGGATGTGGAGCCAAGCCAGCTTGAGAGTCAATTTTCGGGACTACTTTCCTACAGTTCTTGTGGTTCCATGTGCAACGGACAGGATTGAGAGTCTGTTTGGTGGCTTTCTATAGCACCGTGTTCTTCTCTTGTAGAGCTTGGGTGCAGAGTCGCTTGATCTTGGTGTGTTAGCTGCAGTCTCAATATTGATGTATGCTCCTTTCTGTCGAATGTTTGTTCCTAATTCACTCTTAGAGTGGGGTGATATTCTCTCCGGATGTGTTTCACACAGATGAAGTTTTATTCTCAGTTCCAATGAAGTTACTTCAGATACAATTTGTAGCTCATCATTGTATATGGTGGTTGGTGCAGTTCTTTGGTTCTTCGTCATCGGACAATTGATTTCTCAGTAGCCTCAGTTGTCGCATTGTGTGGACTTCCCGTAGTAGCTTGGAGATTCTGGCATGTGGTATATGACCGGAGTTACAGGTTTTTGACTCTTTCCCCTTTCCTCGAGGATGGAGCACTTTAGAGCTAGGAAATGATCCGGATACCAGCCTTTACCCTTAGTGGTGATGCATTCTCTCTTGGAGTGGTTAGCAGCAGTATCTTTTGTAGATTTTGGTTGTGCGACTTGTAAGTTGGTTGAGTTGAGGAGATTCTTGATAGAGCTAGGTTTATTTTCAGTAGACAACACTTTACTTCCGGGACTTTTTTCAAGGTAGTAGTTGGATCGTTTTTATTGTAGGATACTTTTCTTCTGCAGAATTGTTGCAGATATCCTCGTCCACAAAACTCTCTCTTACAGTTGCAGATTGCTCACTCCATCTTTCTTGTCCGACTTCCTTTCCAGGAGTCGAGAGGGGGTATTAGAGTTCAGGCATCTCTTTGAATTCGTCTAGTCAGTCCTAGTTTCTCGGAGGGACGGGTGTTAGGGAGTGGGGGCTGTTTTGTGGTTATGCCCGGCGAGTGTGAGGTATGTTTCTCATGTCTGGTTGTGTTTAGCCATTTTTCAGCCTTGGGTTTTGGCTTAGTTCCATGGTGAGTTTGGCTCGTGTAGGCATAGAGGATTTTCCCCGCGCTTCCCAGGTGCACCCACTTGCCCTTTGGTCCCTCTCCAACATTTCCCTCTCTTTTGTTGGTTGTGGGAGGAGAGGTCATGGGCAGGCAGGTTGATGTAGGACCTATATAGGGAGGAAGTGTAACAGGCTTGGACACTCCGAGTGTGAAATCAACAGCAACACGAACAAAAAACTTCAAAATCATTGAACTTTAAGAGAGAGAGAGAGAGAGAGAGAGAGAGAGAGAGAGAGAGAGAGAGAGAGAGAGAGAGTTGACTTAGCCCGATGGAGTTCCGTGCCTAGAGGTATTGGCCCCAAAGTTTGGCGCCCCTTTCGGTATTTCTTTATTATTAATCATTGCAAAGTACAACTCCCGAGGGGCCTCTGCTCTCAGACTTTGCGTCCAGATGTTGTGCAGAGTGAGGCCCCAAGGGCTCTTATAAATTTACAAGGGATGCCAAAAGCAGAGCCCCAAAAGCAGTTAAATTTAAAAGCAACTTGTTTAAAAGGCATCTGGTCCCAAAAACTGCAAAAAAGCAACAAGTGCAAATTACGAAATTTCGTACAGCTTGCCACGTGGCATGTCGGTGCAAAAAGCAGAGGTCCGTACAATTGCCACGTCATCATGTTAGCGAAATCTTCGAAAATCCGTACTGTTGTGATGTCGGTACTTCCACGTCAGTAGTGCCATGTCATCAATTTGTGACATACCCTTCTCTTGAAAGAATTGTAATCGCCCTCGATTATGCATGCAAAACAGACAGAGGCCATAAACTAGTTCAATAGACACTGACTCTTAAGTACCGACACACTAGATGAGATCAATCTAGAACTTGCACAAAGACGACAGTCACTGAACATTCACGTCACATTCAAATCAAATCACATAGAATTTATGGAGATCTAGGACCATGATTTTAGCAATCGCATCTAGATCCACATAGGACCTCATTGATGTCGGATTAACTAATCCTTATTGCGATCATGTCCATAGACTCTCAAGACGAAGTGTTGCAGTCATTTCGTCTCTCAAACCTGCACTCAAACACAATCACATGAATGAGCTAAAAAATTAGAGTCATTTCCGGGAATTCCCATGTCGAAGTACTTCTTTTATAAAGTCATCCAACAGAATACTGTCAGCACATTTGTATCCTTGAAGTCCAAAGGAAAATTAGTGACTTTATTGAATATTCCATATGGGTAACCTGTGACAAAGGAGCGGAGTGACTCCCCTCTTGTGCAGTCTCGTCTGCACTAGATTCAACCCTGTTGATCCACGGGATCTCTCAGAATAGTGGAAGCTAGACCAAAAATCTCAAGGTGAAGTTCCAAATCTGAGGAGTATCTGCTAGGTCCTCCTCCATCCTCTTCGCATCCAATTCCGGATAGTTCTTGACTAAGAAGCGCCGTTCACTTTACCTTTCTCTTTCCTTTCCTGGTGGGCCAATATCTGTTCCGGAACGAGTATCTCCTCGCTCTCTTCCACTCTAGGTTGCTCCTCAGGCTCCCTGTCAATTGGCACCTCACCCTTGAAATTTTTCAACAGAATCACATGAAAAGCATTGTGAATCTTTCAAGTTTCTGGCAACTTCAGTCTGAAGGATACATCATTTATCTTCTCTTGAATTTGGAAAGGGCCATAGTCATTCTTAGCCCGCTCCTTTCCTTTTCGTTTCCTTAGGCGTGCCTACTCAAACTGTAAGAGCACCTAATCTTCTTCCTTCAGCTGCAAGTCGCATCGAATCTTGTTGGTTGCCCTCTTATGCCGTGCTTGCAATTTCTCAGGAGCCTCGTGAACCTTGGCAAAAGCAGTATCCAGATCTAGATCATACCGATCTACTTCGAAAATCTTATTCTGGGTCTGGGGAATTGTAAGGTGCAGCGGAATGAATGTTGAACTTTGCTCAAGATGAGTGCTCTGAACTGTGCTCAGGGGTTCCTTTTACTTACGGAAGGGAGAGCCTTCCGTTCCTTTAGTGAGAGAGTGCAATGGACTCAAACAAAGTGAATGGACACTTTGCGTGAAGGTGTTGAGACTGAGAGATAGAGAGAGAAGAGAATACGACACCAGAGACGTTTGTAAACCCTCCCCCGAAGGCCCCACTCTCGTTGGCGAAAGTGGTCTACTATTGATTGCACAATCTGGTACAAAAGTGGATGAACGAGAAGTGATGCAAGTCTAGGGCTATGTCGACGTTGACGATGTGGATGACGAGACCGACTCGATGGCTGAAAACTAATGTGCTTGCTCTGCTGTCCAAAAACGCTAGAAGGCTGAAACTGAGTTACCAGGGAACGGGTAAAACCATGCCTGGAACGCTGGAACGGCGTTCCGGCCGGTCGACAGTGCTTGGAACGTCCTAGAACGGCAGTCCGTTCCGACAGGCGGACTCAAACTGGAACGGGGGCGGAACGGCCGGAACGGAAAAAACGGCAGACTTTTCAAACGTTAAAAAACGGGCAGATTTTGATTTTTTCAAACGTCAAAAAACGGGCAGTAAGCCCTCAAAAGCTATATATGTGCCAAGCCCTCACCCTTTTCCTTCACAAGCTCTCAAGCTCTCTTGCTCTAGCCTCTCAAGCTCTATTGCTCTCGAGTCTCAAGCTCTCAAGGCTCAAGCTTCAATCTCTCAAGCTACCAACTTCCAAGCTCTCAAGCTACCAAGCTCTCAAGCTCTCAACTTCTATCTTGCTCTCAAGCTCTCAACCATCAAGCTTTCAAAGTTCAAGGCTGTAACTAAGTCAGACTTTGTAAACAATTAATTTATTTACGAGAAAAGAATTATCTAATTAGTTGTGTGCACACCAGAATAGACCTAGCAGTTCTAAGGCCTCAGGTGAGCCTAAATGCGGGCCACAACACCTCAGAGGGACCTTAGCAGAAATTACCCTGAAGCCCTACTGATTGGGAAATTGGGTCTTCAGAAAGGGGTAAGCAGTAGCCTCAGATTTTAGGCTCAGAAAAATACGCGCGTCAGTACAAGCACATGAATGAGATGGGGTCCTTAGAATAGTGACCCTAAGGCTAATAAAGCTAATAAAGCCTTAGAGTAAGTTTCGTGAAATTAAATTTAACGGTCCGTGCCCGGGCGGGCGGTCGGACAAGTGTGAACAGGTAAAGGCGGTGCAGTGCCAGTGCGGCATTGCACCGGCAGACCTTTGGTGTTCTCATAAAAGAATCATTGGTAGCATTTGTTAGTTAGTTGCACATTTTTTATTAATGAGCTAGAAGTTTTTAAAGTCAAAAGTTGAATGGTTTTTAAGTTTTTAAAGTAAGTGTGCCAAGTGGCACACTTACCAATGCAAGCTTTCACTCTCACTCTCCCTTATCTCCTAGCGCCCCCTCTTCATGCATGGAGCCTATTTAAGAGCATCAGCGCCCCCTTCACAAGGGTTGCCAGTGCACCTACCCCCCCTAATGTGAGCGTGCTCTACGCGGTGGAGCCCTCCATTGAAGCTTGAGAGCAGCCCCTTGCGACATATGTGGTAGCCTTGTGCTCCCATTGTCAAGAACAAGGGATCTCACAGTCATAGACATCTTCTGGTGAAGTTTCATCGCGAGAAACTGCAATTACAAAGAGCTTGATCAACACAGGTTTACTTGATGATGCTGGCTACGTCACCACTTTTGGACAAAACATGTGGAAGATATCCAAGGGTTCGATGACAGTAGCACATGGAGTAAAGTCTGGAGGACTTTACATGATTTATGTATCAAATGTCTCTAAAAATGTAATCAATGTAACCGAGCAGCCAAACGTTTCTTTGTGGCATAGCCGGTTAGGACATATGTCCAAGAAGGGAATGGAAATCTTGTCTCGTTCTGGTTATTTGCCTGGCTTTTCATTTAATGATTTTGAATTCTGTGAACATTGTCTGTATGGTAAGCAAACACAGCAGCCACATAAGCATAGAAGCAGTAGAAGAGATACACAGTTGGCACTTGTTCATAGTGATTTGTGTGGACCTATGCCTAACCTATCTCTAGGGGGAGCTTCTTACTTTATGACATTTATAGATGATTACTCAAGGAAAGTATGGGTTTACTTTCTCAAGCACAAGGATGAAGCGTTCAGTGTTTTCAAAACGTTTGTGACACTTGTGGAGAATCATAGTGGCAAGAAGCTTAAATGCTTACACACTGACAATGGTGGAGAGTATGTTACAAAGGCCTTTCATTACTTTTGTCAGTCAAAAGGTATAAAACGTGAACTTACTGCTCCTTACAATCCTCCTCAAAATGGTGTTGCTGAGAGGATGAATAGGACCATACAAGAGAAGGTCAGAAGTATGTTGTCTAATGCACAACTGCCAAATGGGTTTTGGGCTGAAGCTGTATCAACAACTGTTCATCTTATAAATAGATCTCCTAGCAAGGTTTTGCAGAAGGATTCAGTGGCAGAGATGGTATGGTCAGGCAAAATGCCCTCATACAAGCATCTCAGAGTCTTTGGCTGTGAGGCATATACTCATGTTCCAAAAGAATTTAGGAACAAACTTGAGCCAAAGAGTAGAAAGTGCATCTTTCTAGGCTATGGTAATTCTGGTGAGATGGGGTATTGACTTTGGGATCCCGAATCCAGAAAGGTTATCCGCAGCAATGATGTTCACTTTAATGAAGCCAAATACCATTCTAAGCCAGAGAGGGTTGAGGAGATTAGAAGAGTTGTCTTCCAAGAAGATGGACCTGCACGTGCAAGACAAAATGTCAGGGCTCAAGAGGAGCAAGGACAGGATAGAGTGGAACCACAGGTTGTGGCTGAGCCTGAGCCACCTATTGTGCGTAGATCTGGACGTGTCACGCGACCTCCTGATAGGTTTGTTCCATCTATGAACTATGTCATGTTGACTGATTGCAATGAGCCTTCATGTTACAAGGAAGCAGTGCAAATGAAGGACTCCGGGAATTGGAAATTGGCCATGCAGTCAGAGATGACAGCTCTGCATAAAAACCAGACATGGAAGCTAGTTAAATTACCACAGGGCAAAAAGGCTCTACCTTGTAAATGGGTTTACATGTATAAGATCACCGCTCATGATAGTCAGCCAAAGTACAAAGCAAGGCTTGTTGCCAAGGGCTTTAAGCAAGAACAAGGCATTGACTTTGATGAAGTCTTCTCTCCGGTGGTCAAGATGACTACATTGAGATGCTTTCTTGCATTGGTTGCCATATTAGATTTGGTGTTGCACCAAATGGATGTCAAGACAGCGTTCTTGCATGGTGATTTAGATGTGGAAATTTACATGCAGCAGCCAGAAGGGTTTGTTGAGAAAGGCAAGGAAGATTTGGTATGCCAGTTGTTAAAGAGGCTTTATGGCTTAAAACAATCACCGAGGGCATGGTACCATAAATTCCACAAGTTTATGCTTTCTCAAGGCTACAAACGTAGTGAGTTCGATCACTGTCTATATACAAAGAAGGCTAAGGATGGTAGTTGGCTGATCCTTATTTTGTATGTGGATGACATGTTGATTGCTGGCAAGCACTTGGAAGAAATTTCAGCTTTGAAGTCAAAGATGGCAAAATCGTTTGACATGAAAAACATGGGTGAGGCAAGTCATATACTTGGTATGCGCATTGAGAGAGACAGATCAAAGAAGTTGATTTGGTTATCTCAAACAGAGTATATTGACAAGGTTTTGCAACGTTTCAATATGGAGAAGGGAAAGGCATTGAGTGTTCCATTGCCACCATATGTGAAACTTAGCAAACAAGATTGTCCTGTGTCTGAGGAAGAACAGGCTGAAATGGATAAGATTCCATATGCGTCTGCAGTGGTTAGTTTGATGTATGCAATGATTGCTACTTGCCGAGACATTGCATTTGCAGTGGGAGTAGTAAGTCGATACATGTCAAACCCAGGCAAGAAACATTGGGAGGCAGTGAAAGGAATATTGAGATACCTGAAAGCTACAAAGAGTATGCGTATATGCTATGGGAGTCAGGAGGTAAGTGTAAAGGGTTTTACAGACTCAGATTATGCAGGTGACTTAGACAACCGAAGATCTACGTCAGGGTATGTCTTTACATTGGCTGGTGGAGCAGTATCATGGCGTTCTAGATTACAAGATTGTGTTACTCAGTCTACTACAGAGGCTGAATATGTTGCAGCATCAGAGGCATGCAAAGAATCAATTTGGCTTAATCGACTAGTAACAGATTTGGGAATAAAAGAAGAGATGCCTGTGTTATATTGTGATAGTCAGAGTGCTATACAATTGGCTCGCAATCCAGTTTATCACTCAAAGACAAAGCATGTGGATGTGAAGTATCATTTCATCAGGGAAATGCTCGAGGATAAGCAACTTCAACTTGTCAAAGTTCACATCTACTTACAAAAGGACTTCCCTCAGAGAGCTTTGCGCATTTTCGCAAGTAGTTAGGTGTAGGGTAGTACATCACTTCTCTACATCTCTTTGTATATTAGCTTGTATAGTAGCTTCTCTCACACTTAAAGTACCACATTGGACTTTAAGTGGGAGGTTGTTGGGATATAAAGCCCAATGTGGTCGCCCAAGTAAGTGGGCGGGCCGCCAGGTACGTACACATATTCTTTTGTAAAAACCTAATAAGAACTCACTATGCTCTACACATTACAGTAGAGCGAGTTCACCATATCGTCGTGCTCTTCTTCTCACACTCTCTATCGCGTCGCACTTCCGCTCGTACTCCTTCAGTTGCATGTCTCCATATACGAGAAAGAGCTAATGGCAGTAATTCATGCTCTTTCCATTTGGAAACACTATCTATTAGGAGCTGATTTTATTATCAAGACAGATCATCAAAGTCTTCGCTACTTCCTCACACAAAGAAAGTTATCAAGAAAGCAGATGAGATGGGCCAACTTTCTTTCAATGTTTCATTTTCAGATTTTACACACTTCTGGAACAAAGAATGCAGTTGCAGATGCTCTCTCCAGGCGTCCAAAGATCAATGCACTAACAACAATTTACCATGAGGAACTAGAATCTCTCAGCGAGATGTATCCTCAAGATCCAGACTTCGCCACAATTTGGATAGATCTTCAAGCTGGTCACTCAAGGCCACCTTATTCCATTAGGGATAATACACTCTATCGTCAACAAGCAATATGCACAGCTCAGCCCTTACGACAGAAGGTGATGGATGAAGCACATAATTCTCCTTATGCTGGGCATCGGGGAATTGTTTCCACTACTAGTGCCCTCGAAAGGTATTTCTTTTGGCCAACACTCCGTGCGGACATTGAAAAACATGTACGTGAGTGTTTAGTCTGCCAAAAGGTAAAATATGACAGACATAAAGTTTATGGCAAGCTTCAGCCGCTCCCTGTGCCTAACACGCCATGGGAAAGTATTGCCGTGGATTTTATTACGGATCTTCCTAGATCCAAGAATGGAAATGATGCCATCTGGATTATAGTAGACAGATTCAGTAAGCAAGCCCATTTTCTTCCAGTAAAGAAGACGATCAAAGCTGATCACATGGCTAGAATATTTCTAGCTCAGATTTTTAAACACCATGGATTGCCAAAGACTATTGTGAGCGACAGAGATCCCCGCATGACTAGTCTATTTTGGCAGGCATTGTTCGAAAACTTGGGAACTAAGCTTGATTTTTCATCAGCTTATCATCCTCAAACAGATGGTCAAAGCGAAATCGCTAATGCCACTGTTTTAGATCTCCTCAAGTGCTATGTTTCGGAACGACAATCCGAATGGGAACAGTACTTACCAATAGTTGAGTTTGCGTATAATAATACCATACATTCCTCAACTCGTAAAGCCCCTTTCGAAATTCTTTATGGGAAGCCACTCTTACTTCCTATTATGGTGACCAAAGAAAACATCTTCGCCGCAGATGAATTTGTGCGCAATATTGATATTGCCCATCAACAAGTAAAGCAAGCGATTCTTCGTACTCAAGAGCAACAGAAGAGAAAAGCAGACAAGCACAGAAGGAATCTCAATCTTGAAAAAGGACGATATGTCCTGCTTCGGTTTGAGAAAGCTAGATTGAAAAAGCAAGTCGGCAAAGGGAAAGTTGTCAAACTTTCCCATAGATTTTACGGCCCTTTCAAAATTACAGATAAAGTCAATGACGTGACTTTCAGATTGAATTTGCCTTCTAACTGGCGCATCCACAATGCTTTTCATGTCAGTCTCCTCCGACCATATGTTGGACCTCCTCCAGTGGCGCCCGTACAAGAAGATCCTCCAAAAGTCGAAGAGACTGAGGGAATCCTTCAACCTGAACAGATAATACATTACTCGGAGAGACAACTCAAGTCGGGGAGTCTACATCGAAAGTATTTAGTCAAGTTCAAGAATTACACTCCTTCAGATGCAAAGTGGATGACTGAGTCCGATCTTAAGGACTACCCTGACATCTTGCACAGTTATGTTGATGCTCTACAGTTGAGGTCAACTGTTTAGAACCAAGAGGGATGTAACGAAGTCAGGCTTTGTAAATAATTAATTTATTTACGAGAAAAGAATTATCTAATTAGTTGTGTGCACACCAGAGTAGACCTAGCAGTTCTAAGGCCTCAGGTGAGCCTAAATGCGGGCCACAACACCTCAGAGGGACCTTAGCAGAAATTACCCTGAAGCCCTAGTGATTGGGAAATCGGGTCTTCAGAAAGGGGTAAGCAGTAGCCTCAGATTTTAGGCTCAGAAAAATACGCGCGTCAGTACAAGCACATGAATGAGATTGGGTCCTTAGAACAGTGACCCTAAGGCTAATAAAGCTAATAAAGCCTTAGAGTAAGTTTCGTGAAATTAAATTTAACGGTCCGTGCCCGGGCGGGCGGTCGGACAAGTGTGAACAGGTAAAGGCGGTGCAGTGCCAGTGCGGCATTGCGCCGGCAGACCTTTGGTGTTCTCATAAAAGAATCATTGGTAGCATTTGTTAGTTAGTTGCACATTTTTTATTAATGAGCTAGAAGTTTTTAAAGTCAAAAGTTGAATGGTTTTTAAGTTTTTATAGTAAGTGTGCCAAGTGACACACTTACCAATGCAAGCTTTCACTCTCACTCTCCCTTATCTCCTAGCGCCCCCTCTTCATGCATGGAGCCTATTTAAGAGCATCAGCGCCCCCTTCACAAGGGCTGGCAGTGCACCTACCCTCCCTAATGTGAGCGTGCTCTACGCGGTGGAGCCCTCTATTGAAGCTTGAGAGCAGCCCCTTGCGACATATGTGGTAGCCTTGTGCTCCCATTGTCAAGAACAAGGGATCTCACAGTCATAGACACCTTCTGGTGAAGTTTCATCGCGAGAAGCTGCCGTAGACGCTCTCTTAGCAGAGTGCGGCTGCTGTAATTCTCTATTTTCAGCCCCTAATCACCTCGATTAGGGCTGTTTTCAGCAGATCAACCATAGAAATTCTCTTCTCTCTCCTTATCCTAAGCCTACATCAAGTTTGGTGTGATTCCATCGCGAAGAAGACCTCTGTTTCGGCGTAGGGGTGTGCACAGGTAAGAATTTCAGGTTATGTGCAGAAAATTACAGCAAGCATGTGCGTGTGCATTTTGCTTGTTTCTCTTTTGTGTTCGATGCATGAATGAATGAGCATGAAGGCAACACATAACGGAAGATGGACCCTCCTCTGTGAGGGCTTCCGATGAGCTGTTTTGGAAGATAGACTCTCTGTTCGAGAGCTTCCAAGCAGTCTCGCAGAAGAGGGGAAATCCCATAAGCAGAAAGAAAGTGGAAACACTTTCTCAGTCAGTAGTCAGAACAGAACAGAAGAAAGAATAGAGGACGGGCGTATGCTCCGTTCCTGTGCTTGTAAAGATTCTCCCTTAGTAATAAAGATATTCTCTTTATGGGGGGGGACCAGCCCATCTTCTGGTCCCCAATGAAGTGTCAAGTTTTCTCTCTCCCTCTAATTCTCTTGAGTATTTGAAGTGCAATTAAACGTCAGTTTACGCTTCCGTATTTTTGTCACAAAGGCTCTCAACTTTCAAGCTCTCTCTTGCTCTCGAGTCTCAAGGCTTTAAGCCTCAAGCTCTCTCGAGTCTCATTCCAATTTCCATCATCTAGATTCCATGACCTTTTCTTCTCGTACAACCCCCTCCGTTCATGCGGGCAACACTCAAAAGGCGAAGGAATGGTTGTGGTGGGATGAAGTGACCTCGGAGGGCACCTTGTCGGCGGCGGGAGGTTCTCGTGCATGGGCATGCAAGCTATGCTCTTACACGCGGAAAGGGGGGCATGACAAAGTGAGGGCACACTTTCTTGGAGTGCCGGGACATGATGTGAGATTTTGCACCAACGTAACCATCGAGAAGAGGAAGGAGCTCGAGGAAAAGGATCGGCAATTCAAGCACAAAGCCAAGCCCACACGCAAAGGTATTGATCCAAAGACCCTCATTTTCCCTTCTTCCTCTCTACTCGGTGTAGGTGTTTGTTCATCTTCACAAGGTCCAAAACGTCGCCAAAGGACCCTTGCCACCTCTTGGGACCCAAAGAAGAAGGAAGAGGTGGATGCGGCTGTGGCTCGATTCTTCTATCACGACCATATCCCATTTGTCGCGGCGAGGTATGTTCATCGTTTTATGATTTATCAATCTTGTCTCTCATTTCTTCCGTTTCGTCGGTTCCACCTTTTTGATACTAACCTCTTCTATGTTTGATCGAAATAGGTCGGAGTATTGGAAAGTCATGGTGCAACGGATAGGAGAGTATGGCACTGGCTATGTGCTGCCATCTTCAGAGGCTTTGCTCGATCGAGAGAAGGCTATCGTGGAGCAAGCAATCCTCAATATTCAGCGTCTTTGGGCAAAACATGGCGTTTCCCTCATTGCCGACGGGTGGAGCGATACAAGGAAGAGATCTATCCATGGTCTCGTCGCATACTCGAGTGGAGAGATGTACTTTGTGCACTCTCATGATGCCACCGAGAGTGGCAAGTCCGCTGATGTCCTCTCTGCAGAGTGGACAGCGGCCATAGAAACCATCGGTGAGCAACACGTGGTGGCCTTTGTCATAGATGGGGAGGCATCAAATAGGGCAGCAGCAGCTATTATAGAGGGCCACTATCCGCATGTGAGTGTGCTTTTGCATGGCACACTGCTTGAACAACCTTCTAAAAGACATCGGCAAGCTAGACTGGATCGCTCCAGTCATTGCTGATGCAGTGAAGATTGTCACTTTCATCAACAATCACAACTTGGTTCGGAGTGAGTACCTCAAGAGGTCGGGCGGGAAAGTGCTTCTAAAGTATTCAGACACTCGCTTCGCATTCAACTTTCTTCTTGTGCGCAGGTTGTCTGAATGTCAAAATGCGGTCCGACAAGTCTTCATCGGTGATGAGTTCACCACCTCCCCCTATGCAAAGACAATTGCAGGGATTTTGTGCAAGGATAAGGCAGAGGATCTTGAGTTTTGGAAGGAGCTCAAGAGTCTAGACGCACAGGTAAAACTGGTGGTTCATTTGCTTTGAGTTCTGGATGGCATTGATCTTTGCATTGGCAAGATTTATGAGGCAATGGACCACATGATTGAGCAGCTTGCACAGCTTGAGCCGAACGCAGAGCGGTATGAGGAGATCCATGCGCTTTGCAGCTCAAGGTGGAATTCATATGCCTCTCCTTTACACGGGGCAGCGTTCATGGTGGATCCAGAGTTCCAAGGTGCAGGGCAAGAGACAGATAGGGAAGTCATGAACCAATTTACAAAGATCTTAAACAGGATGGTTCTAGACAGAGATGGGCGATGCATTGTCAGAGATCAGTTGAGACAGCACAGAGAGATGCGGGGGTCATTTGGCAGTCCAGATGCTCAGATTGATCGCAGGAAGATAGGTTCAATGCTATGGTGGGAGGACTATGGCTATGATGGCCCTAAGCTTTAGAGATTGGCGATCCGTATTCTCAGCCAGTCAGTTAGTACCTCATGCTTGGAGCAATTGTGGAGTACCTTTAGCCACATTGCTTCCAAGAAGAGGAATCGGCTTGGAGTGGAGAAGGCTAATGATCTTGTCTTCGTCAACGCAAATTTGAAAATGCTTTGCAAGAGTACAGACAAACAGACAGATCCTTTTACACAGTGGGAGATGGAGCAAGAGGCTTCTCAGGTAGGTGGAGATGCACATCCACCAACACCAGGTACTTCATCCGTGGCTAAGATCGAGCCGGACCTAGAGCTCGATGATGAGGAATGGGAGGATGTGCATGATTTACAGCCGGCTACTACGGATTGGGAGGCCTCTCAGGTTAGTGGCTCTTGAGTCTTGAGTCTTTGCCATTATCCTTACCTTTTTGTATGGCTGCTTGAGCCTTGCCCTCTTTGCCATTTGTAGCTACTAGCATCTTTATGGTATTTGTCACCTTCAGTCTTTTGGTATTGTGGTCAGTGGTTTGTCCCCCTTTGTTTTTTTTGTAGCACCTTGGCGGCCCTTGAGGCTTGTGAGCCATAATTAATTCCAAAGTGTTATCTCTGACTACTACTCTTGCAATTATTTGAGAGCATTGTGTTTGCTCAATGTTGTATATGTGTTATGTACTCTGGGCGCCGCACATCCCAATCAAGTCATAATAGGTTGAATGGTCTTCGAATTGTGTTTTTTGTGGGTATTAGAGTCAAAGGACTCTAGTACTACTTGTATTCAAACACATAACGCTAAAAAAAACAATATTTGGGTGTTTTTTTAGCCTCCCGTTCCGCGCCGTTCCCGTTTCGGGCCCATTCCTGTTCCCCCGTTCCGCAGGGAGGCCCGTCGCCGTTCCCGTTCCGTGTTCCGGGTAACTTTGGGCTGAAATTTGCTGTTCCAAAACTGCTGGTTTTAGGCTCCTCCAAAACGCTGGTTTTAGGCTGAAAACTGCTGTCCAAAACGCTGGTTTAGGGATGAAAATGCAGGCTGAAAAACACTAGCATGCTGAAGCCTATGGCGATGATGGTTGAATGCTGAAAACGCTGGGGTGCTGGCGATGAGGCTGATGCTGAAAATGCTAGGATGCTGGAGTTTATGGCGATGAGGCTATTGGCTGAAACCGTTGATGAAAACGCAAGGCAAACTGATAACGCTGATGGGTGCTGGTGTTTTTGCTTGAAGGAAAACGCTAGGGTTCTTGTGAGGATCCACCTTGAGGGCCTGTTGCAAGGTTGCCTTGTGCTCTCTTAGTTTCTTCTGCCAATTAGTGCTAGCCTAGGTTTGCTTATATATTATCTTACCCAAATTGCCTTACTTAGTTCCCAACAAAAGTCACTTAAAAATAATAAGTGAAAAATGTCAAAAATAGGAAAATAGGTTTACTGCACTGGAAAATGCTCCCGATGGATTCAGTTGGATTCTGATGGTAATGCTGATGATCATGCTATGTGCAACCAGAGGATATGCATCTACTCTAAGTGCCTGGGTATGCAGGGTCTGTGAACAGACTCACAAAAGTGCCAGAACACTTCCTAAGCTAGACTGACTAAACCTTGTTCATGCTGTAGCTTGTCCATGGACACATAGGGTTGGATATGTCACCTGACATCCCCTCCTTTTTAAAGTGAGGTACTAGTACCGAACTGTATGGCGTCGGGGGAGATCGCCAACAGGGTCTGGAATCCTGGGAAGGACTCTTCGTCGTCCCACTCTGATGCGTGGGTCGTGCGATACTTGAACTTCATAAAGGTCTGCAATGCTTGCTTCTTTGGGCCGTTGTGATTTTCCACAGTTGATTGATTTAGATCAGAAAGACATGCTTCGATCTCATTGTTTGCGTGTGTGTGGTGAACGGTTTGGCACTCCGTATATTTGTTCATCTACATTACATGCACAGTCTTTTATGAAGACGATATTTTTTCCAGTCACTTTACATGGAATAGGTATGTTCATGTTTTTGTGTTGGAAGTGGTTTCAAGAATTTTCAGCCATGGAGATTCTTGAAGAAGGTAGAAGCATGACTTTAGACGAAGTGGAAGCATCGAAGGAGCCACAAAAGACTTTGTGTCGCTTTCGACGCGGGCACAAAATGGCAAAAGAGGCAGCATGAGCTCCACGCTCAACAGGCAACTTCTCAGCAGAACCCCCTAGGAGACCTAGCGTTTTTGGAGCAGAAGCCTAAAGCTAGCGTTTTGGGATCAGATCAGCCCTGGCGTGTTGGTGCACAGCAGATTAGCCCCGGCGCCATTGCTACACAGCAGATCAGCCTAGCGTTTTTGCATTTGCAGAACCACGGCGACAGAAAGACCAATTTCAATCCCTAGCGTTTTTGATTTGCAGCACCACCTCAGCGTTTTTGCAGATCATCGCGACGGAAAGTCAAGGAACATCAGCGTTTTCAGTTTTCAGCAGTTAGTACCCGCAGATCAAGTCCCGAACCTCGCAGATCTCACCTTCTCGCAGCAGTTCCTCGCCGCACGGTCAGTTTCCGCAAGGTTTATAGTTTCAGCCCGGAAAACGCAGATTTCAGCATCTGCGTTTTCAGCGTGTCGTCGTCGCATCGTCGCCATCGACATAGAGTCAAAATTCAGCAGATAGAAGATAAACAGATTTCAACCCATAGCGTTTTTGGACAGCAGTAGAAAGATTGCAGATTTCAGCCATTAGGTCGATTTCGTCATCACTGTCGTCATCGTCGACATAGCCTAGACTTGCATCAGTCTCATGCATCACCATTGTACCAGATTGTGCAATCATAAGTAGACCACTCTCGCCGACGAGATTGGGGCCTTCGGAGGAGGGTTTTACGTCTCTGGTGTCTCTCTCTCTCTCTCTCTCTCTCTCTCTCTCAGTCTCATACACTTGCACGCACAGTGTCCATTCACTTTGTTTGTGATCATAGCATTCTCTCATTAAGAACGGAAGGCTCTACCTTCCATAAGAACAAAAGGAACCTTGAGCACAGTTCGGAGCACTCATCTTGAGCAAAGCCGAAACATTCATTCCGGTGCACCTAACAAAAGCTGCCCACTGGGGCTCGTCTGCACTGCTCATAGGCTCCCCCCCCCCCCCCCCCCCCCTTCTTGTCACAAACTGATGACGTGGCAGTACCGACAGCACATCAATACGGAATTCTAAGATTGCGTTGACATGTTGACGTGAAAGTTGTACGGTGTCAAAAGACGGGCACCACATGCCAATAGAAAAGAACAGGCTGAACCAACTTTTAGCACTTCAATAACAACTGAACTGAAAGAGAGACGACACGCAACACGGAGTGGCGGAATTCCACCCCAGAGAGTATTGGCCCCAAACCTTGGTGCCCCTTTCAGTATTTCTTTATATTGCATCAACACAGTACAAGTCGGTACTCCAAACTCTGCACCTTCTCTAGGAAGCATGCCAGAGAATGAGCCCTAGCCTCATATTTAAAGGCCCTTGGCTTGAAAAGCAGTTACAGTAAAAAGCCTTTAAAACTCAAAAGCTTTTGGTCCAAAAGCAAAGCCAAAAGCTGCCAGCGTAAATCACGGAAATCCGTATAGCCTGCCACGTCATCAGCCAGCACAAAACATGGAAATCTGCCCTTAGGGTGAGGGTTAGGGATTTTGTAGTTTTAGGGTTTTTGGCAGCAGAATTAGGGTTTGTAGGTTTTAGGGTTAGGGTTTTCAAAATTAGGGTTTTAGCAGTTAGGGTTTCTGCAATTTTAGGGTTTTTGGCAACAGAATTAGGGTTTGCAGGTCTTAGGGTTAGGGTTTTTAGATGTAGGGTTTCAACAGTTAGGGTTTCTAGCAGAAATTAGGGTTAGGGTTTCTACTCTCCGGCAACCATGTCATCACTTTGTGATACTTCTTCTGGTACTTGTTCTTCTTAGGGTTTAGGCCCCTCGGCCGGTAGCTCCGTTCTTCAGTAGGTCGACACGTCAGCAGTTTGTTACATCTCCCCTTCTTGAAAGAGAGTAATCGTCCTCGATTAAAGCATATCTGCAAAACAACTCAAGTTAGCTCAAAAATTTCCGAGGGACATTCCGAGGGACAATCAGTTTGCTCTTTTTATTAAGGAGTTAGCTTCTCTTTTCCGCTCTTTTGATCAAGGAGTTAGCTTCTCCTTTCGGCTGTTTTGATCAAGGAGTTAGCTTCTCCTTTCTGCTCTTTTGATCAAGGAGTTAGCTTCTCCTTTCGGCTGTTTTGATCAAGGAGTTAGCTTCTCCTTTCTGCTCTTTTGATAAAGGAGTTAGCTTCTCCTTTCGTCTAGATCGGAACTCTTGATATTCCGGCATAGTAAAATTAGCCATCACACCCAGACCGTACTGATTTTCCACGGGTGTCTTGATGCACTAAAATTACATACACAGGCAATCTCATCCAATGAGGAATATTCAATAATTGGCACATCACAATGTAACACAAATGCTTACATATGCATGTTACAAGACACAACAAACAGCGCCGCTGAGCACCCCCCCAAGACAAACGGCCTGCGGTATGAAGCTACTCAACGACTACCTTGTCGCTCCCCCCGCAAATAACCTAAAAAGGTCCGGGCCATGAGCTCAGAGGACTGTACAACCAAATGCTCCCTAGACCGTAGTCTACGTCGCTTGGAGGTTTAAGCATACAACCAAACTCTCCCCAAGCATCGCCCTGCGTCGTTCGGAGGTTTTCTAGCATACAACGGAACGCTCCCCAGGCATCGGCCTGCATCGTTCCGAGGTTTTCAGACATACAACGAAACGCTTCCCAGGCATCGGCTTGCGTCGTTCCGAGGTTCAAACAATACCAAAACAGTATTTCTCACTTCTCCACCTGGGAGTAAAATCACCAATCATTGAAACCTGTATCAAACCAGAGTCAAACAATTCAAATCGGCACCAAAACAGGTTCAAAACAGATATCATCCATTTCAAACAAATTCCAAATAGGATCATCAAACAAGATCAAACAGAACTCAAACTTAAAAAGCAATCTCGACATCAGTCGAGCTCGAAAAGTCGACTGACTTTCCATCTTGAAACCTGCACCAAAAATTAGGGTTAGGTTTCTTCCATGAGGTCGTAGCCGAGCACAGCATGGTCCATCAGCTCTTGGACAGACAATGTTTCTTAGGCGGCGATGGTAGTCCCAACTTCCAAGAGATAGCAATCACACCGAACCTCCAAGGTTATCAACTCGAGAAGAGACATCTACTGAGAGATGTCGAGAAATTTCAAGATATAATCTGCTAGGGTTTCCATGGCAAGCATTCCAGGATACCCCACTCTGCCAGAAGTTGCACTCCGAAGGAAGATGTCACAAACCATATAACTTCGGGCAAAATTTTTCTTGAAAGCTTGCCCTTGAAAGCTTGCCAAGTACTTGGAGTATGCTGCTTGGTAGCTGTAGACATCAACATCTGCATGGCACTGCTTCTGAGAAAAAAACAGTGACTTGAAACAAATCTTGGATCCTTCTCTTGCAAGTGATCTTAATTGGCTTATGCCCTGTAAGACATGAGCGGTGAAGACGGCAGCGCGCCCGATGCGCGATGAAGTAAGGTTGGGAGTGGCTAATAGGTCCGGATTGGAGAGCGAAGATACCTCGAATAAATTCCAAAGTCTGTCTGCTCTTTTGTAGAACCGGTATGCTTTCAGAAAAGCACACGCCTGATGCTCTGATGCCACTGTCACAAGGCGAGTACCACATGCCAATAGAAACGAACAGACTGAACCAACTTTTAGCACTTCAATAACAACTGAACGAAAAGAGAGACGACACGCGACACGGAGTGGCAGAATTCCAGCCCAGAGAGTATTGGCCCCAAACCTTGGCGCCCCTTTCGGTATTTCTTTATATTGCATCAACATAGTACAAGCCGGTACTCCAAACTCTGCACCTTCTCTAAGAAGCATGCCAGAGAATGAGGTCTAGCCTCATATTTAAAGGCCCTTGGCCTAAAAAGCAATTACAGTAAAAAGCCTTGAAAACTCAAAAGCTTCTGGTCCAAAAGCAAAGCCAAAAGCTGCCAGCGTAAATCACGGAAATCCGTACAGCCTGCCACGTCATCAGCCATGCAAAACACGGAAATCTGCCCTACGGGTTAGGGTTAGGGTTTTTGCAGTTTTAGGGTTTTTGGCAGTAGAATTAGGGTTTGCAGGTTTTAGGGTTAGGGTTTCAGCAGTTAGGGTTTTTGCAGTTTTAGGGTTTCTGGCAGCAGAATTAGGGTTTGCAGGTTTTAGGGTTAGGCTTTCTAGAATTAGGGTTTCACGCAAAAATTAGGGTTAGGGTTTTTGCTCTCGGGCAACCATGTCAACACTTTGTGACACTTCTTCTGTTACTTGTTCTTCTTAGGGTTTAGGCCCTCGGCCGGTTGCTCCGTTCTTTAGTAGGTCGACACGTCAGCAGTTTGTTACATACGGACCTCCACGTTTTGCGCTGACATGCTACGTGGCAGGCTGTACAGAATTCCGTTATTTGCGCTGGCTGCTTTTTGGCAATTTTTGGGACCAGATGCTTTTTAAACAAGTTGCTTTTGAGTTGAATTGCTTTTGCGGTTCTACTTTTGGCATCCCTTGTAAATTTATGAGAGCCCTTGGGGCCTCACTCTGCAGAGCATCTGGACGCAAAGTATGAGAGCAGAGGTCCGTCCAGAGTTGTACTTTGCAATGATTAATGATAAAGAAATACCTGTAAGGTGCAACGGATGTGAATGTTGAACTTTGCTCAAGATGAGTGCTCCGAACTGTGCTCAAGGGTTCCTTTTACTTACGGAAGGGAGAGTCTTCCGTTCCTTTAGTGAGAGAGTGCAAATGATCACAAACAAAGTGGCAGTGTAAGGTGCAGTGAATGAATGTTGAACTTTGCTCAAGATGAGTGCTCCGAATTGTGCTCCGAATTGTGCTCAAGGTTCCTTTTTCTTAGGGAAGGGAGAGCCTTTCGTGCTTTAATGAGAGTGCAAGTGTTCACGAACAAAGTGAATAGACACTGTGCGTGAAGGTGCTGAGACTGAGAGATAGAGAGAGAAGAGAATACGACACCAAGGATGTTGTAAAACCCTCCTCCAAGGGCCCCTCTCTCGATGGCGAGAGAGGTCTATGCTATTGATTGCACAACCTGGTACAAGTGTAGATGCGAAGCTAAGTGATGCTAATGCGGGCGACTGAATGCTTCGAAGACGACGGTGACGACGACTTCTATCTGCTGTTGTGGCCTTGAAGGCCGGAAACACCTGAACCCTTGTTATGTTAAAATGTTGGTTCGTTGTTCATAAAACGCTGATTTTCTGATTGTATTGCTTAGGAAAAACGTTGATCTTGATGTTGTTTTGCCGTTGAATTCCTACTGCAAAACGCTGGCCTGATGGGGCTAAAAACGCTGTTGCAAATGGTATCTATGGCTGCTCCAAAAACGCTGGCCCGAGGCTGCTAAAAACGCCAAGTGTACGGCTGAATCTGCAAGCGATACTGAGTGGCTGATGGCGATGGAGTTCTGCTGATTTGGAAAACGTTGAAGTGCTGAAGAAACGCTAGGCTTCCAATGTTGAAAACGCTAGTGTCCTTGGGATAGTCTTGCTTGAGAAGGTGCTTGTTGAGCAATGCTCCTGCTGCATCTTCTGCCAGAAAGTGCTAGCGCTAGGTTTTCTTATATTCAAACTTAGCAAAATTGCCCTACCTAGTTCCCAACAAAAGTCACTTAAAAATAATAAGTGAAAAATGTCAAAATTAGGGAAAATAGGTCTATGCATTGTAAATATGCTCCTGATGGGTTCTGATGGAAATCTGATGATCATGCTATGTGCAACCAAAGGATATGCATCTAAACTAAGTGTATGGACATGCACGGTCTGCGAACAGACTCACAAAAGTGCCAGATCTCTTCCTATTCTACACTGACTTGACTGAACTGAACCCTGGTCATGTTGTAGCTTGTCTACGGACGCATAGGGTTGGATGTGGCACGTGACATCCCCTCCTTTTCAAAGTGAGGTACTGGTACCGAACTATATGGCGTCGAGGGAGATCGCCAATAACATACGGAATCCTGGAAAGGACTCTCGTTGGCCCACTCTGATGTATGGGTCGTGCGATACTTGAACTTCATAAAGGTCTGCAATGCTTGCTTCTTTGGGCCGCGCCGAAAGCGACAGTTGTCTATAGCTCCTTCGATGCTTCCACTTCGTCGATAGTCATCCGTCTATCTTCTTCAAGAATCGCTGAGGCTGAAAATTCCTAAAACCACTTCCAACTCAAAACCATGAACATACCCACTCCATGTAAAGTGACTGGAAAAATACTATTCCTTCGAACAAACTGTGCATGTAATGCCGATGAACAAAGTGACGGACTGCTCAAGATGAGTGCTCCAAACTGTGCTCAAGGTTCCTTTTTCTTTGGGAAGGGAGAGCCTTCCGTGCTTTAATGAGAGAGTGCAAGTGTTCACAAACTAAGTGAATAGACACTGTGCGTGAAGGTGTTGAGACTGAGAGATAGAGAGAGAAGAGAATACGACACCAAGGATGTTGTAAAACCCTCCTCCAAGGGCCCCTCTCTCGATGGCCAGAGAGGTCTATGCTATTGATTGCACAATCTGGTACAAGTGTAGATGCGAAGCTAAGTGATGCTAATGCGGGCGACTAAATGCTTCAGAGAGGTCTATGCTATTGATTGCACAATCTGGTACAAGTGTAGATGCGAAGCTAAGTGATGCTAATGCGGGCGATTGAATGCTTCGAAGACGATGGTGACGACGAAGACTTCTATCTGCTGCTGTGGCCTTGAAGGTCGGAAACACCTGAACCCTCGCTATGTCAAAACGCTGGTTTGCTGTTCATAAAACGCTGATTTGCTAACTGTATTGCTTAGGAAAAACGCTGATCTTGATGCGTTTTGTCACTGAATTCCTACTGCAAAACGCTGGCTGATGGGGCTGAAAATGCTGCTGCAAATGGTATCTATGGCTGTTGCAAAAAAATGCTGGCTTGAGGCTGCTAAAAACGCCAAGTGTACGGCTGAATCTGCAAGCGATATTGAGTGGCCGATGGCGATGGAGTTCTGCTGATTTGGAAAATGCTGAAGTGCTGAAGAAACGCCAGGCTTCCAATGTTGAAAACGCTAGTGTCCTTGGGATAGTCTTGCTTGAGAAGGTGCCTGTTGAGCAATGCTCCTGCTGCCTCTTCTGCCAAAAATTGCTAGCGCTAAGTTTTCCTATATACAAACTTAGCAAAATTGCCCTACTTAGTTCCCAACAAAAGTCACTTAAAAAGAATAAGTGAAAAATGTCAAAAATAGGGAAAATAGGTCTATGCAATGTAAAAATGCTCCTGATGGGTTCTGATGGAAATCTAATGATCATGCTATGTGCAACCACAGGATATGCATCTAATCTAAGTGTCTGGACATGCACGGTCTGCGAACAGACTCACAAAAGTGCCAGATCACTTCCTATTCTAGACTGACTTGACTGAACTGAACCCTGGTCATGCTGTAGCTTGTCCATGGACACATAGGGTTGGATGTGTCACGTCACAGGTAAACACTGTGAATGAAGGTGCTGAGACTGAGAGATAGAGAGAGAAGAATACGACACCTGAATGTTGTCAAACCCTCCTCCGAAGGCCCCACTCTCTATGGCGAGAGTGGTCTACTATTGATTGCACAAATCTCTACAATGCTATGGACTTGCCGACGATGTCGGCGACGACGAGACGGGCTGAAATCTGAAAACGCTATGGGCTGAAATCTGCAAATCTTGTATCTGCTGAATTCTGATTCTACAGCGATGCCGACAACGCGACGGCAATGCGCTGAAAACGCAGATGCTGAAATCTGCGTTTTCCGGGCTGAATTTGCAAACTTTGGCTGATCTAACCGTGCGGCGAGGATCTGCTGCGGGAAGGTGAGATCTGCAAGGTTCGGGACTTGTTCTACGGTGTCTATATACCGAAAATTGAAAACGCTGATACAGAAAACCGAACTGTCGCCGGAAACTGCAAAAATGCTAGGCTGACTTGCTGTTGCAAAAACGCTAGGGCTGATCTATTGTTTCTGCTAACGCTAGGGCTGATCTGCCGCAGGGGAACCGATGTGGTGAAGATCTGCTACCGCAAGGATCATGTCGCGATGTCGTAAGGCTGAAATCTGCAAAACGCTAGAGCTTGAGACTGATCCAAAAACGCTAGGGCAGATTTGGTGTCTGTTGCAAAAATGCTATGGATTTTGCTGTCGGGGGAGTCTTGTTGAGAAGGTGCTCTGTTGGACATTTGGCCTATGCTGCCTCTTCTGCCAGAAAGTGCTAGCGCTAGGTTTCTTATATATTATCTTGCCAGAATTGCCCTACCGAGTTTCCCAACAAAAGTCACTTAATAATAATAAGAGAAAAATGGCTAAAATAGGGAAATTAGGTCTGTGCATTGTAAAAATGCTCGTGATGGGTTGTGACTGTAATCTGATGGTCATGCTATGTGCAACCAGAGGATATGCATCGGCGTGTGGGGATGCTTGGGTTGGAGCACCATGATTTTTGCTAATGGACATCTTTTGGCGGGCCGTGAAGTTTCCTCTATTGTATTCTTGGAGTTAACTTCCCTAGCTTTGGATTGTAGAAGTCGCTTAAGGTGCAGCGGAATGAATGTTGTATTTTCTCAAGATTAGTGATCTTTATTGCTCAAGGTTCCTTTTAGTTCTTTAGGGAAAGAGAGAGCTTTCCGTCTTGTAGAGTGCTGTGGTCACGAACAAAGTGAGTGGATTGTGCGTGCAAGTGAATGAGACTGAGATAAGGAGAGAGAAGAGATACGACACCCGAGAGGTTGTAAAACCCTCCTCCGAATGCCCCACTCTCGTCGGTGAGAGTGGTCTACTTGATTGCACAAATGCGTACAATGCTAATGCAATGGGACTATGCCGATGACGACGGCGGTGATGACGACGGCGACTTTAGGCAGAAATTTGTGACCTTCTTTGTGGCTGAAAAATGACTGTTTTTTGTCGGCTGAGTATTGGATGAAAAACGCTGAAGGGATCTGGGATTCTGCTGCGGTTCAAGGGCTGAATTGCTGAGGGCAAACGCTGCTTTTTTTCTGCACTTAGGCTGCGTTTTTGGGTGTTGATAGGCTGGCTGAAAACGCTGCCACAGCAGGTTGTAATAGGCTGAAAATCTCTGTCAAGGCTGCTCCCAAAAACGCTGCAGAAATCTGGGTGTTGCTGGCGTTAGTGTCTTGCAAAAACGCTGGCCTGAACAAGGTGAAAACGCTGATCTGACAAGGTAGAAAAACGCTGGTCTGGGTCACTTGCTGGCGATCTCTAGCATGGAGGAAAAGGCTAGGGCAGTCCAAGTGTTGGTGATGGCAGATCTGGTAATGCCGGCGAGGGAGAGATGCTCTGTGATGAAAGCGCTAGGCTTGATGGTTTGTCCTCGCCAAGGAGATGGGGAGGTTCTTGCTGAG